>NC_048293.1:21795181-22436065 GCF_009762535.1 Notolabrus celidotus
TGTGAATAAACAGTCAGTGATCTAGTGAATCTCTAACAGCTGCACAGACCTGAAGCGTCTCCATGAAGTTGAGTTTGAGTTTGCTGCCCCCTGCTGGTGGAGCTACAGTCATTAGAGACGGCATGTCAGGAACAGAGAGGCAGTCCCGTCTCAGACTCTGGCAACACATTTTTTTCTTTATTCAGAGTAAGATGTGTCAACATCCAGCATGACAAAAATTGTACAAAGTTCACAATTTATAAATGAAATATCACAGCAACTTGTGATCTCACACATTTATAGCAAAATTAAAATGTCAACAAATCCATGCTGTGTAGTACAAAAATAAATCAAACTTCAGTTCCACAGAGAGCACAATAGTTTATACAAAATCCTGTCTTTGTTAATGGTCACTGAAAACAATCTCCAAATGAATCGGCTCAAATAAAATAATAAACTCTGATGAATTCACAATAATTTATATGAAAAGTCAGCTTTCTAAATATGTGACGACCTGTTTGTGTTCCCTATAGATAGTCACAGATAACTCTATTCAGTTTGTTATTTATGTACCAACGTCAGATGAGCAGCCGGTTTGTGCTTTAAATCCCTTTTTCCCTTTTTACTGATAATGAGAATTAATTCAAAAACTGGTACTAGCTATTACTCTACTGAAGCATTACTATATTGGCAAAAAGCTGCAGACACGATGCTGTGGAAAAAGGCGTATGCAGTCATGGATGATGGGTAGTAGGGTCCTGAAAGAGGACAGTAAAGTACAATAGATGAGATTTGATCAGGTGGACGACGAGCACCTTTTGCATTAGCTCTTAAAAAGGCAAATTCTGAACATGATCGCTAACAACTAGAACAAAAAAGAGGGGCGACGCTGGATTGTGTCACCCCTCCAAGGTCTCGTTCACCGTCTCTTCCGCTTTTTTTAAAACCTTGAATTGATTGACTATTTAATCCTTTGTACAGTGATTAGATATAAAGTGCTGCTGGGGGATAACTTCATCTTCCTAAAACATAGCAAAAAATGAAACAACATTGTTAATGTTTTTACACTTGATAATAGCCTACAGTATAACTGCTATGGTTATAATCCTCCTCCTCTCTGATTTCAAGTCCCTGTTCTTCCTCTCAGTGGTACTAAATCCACGCCTGCAGTGGCTCCAAGCAGTTGGCTGCTCCGATCCTGTGCCAAAGAGGTCACCTGGAAAAATTGCACGCCGCCGTACGTAAGGATAATATCTTCAAGGACAAGTGCAAATAGTCTACTGGCACATAAGTGGGGACAGTGACCCTGTAAGTCCCGCTGTCATACTCTATAAATACTCTTTACAAAACCCTCTGACACCCTCCGCTCAGGCTCTCGGGTACTGCTTTTACGTTTCTGTAACAACATCAAAACATGGAAACGAAGGTGTCCCTGTGCAAAATCGTACAGAAAAAATGTGGAACTCAAACTTTCGCTTTCACAAACGCAACGTCCAGGTTCCCCTCCTCCTTTTTTAAAAAGACTTTTTGTATTAAAAGATTTGTATAAAAATCAATATTTTACATAGGCTATATTAAAAAGATTCATGTTACCCCGCTATGCTTATAAACAAGAAATTGCATATTCCCAACCTTTTGTTCTTTGCGGATTGCATCCCGTACCGACTATAAACAATTGATTTTCTTATTATATTGCTGAGACGTTTCTGGATCCGAGCAAGTCTCAAAATTGAGCAGGTTTGTTCTAGAAAGAATAGATTGTAGCTCATTGCCTTTACACATCATGTCTATTTGAGATTAGCATGAGCATGAGAACATGCACCGCACAGACGTGTTCCTCTAGGAGTCCGTTTTCACTCCTAGATAATGGGATTTCCACCATCAGGTTTCCGTGTAATGATGTTTACAATATAACTGTTCAAACATACATTCATACAAACATCAGGTCTGTTTCCTCTTCAGTTCATATACAGCACCAATTAAAAATGCCCCCACCTACAGCTACACATCTTTTTTTTCAATAAACACAAACATTTTCTCAAGCATTATCAGAAAATAAAGCAATATGCAAACCAGTTCTTGCTCTGGAACAATCTACACGCAAGAAGATGATGAAGAAGAAGAAGAAGAAGAAGAAGAAGAAGAAGAGGAAGAAGAAGAAAAAAACATCTAAAATCATCCAGTCCAAAATCATCCAGTGAGGAGAAAAAGAAGAAGACGCTCGTTCCTCCTCGCTCGTATAGTTTGTTTGATTCTCTGTCCAGTGTTTTCATCTAAAATGCTCCGTTTGTCAAGCAGTAAAAAGAACTCGCGTTCTGTTATCATTAGCTTACTGTTCAGAAATATACACTAAAAATGTGCATACATGAGCAGCTAGAAACATCACATGACACTATGTCAGCTCATATGAAAACGTACAAAATGTGAATGTCCTCGAAAACTATTTTGCCGTTTATTCTTTTTGTTCTTCCTCAAAGCAAGGCCCGAAAAAGAAAGAAGAAAGAAATCATATGAATGTCTTTCTTAGCATAATACCTCTTTTTTTCAGAGAACATAACTCAGAATATATAACACTATAGAAGTTACTGCACCGGACTGAGGAGATCAAACCATCATGGCCTGTTCGTTTGGGGATCTGCGTTGGGAACAAAAGTCTCCCTGCGCTCGTTGGTTACACTTGGATCCCTTGAACTGCTTGCTTGATGTTTTCCAGCAGGGCTTTGTTTTCTGGACTCTGGTACTGGTCTTGGTTTGTGTAGATATCCGTTAAAGTGGTCACATAAGCATCAAAGTTCTGCTCGCTTATTGGGTCCTGCAGGGGAGAAGACGACAAAGAGGCAATCAGAGGGAGAGAGATCAGGAGGAATATCTGCAAAGGAAACTCATTTGTTGTTTCTCTATTTTTCATATGACTAAATTAAATCGTCTTTAGTGCAGCTTGGTGTTAAAATGTGATTTTTATTTGCTCTTACATTGTTTTTATTTTATTTTATTAATCTTTTATTATTCATTTTACCTTTTTATGTTTTTATTTAACTAGTGTTTTATGTGTTTTTATTATGATTATTTTATTTGATTCTATTTTATTTTCTGACAGAGTTTTATGTTCTGTGTTTTTTAACTTATTTCACCTCACTGTGCAGCACTTTGCTAAACTTTAAATGTGCTATAAGCTGCTTTATATTTAAAACTTTAAACATTGTGTTGGGATGTCTGGAGGAGGATTATCCCCTAATAATAAACAAGGATTCTGCAGTATGAAAAGTTAAAGGTGCTGTGAGGAACTTTTGTTTTGTATCAATTCTGGCGCCCCCTTGTGGACAAAGTGATACCTCTTATCTCTTGTCCTATACATGCAAAAGTAGTGTTTTCAACAAAAGCCTCATCCTGTTGTGCTCAACAGTCAACTTTATCAGGTAATGTGATTAGTTTCATGAAAACAGTCAAATAAAGGCTGTTTCTGAAGGGAGATGTCCATCATCTGGTCTGACACCCACCCCCCCAGGGTGGTTTCAGGCATTAAACATTACAACAGAGAAGGTGTCAGTGTTGTTGCTGATGGTCTTGTTTGCTATTGAAGGTTATAAAGAGGCATCAGTATCATTTTCAGTCTGTTTCTCAGCCAGTTCAAAACTCCTCACAGGGCCTTTAATATTTAACGCATCAGCAAAACCCAATCTGAATCTAACTGAGAGGATCTGTGCACTTTATAATGTCTTATTTTGTCTCAATCTACTTAAAGCACCATTTGTTAATGTTTGTGGTTATTTAGAGATCTTATCGTACTGTTAGTTTAATCTTTGTCTGCCCTAAATAAAAAGATGTGAAGAAAGTGGAATAAATATTGATGTAAACAGCATGAAGAGAGCATTTTGAGTGGTCTGAACTTACTTGCTGGTGCAGCTGTAAGCAGCTGTTCCTCAGAGGAGGCTCTTTGTGAGCCAGAGGTTTCTACGGAAGGAAAGGAGGGACACATTTCTCTTAGTTTGCTTTTAGACACTCATTTGTCATTTCAATATTCAAACAGTAGGTGGCAGTGTAGGATATAAAAACACATGCTGTACAGTACACAGGAGCACATTGTGTGGAAGCATACAGTAGTGTGAAGGTGGATGATTAAGATGATGACACAAAACAAAACAAGACAATAAAGGAAAGGAAGGAAGGCAGTGTGTAAGATGTAATTTGATTATTTGTTATGAATCTGTGTCACTGAGGAAAGGATGCTCAGCTGAGAAGTAGTCACAGCTTCCTAACAATAATTCAAAATGTGAGAGGATATCATCAAAGAGTGGCATCATGAGCGGTGACGCAGGATGAAATTATGTGATATCAATGTGACACTTTTTGCTTTATCTTCCAGGAGACAAAATCATGATAAATAAATAAATAATAACGTGTTGGAAGCAGAAAGATAAGCAGTCAAAGAACAGTCAGATATTCAGGTTTTCATTCCTTAAAAATTCAACCAAAACTCCTCCGTTTAAAAAGCAAAGACCTCGATACAGATTCAAACTCTTAAGCTTAATGTTTGTATGCAGCACGCTTTATATGCTTTTATTTATCTCTCTTTTGAGATGCTAACTCTGTAAAATGTCCAATCAAATGTAATCATCTCTAATAGAACTCCCTCTGGATGTTTGGAAAGACAAGCAATGCTTCACATTTTGATTTCAGCATGCACAACAAGCTGCGGTTAAATATGCAATAATTCAACAAGCTGCCATGATGCTACGTTTGTTTATGTTTATCTGCAACTTGCTGGCTTGCCGTTCCTGGGGGCCCTTACCATATGAGGGAGCTGGACATTAGCTAAACTGTTTATCAGTGACTGGCTGAGGTTGGCCAGCTCATGCAGGAGAGATTCATTTTGCTGTTCAATCACCTTGTTTTCCTCCTCTATGGACTTCAGGTTGGACTCCATTGTTGTGATCTGAGGAGAGGAGGGGCGGATGACAGGATGTTATGGTACAGCTTTGAAGCTTTGAATTTGTCATTTTTCAGGCAAGTCTTGGCGTTGTGCGTCTGGAGGAGATCTCATTTGAGGAAGATCACCTCTGTTTGGTTGACAGGTCACTGCTGGTGACTTGTAGCCTCACCCTTCAGCATAATTTACTTAAATGGACCATTACAGTCTAATCTGTAGCATATCTTACTTACGTATCATATCGTATCGTATTGTGCTCATGTCGTATCGCATTGTATCGTGTCATATCGTGTTGTATCGTATCGTATAGTATTGTATCATGTTGTATCATATCGTATCTTGCCGTGTCGTGTTGTATCGTGTTTTTTGGTGTTGTGTCATATCATATCGTGTTGTATCGTATCGTACCTTGTCTTGTCGTGCCGTGCCGCGTTGTGTCATGTTGTGTCTTATCGTATACTATCATATCGTGTTGTATCGTATCGTATAGTATTGTATCATGTTGTATCATATCGTGTCTTGCCGTGTCGTGTTGTATTGTGTTTTTTGGTGTAGTGTTGTATCATATCGTGTTGTATCGTATCGTACCTTGTCGTGTCGTGCCGCGTTGTGTCATGTTGTGTCTTATCGTATACTATCATATCGTATTGTATCATATCGTATTGTATCATATCGTATCGTATGGTATCCTATCGTATTGTATCATATCGTATTGTATCATATCTTATCATATCTTATTGTATCATATCGTATCGTATGGTATTGTATCATATCGTATTGTATCATATCATATCGTATCGTATCATATCGTATTGTATCATATCGTATTGTATCATATCATATTGTATCATATCGTATTGTATCATATCATATCGTATCGTATCATATCGTATTGTATGGTAGCATATCGTATGGTATCGTATCATATCGTATAGTATATCGTATTGTGTCATATCGTATTGTATCATATCGTATTGTATCATATCGTATTGTATCATATCATATTGTATCATATCGTATTGTATCATATCGTATTGTATCATATCATATCGTATCGTATCATATCGTATTGTATCATATCGTATTGTATCATATCATATTGTATCATATCGTATTGTATCATATCATATCGTATTGTATCATATCGTATTGTATCATATCGTATTGTATCATATCATATTGTATCATATCGTATTGTATCATATCGTATTGTATCATATCGTATTGTATCATATCATATCGTATCGTATCATATCGTATTGTATCATATCGTATTGTATCATATCATATTGTATCATATCGTATTGTATCATATCATATCGTATCGTATCATATCGTATTGTATGGTAGCATATCGTATGGTATCGTATCATATCGTATAGTATATCGTATTGTGTCATATCGTATTGTATCATATCGTATTGTATCATATCGTATTGTATCATATCGTATTGTATCATATCATATCGTATCGTATCATATCGTATTGTATCATATCGTATTGTATCATATCATATTGTATCATATCGTATTGTATCATATCATATCGTATCGTATCATATCGTATTGTATGGTAGCATATCGTATGGTATCGTATCATATCGTATAGTATCATATTGTATAGTATATCGTATTGTATCATATCGTATTGTATCATATCGTATTGTAACATATCATATCGTATCGTATCATATCGTATTGTATCGTATCATATCGTATTGAATCATATCGTATAGTATCATATCGTATCGTATCATATCGTATCGTATTGTATCGTATCATATCGTATCGTATCATATCGTATCGTATCATATCCTATCGTATCATATCGTATAGTATCATGTCGTATTGTATCATATCATATCGTATAGTATCATGTCGTATTGTATCATATCATATCGTATAGTATCATATCGTATAGTATCATATCGTATAGTATCATATCGTATCGTATTGTATCATATCATATCGTATCGTATCATATCGTATAGTATCATATTGTATCGTATCATATCGTATTGTATCGTATTGTATCGTATCATATCGTGTAGTATCATATCGTATATTGTATTGCATTATTATTAAACTCATAAACACATTGAGGAAATGTTTGGTGGAATTCTTAATCAAATCAGCAGCTTGGTTGTTTCCTTTAAAACTTTGACTCAGTCTTTTTGTAACCCACTGAGGCGCCCCCTACTGGCCATTAGAAAGAATGCATTTAAACATTAGCTCTTCTAAAACAAAGACTGCGTCCACATCTTAAAGTATGAAAAAGTTCTGTGATCTAAAACCAATTCACTGCAGTTTTACAGAATATTTCTGTACTCTGCCAGCAGATTAAAATGACATGTAGACACCCTCACACATTAAAGTCAGTGAATAGTGCTGAATAATTTCTCCCTCAGGTGTGGGGGAGATTTTTTTGCACCTGTGAGAGTATTTGAAGTCAAAGACAAGCAGTGACTGACCTGTGTTCGGAGTTTGATCATGTCCGCTTCCACTTGTGAATTTGATTCACTTAAATCTTTGATTTCGTCATCCAGCTGTTTGATGTCCTCCTCGTGCTCCAGGCCTGCGGGGGAGGAGACGCATTACTGCAAAGCCTCAGTCACACATTAGATTAACAGACATTATGTTGAGCCGAGTAATTAAACAACGGCACAATGCGATGACGAAGACTCTGTGGCTGAGGTGTCTGCAGGTCGCTGTGACGGTCTTCACCTCCACAGTAGAGCCGGGACGGGTAATGAGGCTGATTAAGACTCAACAGTCTCACAAACAAACAAACAAACAGCGTTATGAGCCGGCTATGAAGAGGTTCTCTGCAGCTCAGAGGTAAACAATGAACCCACAATCAAACTCCCGACCACACATTCAGGGTCGCTGCCGTTATGAAAGCTCAGCCCTGCTCCTCCAGATTGCAGCCACTCTTCTCATTATTAACACCTCAAACCCTGAATGGCAGTTTATTTCCAATTTCAGCCATTACTCGGACAATGCAAACACACACACACACACACACACACACACACACACACACACACACACACACACACACACACACACACACACACACACACACACACACACACACACACACACACACACACACACACACACACTCCTGATTGGTTTATTATCTGAAATTGGAATTCCGCTTGGCAAATCACTGCACATCCATGCTCCTGATTGGCTGTATTGTGCGGCTGAGTGGGAGTTGTAGTTACCGTTGCTGCCTCGTTGCTGCTTTATTGTGAGCATCTCCACTCCGGAGAGCCGGGCTTTCCTCATGGCCGAGGTGGCGCGTGGACAACCGGAGAGGCTGGAGGCACAAACGAGGAGAGGAGAGTTATTTTATATTTCACTGAGTAATGAGTCAACACACTTCACTGACAGAAATTAGGAGAAATATTAATGCAACGTCAGTCTTCCAGGAATAGTCTAGACATCTGCAGTTCAGAGAGTTACATTTTGAGTGTATGTAGTAAATATTTCGCTACCTGCATCACTGAAATCTACAGATTTACACTCACATACAGTTTAATCTGAACAAATCTAGGAGTTTACACGAGGTTTGTGTCTCCTGGTTTCCTGACTGCTCGTGATATTTAGTGATACTTTGTCTCTATGTGAAGCATAAGGTGCATTTAGACCAAGAGTTTTGGGTCTTTTAGCCCCCAGAACTACTTTCCCCAGAAGTAAATGGTTCCTGTGTCCCCATTGTTGTCTGCGTTTTTTGCGCGGGCTGAAGTCTCGAGTAGATTGTGAAAATCAGGCCAGTGATGTATGGAGGAAAAAAAAGTAATTGCACTACACCACCAGACCAGTAGAGGGCAGTAAAACGAAGAAGAATGCCATTCATTACAGATGACACCATAGAAGCAGACGGACAGGCAGGTATCATTATGAGCAACACAAGCTCTGTTAGCATGAAGAGACTCAGCTGGTGCTGTTTTAGATGGTGCTATATTTCATCACAGATGGATTCACTGAATCAACACGCGAGAGGAGATAAGCGCGAGTAGCAAAGACCTTTCAACACAGCTTTAAAATCCCTTTTAACTCAAAAAGCCGTTGCAGAGATTGGACGGTGTTTTGGTTTAAACAGAGACCCTGTTAACTGGAGACTCTCAGCTGGATGCATCCCTCATAGACGTCCTTAGATGATCATTAAATATCTGATGAGGATATTTTGAAATCTTAATAAAAATCAAGTAGTTTGCATTCCCAGGAACTCCCTCTGTGTTTCAACAGCTGTGTAAACTCCACAAACACTGACACGTTCAGCTGAAGGTCTCCAGTTTACAGGGTCACTTTTAAAACCGTAACACCGGGAGAGACAAAGTCACAGTGGGCTGAGAGAAGACTACTGTTACAAGCTGCTAAATCAATAGAATCACAGCTTCTTCTTTTGAAAAGTACACACACATACAAAAAAGATAGAACAAATAAAAACTAATGAAAGAAAGAGAAATCAAGTGAATCACAGATGTGTGTGATGTTATTGTGGACGGCGGGCGGAATGAAAACACTGAGGTTAATCTACCAATCAGACACGTTCAGCATTGCAGGCCCCGCCCCCGGAAAGTCCCGGGACCTTTGAAGAGTACTACCCCCAAAGCAGGGGCTTTTTAGGGGGGAGATTATCTACCCCTGAACTAAATTTAGACCCAGGGTCCTCCAGTCGAAACGCACGTAGTTCAGGGGTGAAGTCCCTACGATCGAAAAAACGCTTTTGGTAACAGACTTTGGCTCCAGCTTCATATTTAACTCACAGATTTAAAGGTTTATCGATCGATTCATTTAACCCTAATTGAGGAAGAGTTTGAGACAATCTTTCAAAATGTTCATTGAACTTTTATCATGATTTACTGCATTCAACCTTAAGTTTCAGAGTCTGTAACTTCACCAACTCTTCTTAACTTTACCTGCATGGTTCTATGTGCTGCTTCTAAACTCTATAGTGAGAGATATGACGCTGTTTTGTAATCAGTGTTTATTCTGTTTGTTCATCTCCTGCACGTGCACAAGGAAGTAGATGCTCCCCTGATGTTTACCAGATATGCTAAAATCATGCACACTCTTATATCCTTCCTTATCACATGGATTTATGCAGATAAACAACATCCCTGAATGTGAACATAACTGTATGATAACACAAATTCAAAGATACATTTCTATGTGACTTACAGCAGAGACCGTTTGTTCTTTGGGACCCACCTGCGATGTGTCAGGAAGCTGCCGCTGACGTGTCCCGAGCCGTCGCAGCCCGGCGTGGGGCAGGACATGCCCTCTGTTTTCCCAGACTTCCATGTGAACTGGATGCCGTTCAGGTAGCCGTCCTTTTGTCTCTTCGCTGCGATGGGACATCCTGACGCACTTCTGTGGGACGCGTACTTCCCCGTCACATGTCCCTGACCGTCACACCCGGGAACTGGACACCTGTGGAGAAGAGGACAGAGTGACTTTATTTATTAAGTTGATACCATCATTGTCCTTTTTTTTCAAACACAGTCAGCTTCAGCTTCACACTCTCTGCATACACTGCAGGCTGTTTGCCTCCTGAGCACTGGAGCACCATTTACTGTACGAGAGAATATCATTTTTCTGTTTTCCTCTATCTCTTCTGCTCCGATATAAACAAAGATAACATCTTCTTATTTAAAGCTGTCCCACTGGCAGCCTTATCATAGTTTGGGACTGCTGACAGAGCATCAACACCACTGCTAATCAGATGCAATGAGGCAGTAAATTATTCCAAATGTCAAACCTCGCAGAATGGATTACGGCTAAAGCTGGCTCCGGATGTGAAAGCATCACTACTGTCTGCAGACAGAAGAGAGCTGAGTTCAGTTTGACTCTGCAGACTGATCCTGACTGCACAGAAGATGCAGGAGGTGTAGTGTGGACTACTTTCCTCGATAGAGTCCAGCACGGTGGTATTTCAGAGATCTCCCTCCGTGTGAACACAGAAAATCCACAGAATGAGTTTAACGCATCCATCAGCACAAGTTATTGAAACCTGATTCTGATGCTTTCAGTGTAACTCTTTGTGTCCGCTGTAACCTCTACTTGCAGTCCCTCTCAAATCAAATAAACAAATCAGTATCTCCAGCAGGTGACTTCATCCGCCCAATAAATAACCTCTGGATCAGCTGTTAGGTGTATCAGCTCGCCAGCATTAAACTGATGGGAAGATGATATAGACAAGACGCAAAAAGGTACAGCTAAACATCGACTACTGACATCGCTGCATGGCAAATATCAGCCAGTGTCGATGTTCAACTGATACAGCGGTGCATCTCTGCAGACAACATAAAGACAAAGATCCCTGCAGGATTTTCTTTTCCTGAGGTCTGATTCTTTCTAACAAAGCCACCAGATACCGCAGAGAAAACCATAATTTCACCTTGGAGATCCAGAGATTTGTTCTTCTACTACTGCTCTGATCGATTCTTTGTTTGTGTAACTGTAGAACTTTTTGTTTTCACTACACAAATGTTTGTGTCACAGAAAACTAGACCTTCAAACGGACTTATTGAAGACCTTAAAGTTTGTCTGAAGTTCTTAACGAACATGTAATTGCTCCAGACAGCTCCATAAAGGATGTTTGTTTTCTACGACTGCATGTGAGCTCCTCAAACCTGCACTTTTAGACTCCAGTAAGGTCTTCTTGTGGACTTCTGCAAATATTTAGCGTGCAATAATACTCTCCCAAAAATAGGCAACTAAGGAAGTTGAGGACGAGCCACTCTGACCCAACTTAATCCGGCAAAAGTGTCTACTTAACTTTAGAACAAATAACTGAGCCTAGGATTAACTTTCAGACATTTTAGCTCTACATTAAACAACTTTCATTCATTCAGATCCAAAGAATGTTAAAAATGTCCTCCTTCAATAAATCCCTGACCACAATTTTAACTGTAAAATAGTGCACATGTTTGTTTTAAAGGATATTTTATGTCACTGAAGCTCACGGTGAGAGATAGCAGTGACACACCGTCCTGAGAATCCAACAGAATGAAAAGATTGAGAATGGAAAGGCGTGTTATTTGTGCCTTTGCACCACCAGAGAAATCAATGCTGCTGCTGCTGGGCTCAGGCCAGAGGAGCCCATTGTGGGATTTAGGTAGAGTCCAATCAATCTCTCTCTCCCTCTATCTCTATCTCTCCATCTGTGCTCGCCTCTCTGTCTTTCCTTACCTGTGTGTGTGTCTGCGCGAGTTCACCAGAGACTGCACAATCTCCTCTCTCTAAACTGCTACAACCTTCTGAAGTTTTCTTCTGCACCGTCAGATTTGGGATGAAACTTCACGCTCATTTGTCTTGTCAGAGGAACGCTGATTTATTCCAGCTTGCATCAGTGTGCGCCTCAGAGTAATGCACTAACTGGAGAACTGTGCGCTGCTCTTTTGCTCTCATTCACAAAGCTTCCTTGCATCATTTTAAAGTGGGGAAGTATAGTCATGTTGTGTGTTTTCACATGGGGATTGTAAGGTAAGCAGTGCAGAGCGAGCAGCGTCGGTTGCAGGAGGAGGAGGAGGAGTGTCAGTTTCAGGCTGTTACAGAGCGAGAGAGAAGACTGATGATCAGTGTCTGTACTGTACCTGATAGGCTCCTGGTCCTCCTTGTTCTCTTTACTGTGGATGATCTTTATCCCACTTTTCCTGGCCCGCGGACACCCTGAGAGACTGCAGATAAATGACAGTGTTACAAAGCTGAACATACGCTGTGTGTGTGTGTGTGTGAGAGAGAGAGAGACAGAGACAGAGTACAGAAGGGTGAGGTAAGAGCTTTATGATGTTGTGTGAGAAAGAAATGAGAGGGGGTGTTTGTATGCTTTGGAGAAGTTGTTGCACCTTCTGTGTGAAGCGTAGTTGCCAGTGATATGTCCCGAACCATCGCACCCTGGTGTCGGGCACCTGGGGCAGAAAACACAAAAAAGGGCTCAGGGCCTACAGCAACAGTTCCCCCTGTGTCAGGCACAATAGTCACAACCTCTACAGTCTGTTTTCAGCCCTTTGTCTACTTCATGTTACAAGATGTTGTCATCTTTATGCTAGAGTTACTCTGTATGACATGAAGCATAATGAGCTGACAGACCATCACTGTGTCTTTATAAGGTTCTACTGTAAGCACAAAGGTGTTAAATATCTAACAAAAGCATGATAAATACTGATATCGTGTTCTTATAACAGTCAGAAAGTTAAAGCTCCTGTGTGTAACTTTCTGTTGTCTTGATTTTGGTGCCCCCTGTGGTCAACGCGGTCCCTCTTTGCTGATTTTATCCTACACATGTGTACGTAGTGTCACCTGACAGAAAGATCTCATCCTGTTCTCTTTTAAGGCTGATTTATACATCAGTGTCGGGGGCACCAAAATCTGCACAAGAGAGTTCCTCACAGGAGCTTTAAGCTTTCTGTGTTCATTTCACATTCATGAGGTTGATCTTAGCCCAACAGAACGAGAGCACACATAAATCAAACATATATCAGAGAGCCTTACTTGAGCTCCTGCGCGTTGTTGGCCAGCATGCTTCGAATGCTTTTATCGGCTAAAGGACAACCTGAGAGACTGAAACACACACCAGGGGACATTAGTCACACAGAAACCCACAATTACCAGAAACACTGCAACACAAAGTCACCTTTCAGACACACAGACACACAGACACATGCAGACATGAAACAACAACCAGGTAATGTAAAAGAAGCAATGACGCAGTGCAGGGCAGGGAGCGGATTCAATAACTTCACCCTCTGATTATTATGAAGGAGGTCTTTGTTTTCTCACTCTGTTCTGGTTTCTATTCAATAAGGATGGAGGATACTTGTTCCTTTAGAGCAGGGATTCCCAAACTTTTCAGCCCATGACCCTCAAAATAAAGGTGCCAAAGACTCACAACCCCCACTGTCCCTCAAAGTGATTTAATGTGGCTTCATTTAGCTGGTCTGCAGAAAAGTAGCCTACCTGTATGAGCATGTGTCTGTGTTTCCTGTGCCGTTATGAATGAACCTACTGCTACTGATGCTTTTGATAATTAACTGTTCACTAACCCTAAACTTAGGAGTCATCTGGCAACAAAAAAGGGAAGAAAACTCATTACATTTTTTTATTTTCAAGGTTTTATTTCAAATTTAGCTACTATTTTCATCAATATTTTTTACTGTAATGGGTAAAATGTACAATTTTTTTTCATCTGGAAGACATCTCACGACCCCCCATTTGTGTCTCACAATCCCCCAGGGGTCCCGACCCACACTTTGGGAATGTAGAGCATATATAAGAAGCAGCCTTTAAAAGTGAATCCAGTGCAGACACTTTAAACCTGCATTCTCTCTGATGTCCAGCAGGGGGAAACCACACTAGTCTGTTATAATGGAGGGAGATTAGAAATAAGGCTGCCTGATGACCAGGATATCTGCAACCAGGGGCAGAATTCAAATAAAAAACTAGGCGATATGTGTTTACTGAGATGTTTAACTTTAAAGCATGTTTTCTTTTCTTTAAATCTGGTTTTGTAAGAGGCTTTAACCAATCAGCAGCAGAGCGCATGTCTGTTGCATTAAACAGCACACCCATTGGAGTGTTTAAATCACCCTTTATCTGTCTGAGGAATGTTTTGATATGATTTGCCGGGGCTGAAACTGCCAGCGACGGAAGCTTAACAATGCACATCTGAGCTCTCTTCACATCCAGCAACAAAAAGAGGTGAGATACGGAAAGCAAAGAGGCTCAACTCAAGGCTTTAAACTGAGGAATAACAAACCAATCAGCGACTCTGACGCGGTTCTGCTCAGGGGAAATCTTCAGCATGTGCAGCCATGTCAGCCTTCAGACTGATATGATTCAGTTTCTGCCGAATCACCTCGCACTGCAACACTCAGCAGTTCTGCCTAAGTCTTCCTGCTCTGAATGGTAAATGCTTAGTCTGCATCGCACTGTGGGAAGGGTCTGAAGGACTGAATAACAGCAGCTTAGGAGGCTTTACACACGGCCCATTGAGGAACAAGTTTATCCAGGGTTTTAGCTCAGAAACGAGCGTGTATCCCATCATTAATTAATTTAGTCTGCCCTTAGTTTGTGGTATCCTTGTTTCAAGAGTCAAAGGGCAAGAGAAGAAGAGACGAAGAGAGGGAGATAGTCCGCCTACAGTGTTTGACAGCACAGTTGAGGTAAGCTGAAAACAATAAAGATGAATAGACTGAGAATCCACCGGGGGAGAAAAGGAAGTCACACCTTCCATGTGGGGAGAAATTGCTCGTCAAGTGACCACTTCCATCACACCGCGTTGTGGGGCATCTGCCACCGAGAAAATAGACAGATTTATAAGCCCAAAGGGAAGAAGAGGAAAAAAGGGATGTTTCAGATTTTTGTTTGGTTTTCATTGTTTCCAGTTTAGCTTCACTGTCTGTGATGAACTCCTGAGATCACCTACACTCTGCTGCTCACACTGAGGACGGCGTTTACAGACTGTGCATCAAAAAGAGGGAGCCTACAGAACAGTTTATGATCAGTGTGGACGCATGGAGAGAAATTTAAGTCAGATAGCCAGCAGCACGGGATGGGGAGGGAGAGGGAGCAGTGAGGCTTAACTGGTAAAAAAGAGAGGGATGAAAACAAAAGAATAAACAGGATGAGAGGGGAGAGGGGGAGAGAAGGAGGGCTCTTACGTTATCAGGTCCTTCTTACTCTCTTTGCACTGGACGTACTTGGGCTTGTGGCTGGGCATGTTCACATCTGTGGTGTAGGAGCTGTCGTCCAGCAGGTCGTGGAACGGGTCCAGGTCGTCCTGCTGAGAGGGAAGGCGAGACAAAGGGGAAGAGAAGAGAAAGAGAGAGAGAGGGGTTATTTGCAGGTTTGATTAAACGCATGCATTCTACAGTTTTTTATATTAAAGGTTTTATTTATGTTTTCGCCTTTAATGGACAGGACAGCTGAAGAGAGACAGGAAATATGGGGAGCAGAGAGCGGGGGAGGACATGCAGTAAAGATCGAGGCTGGAATCGAGCCTGCGACCTCTGCAATGAGGACTGTAGTCTCTGTGCATGGGGCGCACACTTAGACCGCTAGGCCATCGGCGCCCCGCATTCTACAGTTTTCAACCCTTTATATCAGCTGTGCACGTAATGAACGATGAAGACTTCCTCTCCTCTGTGTCTGCTCCTTCCTCCCTCACTCTGCATCCACAGCTGTCAGACAATGAAGCCTCGTCAATTTGAATCCTAATGCTTGAGCCCGCGTGACTATTGAGCCTCACCTGTCAGTCTACCGGCTCAGAAATAGAAGCTCTGGGGGAGAAATAATGACTCAGTGTCAAACAAACAGGACGAGAGCGTTCATGAGCTCACTTTCTGGTGTCATTTTTTAACTAACTAAGAATTATGAACTTTTTGTTGACACTGCAGCACAGCCTGATGTGAATGAGGATTTAAACAGAGGAAAAAAATCCCTGTGAGTTACATTCATTACGGTGAGAACGACAGGCTATATGTCACTCCAGAGGACAGCCTTGTTTGTTTTATGATCTGAATTTTAGTGAAACTGAGAAAGAGCTTCCTATTTTTGGTTCCCTGTCTTTAACTCTTCACTCACACCCTCTATAGTAAGATTACTCTTATGTTTGTAGTTTCTTTCAGGTGGATAATCATGAACCTTTTTGTTAACAGAGTGAGCTTTTACATAAGTTGTCATTCAGAAATGACACATCTGACCTCGTCTCTGCAGCTGCTCTTTAGAGCCCAAAAGGCTTTAATGTGCATGACTTGAAATATCTGATATTCTTGTGTGTGCAGAGCATTCAGGGAGTTGGCTGGCTCCTCTCATGCCAGTGCACCAGCCGGCCTCTAGATGGCACTGTGGTGTAGACTCAGAGCGCTGCTGGTTGTGTTATCTGGGGCTGTGCTTTGTCTGCAGTGCATGCAGTCAGGGCACGACGGCTGTTGATGCAAATCCTCTTTCCTTTCTTCCTTGCTCGCAGTGTATGTACAGTAATGCCCGCAAAGAGACAGGTCCAGATACAGCCCAAATTATCCAGCGCTCAAGCTGTCTCAGAGTGTGTGATGCTGGGTCAGCCAGCGAGCTCCTCCAATTAAAGGGAGCGCAGGCTGAGAGGCAGACAGGAAGGAGGACGACACATGCATACATACAGCCAGCAGAAAGTAGGCTAGGGAAGGATACACACTCCCAAAGAGAACGGGGCACAGACACACTCGTATGAATATTCACGTCTCATGTACTGTACATGCATGTGTCTGCACACACTGACAGGCGCGGCACCCAGCGGTGGTGCATTGATTTCCAGCAGTTCTTTGATGAGATGAGCTATTCCGATTCCCTCCCAAGGTGCTACTTTGCATAATTCATTTTGGAGAAGAGCGAAATGTAAAAACAGAAAGCCAGCATGCGGGGAGCATGATACAAACAGAACTGATACCTCTGTGCAAAGCAACGCTGACATCAATTAACATGCAGATTCATTAGGTTTCCCTCAAAATTCCCTGATATGACTTTCTAATGATGCAAAATATAGCAGTGAGTCAGACAGGGAGGTAAAAAAACCTAGAAGACAATCAGAGAGGAGTGTAAATGTTTGACTTGGAGACTCGGTGTTGAATCAGTGGCTTGAAGGGAATTAATTTGGGCTGAAACACATTGAACAGACAGGAGAAGTGATGCATGCCAACTGTACTGTCTCTCAGCTTCCAACAACATGAAGCATCACCAACCAGTGCTGTATCATTATCTTACACATCACATCTTCCCTCCTTCTGTTGGTGATCTCTGTTTTTATTCTTGTTTCCATTTAATCTCATCATCGTCTCAATGTAAGCTGACATTTATGAGGCGGAAGGGAAAGTCGTCCTTAGGTTTGGATGTTCTTTAAACTGATTTAAATTAAAAACAAAGCCACTGGAATATTAAATCCTTCAGCAAAGAGAGCTAAAGCTTCTATCTTTGGAGTCTTTTTGTTGAACTCATATTGATGACGTCCTTACTTTACGTTACATGTTGTGAAAATTGATTTTGAGAATGCATCAATTTATGATAAAAACTGACTAAAATGAGGAGCATGGAGATCTTGGGAAGTTGCCATGAGTATTGTGTAAGACTATGAGTCTATTGTGAAGACGGTCAGGCTGATAGGCAGCCTGCGCACACTTCTGCAGCCGCTGTTTGTCCTCAGCTGTTGAGTTCAACTTCACAAGAAGATCCACATTCCTCATTTGAATGCAGCAGGCGGCTGGCTGCTCTTCTGATATCCACCTACATGTTACTTTACATAAAGATTCATCTCAGCCTGTAAACTTAACTTTTTCTTATAAAACTGCAACTTTGTTCTCGTTGCTTTACGACTTTAATCTTCTTAATTTATGGGTTTATTCTCATTACATACATGTTAATTTATTCTCTTTATCTTCATACAGTTATATTATATACCCATATTTATACCCATATATTGCTTAATCTGTCATAACCAAACCATAATCACACCATGTCAACCTGTCACAATCTTTTATTTTTATTCTGCCTGTAATTACCACTATTTTAACCATTTGTAACATTTGTATATATCTTAAATCTGTATTATTTTATTTTACTTATTTAAACGTATACTTGGTTGTACTTATGTCTGGGTTGCTGCAACAACCAAATTTCCCCACAGGGATCAAAAACATGTTTCCTGTCCTTGATGTTCCTGTCTGTCATAAGTACCTACTTATTGTTTGCAAATTCCTTTTTTAATTGATAGCATGAGTTTAACTTTTTGGACCATACAACCTCAAGTTTGTACATTTTTTAGAAACATGAGAGACCTGGAGATTCTTAAAGAAAGTCAGCAAAAATTACAATGTATGCTTTGAATGTCTACTGCAGGAAAAACTTTCAAAATGAAAGTGGGGAGACTATTTGAAATACATTGGTAATGGGGATTGAGCTTGAACTAAGGCACATATACTGTATAGCAGTGTACTGCTTCCATTAGATTGGAGTAGATCATGGTGCAGGTTTTTTTTTAATTTATTTATTTTATTATTGCGTTGTTTTTTTTTTTTTTTAATTTTTAACTGTGGGTTTTGGTTTCAATTATTATTAGTTAAATGTGTTTATTTTAATCTTTCTGTTCATTTATATAATTATTATTTTATTGATATATTGTTCAATGTAAGAAAAAATAGATATTTAATTTTCACCCAAATGTGATAAGTCTTATGTAAAAATCAATAAAATATTAATTACAAAAAAAACCTCTCAAAATGGAAAAATTAGAATATTTCAAGAGAAAAAAATGCATTAGTAATGATTGAAAATATTTGCATGTTTCTATATAAAGAAATATTTGATGAAGATTTGATTTAAAAAAACAGACGTTTGCATTTTTGCATGTATGAAACTCAAGACTTTCCTCTTTGTTGAGCATTTTCCATTGATGCCCCTAAATCATGGAATACCCTCTAACAGAGTTTAAAGTTGATAACCGTTCCCTCTTTTGCAGAA
This sequence comes from Notolabrus celidotus, assembly GCF_009762535.1. Taxonomy (NCBI): domain Eukaryota; kingdom Metazoa; phylum Chordata; class Actinopteri; order Labriformes; family Labridae; genus Notolabrus; species Notolabrus celidotus. The sequence continues at coordinate 21,814,590 of NC_048293.1, forward strand.
TTTAAAACTTTGATCAGTGACCACTGTGTCTTAAACTGTATCTGATTCAATGAATCTATTGTTTTGTGAATAATTGTGTGTTTGTTCATTGTTTCTAATGTGCCTGTGATCTTGACGACATTGGAAATGAGGGAAACATCATAAATAAAGGTTTGAATTGAATTGAATTGAAGATTTATGACCCTAAACATCCTTTTAGCTTAGGAATTGAAAATGCATTTATGAACACCTGTAGAAATGACATCACAGAAGCCAAAAAGCCAAGCAGGTTACAGCAGAGCGTTGCTGTTGCAGAGTTATGAGGGTAAAGGACACTGAATGATTATTTCAGACTGTGTTTTTCCCTCAATCCTGAAAAAAAGAAGATATAAAACATCATATCTAGTTCAGTCTCCTCCACATTTACCTCTTTCTCGTCCTCGTCTATGTGTTTGATCTTGGTGTAGTCTACAGGCAGGTCCCAGCAGTCGGCGGGGTCCCCTATGCCGTAGCAGCGAGAGCCCAGCAGGACGGCCTGCCGCTGGGGGGACATGGGCTCTAGAGGGGTGAGTACCGAGTCCCCACCGCCGCCGCCGCTGCACAGAGGCTTGCTCAAACTCAGGTCCAACGTACCGTTCTCATCAACATCTAGACCCGGGCTCTGGAGGGTGTGTGTGTGGATGTGGTGTGTGTGTGTCAGGGGAGAGTAGTAGGGAAAAGATGCGTGTGTGTGTGTGCGTGTGTTGAGTCATGAGGAAGGGTAAGAGGATGCACAGAACAAAAGGAGGCAGGGATGGAGAGAAAGGGATAAAAGGGAGAGAGAGTTTCTGATTAAATAGCAGTCAAACATTTTCATATTCGAGGATCAGAGCTGGGCAAAACAGTCGCTCACTACACGCTGAATACTAAAGAAGTACATGAAAAGTGCTCGGATTTTCTTTTGTTCCTCCAGTGATGTGTTCACTTTGGAGACGTCTGCAAAGATGGATCAAAATCAAAAACCTTACAGAAAATACTCCTTTTTATTTCTCTGCCCAAGTCTGACGACGAGGAAACATTAAACACTCGAAGAGTACGGGGAACAATGTGAGAGGGTCAGAAGAAGAAGAGGAAGAGGTGATCAGTGCTCAAGGACGAGTGCATCCCTCTGTCTGCCCCTCCTCTCCTCTTTCTCTCTCTTTCCTTCCTTCCATCCCGCTCTGGTCTCTTCTCTCGCTCTGGTGTGTGTGCATGACTTTGTGTTGTGTATGTGTGAGACTAATGTGAGCGGACATCAGAGGGGGGCAGGGGGGCTGAGGGTTAGGGGTGGGGTTGATGAGCGGCAGACTGCTGCAAACCCAAAAATAGAGGCAGAACTGTTCTGTGTTCTGGATGAAAGTGGGCCACATCCAACACGAGCGAGCGAGCTGTGAATCTATAGATCTATGCACGCATGCCGTCTCTTTCATGTAGCATACACTGCTTACACTAAAGAGCCACTATCCCATAAGGATTATATTTGGTAAGGCTTGTGAATGTGTTTGTGTCCTTGCTCTCATTAATATCCCTCCCGCTTCTCATCTCCCCTCTCTTCCTCCACCTCCTCCTCCTCCTCTGCATCCTCCTCGCTGCCTTTGCTCCCTTTCATGAGAAGGAAAGCCCGCTCTAAAGCTGATTCCAGCCGACAGTGTCCCTAGGGGTGGATTCTCCTGGTGTCTGAAGCCAAAACCTCTGTGACGCACATTGACTCAAACGCACGGGGTGATAGATTTGGAACAGGGCATGAATACTGCAACATCTGCGGCTTAAATAAAGTAGTAGAAAGGGGCAGAAAAACAGGATTACTGCTGGGTCATTAGTCTTTGGAAAAAATATCAAAGTATAAATAATGAAAGGTGCTGTACAAATATTCGGCAGTCCAGCCAGACAAACAGAGAAGGCTGGCTGCTAAATATGAAAGTGTTCATTACACAGTCGGCATCTCGACTCAAAACACGATACAACTCACGATGTTGGGTTCACCGTACGATACTTTAATGCTGTAATTAATGTTACTCAATGCCCTGCTCTGACAAAATGTGCTTTTATTTTGAAAGGACGAAAAAGGTACATCCTCCAGATCAGGGGTTCCCAAACTTTTCAGCCTGTGACCCCCAAAATATATGTGCCCAAGACTCGTGACCCCCACTGTCCCTCGAAGTGATTTAATGTGGCTTCATTTTGCAGGGCCCGTATGCACGTCCAGCCATTAATGATGAAAACGGGCCGTTTGTACTAATGACTGAAAAACATCGATTAGCGGTATGCATGAGCCAGGTTAACGCCCCAGCAAAGCATTACATTTAATGGCGGTAGACCCCACCATTACAGGTGCTAATGGCAGGATTACTGCACCTGTTGGTGGCGATGCTTGTTGCACAAAGCCGCTGTCATGTTGCTTATTTTATTTTGTAGGTCTTCTACTGTGCGCTCAGAAACACCACACGCATTTACCCGGTTCAATATCTGCAGCCAAACTTTCCCTTTCTCCTTGTTTGTAATCTGTGATGCTTGACTTGCTGATAACAGCTGTTTGTTCATTATTCTATATTCTTCTAATAAAATGGGAATTTCATCTTCTGCTGAAATTTTTTTTTTCTTGATCTTATCTCAGACACACCGTTATCACTCGCCATGTTTATTGTTGCCTATGCGTAGTAGGCATGAGCAATTCAAATTTGCTGGACAGAGGTTTTCCAGGAGGTTCCCTGGACAAATGATGTTTTTGCACCAGCCTCGCTTTCATGGCGCAATTAGTTAATTGGCCAATTATTTGCAGTTGTGCATACGGCTAACACTACGGCCAAATGAAAATGCGGGACTCAACCAGGCATACTGTGACGTAAAGAGGGTTTGAGCCTCCTAGCCAACAGCTATGTGTGGAGTCAAGTCAGTCATGTCCTTATTTGGGCAAAAACTCGTAATCTTAATATCCTCTGAACCGTCGCGTGAGAAAAAAAATCATCCCCCGACCCAAGCTGTTTTTTTTAACCAGGCTGTAAACATGTTTATTAATGCTGCAATGATCGTCTTTTTTGAATTGGTGTGTATGTGGTTCATTGTGTTTCTACAGCCAGCCTCAAGCGGATTCTCAATGAATTGCAGTTTATAACACTCCCGCCTGGGCTTTATAGCTTGAGACCTGAGGTTGCTGCTTGGTTAAGACTTATGGTCCCGTTTGTGTAATGGATGGACGTGCATACGGGCCCCTGGTGTAGAGGCGCTAGCTGGAACTCGGTTAGTGGTAGAGAGAGATTAGCCACTAATCCGTTGATAGTGGATAGAGAGATTAAATGAATCAAAGTGAAATATGCTTAAGAGGTTGTTAAATATCCGTCGTCAGGCCGCCTGGGTATCGTCTGTGTGTGAAACACTAGAGGTGAACATCTGATGCTAAGTCGACTTGAGAAAACAACTAAAATACTTCTATCACAAAAAAAACAAAACTGGACGCATGTCAAAACAAGAGAAGTTAAGGCAGGTGGCGCCCTCTGCTGTTCAACAAAATGTACCACGCTTTGTTTGAGTCGTCCTTTTCGTGTGCTACCGTAACATCCCCACTTTTAAGCAGCACACTCTGTTGAGCTCATCTACTGGCTCCTGATCACGCTGCAGCCGTTATCACCTGTTTCTCAGCAATCTACTGGATCAACTCCAAAGATTTAAGACCCAGAGAGTTTGTGATTTAGAGCCCGAAATATTAAAATCTTGACCCCAGGTTTGAGAATGTTTAACTATCCTCGAATGGAAACTCAAACAGTGTCTGTAAAAATGAAGGTCAAGCTGCCGATGAACCGATCTGACGCCTCGTCATGTGCCTCCGTGACTTGCTGTGTCCTTGCGAACACGCTCAGAGGTCCGCCCTCCTCCCCGTGTCAGCTATTGTTTTGTTTGTCACCATAAATTAACGTGACCCACCCCTTCATATCGAATTAACGAGGATGAAATGTGAGGATGAGCACCACCTCCTTCATTAGAGACCACCCGGCTCCACGCACGCCCCCCTCAATAACCCCTGACCTCTGTTACTATGGGGACTCTGGGAGGGAGACCGAGGCTACATGCTTATTCTGACCATGTTAGTTCCTACTTCTCATAGTTTCAGGAGGGACATGTTTGGGTGTGACGGTGTTACTAATCTGACTGATCAACCCACCTTAATCTCAAAAACATAGACATAGTAAGAATTTCAGTAACTGAATTACTCCTGACATATTTTTTACTTTAACTACTGATGCAGCTTCACCAAGCTATAATTCTACCACATTAAATACATTCACCTATTTCAGACGAACCGCCTCAAAGACTCAGAGAAAGAGAGAGAGAGAGAGACGAGGATAGGCAGGCTGAAAGACAAGGAGACGTGGATATATATGGGTGTGCGTGCGGGTGTGTGAAGTTTCATTCAGACGTAGAAAGGAACAGTGTGTGCCATGAGGTGAGGTGTTAAGATGAAAGAGGAAAGAAGAAGAAGAAGAAGAAGAAGAAATCAAAAAAGCCCTCTGAAGTTTCCCATCTTCCCATCCTGCCCTGAGAGCTTCCTGCCCGTCTGGCCCGGAGCAGGAGGACGACAGACAATGAAGTGAAGTACGACCGGAGGAAGTACTGACTGCTTCAGGCGTTTGTACCCGCCAAGTTTATTCCGTTCCACTTTTCTTTGGAAATGTGTTGCTTTTGGCTTTCATCCTTTCTGCTTCCTTTCTCCTGCCTCCTGTCTTTTTCCTGAGTTCCTTTCCTCTCCTCTCCTCTCCTCTCCTCTCCCTCGTTCTCATTCTCCAGCGGTCTCTGCTGTCAACATTAGCATTAAGCCAGCATTAGCCCTCTGCTGCGCGTTCTCTTTCCTCGGCCCCATTTTCCAGCTCAGCATCTCGGTGCAGATAATACTGAAACACCGTCACCTTATCTCCTCAGAAATGACACACTGGGCTCACGCCGTGTCAAACGCTGCTTCGTCCTGCTCCTATCTGATCCCCAGACGGAAAATAAAAAACTGCCCTGCTGAGCCCTGAGTGTAAGACACAGCCCCAGATCTTTAATGGAATGTGTGTGTGAGTGTGAGTGTGCTTGTGTGTGTGTGTGTGTGTAGCTGAAGTCTCCTATCTCTGTCAGTTTTCACTGCCAGCATTAATATAATGAAGGACGCACAGAGATAATCTGTCCATGGATCGGTGTGAGTGCAGCAGGAGGCCGAAGTCTAACGAAGGTGAAGTGATGGTACAGGAGGTTTCAGGGTCAAATCAGGTGACTTCCTGCTCAACAAACACCTGGTTTTTAAAAAAGTGTTTACACTAGGGATGTAAATTTGAAGCATTTTCCTGTGAGCAACACCTTCAGTCAGCTGATTCACATCGAAACATGCCTTAAACTTAAAACACCTCCCTGATAGCTGAACCAAATATAAGACCACATGATGTTTGATAGAAAATCGAAACAAAAAAAAGTGTTGGAGTAAGTTCTTCACAATCAATTAATGGATACTTGATTAATTGTTGACATCCCTAGAACAGACAGTTTAATAAGCAATCTAATGAACCTCCTTTGGTTCTTGGAGTCAGCCTCAAGTGGACACTCTGGGAACTGCAGTTCTCCCTCACTGGCTTCATTTCTGACAACAGTCTGCTGTTTGGTTTGTGACGGAGTGTTCCTTTAAAGAGAAGGCTAAATAAGGTCAAACAGAGTGATGTTTGGGGCAGTTGTGTGTGTTGTTCCATGTGATATAAAATCGAAACAAAAAAATGTATCAATTAATAATCAATTAATCGATACTCGATTAATTGTTGACATCCCTAGTTTACACCTGTGAGTCTCTCTGCAGGAGAAGTCAAGGTAATCAAACATGCTGTATGAAATGATCCTTCCTCCGCCCTCCTACCTGTGAGCACAGGTCCTGGGGTTTCCCCCCCATGCCGTGGGGCATCTCTCTGCAGCGCGTGGACAGGTTGAGGATGGCCGTGGCGGCCATGTGGGCGGCCTCCATGTCGTGGCTGTAGTCGAAGCTGCTCTTGCTGCAGGTGCTGCTGGCGCTGCTTCCCCCGCCCCCTCTGCCTCCTCCGCCCATGCCCCCTCCTCCTCCACCTCCACAGCTCAGGCTGCTGCTGCTGCTGCTAGGGGCGTAGGTGCTGGTGGTGCTGCTGGCCGAGCTGGAGTTCTTGCAGTAGCGTTTGGCTGTGAGGGGGGAATTAAAGAAATCCAGAGTGAGAAGAGGGCTGAAGGCGTTTACAGGAGGTAAACTACTGAAGGTGGTCTGTGGATTAGTTTGACTTCAAATGTGTTTGATTGATTTATTGTAGGATTTCTGAAAGGCCTGACGCTAGAAGAGGACGACTGCTTCCTTTACCAGTTACAGTTTGAAGATGTGAAACCTTAAAGAGACATGCGAGTAGTTCAGACCGGGGTGGCCCTTCTCTATATTCTGTTGTTTAAATAAATAGAACGTTCAAACATGTTTGGAATTGCTCCAGCACACTGCCTCAGCTGGAAGCCATCACATGGCTGAAATAGCTGCAAATCACCCTCTGTAGATGACAGCGCCTGATCAAAACGCATCCAGTGTAAGTGCTTGTTTCAGCCGCTGACTGCAGACGGTTCAGATGGTTACTGGAATTGTCTTTCAGAAATTACTGAAGAGTCTCCTCAGAAACCAAAAACAGGCGTTGCATAGCCTTCCTCAAATGTAATCTCGAAACTCCCCAAAAAAATAACATGTTTTTTGTTTTACCCTGAAAGGTCATTCTTGATACCGGGAATATTTGAAGCATAAGGAATATTTTGCAAGGGAAGACTGCAGGAAATGACAAAGACATCCTTATAACTTCTATGTGAAGTCAAGAACTGATCAGTGAGTGAGGTCTTACCGTCGTATCCTTTGGGCGAGGTGTCTCGTTGTCCGTGAACTTTGGGTGCGATGGCCCGTTTCCCGTACACTTGGTGGTTGTTGCTGCCGTCGAAGGCGCTGTAGTCGAAGCTGGTCTTGGAGTACTTCTCCAGCTCCTTGGCCAGGTTGGAGCGGGGCGTGCTGGTGGAAACATTGTTCTTGTAACCATACTGAGGATAGTCCAGTTGTTTGACAAAGCACATAGGCCTGGAAAATAAATGACGAGGGGGTGGAAGTTGGACCGAGGCACTCAACATTGCCCAGGGGAAGGTGAGGGAGCGGGAGGTTTGGGTTAAAAAAAAAAGGGTGGATGCAAAGGGAAGGGGCGGACCGGCATGGAAGAAACTCCAAGGGAAGAAAATGGAGGATGGTGCTGAGGATGGAGGGGTGACGGAGGGTTTGATATGTCCTTTTTATCCACCACAGCGTGGGTGTTTTCTTCCTCTTGCTTATAGAAAAAACTCTGTTACACAAGCGTTTTCTATGCCTAGTAAATAAAACAGCCAGAATTTAATTTCTGCATATCTGTTATTACACTTCCATACTCCTCGTATGCCTTTATTATTTGATTTGCATCTATATACTCAATCTGAGAGCAGGAAGAAATGAAATGTAAGATCCAGCGCTGCAGTTAAATCTAAATAAAAAAATCCAGGATTACTTATGACTTTTCATCACAGCTTTTTCATGACTATCAAAGACTTCCTCAGTCAAAAGGCTCTGCCTGCGCTCTGACAAATGAGGCCAATTTTGTTAAAATCTAATAAAGTGATTTTCCTTCAATAGAGAGCACAAACATGAACATGCAGTCTCGCTGAAGTATTCTCAGGGGACAGAAAAACATCAACATAAAACATAGAGGGGACCTTGGAAATCTCGACAGCTTTGCAACATGCAGGACGGAAAAAACGAAACGTTCCGATCTGAGTGAAAAGCAGATCTTTACATCCTGAGTGTTTCATTTCAAAATAAGAACACCTGAAAATATGAACACGCATGTCCTTTCAGCAGAAGAGAAAAACCACCATAGATCATTCAAGAAAAGGTGAATAGTATTTGAAATTCTGCCTTTTTTTATTTAATATTCAAAACTTTTCAGACCCAAATTTTAGACTTTTATTTTGACAGCAAAAAATACCAGAATACAAAAAAAAACTACAAAATGTTGGGTTTAAAAAAAAAAAAATTTCCTTAACATGTTGATTTAAAATATTTTTCCCCCTCCATAGAATTCTTTTGAATAATGAATAATAAAAATAATAATTTGAAAGTTGTTAACACATTTTTTCATGTTTTTTCACATGTTTCTCAACTTGACCAAGGAAACTGGATCTGCAGGTGTGATCTTGTGCATACGTATTTATTCACTGTTTCACATATAGAGAATTATGTATGCCAGTGTAATGTTTAGTCATGTAAAATAATTTGTTTAAAACTCAACAAAAACCTCTCTTGGTATGTGAGGATCTAAATGTAATAATAGTTTAGAAACAGAAGCTGCAGTCGTTTGAAACTCAAGTAATATGCTTACAAAGTTCTCTTTCCTGATTCTTACCCAGGGCAGCAAAGTGCTCAAATCAAACCCCACACTTCTCCATAATGCACATGAAACCATATCACATGCTTCCACACTCACACAGAATGTCTTGATCAGTGAGGTGAAGATCACAGCCTACCTTAAGACTCGGTCCGAGGCTTGGTTGGACTTGGGGACGACGTCGCAGCTCTGGTGCTTCTCCTGGGCTTTGGCCAACTTCTCGGCTGCAGCGATGGGACAACCTGACAGACTGAAACGAGAGACGGACTTAAGTGGCGGAGTGAAACTTGACACGTTTTGATATGTGAAAATGTTACATGGTATGGACATGCTGTAAAATGTGCAGCTTGTTAGAGGACTTGGCTGAAAACAGCTGTCAGCCAAACAATTCAAGGTCTACCGGTTTTTAAAAAAGTCTCTGTGCAAACTGCAAAATCATTCATTTTCATCCTTTTAACACCTCTGTAACGACAAAATTGGCAACAGCTTGCATGTGTCTGGTTGAGCAGCTTGAAATAATTCTCAGAATAGATATCCCCATATGGACTAATGTGCATTTTTATGTGCATTCTGCAGCATTTTGTTTCCCTGCTGACAGGACACACACATTTATATACACATGGGATCTACACGTCCAGTGTGCTCCTACAGAATTATGGCTGTAAAACTTCCTCCTGACAACTAACTGACCAAATGTGACAAAAGTTCATGCTGTTATCCTTAACCCCTATTATTCTCCATCCAGTCTGTCAGCTGCAGTGTGCCGGGCTGCAGTGAAAGAATTACCTTTGACAGTGGCCTGAAGCCAGTGTGGAGTTGCGTTCGTGAGCACCTGTCATCAGACGTGCATGAATGCATGCAGGGGGGAAGAGTGTGCGGTAGTTTATGCCGGCTCTGTCTCGTAAAAGTGAAAGTTTACTGTGCGTGTCCATATGTGTGCCTATTTTGCGCTGCAGCCGTGTCATGTCAGTGAGCACAGCGGGGAGGCTTTCTGGTCCTCCCAGGTCTGCACCTCTCCTGTCACCCTGGCTGAGTGGCAGAAAGGTGCTAATGGCTGCTGCTATGCTCAACTCCCTGAGCATCTGCTGTGGGTGACACTCCTCTTTCACTGTCACCTCGCCCCGTCTGACAGCACCCGCAAGAGCGCCCAGCTATTTCAGTGCTCCCCTCCAAACCTGCACCTGATGGATGCCATTTTTCGACAAGAGCTGATAAATGATTTATGCTGTGGAGGATGTGAAACGCTGCATTTTAATCAGTCGCAGTTAAACTATGAAATTGTTGGGAAGCTGAACTACTTTAACTCTTTCCTTCTACCCAACATGATAAAAATGTCTGCACGTATCTCAGGTGCAGCTTCTTTACACGACAACAAAGAGAAAGCAACACACGGCTCCTGACCAGGACATGCATAGGTTTAGTCTGAAACATTGATGTGTTCATGCGATGAACTCTAAACCTTTGTCTTTGTGGAATACTTGAGTCTGTGTCGCTCTGCAGTTACAACAGGGAAACCTTTAGTTATCGTCAGGGTCTCTTTGTCTTTATGCTGAGCTTCTCTTGCTCTGTCCTGTACTTCAAATCATGGCTACCAAAACTGAGCCTTTCATCCTGGAGCTGGAGCTGTCACATTACTTCTCCTAAAATGTGTGCAACACACAAATTGTGCATGCATCATATGCAATACATCTAATACTATTTTCAGCTCCAGATGATAAGCGGCAGGTTAAATTAGAAGCTAGCTCAAACTAGCATCCTGCACAGTGTGGGCTGTAGTTTTGATGCAAAGCTTCATCTATGACAAGTTCTAGCAAAATATAATGAATAAGGCATGACTATCAGAAAACAGAGCTGATATTAAAATCTTTAAACCTTTTTTAGGGCATTTATTGGATTTGCTGCATGACATGTTCAACTCTTTTGCCCTGTTTCAACACGGACAATTTTTAATCAGATTTAAAGTTTGGGGGTTTATTTCTATCTGAAGTTTCCACAACTAATTGAGCTAAATATCTAAAACTACCTCACGTCCACAGTCCTCTCATGTGGGGTTATTAATGTTCTAATTTATTATTTGCTGCTAATTGTTTAGCTTTAGATTCCTGCTCTGAAGAGGTTTGCAACATCGTACCACAAAATTTGTACCGTCGTGTTTTTATCACCTCAGAAATATTTCTAGAATTCATTCCATTTTTCCTTTTTACAGACACAGAGATGATTTTACATGCTTTTATTTCATCACACCTGGACTACTGTAACTACGGAAGAGGATTAAGGCTACTGGAAAAAAATAAATAAATTAAGGTCCAATTTTTTAAAATTATTATTATTTTGAAATTAAAGTCAGAATTCTGACTTTAATCTCAAAATTCTGACTTTTTTCTCAGAAGAACAATAATTAAAAAAAAAAATTTAGCCTTAATCTCAGAATTCTGACTTTTTTCTCATAATAATAATAATAATAATAATAATAATAATAATAATAATAATAAAAATTTGACCTTAATTATTATTTTTTTCAGTAGCCTTAATCCTCTTCCGTTTGTAACAGTCTTTTTAGCAGCCTGCACAAAAAATCCCTTGATCGTCTCCAAACTGTATAGAACTCAGCTGCTGGGGTTCTTCTTAAAACAAACTTTTATCGGTGAGCCTTTCCTGATTTAATCTGAATTTTATTTAATTTTATTTTTACTGTCTTAAGAGATTCAATATTCAAGATTCAAAGGTTTTTATTGTCAATTTTCACTGTAGATACGAGACATACAGGAAAAACGAGATGCGGTTTCTCTCTTCCAGCTTTTAAATATCTAAAATTGAAATATAAAATACAATAAAATATAGTTATATAAAAACAGCCTATGTACACAGTCCAGGTAGTGCAGTGACAGTTTAAAAATGGACAATGTAAATAGATAACAGTGCAAATGAATGAGAGAAATATAGTCTAAAATAATTGTACTCCTTTAGAGTTTTTTGGGGGAATTTTGTCTTTTAAAATGCTTTATTTCTTTATCTTGACTTGTGTGATTTTATGAACTGCCTGTTTTATTTTGCTGCTCTCTCATTACAAATTATTATTATTGTAACCCCTCTGTCTTAAGAGTGGTGCACATTGAGTCCTGTTTTTTAAAAGTGCATAATAACTGACTTCATGCAAAAAGAAAAGCAGGAGGTTAACAATAACTACAAAAAGGATGACATGAAAAACACGGGTGAAAACATAATTCAGATAAATAAAACATTAAAGAATTCCCACAGTCACAGACGGGATGCAACACGGACAGTGCCAGTTTCACACGGCAGGCTGTCACTTACCTTCTGTGGGAGTTTCTGTTGCTATTGACATGGCCGCGTCCCGTGCAGCCCGGCGTAGGACACTTAAGAACATTCTCATACATAGCCACAACTTCGTTCAGACAGGAGAAAGGAGTGAAAGACAGGGAAGGTTAGGAGCCCCTTACAGTCACGCGTGAGCTCTATTAGTGTGTGAGGAGCTTGGCATTATAAACATCATTAAGAAATGAGCCTGTGTGAACCCAAATGACCTCTTCTTCATTTTAATGAACACTAGTTTGAGAGGGCAGGCGAGGTTTCCCACCATATTGCTTCCACTTATCCGGCCCTTTCAAATTAGTATTCATGGAATAGGGGACAGTCATGAATAAAAAGATGTCATTTAAGTTTAACAGGACGAAGCCGGCAAGAGACAGAAATGGGAGGACATTTTTGGGCATGCAGAGCGGCCAACAGCTAGCAATCATGCAAAACACAAGCCTTGAAATCAATGTAGGAAGCAGACAGACAGAACACAGCTCCTTGATAGAGTGCGCGTTGTTATCAGCTGCACGTTGTTAGGGTAGAGAGCGCAGTCTTCAATACCATTTACCATTAAAACAGTCCATAACTGTCTCAGATCCCCTCGGCAACCAGCCAATTAGATTAATGATCTATGGATGTCCAAGAGGAGCCGTCAGAGCCCTGCAGGCGGGGGCGCGGGGAAGGGTCGTCCTGCGCACAGGGCCAAACCCCATCGGCACCGGCTTCATCATTATCACCCCCTTAAACTTTAACCCCTCATCATCCTCCTTCCCTTACATACTAATTGGTGTTCGGTGCAGGTAATTGGACAAAGCCAGCCACCTCAACATGCCACAAGCCAATACATTATGCATATCCCAGTTTTGTCCTGCCCTCTGCAAAGACAAGAACACCAGGCTGGATTCAGAGAGACCTATAGGCACGCTGAGGAGACGAATCACAAAAGAAGAAACACTTTGAATGCTACAAAAGGTAACTTGTTTTAAAGACAGACACAAAGACTCCCATGTGAGCTGATTAAATGTTTTAGCATTCTACAGAAAAGAGCAAACAGGAATGGGAATTAATGAATTTGAGATATAATTTAATTGTCATTTTTCACATTTCCCAAGGAGCAGTCTGGTTTCGCTGTGTGATTTCCCAATTAAATGAAGCCACTGCATTAATAATACATTGTCCATTCAGTTCAGCAAATGTGTTAATAGGGGGGAGAGAGACTTGCCCGTAGCTGAATCTTCCCCACAGGCGGGCTACATGTGTGACACGCTCTCGTCTTCACTTTTAAAGTGTTAAAGCAGGAAGTCAGTCTGCAGGACGCCGCTGACCACACAGCGACAGAAACCAAGTGAAGACTGTTATTAGCTGTTAGCGCTTCTACCTGCAGAACCCTGAGATGACCCTTCCTGTAAACGGACTGAGACGATGTGGAGCGATATGTGGTCGAGGTGTTTGAATGCCTTTAAGGTCTGTGAGAGATGCAACAGGCTTTAACAGACTTCAAACTAAAATCTACTCAGGGTGGTGGTTGGAAGCGTGATGAGGCTCAAACATCAGAACTGGGGCGGGAAGTGTTGTGTAAACAAAAGTCAGCTTTTATTGTTTATTTCTTCTTTTAAAAAGTCATTTTTTATGCCTTAAACTCACTCCTGACTGATGCTAAGTGATGTGAACAAGCAAACAGGGAATCTAAGATGGTTTAAGTGTTTTTATGAAGACGTCCTGACTTAATCTGCCGGCTTTAAAACATCTGATTTCATCTGTTGGACTGTTTGAAGACCAAGTGCCCTGCCTTTATTTTTTTTTAAGTTCTGCACATTTGCAGCGAGTAATTACAAACAACATCCCACCATGAAGATCCAATGAGCTTGAAGGAACTGGATCTTTCTTTACTTTCAGCGATCTCTTTGTTGGACTCTGCAAACCTTCACCAAACAAACTTCTACATGTTACAACATGTTGGAAAGGAGAATACAACATGAGCTACACTGAATGGACCTCAATGAGTCTGTAAGACACACAGGGCTGCAATAAACTGTCACTAAAGACTGTATATTAAAGCAAAGGCCATAATTGGTAGGGCTGGCTGCAGTACAGGTCATAAGCCCTGCCTCCTTCATGTTAACACATGGAACTTGGGTCAAACTGTAAAAAGAAATACAAGTCCAATATATTTATTTCAAACATCATAGTTAGAGCTCATATCATGCCTCGTCTCTGCCAGCACCTATGGAAGTGTTTTTTGGCTTCACATATCTCAGACGTGCAGGGTCCATTTAATATGCCAGCCAACGGTCCATACGACAGGCAGTGGTAACTCCAGAGGGGTGGCCTAGGTCCCTCCTTACATCTGATTGGAAACACTAAGTGCCGCTCCTAAATCCTGCCACTTTAACAACCTTGTATATATCTCCTTCATTCCCAGCGCTTTTGTGCATAGATAATTCTAACTATTCAGCTCTTCTGTATATACTTTATTATTTTATTTTATTTTATTTGTATTTATATCTCGTTTTATTCCTTCTTCTATTAATATTTTGACTTTCTTACATACTGTTTATAAGAGCAGACTGTACTGACCGAATTTCCCTCCCTGGGATAAATAAAGTATTTCTGATTCTGATTCTTAACTACGTCTACGTCTGTGTGTAGAGGTTAATTCAACATTTCCACTCAGTTGTGCTATATGAAGTCATATAAAGAATACACAGGGATATGACATTTTTTGGATATTCAAATGTTTGGAGTCAAAGTTTAAAGATATAATAAGTGATCATATTCACTGTTGTAATATGCACTATGTTGATAATGCACCATATGATCACTTAAAGCACCCAAAGTAGGTTACCTTTTAACAGCAACATGACTCTGCATGTGTGTGTGTGTGTGTGTGTGTGTGCATATTTTATCATTATACCCCTCTGAAGTCAGAGAAGAAGGACTGAAGACGACACCAAAGACATCAAGAGGAGAACTTTTGGTGACCCAAAGCATCCTGTGCCGTATTAGGGGTATCATCTCCCCCAAAACAGCCAGCCCATCAACACAAACCAGGAACAGGAGGAGGAACACTGACATCATATTCCCAACTCTCCAGTGACAATCAATGCAGGCCAAGTCCAAATTCCATTTTGGGGCTCTTGATCCGAGTCAAGGTCAGCCGCTGGAGGTCATTTCACATTTCTGGGAGAAAGGAGCACATCTGAGCGCAGCAACCTTTCTGTGTGAGCCGTGCTCCTGAGAACGAGAGCCGCCTGGTCTTTACAAGCCCGGCTTTAATGCTAACTAATTTCTTTGTCATTATAAAGACCCTCTTTTATTTTGATTGCAGTCTGGGTCACGGCAGATCATAACTTGATTTTCACGCTGCGGTTAATGAAACGTGTAAAGGGGCTTTTTATTGAGAAGTTTGCACAAGGTGAATGAGACTAAATAGGCAGGGTGAAATCTCTAAAGGGAAACCACAATATTCATTCAAGGCTAATGTTTATTACCACTTCACTTGATCCATGGCTTAGAGATATGATACTGCCTTTGTGTTCAGAGGAAATTAATAGAGCAAGGGATACAAATAAATGAATGGGGTTCTTGGCTTGGGAGGCTGAAGGAGACACGAGGTATTGAGGTCGGTGACAGTTTCAGTTTTTTTTAAAGAAAGAGTAATGACATAAAAACTACACACAGCGAGGAGAGAGAGAAGCGAGTCTTTTGACCTCTTCTTTTGATTCACACATGCGATAAGAAGGCATGCCGTGAAGAGGAGCAGCCCTCAGATTAAGGGAACAAACAGTGGATCTCATTCACCGTCATTCAGTTGGGAGGAGGACAAAGTCTCATGCAGTCACACCCTGAATGACAGCTCTCGACTGTCCGATCAATCACAGCAGTCTACTTCAAGGCCTCATTAACTACCTCATCACCACAACACACTTTAGGCTGATTTATACTTCTGCGTCGAATCGGTCCGTGTAACTCCTGTACCTACGCAGAGGCCTATGCACGTAGCTGATATGCACCTCCTCCAAAATGTAACTACACGTAGAATTGAAGCAGATCATAAGCCCTGTGGTTGGTCTGCTCGGCGGCCGTGTATTTCATCTCCTCCTCTCTATTCTTCATGTAATCATGTCTGTATGATAAACAGCAACATGTATCAGCTGTAGATTAACATAACACGCTCTGAATCTCTATGGAAAAGTAAACAGAGATCGTAGCGGGGCCGGAAGCAGGCGACCGGCTATCAGAGAGACCACACTGCCCTCAAGCGTTTCGGTGGAGAATTGCTGAGTGACACGGACACATCGACGCAGAAGTATGTGGTGCTCATGACCGTGTCAGCCCCTGCTGCATAGGGGTGATGCAGAAGTATAAATCAGCCATTAGCAAGCAATCACAAAGCACTACCATGATCCCATGCAAGAGGTCAACCCCTCTGACCCCTGATGTCCCCCCACGGTCTGACATCAGCAACATAGAAAGCACACAAAGCGTGGCAAACACGGGGACACATGCAGATTCATGAACGTCACAGAACACAAAGTCAAAGAGAAACCAGTGTCGGTTTAGAGGGAGAGTGAGCTGCTTACTTTCTGGTGGCACCCTGTCTTTGTGCGGACAGCCGGAGAGGCTCCGATGGTGAGGGTACAGGCCCGTCACGTGACCCGTGCCGTCACAGCCCGGCGTCGGACATCGACTCTCTTTCTTGTCAGCACGGGAAGCATCTGTAGAAAGAGATACATTGAGGTGAACCAATCGGCAACCTCGGGTCTGGGCCTCGAGTCCAGTGCGGAAGTGTTCAAAACTGCAGTTCATCGAGGACCTGCTTGAGGCTGGTACCCGGAAGTATCGGAAACCACATACACACCAATTCAAGAAAGCCGATCTTTACAGCAGAAATAAACATGTTTACAGCCAGGTACAAACACAAGCCTTAGAGCTACAACCTGCAAAACATAAATCTACAGTCAAATGTGTGGTCTTCTCGTGAGTTTGTTTTTCACTTCCTGCTAAATTTCACTCAAAGGTAACACGATGGATCATTTCTAAACCTGCTGCATCTCTGCATAAGATCTGAACACAAAAGTGGATTTCATTTAAAAGTCTTCTTTAGTTCTTTCTCTATTGGATTTAAAAAAGAAACTGTTAACTACTGTTCAGTTAAAACCATGGAGTGAAGACCGACAAGGACGAAGATGTAAATGCCTTAATGAGATCTCTTGTTCATGAAGTTTGTTTACAGTCATGAAACTCTGGTGTTGGCAACCTTCACGAGCAGCTTCTCATCCTGCTTTTAAATTAAATTAAATTAAGACTTCATCAAACTCGTCTTCATTAAAACACTCACAATGTTAAGCTGAGCTGAGCGCGACAGTGAGGGTTGAAAAAGTTTACACACACACTCAAAGAAACACACACACATCAGATGAGATTGTCTTTCCCTTCCAAAGACCCAGCTCTCTTGTTTCTCCCAAAACCCAAATCAGATGAAGTTACCACCAAAAAGCAGCGAGGCCGAGCCGTGCCAACTGGCATTGTTTCTGCAGATGTAATCGTCCATCTTTAAAACAAGGTCACGGATTCTTCTTACAGTCGACACACAACAGCTTCTCATTGGACACAGTTAAAGTATGAAACACAGCGAGTTAGAAAGCAGCATTTGCCTTTTATATCTTCTCAAAGACGCAGTTAGTGTCTGTCTGTTTTTATCTTGTGCCACAGAGAGACTGATCACTGATTCCACTTTTACAGGTGTGTGTAACTCAAGCCAACATACAGAAGAAGTTTGATTCGAGTCTGAGGACATTCCACTCACAGACTGAGAGATTCTGCAAAGTCTGGGAAGCTTGTGGTGTCACTCTAATTCTTGTTGAGCTTTCCCATCTTGCTCCTTTTAATGATTTCCAAGAAAGTAAACATAAAATCTGAGCAGAAGCAAGAGCAGCTTTTGACCACAGCTGTCTTATCTAAGCTGAGTCTGTCTGTAATGTTAGCCGGTCTGGTAGTAAGAGCTTGCTGGCCACTGGTGAGGCATGTTCTCCATTCCTTCTTACTTAAAAATGACCATCAGGCTGCAACACATTCATGACCTAAAAGCAAACCACATTAATGTACCAGGAACATCCAGTTGGGATCTGGTGACAACTGGCTTCAATAAAGACTTTTCCTGACGGTTCCTAGTCCATGCTGAGAGAGCGCAACTATTGGTTGACTATCATCCCATCGTTGAACACTGCGACTTTTAGCAAAATTTTAAAAAGTAACAAGAACAAACTAGTTCCAGTACAATCCCCATTCTTTAGTTCAAACCATAGACTGTATAATAAATGGACGTAGTCTCCGTGACATCACCCATCTGTTCCTGTGCCCTGTTTTGAGGCCAACTGTCGGCGGGTGCCATATTGGAAATGCTGAACTCAACCTTACATAGTCCAAGCTAGTGTGAGGTAAAGAGGCGGGCCTTTAGCCTTATCGCTAACAGCTACAGGGTGCCCGCCTGTCAATAAAGTCAGCAACGCCCATATTTGGGCAAAACTCATAGGTTTAATATCTTATAGTTATAATATATAGTTCACCCTCGCACAGTGTGTGCAGATCAAGTGGCAACCTCCGGTCTCAAAATATGTAGCCCATGCGGAAGTGAAAAGACGATCTTTACAGCAGAAATAAACATGTTTACAGCCTGGTTAAAAAAAAACGGCTTCAGTCTACGACGCTAATTTCTCTATCGGCACACACTGTATGGGGGGTTGAATTTTTTTCTAACGCCCAATTTTTGACTTGATTGACAGGTGGGAACACATAGCTGTTGGCTAGGAGGCTCAAACCCCGCCTCTTTACCTCACACTCTTTTGGTTGATTTCAGCATTTTCCTATATGGCTGCCGCCACTGGTTGGCTTCAGAACAGCGCTTCAGGAACAGTTGAGTGACGTCACGGATACTATGTCCATTATTTATACAGTCTACGGTGCCAATAGAGAAAGTAGCTATTCAGACCTAAACTCTTTTTTGAACCAGGTGGTAAACATGTTTATTTTCTGCTCTTTGAGTGGGTGTGTCTGTGGTTTCCTGTGTTTCTGCAGCCAGCCTCTAGTGGACGCTCGAGGAACTGCAGTTTTTAGCACTTCCGCATGAGCTTCATATTTTAAGACCTCAGGAGTGAGGTCACTGAGAAAGTAATTTGGTGTAAAGCTGGAGGAAGTCGCTCGACCTAATGAATTTACAAGAAAACCAAAATAAAGCGGGGGATGATTGTAAGAGCAAAAAGAAGAAGAATCAAGTGAGGCGAGTATCAGGACTAACTGAGAGGTGGACCGGAGCACACAAACATTCATACATTTACAAATGAGTCACCAAATGAAATCTGATGTCTCATTATCCTCAGTGCGACTCGTTTATCTCCGTCATGTTAGGGTCACATGAGTTTGGAACTGTATTGCAGAGTCACGTCTGGCATGTGAGGAATTCCACGTGGAGGAAGAAGTTGTTCTGCACGCATGACTTCGCTCCTTAATAATGTCTTCTTTTGGGGGCGCATTATTACATCGACTGTTAGTGTTTGAACAGTGCGGTCGAAATCATTTCTCCAAATGCACACGCACCCATACATGATGCTTGGGTTCGCCTCCATTGTGGAGAGTGGAGGCAGCCAAGTGGAAGACATATTAGAAAGCAGGGGATATTGATTGTGGCTGGGGACGGTCTGTGCTTTGCATAGCAAATGGCCCCCATTACCATACCATCTCTGGATAATTAATGTGCAGTCAGTAGGCCTGTCGTTCGTTATCGGTCATTCTGATACTGTTCAATTTTCATCTCAGCCTCATGCTTTCTCTTATAGAGCTGGCCTCTTCTCTGAACCCCCCCGTCTTCCATCACCCACTCCCTCTCCCTCGCCGTGCTCTGCGTTATGAATCACACAGGAACCCTGGTCAACGAGTGTCTGCTACTATCTCGCCCGAGGAAAGATGTTATCGTGATGCAACTGTCTCGCATCCTCTCATTATTCCAACATTAGCCAGACACAGGGGCCATGGAAGGCTCTTGAAATTAACATTTGTGTGGCATTTAAGTGGCAATATATACTGGCTGTGAGTTGTGTGGCATTCAAAGGTGTAATATCACCCCTGCTGTGAATTAGCATGCTCTTATTTGCCGGTCTCATCTGAATCTTCTTTATGGGAGGGAATCATTTAACCTAAGCATGTCTGCATATTGTTGCAGGAAGAGATGTAATGAGCCAGCCTGAGATTTCTGCTCTTAATGTTTTAAAGCACACCCACCAGTTAGGGCTCTGTGTAACAATCACCCCTCACACAACAGAGCCGTCTTTGTCCTACACGATGAGCGATGTTTGTGTGTCTCTGCAGAATGAATGCTGTCTGAATGCAGAGGGCCGCTGTTTTGTAGCTTCCTCTCCCAAGTGCTTGCGCAGGGTTAAAAATAGGCAGCTTTACCCCAAGCTGCATCGCAGGGATGAGATTTGCGGTCCTAACAGGCCGTGCAGATTGCCATTACTTATGCCTGACAAGCCTACCCTCTGATGTTTCCATGCTGGCCTATTTTAACAACATAAGCTGCTGCTGCCGCTCCCGCTGCTACTGAGATGCGAATTTCCAAATTGGCTAAAAAAGCTTGTCCTGGGGTTATAGTAAGGTTCCCAGAATGCATGTGGGCTGTCTAGTCTTCAGTGCAGGAGAGATAGAATACAGAGCCAAACAGAGGCAGACAAACATTTACCTGAGCTTGTTACACAAGGTAAATATGTCCAAACTTGTGCAGATATGGTTTCCGGCGGAGGATTGGCGAGCGTTTGAGCGTGTCTGCGTTTGAAAGAATCACTCACCTTTGTGGTAGAAGGGTTTCTTCATGCCGTCAGGAAGCCGGGCTTTACGGTCAACAGCGTATCCGTGCCGATGCCCGTGGTCCTCATGGCTATACCTCACCCCGTCTCTCCTGGCAGCTTCGGCCGCCATTTTATCCCGCATCACCTTGGCGCGTTCTGACTCTAGTGCAATGGCCTTCTCCAGCAGGGACAGGTTTCCCTTCGTCATGTCAAACACTTCTTCTGATCGGTCTGACGTCACAGAGGCCGTGTCTTCATCGAAGTCCCGGTGGTTGGTGTGATAGCGGTCGTCCTGTGCACAGCTCGAGAAGGCCTTGGAGCGTGGGCTCAGCTGCTCCTCCAGCTTCATGAGATTGTCCATGTCTGAATAGTTCCTATCGAGACTCCGCCTGTCGTCTTGGCTGTGTTGGAAGTCAGCATAGCTGTGATGCTGTGCCAGTTGATTGGGATCGCCGCATGAAAAATGATTTTGCAGGGATGGTGGTCCATTTCGATCGGCGGGCTTTGTTTCGCTGAGCTTCCGAGCGAGGTCGAAGCATTGGTTCCGTAGGCACTCCAGACTGCTTAGACACACCTCCTCGTCACTGTTCTCTAGCTGTCCATTACTGCTTTTAACATGTGTACCGTGTGGGTTCCCCTCACCGTGAGTGCAGTCGTTCTCACCCCCGTTCCCGCCTGCACCCTCAAACTCCTGCCCGTCTAAGTTGTCGGACAGCACGGCGCCGTGACCTTGTGCCAGCAGCTTTAGAGAGTCCACTGTCTCCCGAACAACGTCACTGTCAACATCCAAAGTCAAGTCCCCCCTTTGTGGTTCATCCCCTTCCTCCTCTTCTTCCTCTTCCTCCTCATCCTCTTCGTCCTCCTCCTCGTCTTCCTCTTCGTCCTCCTCATCCTCGTCATCCTCGTCATCGTCTTCTTCTTCGGCGCTGTTTGAGGAGTTGCTGTTCATTTCGGATTCCGTCATGGCTCTGTTGGCGGCGTCCTCCGCGATCTTGCCCAGGTTGAGGAGGGACTTGGCCACGAGCTCGTCGTAGTTCTCGTACTCGTCATTGTTGTTGTCGTCCTTCTCCATCCCTGGGCCAGATTTGAAATTGCCACCACCACCTCTGATGTCTCCCTCCGCCCCCTCACCGCTGCTCATCTGATCGTCCTCTGTTGGAAGATAAAACAAACGTCTTGTAATTTCATTTCCATCATTCTATTTTACTGCTAAATCAAATTTCTGGGCTTGGTCCATCTAAATTGGATAAGGAACTCTTTGCTTCCCCTAATAATTTACTTTGAGAGTCTTAACAGCAGCTTGTGTTTTGAATTGTGAATCAGCACAGGAAGTTAAATATAGCAGAAAGTTCCAGAGAAAGCAGCTCTGCTCAACAAGGGACTATCTTCGGCAGCCTTATTTTTGCCCTTATTTGCTGAATGTGTTTAAAAGGATATTCACAGGTCTTATGAGTAATAGTATTACTAAAGAATTCAGTAAATAGCTGCAAATGAGATAATATTTCATCCATTTTCCAACAGTGTAAATCAAAACACTGAGATTTTTTTGAATCACAGAGAGGGGAGTCTGAAATCTGAGAGATAATTTGGTGTTCCATCTGCGACACCATGAACCTCAGTCAGTAGCTATTCATCCTTTGCTAGTAAAGTTCATTTTTCATTCAATCATCAGTATCTTTAGAATTCCTTTCACTGCCTAATTGATTCTGACAGGCTGCAAAAGGTTACTGAACCTCTTCTGTCAGTAATTTCAAGCACTCACTCCTGGAGCACTTCCAATCTCTCCTTTCACATTTCCGCCCTGAGCCGCCAAGAGCACATTGCTCACGTTGGCGTCACATTTGCCACTTACATTCCTGCAGAGAAAATTAACCCAGAGGCCCCCCCACCATGCACACACACAGAGAATTAATAAAAGAGAGTTTGAATTCTGATGGAAATGAGCAAATCACAAGAAATATAATAATAATAGCAAAAACATGGAGAATTTGTTGGCGATGAAATTTTAATTATTACTGAATTCAAAGACTTAAACACGATAAGAGGACCTTGTCAGATCAAAAGATGTGCACAAAACACAAGAATGTTTATTAGAAATTAATCTGAATACTATTCATTGACACTTTGTGCAAAAGCTCACCCACACTCCACTATAATGAGAGCAATGCAATATTGGTGCTTTGGGGGTAAGGGCCTCAGAGTGGAGAGAGGAAACAGTCACGAATGACCAGCCACATATTTTGACAGTGGAGGGCTTCTTACAGCAACCTCCTGCACCGGGGGTTTAATTTTTGATGGTATGAAACGTGGCACAAGAAAGCAATTTGAAGAGCAATCAAGGTACACAAAAGGGATATGGAAGCGAAACAGATTAAGGAGGGAACAGAGGGACTGCCGCTGCCCTGAATTGGCTTTGGATTAGCTATAGAGATGTGCATGCCGCTGGGAAACACAGAGAAGCTCCCAAATGTCACCTCTATTACATGAAGGAGATTGGAATCTGCCAAGTGACCACACAGTATGGCTGTCTTGGGGCAAATAGGAAGCATGATAATGATTCATATGGAAAAGTTTCTCTGCTTCTGAGAAAGGCTGCAGATTATGATGTTTCTAATAACCGAAAGACGGCCCTGGGAGCTCCCGGCGAAGAATTATAGAAAACGCATGCAAGTAGACGTAACACGAGCAAATTAGGAAACAACTTCATTTGTGTGATCTATTATTTAGAAAAAGCATGGAGAATGCAGAGAGAACAAAACAGACAACACAAACACAGACAATGAAAACAGGTATTAACAACATTAACAGATAAAGGCAATGAAAGAAATTACAACCAAATAAAGACAACAAATCAAAATAAAAAATACAACAGAAAATGAAACCAAATGCAGACAATAAACAAAATACAGTCAAACCAAACACATGAAAAAAATGTAAGCAAGTATTAAAAACAATGCATTAACAAATTAAAAATATACATTTTAAAAAGCAATTAAATATAAATATATATAAAACAAAATACTAAGAATGAAACCAAATACAGACAACAAACAAATTCCATTAAAACCAAACACATAAAAACAATGTAAGTAAGTATTTTAAACAATGCAATAAGCAAAATTTTAAAAAAGCAAAACCATATACAGAAAATGTATGCATACATGGACAATACAACCACATTAAGACAACAAATCCAAATGTAAACACAAAATCAAATAATAAGAATGAAACCAAATACAGACAAAAAACAATACGGTCAAACAAAAAACTAAAAACCATTTCAGCAAGTACTATAAACAATGCAATAAACAAATGAAATATCAAAACCAAATACATGCAATTCATGCAAACAAAGAGAACAAACCCAAATGCAGACAACCAATCCAAATGTAAACACAAACAAATAATCACAGTGAAACAGATAGCAGATGTAAAAAATGTCAAATTAAGACCAGGAAACCAAAACAAAGAACAAATATATATACCCACAGCAAAACCAAATGCAGAAAACAAAACAAAAAAAGAAAATAAATGTACAATTAAACCAAATGAAGACAAAAAAGTGATATTCAGACTACACAAACAAAAACAGACATCAAAACCAGAAGCAGACGACAAAATTAAATGCTGACCACAACATAATATGCATGACAAAAACATAGAGTGGCAACTGAATGAAATGCAGACATCAAAACAAATACAGACAAAACTAAAAAATGACAATAGAACTAAATGCAGACAACCAAAACTTAAAACAAGATTAAAAGCAGGCAACAACAAATACAAATTAAAAACTGACAACAGAACCAAATACAGACAACAAAGACAGATACAGACAAAACTAAAAAAATGACAACAGAACCAAATGCAGACAACAAAAAAGAAAATGGAAAACTAAATGTACAATTAAACCAAATGAAGATAAAAATTACATTCAGAGTACACAAACAAAAACAGACAACAAAACCAAATGAAATCAACAAAATAAATATAATATGCACAACAAAAACAAAGTGACAAGGGAATCAAATGCACACAACAACAAAAAATACAGACAAAACTAAAGACTGCAGACAACAAATATAGACAAAAAAAACAACAATATCAAATTTGACAACCTAATGTAATAATGGCAACAGAACCAAATGCAGACAACACAACTAAAAGACAAGGAAAGTTATCAACTACACAACCAAATACAGACAACAAATACAAATACTGAGGACACTTCAACAAATAAAGAAGGAAACCAAACACAGACAGCAGACCCTGATAGACAACAGGCCAATAGAAACAAAGCTCATAAAGGGATCAAAGACTCTCAGATGAAAAGGATTCTGAGAACAAACCTTTGGTGTTCTTTAACAGACACAGTGGCATGTTTGTTGCACTTCCAAAGAAACATGTCAAACAGCCACCAAAACCAAAAGAGAGAGAGAGAGAGAGAGAGAGAGAGAGAGAGAGAGAGAGAGAGAGAGAGAGAGAGAGAGAGGAGCTTGACAGTGGCAGCAGTCCACTGTCTCAGTGTTAAGGGTTAGGCCTCCGCTGTGGGCTCTAATGAACACCTCTAGTTTTCACATTCTGTGAGAATATAGGAGCATGGCAGCTGAGATGCCACATCAACACTTTGGGTGGGTAGAGCCGAGTGCCAAAAAGGGTTAACACACTCCTCACTCAGAGCCTCACTCTTAATTGGACTTGAAGGGACTGTCAGGTCCAATTGTGATGCAGGGGTGGTGGAGAAAAACCTGCCAAATCTGGTCCTGGGCATGTCGAGGGTCGGGGGTGGTACACTAGGGGCTGGAGTTTCTCTCATATGGTATATCCAAAAAAAAATAAAAAAGGTTTAATTATTTTGGTTATTTGAAATTACTTTGTAATGGAAATTTGTTGTGGTTTAAAATAAAGCAAAAATAATAATTTAGTTTATTGGGTGAATTTATACTATGGCAATGTTTCTGTGCAGAAGGTTCAAATGTTGCAGTAGAATTACACCAAAAGATGAATGCTGATTCTAGCTAACAAACAAGATTATTCATCAAAAAAAAAAAAAAAAAAATCTATAATCTGTCATTTTAACATTCACTGTCTGTAAGAAAGACTCCTCTCCTTTAGCTTAGACTTACATCAGCACAGTAAATCTGTGAAAACTAGTACATATGTGAGTCAAATATGCAAATAAGAAACCTGTTTTTGTTCTAATGCCAAAGCAAAACACCTCAGTTTTTGAACATCATGTCTGCACCTTACTTCACAACAATAATAATTAATTTGAAATATGTTAACTTGATTTTTTAGGGTAGAATAAGATTAGAAGATTGATGCTACTCACTTAGATAGCTGAACGTAGTTTAGCACTAAAAATAAAACATTATTTCTCTAAGAGTAAAATAATATTTAGCCGTTTCATAGAGTTGGTCTTGTTTGCCAACTTATTTTGGTTCAGTGATGTCCTTGCCAAATTGCCAAACAACTTTTAACTGGCAACTGAGACAAGATACGAACTCAACACCTACAAAAAGAGCAAATTGTCTTCTTTTGTTGTGTACTTAAAACAAGCACAGCAGCTTATGATGAAGGGTATTTGATGTATTTTCACCCTTCTCTTTATTTTACATATTTTAGTGTCTTAAAGATCAACAGCTTGCAAACCAGGCTGTTGTTCCTGCAATATAATCTGTACGGACGAGGGAAAGGATCCTTACAGTCAAGAACATTTCTGTGAAACCAGACACATGTGTCGTGTTTTTCCTAATTTCACTGACAACAATATGTGTTACCATCTAAAACACTGGAGCTGCAGGTCCACAGCAGACTTAATCACTGAGTTTGTGACATTGTGTGACCTTGGTTTGTTCAGATCTAAAAATAATCCCAAAATAAGGGTTTCCAGATTGAGTTCAGCGGTAGACAAGCAACTCCTGTGATCGTCAAGAAAGAGGTGTTTTTGAAGAGAGATCCTACTTCCTGTATTTTCGTGTGAACCCTTTCAATAAAGAATCACTGAATTTGAAACGTGTAAGGTATCATAACGAAAGAAGACTCTCACCTTGACCATGACTTTGATCTCCGTCCTCATCCTCTCCCTCTTCATAGTCCACCTCCTCCACAGCATCCTCCTCTTCCTCTGCCTCCTCCACCCTCTCCTCATCACCCTCGTCCTCGTCTTCTTGCTCCACCTCTACCTCTTCTTCCTCGTCCTCCTCCTCCTCCCCGGCGTCCCCTCTCTCCACCTCCCCTTCTTCATGCTCCATTTGCTCTACGTTGTAGTCCATGTAACCTTCTACCTCCTCTTCTTCTTCCTCCTCCACTTCTCCCTCCTCTTCCTCCTCCTCTTCTACCGCTCCTTCCTCCTCCTCCCCTTCCCTGTCGTCCATCTCCTCCGTCCCGTCCGTCTCGTAGCACTCCTCCATGGTGGAGTTGTTCATGTCATCTAGGTAGGTGCTCCTCTTGGGCGAGGTTTCGAGGGTTTGTCGGTCCAGGCTCTTCCTCTTCTTGGCCAGAGGGCAGCCGTACACACTGCAGAGGAGAGATAAGAGGGCAGCCGTTAGACTTCAGCCTCACCTGTGAGTAAACGCCCATCAGCAGTCAGGCCGCTGTGTGAAAGTGTTGTGTTTTACAAACTACTGTGAGAAGAAAACACTGAAATATAAGCCTCTTTCTCAAAGTAAAGCTGGGTTTCTGAGGTTGAATGTTATGGGCTGAACTATAAAACATGCAAAACTGCAGCTCAGCGCCAAACCAAGCACCAAGCATCTCAGCCAGAAGGTTAGCATTAGCACCAGCTCGGCAAGCAGCCTCCAGATTCTGATGTCTGATTTTTAAAAGCAAACTTAAGATTCATTCATTCTTATACCAGTTTTATTTATTTATTCATTTATTTATTTAATTTTTGAGGATGTTTCTATTTGAAGTTGTTTTTATGTACAGCACTTTGTGTTACAATGTGATTGAGTGAAAAGCGCTTTATAAATAAAGTCTAAATGATTGATGTCAGTCAAAGAACAGTGTGGATAAAAAGTTCAACTGCTGTATTCAGTGCTGATGGAGGAGGACACATCTTCGTATAATTCATCTGTTGATAAAACCTCAGCATTAAAGACCTCAGGGTTATTTTGAGTCTTGTATGAATCTTACAAAGATGCTCCCTGATCGTTTCAAAAAAGATGATTTGGATTGTTGACCTCGCGGCGTCAGTCCTAAAGCACTCCTCTTAACCAAAAATTCAAAACGGGATCACCAGCTACCGAGCAATCCTAACAAAATGTGCCATTTCATCCAAAAACAAAGGGATACAATCTCTCTCTCTGTAGCAAACAAAGCAGGAGATTAAACAGTTTATTTTCACATTCATTTATATTCAGGTAACATCCATTTGTTCTTCAGGCAAAGTAAATCACTGAGCGCGCTCCCCAAACACTTTGTTCCAGACTGATATGCCCTTGTTCTGACGTGAACCGAGTGCAGCAAAACACATCGGCTTGTCTGGAATTGACTGTAAGAGGGGAAAAGACAACCTGTAGCCTGATTAATTGAATCTTGCCCCGGCACCTCGATTTTAATGTATTCTCCGGCTCCCCCTCGGCAGCAGGGGGACAGATCCTAATCTGATAATCTGATAATCTGTGTATTCGCTCAGGCTATTGATCACAGGGGGTTTAATCCATTTCTCTCATCAAACCTCTGGGAGCCCCGAGCAGCTACCTGCCCCCCAATGCAGCGTGTGCTGCTGTTTGTGCGTGTGTGTTCTTGTGTGGCTGTGTGCACGCATTTGGAACATTTGAACAAAAGCACCCACACAGTCAGAATTATGATGAGTTCTGCTGAGTGTTTTGGCCATCAAATAAACCCCCTGTCCACGCCGGAGTGTAAGAGAGCTAAACACGCTTTGGGCATGTTCACTCGGCTGTGAAATATCCCTGGCTCCTATTTTTACAACCTCTGGATGTTTCCCCGGCTCGGCGCTACTTAGAGTAAGACCTGATGTGAATGAAAGGCACAGGGCGGTGTGAACGACTAAAAGAAATGTTGCTTTGTCAATAGTCATTTTTACACAGCCTGCTCAGTGTGGGAATGATGCACATTTTTAACACCTCGTCACGTCAGCAGGCGCCAGGACGGTGGGCATATCTTGTTCCACCTTTTGACATCTGTGTGAATGAGGGAGCTGAAGGGCAACACAGATGCAGGGCTCTCAAGTCTCACGCACTGGGCGTGAGGCACACGCATTTCAACCTGTTCACACGCCCACATGCCACACTTTGTGTTTCTCATGTAGAATAATTGCAAGGACAACGCCCACTAAGTTGCACCACTTTTCTTTAATCTGTGGAACAGGTAGGAATCAAGTGGGTTTCCCGTAGAGTTCAGAAAGAGCTTGCCACGCACCAGCTAATCAAAAAAAAGAAAGAAATATAGCTACCCAACAGCCAATCAAAAAATAGCATCATTGTATCCGGGTAAAACAATGCAGCAACGTTACGTTCCAAAGAAAAGGATGCGCATTGCAGACTGACAGACGCAGATTGGAAGTCGCGGGAGCCCCGTATCAAATGTGTACAGGAAGTCATCTCATTAATTGATTCTGAGAATATTCACTGAACAAAATTACTACTTTTTCACAAAAACAAAGAGAGCTAGGGAGAGAGTAAGAGAGAGGGCAGTCAACATTGTTAAGGTAAAGGAACAAAATACAACCAGATAATGAGAGGATACTCATATCTCACTCTGAACTGAGTTCAAAACTTGAGAGCCCTGCAGATGTATGGAGTATTTTAACCATGATGTATATATGTGACTCATTGTGCAGCTAACAGCTTCAAACATCGTCAGCAAATTTGGGAAAAAAACATTTTTGGGGGTATGCACACACGCCTAATTTACATATAACACTTAGACTGAAGTGTTGCGTTTCAACCATTTCTTTTCAGAGCTCCAGTGTGCAGTTTAAATTATAAACGAGAGAAGTCATGTGTGTTTGTATGATTCAGAAAACCTCTCTGGAGAGATATCTGCATTTAAATGCAAAATATAAAAGCGCCGGACAAGATTTTCAAAGTGTTCTAGTTTCTGTTGGAGTCCGGGTAGCAGAGCCAAATTTATTTGAACAGGCAGAAAAACAAAAGATGCAGAACTCATTGGCAGAACTGCAAACCCAGAACCCGATCATCAAACAGGACTTCAGCAAACAGCAACAAATATCTGAATGTGATAGCAGCTAACAGTCAGAGGTGTCGTCTGTCAAACCTGAATCTATGCTCTCGCCTGGAGTCACCGTCACACTGTGAACAATGTCCAGCACATAAAGAGGAAGCCCTGAGCAGCTGCAGGCTGAAATCCAGAGACTTCATCATCATCAAACATTCGCCAATGAGTTCAAAGACTGAACAAAAAAACACATTAGTGATAGTGACCTATCAGAAAGAGTGTTTGTGGCGAAGTACGGA
The DNA here is from genome assembly GCF_009762535.1 of Notolabrus celidotus. NCBI lineage: Eukaryota > Metazoa > Chordata > Actinopteri > Labriformes > Labridae > Notolabrus > Notolabrus celidotus. The sequence goes on from NC_048293.1 coordinate 21,844,602, forward strand.
AAAGGCTCTTTGGTGCTGAGGTAGTGAAGTTGCAGGTGAATCGCTCTCTTCCAAGCCAACTTTACTTCTTTCATCCTCCGTTGTTCATGTCACTGAGTCCCACAGTTCAATACCCCATCCATCCAGCTCCCTCTCTCTCTTCAGTCCTGGACGTCCATCAGTCAGCCAGGGTCCAGTCAGCTGGCAGGCTCAATCTCACCAAGCCCAGGGATCCCTTAATGGTCTGACCCCCTGCACCCCCTGCAAACAGGGCCCTCATTTCATTAATCTAAACCCACATGGAAACTCATTCCCTGCCTGACAGCCAGACCTCTCCCCCTGGGCAGCATGAGGGTCTGTGGGACAGTCAGGGAGGGCGGGGTGTGCGCTGCGGCACTGTGATCAATAGCGCTTGTGACCAAACATCTCAAAAGCACATTAAAATGCCACTCATCCTGGCCCCTACGTTCCAGGGACCTCTCCAAATAAATCAAGCGCCGGTCCCAGCAGGTTAGCTGCTGCCAAGGCAGGCGGGCTGGCAGGAGGAGGATAGGTGAGTGGGAGGAAGTGAGGGGGGAGGGAGGGAGACGTGATGTGGGAATGGCAGAAAGACACAAGCCTTCCACTCCACCATCTTCCACTCCTGCCTCTCCACGATGAGCCGTCTTCAGGTACTTTTTGTTGTTAAAGAACGAGCTGCGTTAATCACCGGCGGACAAACGTTGAGGGGGATTCCTCTGATTTTGAATCTGGGCGCTATTTTAAAGTGACAAGTAATTGGCTCGAAGGTTCGTACTGTGAGAATGCGATCCAGTAGTTCCCCTAAAGCTAGCAGCCGCAACAAGTCATGCTACGTAATCCTGGTGGTCATCACACGACGTCCACTGCTTGTTTGAACCAATGAGAGGCTCAAGTTAGACTTTTTAATGAAGACAAATGTTGCTTTTTTAAAACTAGAGACTCATCTGTCATCATGGGCAACGAGAGATCTCTGGCTAATAAGATGGACTAGTTAACAGGACTAGCCAGGAGTCAGACGGAGTTTCAAGTATGTAGCATGGTGTGCTTCATGGAAACATGGCTGCATCTGGATATTCCTGACCACAACGTCTCCATTGACGGCTTCCAGACTGTCCGGGCAGACCGGGATAAGCACAGAGAGCGCTGTGGGCCTCCGACCATGTTGTCTGCGCAGGGAGATCTCACATGTCATTCTGGTAGCTGTTTACATCACCCCTCTGCCAACCCGACTACAGCATCCAACATTCTCAATGCTGCCAAAGCCAGACTCCAGACAGACCACCAGAGAGCCCCTTCCTGATCTCCGAGGACTTCAACCATTTATTTTCTACATAGATTATTATTGTATTTGTGTAACTTATTGTGCATAGAGCAACTGTAATGACTGAATTTCCCCCCCTGGATAAATAAAGTATTTCTGATTCTGATTCTGGAACCTCACCTCAAAGAGCGAAGGGGTTGCTGGTCTACCCCTGCTCCCCTTCACTAAGCTTGTTTGGTTGTGCTTTCGTGCTACACAGATATGTTGTTAGCAAAACATTTAAGTCCTGCAAATAACCCTCATCACTTTAGGCATCTGTATACCAGCAACTCCTGTGATCTACAATATGACAAAATAAATAGAGTAGCATCGTGGGAGCTTTTACTTCAAAGACGTCACAGAGCCTTAACAAATAAGATCTGACCCTGCAGGAATCCTCTCTGCACTGTAAACCTGAACAAGTTGAAATGACTCAAAATGTCTGTGGTAACTGATTACATAAGAGTTTTTTTAAAGGCTCTGTGAGGAGTTTTGAACTGGCGGAGAAACAGACTGACAGCCTCTTTATGACCTTCAATAGCAAACAAGACCATCAGCAGCAACACTGACACCTTCTCTGTTCTCATTTTTAATGCCTGAATCCGCCCTGAGAGGGTAGGTGTCAGACCAGACGATGGTCATCTCGCGGAAACTTATCACATTGCCTGATAAAGTTGACTGTTAAAAGACAACAGGATGAGGTTTTTGTTGAAAACACTACTTTTGCATGTATAGGACAAGAGATAAGAGGTATCACTTTGTCCACAAGGGGGTGCCAGAATCAATACAAAACAAAAGTTCCTCACAGTAGCTTTAAGTAGCTTACTCGCAGTTTACTCAATTGATTTCTTTCTTGTTCTTATTTTCAAGTTTCCCAACTCAAATTTGCCGGTACAGCAGTTTGGCGTTGTCTTTCCCCGTTACTTGCTGCTTTATGAAAGCACAGCCTTTGTGTTTTTTCAAGTGTGTGAAGACTTACGGGGTGACATTGATGACGTCTTACGCAGAGTCCTTCTTTACACTCAAAAGTTGCTATTTGGACATGGATACAAACTCAATAAAATTGATCCACATATAATTAAAACAACATTAATCGTTCAGATAACTCAATAATTAATTGTTGGTTTTGAGTGCTGTACCCTTAATGGATATGAGTTAGAAGTACTGTTCAGGTTTACAGTATGTGAGTGGAAAAAAGAAGTGCTTCAGGTGGACGTACTTTATTTTGGGAGCATTTGTTTACTCTTATCATGTTGCAGCTGCTCCATACAACTTCACAGATGCCAGATAAGGTGACCTATGGTAGCAGGTCTACATCTTTGTAAACCTTTAAGTCAATTACACTCCCCAGATCATGACAAAATAAGGCACAGGTTCAAAAATGCTGCAATTCACCTGTAATGTTACCGTGACTTGAACCATTTTTAAACAAGTTGTTGAATTTCTATAATTGCTTCACAGCATCAGCTAATGGAAAGCAAAAAAAAAAAACCTCTGAATGCTGGGTCGTCTGTTTTTCATTGTGTCTTTAAAAGGAGTCAAGTGCACTTTGTTATTGTGGGTCAGGATTGTATGAAAACAAAGAGGCTGCAGGAAAACACGCTTTAAAGCCTGACTCAATTTAGAGTTCCTCCTACAGAACAGAATCTGGCTTCTGTTTGAAGCTTCTGTTACCGCAGAGCATCTTATGTAAATGCCTTTTAATCAGGCTCGTGTTAAGAGGCGTTGTCAGGTCGGTGCGACACTGTGAGAGGTGTGTTTGCCCCCGATCGCTCCTGAGCCCCGGGATGACTAAACCGCAGGAAGCTTCCACGGCTCCTCCATCCCACGTCGCCTGGCTCTGTCGCTGTGTGACCTTGGCTGCAACGTTCGTCATCGCGGTGCGGTGCATCCCACTCGCTGTGCTTGGCAATTAGAATTCCAGAAATAATTTGGTGGCATTTACATCAAAATAGAAAATAAATTCTGCAGACGTTGTGCAGAAGGGAAGAAAGAGGTTGACGTTCCCTTCTAAGTTTCCCTAGTTTTGTCCCCCTGGCAGATTCACAAAATTCCCCTAAGAGGAGAGTGTGGTACGAGACGCAGCAATCAAAGAAGAAAAGAGCTTCAGATCACAGAAAGACCACTTCATATTTTATGGAGTGGGCATCCTCGGCATTATACGATGGAACAAATTATTTTACAGTGTGAACAAGTGGCCCTTTAACGCAGAGAAAACCTCCCGCAGACGCTGCAGAGAGAGCCCTGTGTTTGGAGCTTTAATGTGAGGAGCTGCAGGAGGAGGAGGAGAGCTCCTGTTTGCTTAATTTTGGGCGACAGTTGAGCGACTGCTGGAATGCGACAGCGTTCCACGGCGCCTTTATTAGCAGTCATATTAGCGGCTGTTCTCAGCAGGGGCAAAAGCTTTAGCCAGTCATTAGCATCAAACGCTATTTGTCTCCCTGACACAGAGATGGGCTGCCTCTTCCTCTTCCTCTGCCTCCTCTTTCTCGTCATCCCCTCCTCTCACCTCATACATTTTCTCCTCACCCGTCATAACCTCATCTGCTCCTTCTCCATGCATCCATCCACCTCCTCCACATATATCATGGAGTGAATCCCTCTCTGTATTTCCAACACTTACTCTTCTCACCTTCCATCCCCTCATTTTTCCTCTATCTCTACCTCCACCCTCTCTCTTTGTTGTCTCTCTCCCTCTCTCTCAGCAGAGATGGAGGGAATGCACCACCTCTGGCTGTGCCCCCTATCCAGCAGGAGGATCTATAGACACGTGTGGCAGAGCCCCGTCTCCATGGTGATACCCTCCAGAAATCCATGAGGGATTCGCCATCCTCACAGTCAGCCAGTGAGGGAAAGAGAGAGAGAGAAAGACAGACAGCAGGGAGGAATAATAAAGGCTATAGGAGGCGAGACAGACAGGAGAATGCATGTTTTTGTGCATATGTTCCCCTTTTGGGTGCACACAAAACTGGAGGATATATGGAAGAATAGTTGACAAGGGAAGAAAAAGAATGTGTGCATGGTGTTCATGTGTGTGTGTGTGTGTGAGATTGGTGTGTGTGTGTGTGTGTGTGTCTGTGTGTGTGTGTGTGTGTGTGTGTGTGTGTCTCTGTGTGTGTGTGTGTGTGTGTGTGTGTGTGTGTGTGTGTGTGTGTGTGTGTGTGTGAGAGAGAGGATCATTTCAGAGCTGTCAGGCTTCTCCTGCTTGCAGGGGGAGAACAAAAGACAGTGTCTTGGTGCAGGAGGCTCAGCGCATGGCAGACGCTGCAATTTGGGGCGTTTTCTGGCGTCTCAGGCTCCAGCTCGCATATCAGCCGCTATGGCTCTCTCCCACACACACACACACACACATTAACACACATTAACACACACAGCGGAATAAGAGTTTGTCCTTAAACTTGCGAAATACCACTTCAAAGTTGTGGTGTCAGAATAATCCTCAGTGACAGTGAAACGTTCAGCGTGCGATGTTCGTGCGCTGGATGTCCTCTTGGACTTAAGTCTAAATAATGAAACCAACACTGATGAGTAATGTTAGCTTGTTTGTTTGTGTATTCCAACAAAGCGTTAACATCATATGTTTAGTGTTTCCTGACAGTCTTGTTGTTCTGGTTTGCATGTTTCAGACAGCGAGCATTTAAGAAGCACCGGTACAAAGGAGACGTGGCTCAGCTCACCGCTTCAATAAGCTCTATTGCTGCTAGTCTGTAGCTAATAAGGCCGGTATCAACTTAACCCAAATACTCGCACTAAGCCCGTCAGCTTCGACGTAACTGATGAGCTTGTACTTTGGCTTGCAATTAGCAGCATCTTCCTACATTTGATCCCCGCTGCCTGAGCCCGTCCGTGGCCTCAGCTGCTCCCGTTTAGCTCCCTTTGTCCCTTTGTGCCGGCTACATGCTTGGAAACTCCTCCTCAATATGCTCCACTGATTCTGTCCTCATCAAGGAGGATGTGCTGTGGTTCTGAGGAGCGTGTGGGAATAGAGATGGTAGAAGACAGTTCAGGGCAGATGGGATGGTATATTTCTCATCGCTGCAGCAGCACCGGATGAGATGCCAGAACTGTCTGCTGAAGATTCTGTGATAAAGGGAAGCGTGGAGGACATCCAAAGCTTGATAGTCACTGTAATGGAAGTCTTGGGGTGTGGCTTATGATGATTAGTCATCTTCAGGCAGAAAATCAATCAGACGCTAGTTTGATCCAAAGACGCTTTTTTCAGGCCTTGCGTTTTGCATTGTAATGGTCACTGTAGTTTATTATGGGGGCGATATTTAAGTGAAAAGGTGGAAGTGGAGACAAATGAGGGAGGAGCAAGTGACAGATTTTAGTTAAGGCTGCCTTACGCAATGTTGCCAACTCTTCAGTGAGGAAAGTAGTTATTGGCTGTCCTAAAAGTCGCTAGAAGTCGCTAAATGACATCATCGCCTAATTTGCATACTTGAATTGTAATGGATGCTGCAGGAGAGACGTGTAACATTGAGGGAGAGACAAAAAAAGGTTAAAAAAAAAAACCTAAATATGTTTAGAACTACACTTAGGAGCCTACAACAAATCAAAGTAAAACATTTAAATTTTCAATCAGAACATTTTCAAGATGTTTATTGTATACAATCTACATTAACTCTCTAAATGGACCAAACAGAGACAGTCAGCGGGATCAGCCAGCGGTGTCTTCGTACATGCTTGATACATTTGCTGTCTGGATGCTGAGGGATGAACGCCTCCTGCTCTGAATGCAGCTAGAAGGGACTCACAGCAGCATCCACTGCTCGTTGAGAACAGTAAGAAGGATACATGCTTTCACGTCAGTCTCCAAAAGTCTCTGTTAACACCAGAAAAAGTTGCAGATTTGTCGCTAGTCGCTTATTTCAAAAAGAGTCACTAGAGAGGTCTGAAACTCTCTAAATATAGAGACAAAGTCACTAAGTTGGCAAGACTGGCCTTGAGAGATGTCGTCTGTAATCTGTGTTTGTTAATGTTTGGATAGTGGAGCATTATTGCATTATGGCAGAAGCTACAGCACCGACTAGTGGTGGACGGCTGCAATACAAAATATCTGACCAGCATTATGTGCATATCGTAATAAAAAAAATAATAATTTATTGAACCAACTAGTAACTCTGGTGCTTACTAGTGAGGGTGTGGACATTTGAATGTTTAGTTAACTAAGCGCACACATCCCTTAGATCAATAATCTGAGGTTGAACTGTTTCTGAAGATCATCATTAGCTGCCGCCCTTCTCTCTTCTCATCTATCTGATTGAATTTCCTCTATCAGCATTAAGAATGCGTGTTTTGAGACTTCTTATTTTCAGTCTGAGGCCGAGGTCTGAGATGGATCTGGCAGAATATTGATATGTGTATCCTACAAGCCATCCTGCATAATTTGGTAGAGGAGGTCCTGAGCAGTGAAGCTCATCTGGCAGCAGATTCTGGGGGTGTAAATGCAGCTATCTGTCATCCTGCAGCTAAATCACTCCTGGATTAGCCAGGTAAGGAGTCTCTCCACCAGCGTAATGACTTCAATCAATCACCCCAACTCCGAGGCACACACACACACACACACACACACACACACACACACACATACACACACACACACACACACACACACACACACACACACACACACACACACACGGGCCAGCTAGTTAGCTGCTAGCCCAGCAGCCATTTTGGAAAAGGATTTCCTGACTTCAGCTTGTCCATATTTCTGTGTAAGCCTCAGCGGAAGCTGTTTGTTCATTTGGAGGAGCCGATCGAGAAAACTGATGTGAACAGACTTTCCTCCTTCTTTTAGTATTTGCCTCTTTTATTGAATAATGAAGTTTTGATCCAAGCTGAGAACCACTTATAAGGCTGAAATATGTCCCCAACTTGAGCTTCAACAAACAAATATTTTCATCATTAACTTTCTGTTGATTTCATCCAAGCTACTTGATTTTTGAAAAAGCAGTTTAGTCACAATCATTGAGATTATCTTAAATCCTGACAGCAGTTATAAGATTCAAGCCTCCGACAATAAAACAAGAGAATCCAGTGTGCATGGTTACTACAAGCCCATTATAAATCCATCCAATCATTTCATTGTGACCAAGTGAAGTGACTGGATCCCTTACCAACCTGTCTGCCTGTCCAAGACAAGCCTCCATCTTCTCTGATTCAATAAAAAAGAAGAAGCCAACATCTTGCACCGACTAACAGTGACATATTTGTGCTGGTGACATATACAGGAGGCTAAATCTGTGCAGCATCGAACTGGAAGGTGGAGCTGAGGTATCGATATCACGCCTCTTCCATTAACCAAAACTCAAATTTAGCTCTCACCAAAGGTTGCTTTCTGGTTGGATACTTTCTGAGTCGAGGCTACCTTTGTTGCTCCAAGTTGCAAGAAGAACTGCACGAAAAATGAGAGAGAAATAAAGATAAAGCTCGACAACCCGCTTAAAGCTCCTGTGGGAACTTTTAACTGCTTATGAAACAGACTGAAGTTAAAACTGATGCCTCGAATTAAACCCAACTGTTGAAAATGGACTATTCCTACATAGTTAATTTTAAATCATGTAACTGCAGCCAACAGGTTCAGAGAAGGTGCTGCTGAAAGTGCCTTTTTATACATTTTTTGCACAGGAAATATTCACACTGAGGGATACGTTTAACTGTTAAAACAAACTTCAGAGGGAATGCAAAAAGAGGACCAGCAAAGACGTACAAGGTGCCGATTTGTCCACAGGGGTCGCAAAATTCAACACAAATGAAAGTTCAAGTCCAAGATGACATTTTCACGCTGTTGTCAATGGTCCAAAACCTCCAAGATGCAAAGAAATTCAATTGAATATTCAATTTATTATCTTACTTAATTCTTGCAAGCAAGTGCTGATGCATTGCTGAGTGACTTGTATTAATAAAATGTCAATATTTTGAGCTAGTGGCACTTTTAGGGGATTTTCTTGAAGTAGAAATAAACCATTACAGTCTTTTCATGAGATTTGTTGACATGAATACAATCTATAATGTCCCCAGCTTTAACTCTTATCCTGCATGTGGACCAGAGTGCCCGTGTTACACTGTGATTCCCGCTCTGCGTCATGTTCACCAGGCTCCGTCTCCCCAGCAGAGGAGGACGCTTTCTGACATTGATGTAATTTAGTTGGCAGCTGCTCTGATGGGAGGGCTGGCCAAGGGGTGGAGGGGGGGGGACTAGGATTGTGGAGGGCTTGTGGGGGTTCAGGGGGGTTAGAGGTCAGGATGTGCCCAGCCCGCAGCCGGCCCTAAGCAGCTGCACATCCCGCTCACCAACCCCCCCACGTCAACCCCCCCTGCTTCATGCCAGCGTCCCCCTGGCACGCTCCGCACTCACCGCACATGATCTGTTATTCCCTTTGATGTCTTTCCTCGGGGAGGCAGTTATAAAAAAAAATGAAGAGGAAAAGAGGGGAAGAAAAAAAGCGTAAACACCACCTGTTTATCTGACGCCAGCTGATGTTGGAAAGGTAGTCTGCAGTCTTGTCATAATATGCACAGGAGGCAATAAGGGGAATATTACAAAGGGAAAAATAAACAAATGGCATCAGAGAGGAAAGCAGGATGAGGAGTCACATGAGCATGTCACTGTAAATTTAGCAGCCCCGACTTTGAAAGGCTTCTGAAGTGTGTTTTTAACACTCAGGTCTTTATTTGATGTATTTTGTTGTTTAAATGAATACAGAGTAAAAGACTCCTGGAATTGTTTCAGTGGATGCTTCATTCAAACATGACAGGCTGTGAGGGCTGCAACAAAGTTCTTGAGGGCAAATTTACTCGACAATACCGTAAAACTCCAAATAAAAGCAGGTCCTGATTAAAAGCAGGGTTCCTTTACTGGCCTGGTGTAGATTAACTGATTATCTACCATGGCAGCACTGAGAGGAGGAACTGTGAGGTTGGCAGGACTAGACTCTCTAACTGGTTTTGCATGCAGGTAAAAACTCTCGCTGGTTTAAATCAACAATATTTATTTGCTTTGCAAGAGTTTTGCTCAGAATTTAAAAAGTATATTTATATACTTAAAGTCTGTTTCTAATACAAGCCTGCCCCATATAAAGGCAGGGTGAATTTATAGACTGAAACAAATAAAAGACTAGGCTTTTCATCAAAGTTTTATGATACGTCCTCTTGGTGAGCTTGGTTTGCTTCAGGCTCAGATTGGTATTTTGAGTTTCTGGTAACGTTAAGAGAGGATCCCTGCTAAGTTAGTCATTATATCCTTCCCTGTATGTACAATGGATCACGTCACACGGGACTTATGTCACACCCTGGATGCAAACCTGCTGAACAGATTATTGTGTTACTGTACGCTACCTTTCCTCCTGATTTATACTTCTGAGTCGCCCTACACAGCAGGGGCTGACGCGCACATGAGCACCACATACTTGTGCGTCGATGTGTCCATGTCGTGTTGCAATTCTCCGCCGGAATGCTTGAGGGCAGTCTGGTCTCTCTGATAGCCGGTCGCCTGCTTCCTGCCCCGCTACGATCTCTGTTTTCCACAGAGATTCAGAGCGTGTTATGTTAATCTACAGCTGGTATATGTCGCTGTTTATCATGCAGACATGATTACATGAAGAATAGAGAGGAGGAGATGAAATACTCGGCAGATGAGTAGGGGATCCTGGAAGTGCTGTAAATGCGGAAATACAACGCCGCCGAGCTGACCAATCACGGGGCTTGTGATCTGCATAGTTACATTTTGGAGGAGGTGCACGTCAGCTACGAGCGTAGGCCTCTGCACAGGTACGGGAGCTACGCGGACCTCCGGTGTAGGCTACACCGTAGATTCAATGCAGAAGTATAAATCAGGCTTCATTTGGTACAGGATGCTGAAGGAGCATGCATTTGTCAACCGAGCTGTCGATCATGATGTTACATCCGCTCTAAACTAAACTATGATGACAGAAAGCATATTTGATGTGTATTTTCATTTCACAGTTTGGCCTCTTCTCCCTCTGTTAACATTACAGAGGCAGGTTTATGACGTATTCTGCAGCCAGTCAGCAGAGGGAGCTCTACATCTTTTGGCCTCCAAGCAACAGAGCTCATACAGCATCCAGTTTAAAATACAGTCCATACATTTAAGAGTACAATACATTTTTGGGAACTAGAAAAACTGTTAATCCACTATCCTCAAAGCTCTCCTCAGACTCTGTTGACAAACTATTTATTCTATCTGATTAAACACGTGATTTGCTTGAAGGGTCCAGGCCTTAAATGTTGTGTTTAAAGTTTTTGTGCTGTAGGAGAACAGAAGAATCAACTCCCCATGAAAGGGACTGTATTAAATACCTGGTATAGAAACATTACAATAAAGCATTACTACAGGAGTGTGTGTAGTTCCACGAGACAAGGACCGATCTCATCATATTGTTTGCTTGATAACAATGGAGTCAGAACCTGGAGGCTCGGCATGCAGGCTGCACTGTTTCAGCTAATGACAGAGCTGACAGAACCTACCGGCTCCGTTCTTTCACCCTCAGCCCACACTGCCTTTTCTGTGATATGAAGCTTTCCCCATTAAATATGGAAATTTCCGTTTCAGTGACAGATACTTCACAGAGGGGGGTTGATGGCATAGACGGTGTTTTTTTGGAAGGGGAAGTGGCAGATTTTGATTAATGCGACCTTATCTGGTTCTGCACATGGAGGCAGAGGGGTTGCTGAGCTTGGCGGGGGTGGATGGCTGCCTGTTTTTCTTCTTTATCCAGGCCTCTTTCTCCTCTCCTCTATTTGAAATGGTTTCACTCGCTTGCTCTTCCTTTCTGCTGCTGCCTTCTCTCCGTTTTTCATCCTAATGTGGCTATCTCTGTTCAAATGTAAGCCGTGCTTTTACGTCTGGTAGCACACTGTTCTTTAACTTCATATTCTGATTTCTTTCTTCACCCTCTGCCCCCTCTTGACCTCTTCCGTTTCTTTATCTCTATATTCTTACTCCCATTCCTTTCCCAATCAGACATTTCCCTGCTTCTGTTAAAACCTTCCTTCTATCTCCAGTTTCCTCTCCTTCACTTATGTCCTACATCCTCTCCTCCTGCCAGGCAGAGAGCGAGGAGCAGCAGTGCCGCCTCCCCCTGTCGCTCCATCACCACCTGGCCCACTTCCAATGCTTTTAGTGAGAGCTATCTGTCAAGCTATGAATAATACAGGCCCAAGGCTGGCGTTAGCTTGCTAGCTAGCTATGCTGAATCCAAATGAGGTGTACAGCAGGAAGAGAGCACTTGACTTTTTAGCTCGCTACCACGATCTCTCTACCAAGACAGGCAATTACTCAGCCCACAGCCCCAGCTGCAGCCGTGGCAATCATAGACGCAACATCCTTGTCTGCACACAAACACACACACACACTGTATACACACACTCTGCATGTATAAGCAGACACACACACCCCTTCTCCTGATCCAAATAACACCACACTTTGTCGAAGCAGAGACACAAAGTCTGAGCAACTTTTATCCACACATGACAGAAAATCCATCAAGGTGTTTTCCCTCGTGTGGAGAGGAAACTTCCACAAAGATCAGAGTGAGACGTGGAATGTCTCTGACCATCATTTAGGGGAGGATCCTAAAAATATATTATAGTATTTAGATCAATTACTTCAACAATAGCAATCAATCAGACTTAATTTATGAAGCGCTTTTCATACAATGACATTGTAACACAAAGTGCTGTACATAAAAACAACTTAAAATAGAATAAATAAAAAAGAAAGATATATTTAAAAATAAAAATAAAAAGACCCACCATTCTAATCCCAACCCGACTCCCAAACCAACACACAATCCTAAGGTTAAGAACACAATATAAGCAACACTAATAATAATAACAATGAAAATAAAATTAATTAATTAAAAATGAAAAAGAAGTTACTGAAAAAACTGAGGAAACGCTCTCATGATGTCTTAATGAGGAAACACTGGAGGTAAAATAAGATGTTAAAACTCAACACAGGAAATTAAACTAAAATACATTTCTAAGATAATAAAACACTAAAATATTAAATCATTAGAAGAAAATAAGATGCTATATTTACAATAAATAAACAAAATAAAAATAAATTATTAAAAAGTGAACTAGATGATAAATGAATAAATAAATAAATAAATAAAGTAAGGTGAAATAAAACTGTTATAAGAATAAAACTCAGTTAAAAGCAAGACTGAAAAGGTCGGTCTTGAGTTTTCTTACAAGCTGCCTCACTGTGGCAATATCTAATGATATTTAGACGTTCATGTTAAAGATTATTTTACTGCAAAAAGAAAATACGCACCTGTTTTTCATCTTTAAGAAAGGACTTACAGTCACTTCAAAAATGGAGAAAAAGTAAAGAAAAGAAAGTGAAAAAAATGCAAACAGAAGAAGGAAATTTTACTTGTCAAGAATTTAAAACAGCTAAAAATATGTAGCGTTGAAGAACCCACACACGTCTTTAAAAAGGTGTTTTTCCTTCATTCAAATCAACTGTAAGACTTTCTTTTTCTCTGAATGGAGAAAAATGTGCTTAAGACTGGCATCCAGTATTATAGCAACTGTGTTGAATGAAGGCTACACACCCTGGAATTCACAGGGAGAATTAACACATTGTGCCTAAAATAAGGAACGCTGGCTTAATGTGTGCGTACCAGAAACAAGGTTGGCTTGCTTGAAAAAGAAATGAATCTTAAGCAAACACAATCTATGCCAAAGTTTTACAAGTCATCAGAAACAGTCCTGACTGTGGATGGAACGAAACTGCACAACAGAGCTTATTATGTTTCACAGATAAGACACAAAAACATGAGGGCTATTCTGTTGATTACAAAAGCATTAAAGCCACAATTTCCATCTGTTCCTAATATGTGAAGAATGGAAGCTTCACATAGTAAATTCAGACTTTTTACAGTTTGGATTCTGAAACTAATCAGCACTAGAAACTGAATATCTGCAAAAAGTAAGGGTGGGAGAAAATACTAATACAGCAATATATCATCATTCTGACTGTTCAGATGCAATAATCAATACGATGGGACTCAAATATTGATAGTTTAATTGAAAAATTCAGCGCTCAAAATAGATTTTCCTGCTAATTTGACTCAAGGAATCTCTGCTGCATGACTCAATGCAATGCTGCTGATGACATGAATGACGGAAATGGTAACAACAGTTAACTGGATGAAGAAAGTAAAAAAGTGAGTTAAAGGATGAGCTAGTTGCTTTAAAAAAACAAGATGAAGCAAGAATGAAAAATACATTGCATCTATTTCTGCTGGGTTACAGAATGATTGAAATGAACTCAAATGGCAGAAGTTTCTTTGAAGAATATTAGAAACATGTTAATTGTTTCATCTCAGAGAATCCAGACATTAATCCAGCACTTTGTCTTTTAACAGAGATTTTAGTTGTTAGATATCAAAAATCAATACTTTTAATTTAATGATTATTTTTGTAATAAATTGTTTATTGCAGTATTGCTATATTGACAATATCTTTTTGGGAGTCAAACATCAGGCATCGCATCCTATCGCAATGCACTGTATGGTACTGTTTCATATTGTATTGTACCTTACCTTATCATACTGCCCCGTACTGTATTTGATTGATTGATTGATTAGGTTTATTTTGTTCTGCCCTCCACAACATAGGAGCCATGTAAAAATGACAAATAAAAGCAAAAAACAAAACAATCACTGAGGGATTCATCAAAAAAAAAAAATAGAGAGTCCAGCATATACATACACACACATATCTATCTGTACATGCATACATACACATGTACATGCATACATACACATACACATGCATACATATAAACATATAAACATGCATACACATCCACATATATTTTGGCCAATTCCATGCTGACCAAAAAAGGTGTAGGCTGAAGCCAAAGCTTATCCTGCCTACCCTTTAACATGACTTATACCTTACAGGCAACATTGTGCAGTAATTATGTTTTTTTATAACAAAGCACTCTTCAAACGTTTCATTCGGAAACAAACTTACAAACAAAAAAAACAAATCCCAAAACATTTCAATCTCAACAAGCGGCAGTTCAGAAATCTTATGAAACCTAATTTAAATTAAAGTTTATAATTCATCCATATATTTATTTATCTGTTTGTTTTTAAGCATTTTTTTTAATACACAAAGGGAGTTACACATTTTTAATTCCTCATCACAGCTGTTCCAAAAGTTTACCCCTCTAACCGATACACACCTCTGTTTTAGATTTGTCCTTGTCTTTGTTTTGTTTTTTAAATACCTGTTCCTCTTAATTCATACCTGCTTTCTCTGATTTCAAACAACATTTGATCACAGTTAGGAAGTAAACCATGTTTTGCTTTATACATTACCTGAGCTGTTTTGTGTTCCACTAAATCATAAAATTTAAGGGCCTTTAAACTAATAAATAACGCATCGTTCTGTACCATACCGTATGGTATTTTACCGTATCGTACTGTATCATTCTGTACCGTATCATATATCGGTCTGTACAGTATCGTATCGTTCTGTATCGTATTGTATCTTTCTGTATTGTACCATATCGTATTGTATTGTATCGTTCTGTACCGTATTGTTCTGTACCATGTCATAATGTATTGTAACATATCGTATCGCATTGTATCGTTATGTATCCCATTGTATTGTATCGTATCATATCATTCTGTATCATATCGTTCTGTATCATACCGTATCGTATTGTATCGTTCTGTATCATACCGTATCGTATTGTATCGCTCTGTATCATACCGTATCGTATCGTTCTGTATCATACTGTATTGTATCATATGGTTTGATACATAGACTGTAAATAAAAATGGACAGTGTTGCTCCGCCTCTTCCAGTTGTACGGTTCTGAAGCCAAAAAATCCCACTCCTGGGCGCAGCCATTGTGCAGCCAGAGCCTGTGAAGCCACTGTAACGAGCTCTGCCCTACAGCGTAGCATCACAAGACGCTGTGTGTCCTTTGAAGTTTCCCTCTAAGGCGGCTGTGAATCAAAGGAAACCCGGAAGTAAAACCCCGTTTTTTAAACTCTAACAACTAACGAAAAAGAAACTTTTCAGGAAAAAGAGGCCTTGAACACAAAACAGTCAAATAATAATTACATATCACCACAGCATACGGATGTGAGAAACATTCGTACGACATGTGTTTATTTTTTTAAGTTTGACTGCTCCCCCATTCAAATGAATGGGGGACGGATTTTTTGACCTATACTGCAGCCAGCCACCAGGGGGCAGACCCTCTGCTGAAAGGCTCACCACCAGCCAAGCCGGCTGCACCCCTGGTTTGATACAGTACCATTTCGTATTATACAGGATCGGAACGTACCATTGTGACATGGCCACATGATTAAAAAAGAAGTGTCAAATATAATAATACAATATTGCATTGGTTAGTATCATATCACATCGTATAGTATTGTATTGTTTCGTGAGTCAACCTGTGATGATTGATAATGTTTTTCAAAACTGTGAAATATTCAAGATATAAACTTCCTGGGAAAGACGCGTTAGTCAAAAATAATCTTATATTGTTTCAATTTAAAACATCTTGTTTTACTCATATTCCATTTTTTGCAGTGTGCCGTGGAAAATCAAACTAAAATACCACCTATGGAACCCAACCCCTCCCCTCGATCTATATTTAAGACCTCACAGAGCGCACAAAGATCTATTAATCAACAGCAGAGAAACTTCATCATCTCTTATCTGTTGATTAACAGGAGACACGTCGTCCACCTTTATCACACTTGTTCCACGGTTATGGCAAGAGGCTGAGAGGGCTATCACATGTATCAGCCATATGACACATGTATAGCCGCTTAATTAGCTTTGCAGCGAGGCATCTTTGGGTGACAGTGTTAACCCATCCATCATTGCTTCTAATCACTGGTTGGTGGGAGTGTGGGATGTAATTACAGAGTGCTAGGCAACGACAGGCTTCACAGGTAAAAATAGTCATGCAGGATTAGAGTCTTCTGCATGTGTTTGGCATGTAGGTGTGTGTGTGCATTCAAGGTGTGTGTGTGCATGTAGGTGGGAGGACGTGCATGTGTGTGCGCGTATACATGCCTGCATGTATTGTGGTAATGAGATCTAGTTAGTGATGCTCCAGAGTGTCTTATTAACAAATAATAACAGCACTCCTTTGTTTTTTACCTCTCCACCCATCTATTATTCACACCTCACAGATTTACTCATGATTCATTTATAGACACATCTTGTGCAACCTAGAAACTAAATGTCACCCAAAACATCACTGTCAGGTAGTGAGCAGGTAAAGAATGTTTCCCTGTATGAGTAGTATCTCTGTATATGTACTCTTTCATGAGTTAGGCATCAGAGGTTGAACATGTGCTTCAGTTGTCTTATGGCTTTATTCCTTTAAAGGGAAGATCATTAAAATGCTGCACAAGTTAAGAATGAGTGTCTTTGCAATGTATGTCAGAAAACAGGAGGTCAAATCCTGCTGGTATTAAAGTTAAGATTCCTTCAGTGTACAATCCTCTTTCTCAAAGCATACTCATCAAACATTGAATGAAGCTGCACGGCTCTTTAAGGACAGTTCTTGCAACATGCACACACACATGCTGTTCTGCCTGCTTCTACCTCTGATGCCGGCACAGTGCTTGGATGACTTTGTCCATCTATCTCATCTCCGTACCATTCACACAGGAGGTGAGATGTTACTTATAGTTAGAGCTGGCTCAGGCTTGGACTAGATCTTAGTTATGCTGCTATAGGCTTAGACTGCCGGGGGAACTGGCGCACTGACACACTGGGATTCTATCTCACCCCCTTCCCCCCAACCCCCTCATGACTTACTTTTACTCTACTTGTCCCATTAAAGTTACTAACCATAGACCTTTCTGGAGTCCCTGAGCTCCCTTGTCTCGTAGGTTTGTGGACTCAAGCGGCAACAGCTTCTACTACTCATCTCATCACTAACATGAGTCTGGTTCTGCTCGAGGTTTCTGCCTGTTAAAGGAAGTTTTTCCACGCCACTGTAACTAGCTAAATACTGCGAGGTGCAATGCTCATGGTGGATTAAGGTGGGGTAAGACTGAGTCTTATCCTGTCTTGGTGTTTGGTCTCTGTTCATAATTTGACATAGAGTGGTCTGGACCTGCTCTGTTTGTAAAAGCGTCTTGAGATATCGTTTGTTGAGCTTGAGCTGGCAACATGAAAAGGTCTTACACATTACCCGCGTTTCCTTAGGTGTTTATAGTTTCCAAGCTTTGCTTAGAGAGTCTGGTTTTCTGCAGAGATCTCCTACTCTCCAAATCAAACAAACTCTTTAAATAAAGCTGCTACAAACACTAAATACATACATTAATATCTGTGTTTCTGAATGGTCTCTATCACCTGCATGCTGCTAACTTTGGGTCAGCTTGTTTTAAACGATTGAATGTAGGATGACAAAATTCTTCATCCCCCTTTAAGTTTGAGTTTAAAACACTCAAACTCTAACAGGTGAGGAAAATAAACAGAGACAGCTGTTCCTCAGAATGGTTTTAATGACGTAAGATCTGTCCATATTAAGTAAATAAAGTCCAATACACACATACCTTTGATCACAAGCCCGTATTGAGATCATTTCCCCACCAGCTCTTCTGTAAGTCTGTCCTAAATTAAACAAACAGGATTTACAACAAGAGACCAGCTCCAAGAATGTTGAAAAAAAACTAGGACTTCTGCAAACCAGCCAGTATGTAAATGCACACACATACTGCACACACACACATGAATGATGGAGAGCTGTTGAAATAGATGAGTTGGATCTTGCCGGATCAGTAACGAGGGCTGTAGTGAGGCCGTTCTGCCATTCAACCCCCCTGTTGTGAAATCAGCATGTCGCCCTGTGTACTTTAGCTGGATTCTCTTCCGCTCAAATTGCCAGGTTGGAGAGAGGCACTCAGCTGGGAATGCTGCTCTACATGTGAAGTAGGTTGTGTGTGTGTGAGGGCTGAGGAGATGTGTGTGTGTGTGTGTGTGGCTTGTATGCCCGCATTTGTGTCAGTGCACATTGAGAGAAGCCTGTGTGGGTGTGAATGCGAGTGTGAATGTGTGTGTGTCGGTGTGTTGGCCTTTGCCTCTCTCTCTCTCCAGGTGAAGAGCCTGTTCTGAGGCTCGGCTCCGGTCGAGGACCCCTTGAAGCCGGGCTGCCAGCACTCTGCTCAGATAGAGGTAAACCTACAGTACGCCATCTGTCTTAGCAGCAAACACCGAGAGGAGCATCAGACAACAGCCACAAGTGGTTTGGCACCAGCAGCTGCAAACGCCCTTCGCTGCAGAGATATTCATATTCAGGAATGAATGACTGTCGACTTTAAATGAGGCTAAAATATTGTTTCTCTCGTCATGTGCTCGCCAATATCTGACAGGACGGTGATAAAACACCTGATGAATCAAATTCAGGACAATCAGTTTGGCTTTATTTCACTTTCATGAAAATAAAACACCATGACACTAAACCAGAGCAGATTCATAAAACAGGCAGAATATTTTGATGTTGAGGGAAGATGCAACTGATAATTCTGCTGCTATTCTATTCTACTTTTCTCATCAGAAACAAAACCAACAGTGTGTCAAACTAAGACTTCATATTTTTAATTTGTTGCATTTAAAGCTATTGCCAATCATATTTTCCGTTATGGCGTCTTCTCCCTCAGCATGAAAACGGTGATGCAATTTATTTAGTTTTCGTAACGGTAACCCCAAAAACGACTGATTAGAATCATCAGAAGAAGAAGCTCTCAAGTAGACTCAGGGAAAACTTAAGGGCCATGTCTCATTATGCTGCATGATTGCAAACACAACAGTGCAGGAGAAACAGTGTGGCATGATCTATATTAACAACCAAGCCTAGAATCGAGTGGCATATTACTTCAAGTTTTTACAAGGTGCAAAATGATCCACTCCTGTCCAAAACCAGGAGACCACACTGCAAAAACTGAAACCTTATCAAGGATATTTGTTTCAATAAAATAAAATAAATCATCCTACTTGAAATTAACTGCATTGACCTGATGAGTGCAGATAGTAAAAAAGACTAAACTAATACTGACACTAATAAAAACTAAACTGATATTGAAAACAAAAAGTCAAAACGAAATAAAATATAAAAACCAATGAAAAATGCAAAACTATAATAATCTTGGTGTGAGTTGCTTCAACAACTGAATTTCCCCCCAGGGATCAATACATTAATATCTTATCTTGTAATGGGTGAAAAATAACTGCAAATGTAGCGAGCTAAATGTAAGTGTTTAAGTTTCTTGAAATATAAGTTAGCATCTTATTTCCAATGAATATCTTATCTACCTTTTATAGTAGTTAGTGCAGTAAACAGACATCAGTGAAAGAGATTTGCATGGAACAAAATCCCCTTTTCAGTCATTAATAACTGATCACATTTACAAATCCTGCTCTATATTTGCAGATCTATGTGCACATGAGGATCTGCGTACAGATCTGTTCACATTGGTTGATCTATTTACCTATGTACGAAGAAAGAGATCAAATATATGAGTATGACTGAGGCCTGAAAAAATGATGAGTGGAGCTCTACGGCAGTGATACAAATGATATCATATTTGGAAACTGTACATCGCTTTGCTTCTTGTAGCCTCTGTATCGCACTTGTTGTCAATAGAGCTGTGATGACAGCAGCATCACCGCACTTCAGGTGACATGAGATGCCTCCTGCGTCGCCTTTCACCACTGCAGGAAAGCAATCCATCCTGTCAGAGCAACAAAACAAATGATATTTCCAGACGTGTACTTTTGTTGACTCAGGACAGATAAGAGGCCGGTTTCTACAGACGGCTCTGAGCCGATGTCGTCCGTCAGTTCGTTTTCTCCCCCTTTTTCGATTTGAACAAACTCGTCTGTCACTCCTCCGCTCCACATCCTGCTGTTGTTGAGCTCTTCCAATGCAGATACCCTGAGACTCATTGTGCCACTCTGCTGGTTGCTTGCTGCTCTCATATCAGTCTGAGTGCTTTGAGAGCATGACATAGTAGAGAGAGCGGTGATGTGTGTGTGTGTGTGTGTGTGTGTGTGAGGGAGTAAATAGCATCCCAACTCTAGAGATGGCATTTAAGTGTCTCTCCCTTTGCACTCCAATAGTACTGCAGACCCATTACCTCTGTGTTTGTGTGTCTTCCAGCATCCGTGTGTGTGTGTGGTAAAAATGTATTTCAGAGCCTTCCCTCCAATCATCTCCGTGCTCCCACGCGACTCACCCTCTACCTTTCTGTTCTGATCCTTCTCTCATTCATCATTCTCCCCTTCCTGTCCTCTTGCCAGAGGTCTTTGCTAAGGTGTAATTTAGCCCCTGCTGTTCTTTAATTTCTGCCTTAGTCAGGAGGGGCGTGGCCGGTACCCCTGACACCATGGAGACAATCTGTCAATCACTTCCCACAGACAGGAAATTGCGTTCAAAGTGAGAGTAATTATTAAGTCTGCCCTGCGTGGCTGGAATTGAACGCCCTCTCGGTCCTGCACAGAGAGCAATGTGTGTTCAGAGGCGAGGCCAGGCGGATTAGAGAGGCTATCATTGGTGTGAAGAACCGAGTCCTGAACTCACCTTTTGTCTCGTTTTACCTCTTTACCGCTTTTCTCTAAATCTGCCCTCATTCCTAAATCATGTTTGTGTGAGTATAAATTAAATTTAAATATAAAAACAGTCAAACAAAGAAAACTCTTCACACCATCATATCCATCCCTGACTGACTGCTGGAGTCTCTGACATGTTGGGACTGTCAATAATATAATCACAATGTTGCCGTGACAAAAAAATATTGTTCTCAATTTTAGACACTTTTAAATATGACGAGTACTGTTATTAAATAAATTAAGATTTCTTTCAATCCAACATCAAATTATAACTCCAAACAATAAGAACTGTTTCTTCTCTTTTCAATATTTTTTCTCAGATAAGAAAAAAAATGCCAGTTTTGCAGCAAAATGTGATTATCATGCACAAATAAATAAATAAACAAATAAATAAATAAATAAAAGTGTCCTAAAAATCTTTCAGAAGTTTTGCATGCACCTGACAAACCAAACTACATTTAATGCATGCATCATTTATGAAGAAGAAGAAGAAGAAGAAGAAGAAGAAGAAGAAGAAGAAGAAGAAGAAGAAGAAGAAGAAGAAGAAGAAGAAGAAGAAGAAGAAGAAGAAGAAGAAGAAGAAGAAGAAGAAGAAGAAGAAGAAGAAGAAGAAGAAGAAGAAGAAGAAGAAGAAGAAGAAGAAGAAGAAGAAGAAGAAGAAGAAGAAGAAGAAGAAGAAGAAGAAGAAGAAGAAGAAGAAGAATTTTTATAGCACTTTTCAATAAAGGTAACAAAGTGCTTCACAGTGGGCAATAAAAACAAAAAGAATTGATACAAATAAAATGAAATAAAAACTTAAAAACATACAAACTTATAAAACAGACCCTTAAAATCAGAGCTAAAATTAAATTAAATCACACAATAAAAGCTTTCCTGTAAAAATGTGTCTTGAGTAATGACATCAAACTGACTCTGCAAGTCTGATCTCCTCTGGCAGGCTGTTCCAGAGTGAAGGAGCTCTGACTGAAAAAGACCTGTCCCCTTTAGTTTTCAGTCGTGTCCTTGGAACAGCTAACAGAGAACTGCCACAGGACCTCAGACTGCGTTTAGTTTTGTAGGGGGATAAAAGCACAGAGGTATAAAGAGGGGCGAGTCCGTGTTGTGCTTTAAAAGTCAATAAAATAATCTTAAAATCAATCCTAAAATCATGATGAATGCAACATTAAAGGTGACATCATGCAAAATCGACTTTTTAATGGTTCTCTACCTGAAATATGTGTCCCTGGCATGTCTACAAACCCCCTGAAAATGAAAAAAATCCATTCTGCCCCTGTTCTGATTTCTCCACCTTTCTGTAAATGTGTGCTGAAACGAGCCGTTTCAGTTTTCAGTGTTTTTCATACGTCACAACGACTTCCGGTCTGTAACGGAAGTCAGAGCCCATAGACTGTATAAAATACAACTCAACCCCTCCTCCATTTTTCATTCCCTGCACACATGTGTGCTAACAAGGAGCTTAGGAGGGAGGCATGCTAGTTGTAGGCTGTCTTAATAAACACAAAGTTCGGTTTTACTCCCCACGCCTGCAGATTTGAAGATCTAGTGGGTGATTTTTATTTTTCATGGAAAAGTGCTAGCGCTAGCTAGCATAGCCACATAGCTACATCCACTTCCGGAGGGGGCGTGGTCAGAGAGCTCATTCTCATTTAAAGGCACAGACACAGGAAACAGCCTGTTCTGAGCAGGGCTGAAAAAGAGGGGTTTACAGGCAAAGGTAGATCAAGTTACCTGAAAACTGAGGCAGAGCTATGATGCTTTTTTGGGGGGGTAAAATGGTTGTGAGTGCAGCAGAGACATTAAATAAATGTCTAACAGCCAAGAAATAGGGTGGTCACAGAGTGCCATGACCGAAGATGGAGAGAAAAGATCAAATGTGCATGTGAGTGTGTTACTGAAAAACAGAGCAAAGGTGTGTCCATCCGCAGACAGACTGCAGGTGATTTTAATTTTGATGGTATTTAAATATCAGAACCGTAAGTGTTTCATTTAGACATTTGACCTTATTCTGTTACATTTAAATCTGATTGTTTGATTTAATATTGAAAATATTATTTTATATAAAAGGTTTCTAAACAAAAAAATACCTTATTTTATTTATTGAGTTTGTTTTATCATCAGTTTCAATTCAAGATCTGCTCTTCAAAAAGTCTCTCTCTAAAAAATATTCTTAGAAACACGGCTCGTTGAATTATCAGGGTCGTCTTACATTCAGGCCAGTACAGTAATGTACTGTAGTCCTTGTTCCACTACATTACAAACCTAGAAAGCTTCCCCTGGAAGAGGCACAAACAGAGGAGAGGACACAGAAGAGGTGAAAGCAACAGAAAAGTGTACTGAGCATGTACAGGAACAGCGAGGTATCTGTTAGAATTTCTATTTGTTAAAGTCCTTGAAAAGCTCAAATCAAAAGCGGTGAGCTGGAAAGTTGTAACAGATCCTCTGTCTTCACTCTCCTGGTTAAATTATTGAAACCTACTTTGGAAAACACTTGAGTCCCTGGTTTCTTTCAGATTCACAGAAAGAAGAAATGTTGATTTTTTTCATGTTTCCTTTTCATTCCAGGAACCACTTACTTCTGTTTGCCGGTGTATCACTGAATAAATGTTCCAATGCTGAGGATTCTGGCACCGCGCAGACAGAAGAATCAAACCACAAAGTTTGCAAAGCAAACCCCAAAACAAGCTTGATCAAGGACATCAAATCCCAACAAGACTTGTGCCAACATTTACTCCACAGTCAATCACCTGTATCCGTGTTGACTGATCTGCTTTGCACTGCCAAGCAAGCACTGTAACAACACCAGAAACATAAGTGACCCATTAACCTTTGCTCATGAGCAGATACATCTGAATTAACAGGGAGCCATCCTCCCTTTGCTGAGGGACTGAACTTCTGACCCTGCAGCCCTGGCTCAGGACCGGCATCTGAACAGGTTTCTTTCACTCACACTAGCTTCCTGGATGGTATGCATGTAGAGTCCGCTGCAGCCTTGGACTATGAAAAGAGAGATTCCTCATTAACGGTGCTTTGTTAGAGTCAAGGATTAGACTTAATCTATGCATAATTCAGTATGGAGATTCCTGGAACTGTGTCAGTGAAATTTTCCTTTAGATAAGCTTCAGACTCAGAGGTAGGTCAGGGTTTGGAGATGACAGTTTTTTGTGCAGTGACGGTGTTCAAGCTTTCTTTGTAAATGGTACGGATGCAAGCTGCAGGAATAAAGAAATCTATTTCATCTTGGTGGCTTGTGAGCTAGGCAAGCTAACTTGGCTGTCTCTGGTATAACATCCTCACTGATTCTGAAATGTCAAGCCTGATGAAGGAGTCCTAAATATTCCCCTTCATGGCTCCATGCACGCTATTGTGCTGAAAGACTGAGAGCACATTTCAAGGGTAGATTTTCAACATGCAGACCAACTGTAGACCCAGTTAGAAAGCAAAGACTGTATGCAACATGGAAGGAATCAGATGCTCTGGGCTCTAATAGGCTTTCCTTTGTTCTCAGACGCAGCCTCAAGTGGAAACAGGAGGAACTGCATCCTTTTGCTCTTCCACACTGGCGTCATTTCACCACACTAAAGGCTGATTTTTATACTTCTGCGTCGCCCCTACGTAGCAATACTCAATACCAATCACAGGGCTTGCAGTCCGTGTCGATTCTACAGGTAGTTACATTTTGGAGGAGGTGCACGTCAGCTATGTGCGTAGTCCTCTGCGTAGGTTCGGGAGCTACACGGACCTCTGGTGTACGCTAGTTTAAGTATAAATCAGCCTTAAAGGTTGCTCCTCGTTTTCAAAGATATAGAAGCCAGCAAAAATCATCATTCTACTATTCTAGTTTCGCACAAACTGGTCTTTGTGTCATCTTGAAAAATTACTTTTACTTCCTTCAAAGACAAACCAGCCTGAGTGCTTATCTGACAAACCTGTTTCTAATATATTTTTTATAATAACTAGCTTCTAATAAACTTCAGGTCGCACGCTGGGTTAGCATGCCAAGCTTATATTTTTAAAACAGAGTATACACCATTTTATTTCCCTCCTTGCATGTTTGCTCTTTAATTCTTAAAATACAGGGTCCAAAATAAAGTCCAAAGCTTGACAGCCTGTCACACTAAGCGACAGCTGACGGTCACAGATCAGATCAGAGGTCTGATGTTCTTCAGGGCTCCTGTCAGTCAGGGGTCCTTAAATGTCTTAATGTTTCTCCCCCGTGAGCGGCCGCCCCTGGATCAGGCTGCAACCCGATCATATGGTTTAAAAAAGTCCAGTGAACACATGTAGAGCTGCTGCTAATCCATGACTGCAGACATGTAATTGATGGTAGCTTACAGAGGGCACACACACACACATGCAAACACACACCCACTGTGGGAGCTAACCCTGACCCCCTCCCCCGTGGATGTCTACAGGGTCTTATGGCATTTGCGGGGCCTCTGAGGCTATTCAAACATTCAAAGGCTTGGTATGAGGCATAGAGAGGTGGAGGATACGGATGGTGCGCCGTAGCAGAGAGGGAAGGAGGGCTAATTAACATATTAATGACCCCACCTTCCTACAGCTTCTGTCGGATAGTCCAAACAGTTTGATAAGTATGCAAATGAGAGCCGCACCATCTGAAGAGGGAATTAGCTCTGCCAGAGACAGCCGAGAGAGATGGAAGAGGTAGAGAGGAGGACGGAGGAAGGAAGGAAGGAAGGAAGGAAGGAAGGAAGGAAGGAAGGCTAGGAAGAGAGCTGAGGAAGGGAACTTAAAAGGGGCAGGAAGGAGAGGAGAAAAGGGATGTCAAGATGAAGAAACAGGAGGAAGGAAGAACGGAGCAGACAAAGACAGGGAGTGAGATAAAAAGGAGTCTCAGGCATGAACTGATATCCTCATGTTTGTTTTAGTTGCCTTTAATTATCTGCCGTGCACAGTCGGGAAAGGTGTGTGTGTGTGTGTGTGTGTGTGTGTGTGTGTGTGTGTGTGTGTGTGTGTGTGTGTGTGTGTGTGTGTGTGTGTGTGTCGCATGCAGGAGACCGAGAGGGAATATTTTTGATTTCATTCTTGAGCTCCAGAGCTCTCAGATCGATACGGCAGTTGCCCGTCAGCCCTGCAGTGATGAGCAGAATGGCTGCAGGGGCTCAGGCCGCTGGGCATGCAGGCTCGACGGTAGGGTGGGGAGGCGGGGTGGGGGGGGAGGGTGTCAGAGTAACGACCCCGAGCAGACAAGGGCAAGTAATTATAACACAGACTGATCTTGCTGGTTCTATCAGTGGAGAGAATGGCGGGTAATAAGGATGAGGGAGAGCACCATGGGAGAGCAAGTGTTCAATGTGGGTAAGACAAAGAAAACGGCAGAGAGAGAGAGAGAGAGAGAGAGACAGAGAGAGAGAGAGAGAGAGAGAGAGAGAGAGAGACGGAGAGAGAGAGGGAGGAAGAGCTGGTATGTGAATGTGTGTGTGTTAGTGTGAACCACCAGGCCAGGGATTCACCAACACGCTTGTCACGTCCAACAATTATGTTGAATAATTAAAACGTTTCATTAACTTGATCATTTCCTGTTCGGCCATGTTTCAGCTCTGACACCGGCAATTACAGCCGGGGCCAGGGCCGCCGCCACCGCACGCCTCCCTCGTTCCCACGGCCGGCGACAGAGGACAACCTTACGTCTTTTGTACGGGAGCTGGAAATCTGACAGGTGTAGGAAAGATGAGGAGCTTTAGCTGTTATCTCTCTTACTTAACTGTTCTCAACATTTCAGAGCAGAATCCCACCTGGGCTGACAATAAAATCTAAGTGCTGAAGGTGGAATTGTGCAAATCTGCTGCTCTGGATTTTTGATTAATGTAAATACAGAAGTGGGGAATTTGCATCTCGCCGCCAGTGCAGAAACATCCAGCCTGACAATCAATACACATTGATAGCTGTTACCTGAAATGATTCTCTGGTGCATGCAGGCAAATGAAGGAATACTTTATCCTGTAAGAAATCCAAAATGAAGGAGTCAGGATTTTTTATAAGCTAAACTTTCTGTGCAACATCTAAAAACAGAAATATCTCATAATCTTGCTCTTTAAAAATTAAAATCAGGGGATTTCTTCGCTGTGCATTAACACCATAATTAGCGAAAGCCCGAGCTGTCCTAGTTACGTAAGACGGCTCTTTTTGTCTTTTGAAATTGGATTACTGCGGGAGAAGGCTTTATTTGCAGAAACGGGGGGGTTTGGGCAATTTTTATCCCGGTGCCTCTGCCGCGCAGTCTCCAGCACAAAGCTATCCTCCTCCATTGAGCTTCTGCACAGCACTTATACACCCCAATAAACATGATTAGCATGGCAGACTGTAAATATGCAAATGACAAAAGAGAGATGTGGAGGGGAATGTTTATGCTGAGAGCTGTGTGTCTAGCGCGGCTCCTCCCCCCACTCCAGCCTGCAAATGAAAAACAAGATGAGGTTTATTGAGATGGGCTTTCTGTTACAGCTTTCTTTAGTTTGTTTCTTTCATAAAAGAAATTCAAGCATGTAATTGGAGGCTCTGAGTGGAGAGGGATGCCTTTACGTTCCCGGGTTTCGTTTGCGGCGCTGATGCTGCTTGCTTTCATTACGTGCAGACGCGGGGCAACAGAGAGCACCGCGGCCAATCAGCTCCTCTTTACATGTCACCAAACCTACGTCTTCATCGTCTCTCACTGTCGCCAAATGCACCTTTAATACAAGAGGAGAGGTTTGAAAGGGACACGACGAGTCGGTCTCAGGCTGTCCAAAACTGCAAAGAGGCAATACCTTTTAAAAAAATCTGATTTCCTGGATTTAACAAAACGACGGCTCCTTAAAGTTAAAGAACAACAACATAAGTCTGTGCTGTCTCGGTTGGTAGAGCAGTGGGATGAAGCACTGCGTACAAATATATAAAAATGCAACATGGACTTAAGACCTAAGGCTTCTGTTCAAAATAAGAAATACTTGTAGAAACCAAAGAACTCACATAAGACTGTAGAAAAAAAATCTGCAAAACTGTCTGCATCTCTCTCTCTCTTTCAGCACATTTCCAGATGATCTACACTCACTATTATTGAATTTTAGCAGCAACTATTCTGTCCTCATGGCGGAAACATGGTATCAAATACAGGTTTGAACAGGTTTGACAATTTAACGATACTGAGAAGCTGCAAAAATCCATATACTGCATAATCTGAGAACGACAAATCACAAATTAGCTTTTCCTTTCTCTCTTCTTTTTGGTTTCGAGCGCATCTCTTGGCTTCTCTTCACCGCTGTCCGACACCCCACTGTCTTCTTCTGCTATTTCGCAGCCGTCAACTTCTTCTTTGGTCAATTAACTGCTGTTCATGTTCCCCTCATTCATGTTATTAATGCCACCGCGGGGAGTCATGAAGGAGAGACGTGGTGAGTCAAATTAGCAGCGAAATCCATTTAAGGCGCCAATTATTTTAAATTAAAATATCAGTATTGAGCCCGAACGTATCGATACAACCCAGGACCAGGATATATTGTCCCACCCTTATAAAGTAAAACTACAACCTTAAAAAAATCTGCATGTTCCTCTGAAGGAAGAAGTTTTATGTTTCTAGTTTTGAGTTCAATTTCAGGATGCAGGACCCCGCTTTTAGGTTTTGATTGGTAATGCTTGTGCTCAGATATGTTGTGAAGTCCAGACTGATGTCAAATCTTCATCACCCCCATGGAGCTAATTCAGCTGCCATACTGAAGAGAAGGACCAACAACACCCTCTTCTGATGACCCGTTGAAGTCTGTGATGACGAGAGCAAGTGTTGTAACCACCGTCACACCTGTCATACCCCTGATCCCTCCGCAGGAAGTTAGTGTCCCATTTGCATCCTCTTACTGTCTGCGTGCATGCTCTGTATTTGAGTTAATGCATGAGCACATGTCCAATTACACACACACACAGGCAGAACAGCAGCAGGCTCTCTGACGCAGCCCAGACCGCCCATGCAAAGTCAAGGCTGTTCGTCCTGAAGACTATCAGCTCTCCGGGGAGAGAGGCCATCGAGCGGCATTATCGACATTATAGACGCCTCAGCCTGGAGATAGGCTTCACATCGATCCCCTGATTAATTACTATCTGCAGGCGGCAGCAGCAGAGTGAGAGAGAGAAGGAGGTGAGAATGACAGGAACCTCGGAGAGAAAGGGGGAAATACGGAGGAGCATGAAGGAGAGAGAGGAGGAGAGAGAGGAGGGGGAGTACACCTTGTACTATCTATGAATATCAGCTACAGGCTATACAGTAATCTTCCGGGTGGAATATTATTTATTGATATATAGGTAGGCAGGAACCCTTATCTTAGCCGCAACCACCCGCTAACACAGAGCCAAGGACAAAATTAAATTCAAACATTACTGGGGCGGAAACAACTCACAAAGACGAGTAGAGGACGCTGAAATAACTAGCCTTGAGTTTGCACAAAGGTTACACTTTACACACAGAAAATGAATATGAAACTCTTCAGCAGATACAGACATGCTAAACTCATAAACTCATCCAGCCGCTGTGATGTTATTCAGATTACAGGAGTGGACAGAGAGGCTGAGCAGCTTTTCAGAGTGCTTCCAAGCTATTTTACCTGCTAATTCAGAGAGGAGGAGGATTTTTGTGCAGAAGAAGTCACCTGTTGGATGAACTGATTTGTTTTCATGGTCAAACGTGAAGGAAACGTCGTCACTGTGAGAGTATGACACCACCTCTGAGGAAGATCTGGTGGAGGGACAACCAGCAATACTTCAAATACAACAACTCTCACAGCTCTCTCCTGTCTGTTAGAGAAGGGGTTCCCAAAGAGTGGGTCGGGAGATGTCTTCCAGAATGTTTCTTTTTTAAAAGTTATGTAAAAATAGCACATTTTACCCATTCAAGTAAAAAATATTGAAATAAAACCTTGAAAATTGAAAATGTAATGAGTTTTCTGCCTTTCTGTGTTGCCAGATGACTCCTTAAGTTTAGGGTTAGTGAACAGTTGATTATCAAAAGCATCAGTAGCAGCAGGTTAATTCATGAAGACACAGGAAACACAGACACATGCTCATATAGGTAGGCTCATTTTCTGCAGACCAGCTAAATGAAGCCACATTAAATCACATTAAATCACTTTTGGGGGTCGCATGTCTTTGGCAGCTATATTTTGGGGGTCACGGGCTGAAAAGTTTGGGAACCCCTGTGTTAGAGAGATAGAATTGATTTTCGCATTTCACTATAATTTAAAAGCAAGTAAGAAAGCTATGAACACTATCATCCTCCTCATGCTGCACCTACAGCGACTAGCAGAGATGCCACACCTCGCTGCCAGTCTGACTAACTTAAACACAATCGTCAATCAAAACATTTACTCAACCAAAAGTCACTGACCTCCTGATTTTAAAATCTGTGACTAAGTTTGAGCCGTCCTTAAAGTTCATCTGAAGTCAAACACAGTTAAAAACCTGCAGGTGTAGATCCAGCTCTTAGTGTCAGAGGCGTTAGTGCAAAATGAGCTAAAATGTAATCTGTCCTCATGCAATACCAGAACCAATCAGCAGTTGTGTAACATGGATGTAGCAACAAACAAAGGAGATATCTGCATGCAAGCACAGCTCATAGTAAGCGGTGAGACTTTGCCTCTCGTCTTCACCTCCATTCTCACTCCTGAAACTGAAAGCTGGACTGTAAAGGACTGTAACACACAATTCAACTCAATAGCATCACATATGTGTGCTCCATCAGGTCTGGACCCAGATAAAAAATGGCAAGACGAAAAAATGCAACCTTTTTTGCACTGAGATTTGAGATTTTGCCCGCTTAAGTTTAGTGTATTGGACCACAATATAACCATTGCAAATTCTTGAAAATGAGGTTGAGAATTTAGAATAATCTTCAGAATTCCTTTAGATATTCTACTTCAGCAGGAAGAACATGAAAGTGACATTAAAAGGTACTTCAACCTCCCCACCACACCCCGAAAAGTCAAGCTCTCAGCCTGAACCATCTCTGCAGAGCTGCAGCCTGAAAGCGTACCAGGCAGCACAACCTGCAATGTTTCCACAGCCTCAAAGCTCATCAGCGTGAACATCAAACACTTATTTCCTCAAATATCGCTCACATCCCGTTCTGCTGCGTGCTTTAAACACGCGGCGTAATTGACTTGAAGCTTCTCCTCACACGTTTGAATCCTTAAAAACGACAAAAGGTCTTAAAGAGATACTCGAGGAAACTTCTCCTGTGACAAAGAAACGCTTCAAATGTGCAGTGAAGATGTGTTCTACCTTCCGCCCACTCGAATCACCCGACGAGAACTTTACGGCTGTGGGTGTGAAGACGGAGTAAAGAGTCGTACTGCATGGTTAATGAATTGGTAATGGGCTATCATGCTAAATATCATCAAGTACGTGAGATAAAGACAGAATTATTTAGCTCGTCTAGTTGGAGCATTAAAGGAGGAGAAAACCCTCTTATTTAATATTTCATACGGGGGAATTGTATTCACGAGGGGGAAGAAAGAATTTGGTGTTTCGCTCTTTTTCTGTTATGCTGTTATCTTCTTTTTGTGACACAGAAGATGTCCAAAGGGAGGGAGGGAGAAATTCACACCAGGAGAGAAGAAAAGAGGAGAGAGAGCGTGAATTATCTAAAAGTATCTCTGCACGGCTGAGGAGACGGAAAACACAGAGGAACCAGAGGGAAAAAAAAGAGGAAGAGCTGGTATGTAAGCACACTGAACGAGAGACTGCTGGTGAGGACAGCCGTCAAACAGTGAAGGGAGGGCAGGGGAACCTCAGGCCGGTAATAAGGTGACAGATGATTCCAGCACTGTCTCTATCTGTACACGAGGACAACAGCAGCTTTATGAGGAAATGTGTGAGAATGTGTTCAGAACTCTCAGGATGTTTGCTTCTCTGTGCATTTGTGTTTGTGTTTCATGTGTGTGTGTGTGTGTGTGTGTGTGTGTGTGTGTGTGTGTGTGTGTGTGTGTGTGTGTGTGTGTGTGTGTGTGTGTGTGTGTGTGTGTGTGTGTGTGTGAAGCAGTTTCAATCCCACTGACCTGAAAAGCTCTGTTAATGCTGGATCCACAGGCACTGAGAGAGAGAGAGAGAGAGAGAGAGAAAGAGGAGAGAGGTTGATTATAAAAATGGACTGACTTCTTTCTGCATGATAAATCCAAAAGCTCTGAGTGTAACACTTTAAAGAAGGAACCTGTTGAATATTTGTGAAGCTTCATAGTGACTACAGTTATCAATGAAGCACCTTAAAGTTGTATTCTACTCTATTCTTCCACGTGTCTCGTTGTATGAGGGTTAGTGGAGCTGCAAAACAGGCTGTGAGGCAACATTATCTCACATGTAAAAGCAGCAGATCCAGTGTATGTTATAAAATTGACAGGTTCAGAGAGGAGTGTCTGGGCTTCCCTGCTGAGACAGATGCCACCGTGACCCGGACCTGGATAAGCAGAGGAAGATGGATGGATGGAAGTTCAGATTGTTGTTCACTAACCATCATACAACGAGACATGAGGAAGAATAGACTTTAAAATCCTGCTGATGGTTTATAAAGCACTGAATTGTTTAGGCCCAAAATACATTGCTGATCTGCTACTACTTTATGAACCACCTCGACCTCTGAGGTCATCAGGTACTGGTCTGCTTTCAGTCCCAAGAGTCAGAACGAAACATGGTGAAGCAGCGTTTAGTCATTATGCACCACATATCTGGAACACACTCCCTGAAAGCTGCAGGTCTGCTCCAACTCTCACCTCTTTTAAATCAAAGACTAAGACTTTCTTATTTGCCACTGCCTTCCTATCTTAGATTATTTTAACTCTCTTTAAATTAAAATTTTAATTTAATTTTTAATATATTTCTAATTTTCCTTTTCTTTTCTGTTTTATCATATTTGTCATTTTAATTGTGTTCTTTTATGCCTGTCTGAATGTCTCCAATGCTTTTAATGTTTGAATGTAAAGCACATTGAGTTGCCC
Source organism: Notolabrus celidotus (assembly GCF_009762535.1). NCBI lineage: Eukaryota > Metazoa > Chordata > Actinopteri > Labriformes > Labridae > Notolabrus > Notolabrus celidotus. Next base: position 21,877,512 of record NC_048293.1, read on the forward strand.
AACTTCTGGTTTTACCTCTACCCCTCGTTTTCAAGTGCCAAGTTAAACGGGGTAGTGGTGAAACTTCCCTCATGAAGTGGGACAACCAAAAACAAAACCCTGATACATCATCAGCAGTCGTAAACTCAACACTAGCTTACAAGATAATTAAACCAAGACATCAGCATACTTGCCATTTTTGAATGCTTGCGCTAAAGAAAATGACCACATTATAATGAGATGACATTAAACTAGGAATATAAAATAGTTGTCATAATTTTCTAACCTAATTCATGCAGAAAAATACATTTGTATGTTTCTTAAGCAGCTTGAAAGAGATGTTGTTGATCATTTGCAAGGCATTCTGGGATATTTCTCATAAACTAAAAAAGTATCTATTCAGTCTGGATTTTAAGAAGGGTTCCATCATTTTATTACCTATTACTATTATGTTTTATATTGATTTTAATGTTTTTTTAATTATCTTATTTATTTTAACTATTTGTTTTTTATTACTCGTCTTAATCAGTATTTTATGTGCATTTATTTTATCTTTAACTTTTTTTCCTTATTTATTTATTTTAACTATTTCAACTCATTGTTATTTTGAAGCTTCTTTTTTTTTACTTTTTACCATTAATTATTTAAATTAAATGAATTGTATTGTTGTTGGTGTTTATTACTCTTTACTTCAAAATCCACTTTTGTTTTTTAATATGTAGAATTTTTTGCCTTCATTTTCTTTCTGCCTTTTTCTCGTTATCAATCACTCTAAAGCTCTTGGATTTGCATCTGACTTGTATGAAAGGTGCTATATAAATACAGTAAAGCTTGTCTGATTGATTGATACCACTCTGTTTTGAGTGTGCCTCTGATATCCATTTGAAGGGCCAATAATAATATAATAGTACACTTCACCCTACTCCTCCATCCCATCAAGAACTGACGGTTGTTTTGTAAAATATTGATAATTCATGACACTCCAAAATCTTCCTCTTCCTGTGTATCAAAGTGATGAGTTGTTGAACATACGGGGAGCAGGCAGTGTGTGAATGATGCGCTGATTTTAAACACAGTCTTAATGTTGATTTCAGTGCCAGCCCCTCCGCTCGCACATTTGTTCAGTGTTTGGCCGACGAGTAGAGGACACATGTAACTCAATCAAAAGAGGCCGTGTGGTCGCAGAGCGCCTGATCTACACGATGTAAGAGCGACGGTCACCACCTCGCTCTTTGTTCACGACAAAGACGGGAAATACTTTGTGAAGTTATGAGAAATGAAATATGCATCAAGAAGAAGAGGCTCTGATTAAAACATGGATACATCGTTTTAGATGTGTTCAACCTGTGAGGGAGACGGGGCGGGGCGGTGAGGACTTTAAGAGCTGATTTTAGAGGTTTTGGTCACATTGAGTGCAAACAGACGGGTCACATGCCCCCCAGTCTGTGGTAGTAGAAATGTGTCTCCCCCAGTGTTTGTAAGGATCAGTGATCAGATGCATATATATGTATTCATCAACCAGTTAAGTACTTTCTTTGTCATCAACATGATATTGCCGCTATTGATAAATAAGTGGATGATCTCCCCCTCTCCTCCTCATGTACGTGTGCATGAATACCATCTCTCTACACCTAACAGAGAGAGTTTTCTTATTGTTCTCCTTTGCACTTATGCAGAAGTACCTTTTATGCTCTTTCAAAATAAAAGCATGAAATAAAGCAGTAAGAAAATAACAGTGTTATGAGACAACCTCGTCTCTAAAGCTCGCCCATAAACTGTGACGCTTACACTTTTAAATTGTAAAAATAAATGCATCATCAACCGGGCTTTGTGAATCCTATTGTTGTGAATTAAGAGTATTGTTACATCCTTTGTTAGTGGATTATTTTAATAGGTGTGTGTGTGTGTTTGAGGCGCTTAAATTGTCTCTAATTTGGAATTGTTTACACTTAACTTTGAAGAAATGATCCAAGATTAAAAAAGTGATAACGTGTGTGGCGGGTTTTAGATGAAAAATGAGTTGTTTGTTCATTTATGTTTTATTATTTCTGATGATGTTTATTTGTTAGTGTTGGATGTTACTGTGTCTGAACAAAGCTTGTTGAGTTTGACTCTGTTTTTGAAATCCATCTCAAAAGAGAGAGAGGAGAAGGAGAGAGGGAGGGAGGGAGGGAGGGAGGGAAGGAGAGAGAGCAGTGAGGAAAGCCAAATCAACTGTGGCAGTCTGGGATTTGTGCAGTGGTGTGTGTACAGTAAATGTGTGTGTGTTTGAGTCCGTGCATGGGAGTGTTTGTGTGCTGGGGGAGTGAAGGTCACCCTGAATGGCTGTGCGGCTGTGTGTGTATGCATGTGTATCGGTGCAGATACCTTTAGAGCGTGTGCGATGGCGCTTATCGTCTGCATCCACCTCCATCTGCAGAGAAGCAACAAACAGGCTGTTAAACACACAACAGACAGCATCACACAATTATCTCTAATTTGGATACACGCTCACGTTCAGAGCGCTTTTTTCCTCCTTGTCGAACATGAATCTGATGTCTGCAACACTCAGATGTAATATTTCATGAAGATGATTGACGGACAGTCTGTCTCAAGTCATTTACACGTTTGCTTTTCTTTTGATTTGAAGTTAAAAATAGATGAGAACATTTGGATCTTTAATATTAACTTCAATCACTCCCGAGTAAATGAGAACTTAAAAAAATCTCTTTCTGATACAGCTGTTCTGCTGAATTTATTAGACCGCTTTAATACAGGTCTCTTCAATAACAAGTCAATATTTAGAGTTCCACTGGCTTTAATGAGAGCGCCATCAGATGTTTATTTAGGAAATAACTCAAATCAATACATATTTGTGCAAAGACTTACATTTGGTTGACACAGATTTACAGATGAATTAGTTTGCAAACTGATGAAGACTTCCTCCTTGCTAAGATTGTATCATCCATCTTCATGATAAAAATCTAATATTTTATTGATGGAATAAACAGTTTCTTGATTAGAAATCTATCGTCCTCTCTGCTGGTCTGTTTAACCATTTAGGGCCTGTGTCCAATAACAGCTTCCTTGCAGCGGCCACAACTTCAGTTTCAGAGTGCTGCACACCAGCAGATACCGACTGGGGAAAGACGTGTGTGTGGATGATGCTTGTTTTAAAGCTCATTATTGTACAGTTTGAGATAGTTTGGGTAAAGATCGACAGGATCAGATTCTCCTCTGCTATTGTTGTCAAAGCTAATGTCATACGTTCTTCCCCCTCTTGATTTTTATTGGCCAGTGAGCGACAAGTAGAGATATTGAGACTTTTAAACGTAAACTAAAAACGCATTTATTCAATGTAGCTTTTATGTAGGGTTTAACAATTGCATTACTTACTTTTTACTATTATATTGGTATAAATTTTGCTTTATTATTTCATCAATTTGTATGGCTTAATTTATTTTAATTTAATTATTTATTTATTTAATGTATCTACTTAGTTTTATTGACATTTTTAGCCTTAATTTAATTTTCAACTCTTATCCTTACCCCTTTTAAATGTATTTATTTATTAACTATTTATATTCTTCATATTAATTTGATGCTTTATCTTAGATTAATTACACATATTTTATTGTTGTCGGTTTGCATTAGTCTCTATTTTAAAACCCATTTTCGTTTTTTAATATTCCTCGCCATTATTTTATTTCTGCTTCTTCCTTGTTTTCAATCGCTGTAAATCTCTGAATTGCATTTGATTTGTACGAAAGGTGTTATATAAATAAAGCTTGATTGATTGTTGTGATACCAGCTGAACGCTGAATGCTAAAAACGCTGAACTATATCGGTCTTTGCATTGTGCATCGGTCCCTGTCCCATTAAAGTTACTAACCATAGACCTTTCTGGAGTCCCTGAGCTCCCTTGTCTCATAGGTTCCTCTGGATCTCTGCTGCTGTGGACGCGCCAGACTCCAGCTGCTACAACTACTACTATCTGTCTCACCACTATCATCTCTCTCTCTCTTCATCTCCCTCTATCCCTCTATCCCTCTCTCCAACTCGGTCTCAGCAGATGTGTGTCTAACATGAGTCTGGTCCTGTTGGAGGTTTCTGCCTGTTAAAGGAAGTTTGTCCTTGCCACTGTAACTTGCTAAATGCTGCAAAGTGCTCTGCTCATGGTGGATTAAGATGAGATCAGACTGTCTGTAAGATGGGACTGGATCTTATCCGGTCTTGATGTTGGGTCTTTGATACATAGAGTATGGTCTGGACCTGCTCTGTTTGGAAAGAGTCTTGAGGTGATATTTGTGTGATTTGGCGCTTTATAAATAAAGATTGATTGATTATGATAGAAAATGGGCCAGTGCAAAAGAGAAGACACTCTGTATCTCAGTCGGATGGTTTGTTTCTTCCTCCTCCATGCTCAGACTTCCTTCATGCACCAGAGTAAGCATTATCCACCTTACATCTCTCTCTCGTGTATGTCAGAGTAACAAACCCTCTAAAGTGAAGGTTTCTGCCCTCAGCAACACATCATAAATTGTTGAGGAGCTTGATCGCCTCCGAACGTCACTGTGTTATTTCCAGATGTCCCTAAATATTCATACTCCCTGGGTTCGGACTGTATGGCAGAGGGCCGTGGATGTCTCTTTTTATTAAACATGATTTATTAACACCACACTTACTGTACTGTAGAGCCCCTCAGCTTTAATGGGGTGTTTCTTTATGAATGCCCATAAATGTTTCAACAGGAGGAAAATAAAATGATGAAAGATGAGGATACCTTATAAATTGTAAGTGTAGCAGGCAGGCAGCGACAAAGTATTTTTGGGTACAGTGACCTAAACCATCTATATATATATACATATATAGATGATATATATTACATGAAGCATGCTTTTGTTTCTATGGAGATGGAAGGAAAATAGTCTCCTACAGGGGAGATAAGAGTAAGAAGAGGAGAGTAGCTTTCGCTGTTTCAGACACAGGGTGCTGTGAATGTAGTCTGTGATGACGGTGATGTTACAAACTGAAAAAAAACATTTATGATACGAGTCAGGGTGCTCCCAGAGAAAATAAATAATGTAATGTTGTGCGTTTTTCACCATCTAACCTCTTATGTTTGGTAAAGAAACAGCAAATAGCAAAAGTCGAGTTTGGAGTCTGGCTGGTATTTGTACCTTTTGCAGATGTCTCTATATGTGTTTTCAAAAAGTGCCACGATAACACCCGCTACAATCATCATGCAAACACAGTGTCGGACCTTTCAGTGCCTCCTAGTTTCATATTTTCTTTGCTGAAACTTGGTATTTCTGAAGCGACACTCTGCATGGTTGCATCTTTGCAAAATCAGTGCACAAGAGCAGTTCTATAATCATTCAACCAATTAATGACATTATGATCGCCCGGTGCATCCTGAATGATAAATGCTACAATCATGAGAGCTAATATGGAATTTTAAGAGCTCTATAACTCATATAAGAGCTGATTCAACCAGTCCAACACAAAGAAGAGTTCAAATCTCTTCAATATATACGCTACCAGTCAAAAGTTTGGACCTACCTTCTCATGCAATGGTTTTTATTTATTTTAATTCCAACATTGTAGATTAATACTGAAGACATCAAAACTATGAAATAATCTGGATTACAACAGTAGTCAAATATGGCTATCCATTGTGTGCTAACCCTACCTCTGAACAACACAACTGATGGTCTCAAACACATTAAGAAGGCAAGTCATTCTACAAATGAACTCTTGACAAGGCTAATGTTCATTAGAAACCATTCCAGGAGACCACTTCATGAAGCAGACTGAGAGAATACCAAGAGTGTGCAAAGCTGTCATGAAGGAAAAAGGGGGCTACTTTACAGAATCTAAAATATAAAACATATTCTGCTTTGTTTAACACTTTTTTGTTCATTAAATGATTCCATATATGTTCTTTCATAGTTTTGATGTATTCAGTATTAATCTAGTGTTTCAAATAATTAAAATAAATAAAAACCCTTGAATGAGAAGGTGTTTCCAATCTTTTGACTGGTAGTCTATCCAGAAAGACCAGGAGGCTGCCGGTGTAACCAAACCATAGTCAGCCAGTTTGAAGTGAAAACTGTTTTAATTTTTATAAATGTTGAAATATATCCCAACTCTCGTGTCCATTGGAGTATAAATTAACCAAGATATAATCTAGTGTTATTATTTTTTACATTATTTAAAGTCTAATAAGATTAAAACTAGATTTAACCCCAGACATTACCATACATAAATTAAGAGTAAATTATTATTATTCACTCTGTAATTTCAAGACTCTGGTTGGTATAGTATGAACGCACACTATATTTCTTTTTCATTAAAAAACAGTTGAATAACTTTGCTCTTTTATCAGCGTTGTAGTTAAACTCTTTGGCTTTAAAGCTGTTTTTATGAGTTCTCTCAAAGAGACAGAATCCTCCTCCTCCTCTTTCCTGAAGTTTGAAAACACTACATTTGAAGGGACGTATTTCTCTGTAAAGTAATACCATAAACCATCGAGCTGAATTCATTTGAGTTCTTGTCAGAATAGTAAAAGTTGCTGCTTGTCTCCGAGAGCATATGTAATATATTTCTGCACCACTTAATGCTTCACTGGCCAACCTGAACCTGTGAGGCCCGGATCAGCGTGTCTCCGTGGTTATTCATGTGGGTCTGTAAAGCCATTGATCCTGGGTCTAATTGAGACGCAGACAGAGAGGGAGTGGGCCTCTTCCTAATCCTCAATAAGCAGGCTAACCTTCATTACAGCCGTGACATTTTCCCATGGGCTGCTAAGAGAGGCGAAGAGCCAGACAGAATGTGAAGGGCTCTCTAACATATGGCCGGCTGCAGAGGTGTGTGCGCACGCTTCCTGTTTCAGACTCTCACAAGGAGCACTGAGGGGAGGAAGCGAGGTGATGAGTGTTTCACTGCTGCTGCGTCTGTTACTGTTGTTCCTGCTCCCTCAGAGAGAATCTGTCAGATCTGCACTTTTAAAATACACGTGTGTGCACGCTGTAACTGAGCATGGATTCACACAAGTCAGCTGCATATTATGAAGGATGCCATGATTCTTACAAAGAGGAAAACATAGGAGGAAGAGGCTGAGACCATTTCTTAGAGCTTACTGGAAGAAGTAAAGAAAGTTCAATAAGGGAATAATTTTCTGTTGATTTTTTTCATATAACAAATATGTATAATTCTAGTTAACTTAAAGGCTTATGCAGCAGTATTTCCAAACACTGTGTGCTGCTGAGACTTTATATTGATAACAGGAGAGAAAAAAAACACATCTGATTTCTAAAGAAGTGGAAAAAAGCTAGAACAAAGCTGGTTTGTTGATTTTGTGTAGAAGAAAAAAGACGGCTTAAAATCACCGTGCCATTTACTCTGTGATTTGTAAACGCTCATTGGAGTATGGAAACAGCCCTTGCCTTCTTAATGTGTTTGAACCCATCAGTTGTGTTGTTCAGAGGGAGGGTTAGTACACAATGGATAGCCCTATTTGACTACTGTTGTAATCCAGATTATGGCAAAACCAGATTATTTCATAGTTTTGATGTCTTCAGTATTAATCTACAATGCTGAAAATAATTAAAATAAATAAAAACAATTGCATGAGAAGGTGTATCCAAACTTTTGACTGGAAGTGTACTTAAAGTTTAAACATGGCGAGGTGCGAAAATGAAGGTCTAAGAAGTCATTTTGAGTTGGTTACGTCCATTTGATGCAAAGTGTGTCTCCCCTGAGGTTTCAGAATCAGAATCAGAATCAGCTTTATTGGCCAGGTATGCTTGAACACACAAGGAATTTGACTTGTTGTTCAAGCATACCTGGCCAATAAAGCTGATTCTGTTTTGGATTCTGAAACCTCAGGGTTTGTCTTAACTCTACGATAGCTAAAAGCATCAGCCTTGTTTATTCCAACATACAAAGGCACAAGGCTGAGCAGGAGGACTTTGGCACTCTGAGTTGTACGAGGAAGCAGGGGCTTTAAAAAAAAATCTGCCGTGAAGCAGACAATAACGGTGACGACATAAAAATACTGAACAATGAATACATTTTTTATGGTCAAGGTTTTATTTCAAATTTAGCTTCAAATTTTTTCGATATTTTCTACTATAATGGGTAAAATGTATTATTTTTAGATAACATTAAAAAAACATTCTGGAAGACACCGGACAAATTTTTACTTATTTTATGTATTTATTTCAATTTATTTATTGTACTTCATATAATTTATTTTATTATCATTATTTTTTTATTTTTTTATTTTTTTTATGTTAATCTTTTTTTTCCAAAATCTTTTTATTAAATGTTTGCAGACAGCACAAAATTACGTCACACAGGAATAAGAATAGATAAGAGCATCTCCATAGAATAAAACAAAAAATCCCCAATTAAACAAACAAGACAATAGAATAATAAACGCCCATTTTTATTTGAATCTTTTGATATTAATTTGTATTCCCTCTAAATGTTATCATGGGTGGAGGTGGTGGGGGATTGCTATTAATCAGTATAAGTCATCACTGTGAATTAAAACTGTTGTATTGGAAAAATTCATAAAGAAACTTCTTTTAAAATAAAGAAAAATCATTGAAAGGCCACACCCTGACAGACACACTTTTGAACATGCATCCATGTTTATGATGTGAGAGGAGAGATGACAGCAGCTCAACTTTTTTCTGCACAGATATCAGAAAAAACTGTGTTTGTGTTTGTATTGATTATACGCTGCGTATGTTAATTGTCTCCCTTGAAATGAAACATCCTTGTATATATAATGTCTTTGTTTTTACATGAATGACATCAGACATGCAGCAACAAGAAGAGGACTTGTGCTGTTTGATATAGAGTAAAGGGATGTAAGCTTAAATGGAACATGATAAGTAATGCAGCCTTCATTGTAACATGCACTGAGACATAGAACAAGCATTTAGCATGGGTGTGTGTGAGCGCTGGTGTGTGTTGTGTGATTCTGCTGGTTGTGATGGGGGGTGTGAGTGCTCAGACATCTGTCACAACAATTCACATCGTTATCAGTTTCCCTTTGTTTTCCCCTTGAAGTTTTGGGAGAGTGCGTTTCAGGCATATGGCGCCCAACCCCACCCTCCGCCACACACACACGCACAATCTCAAGCGCACACAAACACGGTCGCATTGGTATTCTGTACAGTGTAGCAGCAGGGAGCCACCAAACCTGTGCAGGCACTATCAAATTTCAGTGCAAATAGGTATTTACGCCGTGCATCATCCAGCGACAGTAAACATGTGTGCCAAACTGATGCTAAGTGCATCTGAATGAGTGTGAAGGGCTGTGGAGATAGCATCTGAGTGGGCGCTGACAGTCAGAGTGAGAGAGAGCGAGCGAGGCTGATGGAGACAGAAAGAGAGACTCAAATCTGAGGAGTGATTCCTAACTAGTGTGGAAAATGGCTCTGCTGGGTGACAGCAGCTGTGCGGGGCTTTGAAACGCTTAGAGTCAGAAAATCTGTGTTTTGACTACAACAGGACAAATTATCAGCTGGTTCGGTAATGGCAGAGAGCTGACACAGAGCAGGATGTGGAGGATTTATATTTGCAACTTTAATGATGCCAATACAGATTCAGATACCAGAAATGCCAAACACACAACGCGAATGTTGGATCTGGTTTCAGCTAAGATGTTACTTTCTGCACAGATTCCACGTCATGATCTATTTCTCTTTATATGAACTTAGATCACCATTAATAAAGCCGTCTGTACAGCTCAGACACCGCAGCCCTCACAGCAAGATGTGCCTTTGCTATCAGACACAATTTAGGACTATGGTATTGAGATGGAGTGTTACAGCTGCTACAGTTTTAGAGCAGCAATGAAGAACTGATTCTGGTAATTGATCAAAGATTGGAGGAAAACAACAACAAAGTGGTTCTTGTGGGACATGTAACACAGGTCAGAGCGACACTGAATCAAACACATTAGAGATCTCTGTCTCTGCGGGATAAGGATGCAGCTGCAACCATAACTACACTGTCTCATCAGTTACTATTATACTGTGAATTTGTACAAATATCTAAGACTGTATTACGGGAACATTAACACATGCACTCCTTGGATATCTCAGGACTTCCAAGGCCCTGATATTTTCAAGAGCATGCTCATATTTCTCCAATATGTAAGAGGGCTTTTCAGCAACATTTGATAACAATATATTGACAGCTGAGATGAGCAGTAAAGACTACAGAGCGGAGAAAGTCTGAGGTGAGATATTTGACTGCTTGTGGTCAAACATGCAGCCTACAGGGACATTTTCTGGAGTGCAGTGAAACAGTGAAGAAGGCTTGAGATGGACTTTCGTTCAAACGTTAAAGTAAACTCAGACGTGGGCTGGTCTTCTGACATCTTTTAAATTCTTATCTCTACAACACTTGGCTAGATTTAGAAAACATATCCGGGTATTTTGAATGCCTCAACCAAAGTTTAAGAACTAAACTCAAGAAACAATAAGAGCTGAGACGTGCTCGGAGCCTGCAGATGCATGCACTGCTGCATCCTGCAAAACCTCATCCAGCAAGGTGCAGCACCTGGTTTTAGGGGTCTCCTGATAATGGACTGGTCTGCTAATTGTTTCTTCAACAGTTTTTATGAGGGCTATAAAAATTACGTTAAGACTGACAGATGCTGCACCACTGAAACTAGGCTTCTCATTTTTTACATTTAATTTAACTTTGTTGCTTAAGTGTTGAAAAATGTGTATGATTTCAACATGTATGCACTCCTCTCTGCTTCTATATCTACAAATAAAAGGAAGTTGAAACTAAGATGTGGGCTGGTATTCTGACATCTTTAAAATTATTATCTCTACAACACTTGGCTCGATTTAGAAAACATATCCGGGTATTTTGGATCCCTTAACCTAAGCAGTTTGAGATATTCTGCTTTTATTTTGAAAACTGTTTCCCTAAGTTTGAGCACGAAACTCAAAGAAACAATAAGAGCTGAGACGTGCTCGGAGACTGCAGATGCATGCACTGCTGCATCTTGCAAAACCTCATCCAGCAAGGTGCAGCACCTGATTTTAGTGGTCTCCTGACAATGGACTGGTCCACTAGTTGTTTCTTTAACAGTTTTTATGAGGGCTATAAACATTACGTTAAGACTGACAGATGCTGCAGGACTGAAACACTGACTCTAATTTTTGTCTCTGTTATTAAAGTGTTGAAAATTTTGATTTTAATATTCATGTACGACTCTTCGCTTCTTCATATTTAAAAGTACAAGGAAGTAGAATGAAGACTGTCACAATAATTACTCTTGTAGTACGATCCAGCTCTCTCATATAAGTCCAACACGATCAAAACACAACAAACTGCTCAGGTTTTAGTCTGAGGAGAGGATGCACTGCGCTACCTGAAATGGTTCGGGGCTTGAGACAGCTCTCCGGTCCAGACCTCAGCTTCCACCGTGACCCACTGACGTTCAGCTGCAGAGAATTGGCTCACCACGTCTCCTCCAAACTCATTTTCTACACAGGGGGAAGCAGAAGATGGAGAACATGCATCATTAAAACCATTTCCAGAACAATCACATTCACATACAGCCGTGACAGGATCTGAAATTTCCTCCTCTCCTTTGACTCGGGGCTCATGAATAGTCATATAGCATCAGCTATGCGGCAGGCGCCAGGCGAGCGTTGATTTCCGCCATAACGACGGCCGCTTGTCGTGTGCGATAGGCTTGGCAACATGGGGTAATTAGCTAGATCTATCATCTTCTGCAGGAAGTGGGGACAAATATAGCTAATGATCCGTGCCTGCCTCCATGATTTCTCTCCTCAGCTCTCCATCGTTTGCTGAGTTAGAGGAGGAGAGGAGGGGGAGGAAGAGGGTGTGAGAGTGAGTAACGGGGTCAATGTCCTCCTTTGTGAAAAAAACAAAAAGCCTTTAACATAAAGAGAGACGGAGACAGGAGGGGGAGAGATGCAGGTGTGACTGTCTTTGTTTCTCTCCATCCACTGCTGCTAATTGAGAGAATGTATGGCAGAGAACAGATGAGGAGTTGATGGCGTATAGGGACCATCAAAAAGAATGAAGGCCCCCATAAGGAGCCCACCAGACGGCCCACTTCACACACACACACACACACACACACACACACACACGCAAGCACACACAGTTCCCAACTTATCTCCAAGCAGCTTAAATCAAAACAATAGCTGCTCCCTGAGGACACACACACCCATCAGTGTGCAGAGGGCTGCTCACACTGCTGGGTGTGTGTTACGTAAAAGCAGCCGTGCTGGATGTGTGCACAAACTTTACTTTGAAGCAGCAGGGGGTCTTTTTTCCACTCCTCATCACACACACACACACCTCTGTTTTCCACCTTTTTTGTCCATCTCCTTTGTAGTGTGAATAAAAGCAGGACCGGGCTGGAAACAATGAGCGAGTTGTAAACGTGGCAGGAAACAATGGGTCACTCGAATTCTTCATTTTACGACTTCCGTCCTGCTCGCTTTTATGATTTTAAATCTGCAGCAACGGCTGGTTTGTATTAGATTACTGTCACCAATACACTCCTAAAGCATAAAACTCAGGGCTGCAGCAGACTCTGAGTTCTGTCTGTGGAACATTTAGATGTTCGATGTGAAGTTTAGACAGTGAGGAAGGATGGGTGTGCACGGCTGGATTACTGAGCATGTAAACATGTATAATCAACGGCAATTAGACGTTGTGATGAAAAAGTGTGTGTAAAAAGTCCAGCAGCATCCACCACATGAAATAAAAGCAACCTCTGAGCACACACTTCTACACACACACACACGCACACACACTCATCCCTGGCCCCTTGGTCATTATAATCAGAGTGTAAGTGATGGGTCTGTCCTCTGATGAAGGTCTTCATGTGGAGGCTGATGACAAATCACAGCCCTCTGACTCTTCATCAGGACCCAGCCCACATTCCCCAGCTATATGTGTGTGTGTCCGTCTCTGTATGTGTGTGTGTGTGTGTGTGTGTGTGAGAGAGAGAGAGAGAGAGAGAGAAAGAATGGGGGTGGGTTAGAGACAAGAAAGACTGACAAATGGAAAATAAATGGCACGGGAAGAACTCCAGAAGAAGACACAGTACAGGGTTCAACGTTAACCACCACTCCATGCTGTGCCACAGAAGAGTGAGTCTCTGAGTCTCTACTGATCTGATAATACAAGTAGGTGGTGGTACGTGGTCTACCGTTACATACTGACAGGAAGTAATAATGACGTCACAGGTGTGGATGTTTTTTACTGCTTCATAGGAGGATAACATGATTCCAACTAACAAAACGTGCTGCAAGTAGGAGGAAAATAGTCCTCAAGATTTAGCGCAACAAACTTTTACAGGCCTCTTAAAAGTCTTCATCACAATCTAGATGTATTAAAGAAATACGAAATAGGAGTAGCTGCAGCTAGCATTAACACAAAAAAGCAACAACCATGAGAATTTCCACCAGAGACAACCTGAATCTGAGGCAGTTGACCCGCTGTTTTCGAAGTAGAAGACCGAGGATTTCAGCAGCTCGTGGTGTATTTGGAAAAGTATCCTGAGCCGCTGCGGCTTTGTGGATGTATCCCTTCCTGCCCTGAATGATGTGATCTCTGCACACACTCCCAGTCTGATTAATCGGCCAACCAATGAATCTCTCTATCTCTAATGATGCTCATAATTTCTTTGTTCTGTTCTGTTTTTAACTGCGGCGTGGATTTGGGCCACTGAATGTAAAGTTTGGCCCGTCGGTTTGGGGATCTAACGACCTGAGGGGCATGCGCTGAAGAATATCAACATCTATTCCTGCTGCACACAAACACAGCACTCTGTGACCGTGGACTTATTGTTCCAAATGCTTGGTTTCCCAGTCATGGAGCTGAAGTGCTGGTGTGCTAGTTTCAGCACCAAGGACAGCGGCAGACAGCGAAGAGAGAGGGAAGAATAGACCTTCAGCTGCAATGAAAACACTCATAGAGGGACACACACACACACACACACACACACACACACACACACACACACACACACACACACACACACACACACACACACACACACACACACACACACACACACACACACACACACACACACACACACACACACACACACACACACGCACACACAAGGGAGTCAGGTCCTATACAATCACACACACAGGCATTGAAAGATATACATGTGCACATGCTATTCTCACTCTTTATCTTTGTTACAGACACAGAATGTGACCAAGGACAGGTAGCCTGCTTCTAAGTCCACACTCCTACAAGTGTGTGTGTCTTTGTGCATGTGTGTGTGTGAGTGTGTGTGTGTGTGTGTGTGTGTGTGTGTGTGTGTGTGTGTGTGTGTGTGATTTTCTCACAATGTATTCCTTGGAGAATGAGAGGGGACTGTTCCTGCCCTTTTCTTGGTTCCTATATCTATCAAAGCCAGGGTACACTCTGTAAATAGCCCAGGAAGACTGACTACTCACACACATACATACGCGCACACACACACACGCACACACACACTGTAATGAAACCTATTGTATGGCTATGTACACTGCAGTAAGGCAAGCAAGCTGTGATGTCAGCTGTGACATTTTCTGTGACACATGCTGTACATGACGGGCGTTTTAGACCCACACACTGAAAAAAAATCCCACCCATCATATATGGGAATACACGTATGGCACATGAGGACAAGGGACACACACAAATAAGCACACATTACGAGAGAGACACATGCGTTATTCATGTGATGTGTATGCACACACACAGCAATCTCATTCTCCCAGGCTGTGAGAGTGACTGGGGCTGCCTGACCTACATTCTAGCAGATATGTATACAGGCAGAGAGGAGATGAAATCTCTCTCCCTCCATTGCTCTCCCTCTCTCTGTTCCATATCCTGTGTTCTTTTCCGTGCCTGTTCATTGCCCCTCAGACACACACACACATACAAACACACACACACACACACACACATATATACACACAGGGGAGGTGAAGAAGCAACTATTTCTCGGCCTGAGCGTCCTCGTGCCGCAGATGAAACCAGCACCGTCAGAGGAGAGCGGCGGCACGTGTTTGATGGATTTCACACCGAGGTGAGAGCGGTATCTTTTACTCTGATCCTCGAACCACCCGTCCCCTTTATGTATGTAAATAAAATATTTACAGCCCCAAAGAGCGCTGCAAGTCGAACACGAGTCCACAAGACAGCATCTGAGGCTAAAGTAGAATGGTTACAGTCGACTTATCCTCACACATCTTACCGAAAGTTAAAGAAGATGTTCTGATCGGACATACAAGATGAAGATAAAGTCTGCCTCCAGGTACCCTTTCACTAATGTTCAGATGTTGTGTTTTTTTGTAGCACTTCATCGTGTCCGTGTTTGCACCAATAACTGTTTATTTTCTTCTTTCCTTTAAAATAATTAGAGTTTGTTTTGATGTCCTTATTATGTTACTTCTGTCTAGGGTGTTTTCAGGTACCCTGTTGAGTCTCTTGTCTTCTTCTTTTTAACATGAAGTAGTGCACGTCTTGATTTAACCTTCCTTGTATGTGTTTTTCTTTTCTATCACATGCTCTGGTCAGTCTTAGGATACCCTTCATGTCTGTTTCTCCCTTTCTAACACATAGTTCTGTCTGTATTGAGTTACCTCTACCTTGTAGATATTGTTTTCTTCCTGTCTAACCAAGCTGCAATCTCTCATTTTGAAAATGAAGCCAGTCTCTGTCCTTCTCTATCAACTGTCCCGTCTCTCTCTCTCTCTATAAAGGCATACAAGCCCAAAGCTCCAATAGCCCAGGAATCCCCATTAACACCCCTGTTTAAATACCTAATTTACAGCTTAATTAAACATGTTTACAGCGTGGTGCAAAAACTGTTTTGGTCTGAATGATTCATTTGTTTATTCATACACACTCTACAGGGTGATTTTTCTATAACTCGTCTATTTTTGGAAGTTATAAGACGAGAAGTTATACACGTATTTGCACAATTCTGGATGTTCTGAGCTGACTCACAGGACGACCAAAAGTTTGGTTGAGTCAGGAGTCAGCGTTTCATGCAAGGTGACTGCCGTTGTTTGGCTTTTAAGTCTGTCTCCAGAAGGACTCCTCAAGGTGTGGGTTAAAAAGTATTTTTTTTATGGGACTCAATCGACTCAAAGTTCTGGTTCGTCCAACTTGCACACTGCCACCAGACTCAGAAGGACACCGTTGGTCATTTGCTCTGAGCTTCTACGAAAGCGTCAACATTTGCTGAGGATCACTTTGGCTCCTCACAAACTATTCAGCATTACTTTCTCTCAGTATGCAACAAACAGCAACAAAAACATCCTTAATACAGGGCTGAGTGCTACTTCATGACCCTGCATTCGATATCCATGATTCAAAAGCAGAATTATATTCTAGATAATGATGGAAAACTGTCTTTGATCAGGCTCTCATTCAGGCATACATGCAAAAGACTCAAACATCGTGTCCTTGTTGTGGATCTTAGAGTTGTTTTAGGTGAATCCCACTCTGAGAGTTTATCCAGGAGAACTCTGTGTACCCTGACGGCGCAGAGGTTAGTAATTCAAAAGGGTTTCAGTGTATAAAAAGACCTGATCCTCTACATCCTTAAACTAAACCACCCGACCTCCTAAATCCCACAGAGGTATTACACTGACCACGCTGTCAAAACAGTGATACAGCAGAAACCAGCTGGAGGAATCCCATGACCCTGAATCTGCACAACTTAAATACTGCAGCATTTCTGTCCCACCGAATCCCTCCGTGAGTAGAGATTAGAGGACTGAAGAAAGGATGTGAAATACACTTTCTATTGTTTTTTAATCTGTTGTTTCATTCTTGACAATTTAATGTTAGAACCACTTTTTGAAAGATGGCTTTTTATTCGTTCTGGTATCAGCTGCTGGTTAGAACATTTGGTTTATTTTGGTAATTTCTCGACAGCTAGCCGACAAATTCAACAATGTTAAAGCCTTCACATCGGAGGATAAGGGTGTTTTATTATCTGAAAGCTGGTGGATAAAGCAGAAAATGAATTACGGTTAATAAAAAAAAAAAAGACGACCCTGAAAGACAACCTTTCATTATTAGTGTTGAAGCAACCATAACTAGCTTCTATGGTGATTCCCAGCAGCTGCTTTCAGGTAAAATTTTCTCAGGCTGTGATCACTTTTAAGGCGGTCTCTCCAAGCGGGCAATCTTCAGATATTACACTCTGTGATGCCATATTTTGTGGCTGTTTGACAGCTGAACTCTGCGTATAACTTCATCTACTTTTGAGTCACTTTTCTCCAGACGCTCACATGTCTCTCCATCCGTCATCCCCCTGCTGCTTTGGTTGTGAGTGAGGCTCATGCTAGCCTTAGCCATGATGGCTACACTTGCTGTGCAGGTAAGAGGTGATGTCCAATGTTGTAAATGAACACTGGCATTAGTCTTAGTTCTTTTTTAAATATCGTAATAAATTCAGGGATGCAAGTTGTAAATGTTCTCTGTTATTGATCTTTGGAAATGTTAACGATCTAAAAAGCGACTAGCGACAAATCTAACGACTTTTTCTGGTGTTAATGGAGACTTTTGGAGACTGACATGAAAGCATGTATCGTTCTTACTCTTCTCAACGAGCAGTGGATGCTGCCGTGAGTCCCTCCTAGCTGCATTCAGAGCAGGAGGCGCTCACCCCTCAGCATCCAGACTGCAAATGTATCACGCATGTACGAAGACACCGCTGGCTGATACTGCCTACTGTCTCTTTTTGGTCCATTTAGATAGTTAATGTAGATTGTATACAATAAACATCTTGAAAATGTTCTGGTTGAAAAGTGTAATGTTGTACTTTGATTTGTTGTAGGCTCCTAAGTGTAGTTCTAAACATATTACGGGTGTTTTTTAGCCTCTTTTTGTCTCTCCCTCAATGTTACACGTCTCTCCTACAGCGTCTATTACAATTCAGATTATGCAAATTAAATAATGACGTCATTTAGCGACTTCTAGCTACTTTAAGGACAGCCAATTGCTACTTTCTTCACTGAGGAGTTTGCAACACTGGGCGTAGGCTACTTTAAACACACTGAATATGAAGCTCATAGTAATAAAAAATCATATCAAGGAAGGCTCAAACTACTATACGAATTGCTGCAACCAAAGAACAAACTGAAATATTTGTTATAGTTGATCTCACTGAGAAAAGTAAGCATGTCCTCATGGTCGGTGTCGGTCGTGAGCGCAACTGGGGTCTTTGAATCCAAAGATGAAGAGCTTCCCGTAAAAAGTTCTCAACCTCAGTGTCCGTGTCGTTAGCGGTGGGTGTTGTGCAATGCTCCCCCCAAAAGAAGAGCCAATGTGGAGACAATGGGCATGGCTGCACCCAGCGAAACACCTTCAGCCAACTGGTTCACACTGAAACATGCTTTCAACTTCAAACAACACCCTGATAGCTGAATGTTATTTTTCGCTGCTTGTTATGAAATGTAATAATTTTTTTAAAATGTAGGTTTAGATATGCATTAATGTTAATTCTTGATCTGATGCCTACATTTCATCAAATCTTTATTTCTTAATTAATTAATTTAATATTGAAAACGTTGCACTCCGGTCTGCTGAGACGCAGCCAACAAACTTAAATGTATGAAATCAACATATATTTTAATTTTTGGGAGAGTCTTCATGCAGCAGCTACAGAAGTTTGTTTCATCTTATTGGTCAGAATCTCTCAAACTATCTCTGGACGGAGCCGTGTTGACTGATGCTCTCGGGTTCAGAGGTGACAGACGCTGTCAGGGAGTGAAGTGGACGGGCTCCTTATGACTTCCCTGAACCTGAATCCTGCAAAAGAGGGTGAGCGAGCTGCGGTTAAAGCAGTTTTCGAACTCGCTTTTACTGTTCAAGGACGCGACAGATGGAACTGACCGCATGTGTGACCTGCTGGGCTTCACTGGAAACACACACACACACATACACACACACACACACTCCCAAAGCTGACGCCTACTCTAGAAAGTAGAAATAAATAAGAGGAGCAAATGCAGTGTATTTCTTATTAGATTTCCACTCCAACAGGACACAAAAACATCTAAAAGTGCACCCCCCACACCATGAATCTCTCAGGGGAGGCGTCTGCTCCTCTGTAAGGGCAGAGAGTGGGGGAAATAACATCGAGCGAGCCGCCGCCGCAATTACCCACAGTGGGGTAATCACCAGCACAATGCACTATGGGTTGGCTGCCTGAGAGAGAGAGTGAAATACTCAGGTGAGGAGAGGAGCCAGACAGCAATCAGCCCGGCAGGAAGAGAGAGAGAGAGAGAGAGA
Organism: Notolabrus celidotus; assembly: GCF_009762535.1. Lineage (NCBI taxonomy): Eukaryota > Metazoa > Chordata > Actinopteri > Labriformes > Labridae > Notolabrus > Notolabrus celidotus. Next base: position 21,896,808 of record NC_048293.1, read on the forward strand.
GAGAGAAAGAAAGAGAGGGAAAGAGAGAGGGAGAGAGACAGAGAGCAAAGGGCCATTCCTTTAATTTCCAAGGGAGAGCCAGGGCCTTAATTACTTGATGAGTCTCCTTCTCTCTCTTTCTCTCTCTCTGCTCTGTGGCTGTAAAAAAGGTGTGTGCGTTTGTGTGTGTGTATGTGTGTTCGTCTGTGTGTGTGTTCGTCTATGTGTGTGTGTTTGTGTGTGCGTGTGTGTGAGTGGCCCATTATCAGACTGGGAAGACTCCAATCACCTCTCAGCACAGATAGCGAGTGAGGAGAACAACATTGCAGTGAGGGAGAGCGAGTAGAGGGAGGGACGGAGGGAGGGCGCGGCGAGACGGAGACAGAGAGGGAGAGAGGGAGAGAGGGAGAGAGGGAAAGAGGGAGAGAGGGAGAGGTGATTTACGCTTTTAGAGGTGTTAACACCATCTCTCATCCCGGCACCTATAGAACACCAAGGTTGAGAAGGGAGACAGCCAAGACTTGGAGCAGTCGCAGGGAAACAGAGCTGTGTGCCACCTGCACCTATAGAAACCGACACCACTCATGCTACTGACGCACATGATGCTACGAGGGGGTGTTAAGGATCTTTCTCATAGCCTGTAGTGTGACCTGCAGTGCATCCAGGGCAGCCATCATTGTTCCAGCATAATGAATGAAAATGCCAACAATTTCGGCCCAATTGAGCATGTGGATCCAGTTATAAAGATTCATGAAAGAAGAAACATTTCTCAGTGATATTCTCACCTGCATGAGCTCCTGTGATCTCATTATACGATTTTATGTATCAGAGGTCAAGTTCACTAACAAACACCAGAAGTTTAGAACTGCTCCAGTCATTCACATGTAGGAGCACTTAATCCCTGCATTCAAGTGCACCAAATGAAAGTACGTCACCTCAAAGTTCTTCTTTCTGCAGCTCTCAGGCTCACATTGTGGTTCTGAGTGTCTGGAAACATTGCAGAGAGGATTCATACAGAAAAATACTTCCTTTTGTAAAAAAAAGATTTAAACTGTTTCTGAAACTGGAAACAGACGTCACATTGCGCGCTTCAAAGCTGCCAGACTCCATTGACAGAAACAGGGATTTTTACTTCATTGAACATGAAGGATGTTTGCGAGACTGTATGATACAGAGATCTTGTGTTAGATTATTAGAAACACTAAAGTCACATAATAGCACATTAAACTAGAGGTAGTGAGGGATTTGAAAGCTACTAAAATCTGACTCCTGCACCTACTGCTTCAACCTTTAGTGAAATGTTTGAGTCCAAGTTGTCTGCGTGTAAATCAGGGACGCTCTGAAGCCACTCAATTTCCTACAAGTCAAAAAGTTTAGTACAATTAATTCAAACAACCATGTGTTTCTGAAGCACTGTTTTGGAGCCACATTGCTGCTGTCAAGTGATTGTGACGTAAAGAGGCAGGCTTTGAGCCTCCTAGCCAACAGCTACAGTGTTCCCACCTGTCAATCAAGTCAGCTGTGCCTCATTGGAAGACTTGTAATCTAAACATCTTTGAAAAGTGCAGTGAAAAATTCACCCCCCATACAGTGTGTGCCGATCAAGAAATTAGCTATCCAGACTACACTCGTCTTTTGTACCAGGCTGTAAACATGTTTATTTCTGCTGTAAAGATCCTCTTTTTTTAATTGGTGTGTATGTGGTTTCTGGTACTTCCGGAAGTCAGCCTCAAGCGGATCCTCAATGAACTGCAGTTTTGAGCACTTCCGCATTGGACTCATATCTTTAGACTGGAGGTTGCTGCTTGCTCCAATCGAGTGGTTACATGCCAGTTTAACCAGACACAGCCTGCACACAACTTTGTCTCCATTTTCTAGACCAACACTGACTGAAAAAAAAATGCGCTGTGTTACAAGATGCAAACTGTCATCTGTGCTTGTTTACATCTGGGTAGTAGAGCTTTGAGGGGCTATATGAGGCACCACAACTCCTGGCTAGGTCCCCCCCCTTGTGAAGGAGATATCTGGTCTCAAAGGTGAAAACCTGGTTAGATAAAGGAGATTTAATGACTCCTTACAACTCAAAATACAACCCAATCAGGGATGGGCATTTCCAGCCTAAACACTAGTCGATAATCACTGGCATCTATTCAACGATTAGTAAGATGATTAAATAAAATGATTGTGACAAAGGTAACACACATGACCATGAGCATGACATTTTAAGAAATTAACAGACAAAACCTTGATGTATTAAAACAGCGATTTATTCTTTGTTGTTGCTTCCTTACAGGTCTCTTTCAGAATTATCAGATATTAACTTTAGCCGGCATCAGGTGAGCTCGTCTTTTTGTCGTCAGCACATTCTGCATTAAATTCAAAGAACAACATTTACTCTACTCTGAAGTTTTTTTTCACTGCATCTTAAATTCAGAAGACTTGTTCTCAGGAATCTTTATAAAAGCCCGTCTAAAAGTTAAGCCTGTGAATGATTATACATCCCGGAGCTGGAGTTCCTGAACTGATGCCCTGCACGTGATCGTCTCTGAATGAAAGCTGAACGCTTGTTTACAGAGGTGTGCACACAATCTTCCCTTAAAAGACAAAGAGATCAATCTAAAGAGGCGGCAGCGTGCAGCGTCTCTGCAGTAAAAGCCTCTCTGAAGGTTAGCTGTCTTTTGGCTCATCAGATTGGAGTTTAACCCTGAGCTCAGATACACTAAAGCTGCGTTCAAGAGCTTTGCCCCGACTAATGAAAAAGCTGCTTTTGTGTTTCCGCTCCTGACATTTTCCAACATTTAGTCCTCTTGGCATCGTCCTTCTCGTTATTCATATCAGATCTCCCTTATGAATCGGCAAGGACGGCGATGTGTGTGTGTGTGGATGTTGGTGAATATACAAGATGTGTGTGTGTGTGTGTGTGTGTGTGCATTTATCATTACTGATGAATGATTGGATGGCAGTTTGTGTGCATATGCAGGCATGCTTATAAGTGCGAGGTCTATACGGTGTGCTTAACACTTGTACTCATTTGTGTGTGTAACCTTGTGTGTGTGAGCGTGTGTGTGTGTGTGTGTGTGTGTGTGTGTGTGTGTGTGTGTGTGTGTGTTTGCACCCAGGTCTCAATGCACTGATGAGCTCTATTGTTCTCGTCTCTATTTTTTGCTCCACAAAACCCCGCTCCCTCGCTTTCTCTCCAATCTCTCTGTTGTTTCTAACTCACTCCCTCTCACACACACACACGCATACACACACACACATACACACATGCATGCACACAAACACACACTCCTTCCTTCCCTTGCCCCTGCCAGTGTCTACCCAGAATACCAATGATGCAGTCTGCAGATAGATAGATAGGGCTGTCTGTCACATGACCCTATATGTCCTGAGGCTTTACCCCAGGATGACAGCAGGAACACACACACACACATACACACACACACACACACACAAACACAAAGGAACCCCCAGCTTGGCTCAGCACAGGCTCTGAGACAGGCTGGCAAACACACACAGCATTGCAGACTTTTACATTCAGAGGTGCACGCACAGGCGGGCAAGCTAATGGGCATACACACACTGAATCACTGCAGGGGAGCGAGCCAGAGAGAGACACATACAATGTCTCTCTCTCTCTGTCTCACACACACACACACACACACACACACACAATCCTGCAGGCAAGAAAAAAAACCCCACTGAATATCCCCCCAAATTCCATCCATCTCAAACACACAAACACACACACACACACACACACACACACACACACACAGACACATACATACATATCTTCCTGTGGGAAGGCACCCCACCCGCTTTTCACACAAACACATTCGTCACTGACAAGGCTCTACACAGTCACTGGGTATCCTGTGGCACCAAAAATAGCAGCCTAATAGAACAGAATAGAAAATGTTCCCTCTCACTCTTTTGCTCAAATGTTGGACCTATATTTTTTTCAGCGTGGGAGTCAAAGGCGCTGGACGACATGAGACAGAATTTGTTTCGATTTGAATGAATCACACGGTAATTCAAAATAGCTCCGGAGAGCATTCTCCGAGACACACACACACACACACATACACACACAAACACACAAACACACACACAAACATCAGCCAGACTGTGCCCTCTTTACTACCTACTGCCCAGCCTGAGACGTTCAGACCAGCAAATCAGAAAATACAGTAAAGAGGCAAACACAGCGGCCCCAGGGTGAGTTATACCACCTTGAGATTATTTTTGAGTCGTTTTCTGATGGACTAATTATTCGTCTTATCACGTGACATCAGCAGCTTTCAGTTTCTTTTTGTTTTGCTGCCATTAAATCATTCTTTAAACTTCTGTGCATTACATATTTTAACCATAGACTGTGTAAAATATGGATGTAGTATCTAATCGTCGGTGGCAGCCATATTGCTGCTGTCGAGCGATCGTCACGTAAAGAGGCGGGCTTTGAGCCTCCTAGCCAACAGCTACAGTGTTCCCGCCTGTCAGTCAAGTCAGCTGTGCCTCTCATTGGAAGACTCGTGAACTCAATATCTTCGAAATTACAGCGTTATGAAAAAATTCAGCCTCCGTACAGTGTGTGCTGATTGAGAAATGAGAACCAGACTACTCATTTTTTGAACCAGGCTGTAAACATGTTTATTTCTGCTGTAAATATCGTCTTTTTTGAATTGGTGTGTATGTGGTTTCCAGTACTTCTGGAGCCAGCCTTAAGCGGATCCTTGATGAACTGCAGTTTTTAGTATGGATGTAAATTTCAAGTATTTTCCCTGATCGATCTTTGGAAATGTTAATGATTAATTATTGATTAATCATTAAAAACAAATTTAAACGTTTTCCGTCAAAAACAATGCCAAATGCGTTTTTTTTCCCCTGAATCAAATGTTCCTTCACGACAATGTATATAACTGACAGTATTGAATATCTAAGGATCGTATTGAGGTGTTCAAAACGTTAAACACGCTGAATATCAATGTGTGGAGGAGCAGGCTCATAATCTCTGCGGACATATAGTCATAAAAGTGAAGACTCAGACTTCAACAAGGGAACTGAACAGAAACATATTTTAGACTCACAGTGTCCAGTTTTCTGTCTACTTGTTCTTATTGAGAAAAATAAACATGTGAACGCAGTCAGGTGTCAGCCAGGAGCGCAACCGGGTCATAATCAGTCCGGCGGCGGAGAAAAAAAGCGCTCGTGGAGACCTGTCACTCAGCCGCAGCCCCCAGCTGAGAATCTCTGCTGTGAGCAACACCTCCAGTCAGCTGATTCACATCGAAACATGCTTTAAACTTAAACACCTCCCTGATAGCTGAACCAAATATAAGACCACATGATGGTTGTTCCAAGTGATAGAAAATCGAAACAGAAAAATGTGTTTGAGTAAGTTTTTAACAATCAATTAAATGATACTCAATTAATTGTTGACATCCCGAGTTCTTAGCACTGCTGTATTGGACTCATATTTTTAGACCGGAGGTTGCCGCTTGGTATTCACTAATCCTAATCACTAGATGACAAATACTAAAAGGACTGTATTTAGAAACTTATTTTCGACTACTCAAAGCACTTATTCTTGTCTCATTCATTCGACCATCAGTTTTAACTAATTCTATTCATTCAAAAACCACTGAATGTGTCACCAAGGGGAATTCAGGGTTCAGTGTCTTGCCCGAGGCCACTTTGACATGTGAATGTGGGAGCGGGGATCGTACTGCCAACCGATTGAGAGTCTCTAGCATTGAGCCACAGCTGCCCCCAATGATAATGATAATAAAAATAAAGTGCACTAAAAATAAATTCCTGTCAACATCCCGGAGAAATCTAAAAACCAAGTGGAACATGAGGTTTTAAAGTGCAGCACATTATGACAGGCCAATGAAAAGTAACAGTAGCTGTATGGCACCTGTTTGGCGAGCTCAGGGGGGATGTTGGCTGGCTCTCTGCAGAGAGGATGACAAGTACGGAGCAGCACCAATAAAAGCTGCATTTATTTGGACATAACCACAGACTTGCTTGTTTTTATCCCAATTACTGTAAGAGAATACAGTGATTAAACCATGCTTGGTGTCACTGGAAAAAAAAGAAAAGTGTACATCCCAAACCTTCAGTGGAGAAACAGGTGCTTAATGTGGCACTTGTAAATGAATTTGATTCTGAGATGCTGCCAGAGTCGTACCAGCAACAGCAAGTCACAAGCTCGTTTCAGTAATTATCAGCTTGGCACTGCGTTTACCGAGCACACATGCCCACACGGAGACACGAGCTGAAAAACAATCACATGAACTGTGTTTATGTAAACGTACATGCAGACACGCTCTGTATGAAGCGTCTGTGTATGTGTATGTTTGCATGTGCCTGTTTTGTCTTCCCACCACATTATTTCCACTACTTCTCTGAACACCTGTTGTGGAATATGTATCTGTGCATTTCTGGAATTTTGTCAGAAAACTTGTTATGTTGATATCACACTGTGTATTGCAGCTACATCAAGGTGACAGCTTGAAAAAGGTGTTTTTATGCAAATTGCTGAGAGAATGAATCTGAATGGAGACGCAACAAGGGAAACACTCAGCATGGCCGTGCAGGTCCATGCTGAGTGTTTGGGAGTCTGGGCTGGGTGATATCTCTGCACGTGCACATGCATGATAGCATGGATGCAAATGTGTGTGTGTGCGTGTGTGTGTTTGTGTGTGTGTGCGTGTGTGCGTGTGTGTGTGTGTGTGTGTGTGTGTGTGTGTGGGTGCACATGTGCATGTGTGAGTGGGCTCAGGTGGATTGTGAACTCGGCAGATGGACAGTTGGAGCAGCTTTGCGCCCTGCAGCAAAATGCGCACGCACACACACACACACACACACACACACACACACACACACACACACACACACACACACACACACACACACACACACACACACACACACACACACACACTGAAACTCCCACGCGCGGCTGTAACATTAACCTTGTGTAACTCTAGCCGAGAGAAAGCCATGAAAAAAAACCTGCTCAGCACCTCAAATCACATATCGACATAGTGATACAATATCTCAACTGTCCAAACATGGGGAATATAAACGAGCGTTACACTCTAATATGTTGTCTGTGTCCTGAAAGTACCTCCACAGGACTTTCAGGAAACTACAGACCTGGTTTTCCTTTAGCATTCAAGGATTGGTGCAAATAATTTACACAGAAAAATGTAATAGAACATACCAGTAACAGCTCAGGATTATTCTTAGAAACAAGTGAGAGGAAGTTCGTCTCCACTTCTTCTTCTAGTACTACTTATTCGCAAATTTGGTGATCTGGAAATCCCACACGGCAGCTCTAGTTTCTGTGTTTACAGTGTCAGCTATGTGATTTAAATGTATGCTATATAGTATTGGAGTAGGAGTCTTGTCCACCATGAAGGTGTTTTATTTTGCATAACCACCAGCTAACAATACATTACTCCACTTATTACCCGGCTACCAACTAAAGACACAAACACGCTGATTTGACGGTTGGTAGTGCTCTCATGGCAGTGGTATTCTCATCAGCCAACTTAAAGGTCAAATTAACATTAAATTAACATTTCCATCCACGGTACATTATAAAAATTATTCTTTATGTGTTGGCATTATAAACAGATGAAGAAAATAACAGCAGCAGTGTTGATTGTGCTGTGTTCTGGTGTCTGTTTTCTTCGATTTGGGCGACGTCTCTTTCAGCTCCTTGTGGGTTTTAACATCTCTTTCTAATATCTGTGCAATTTCCCCCTCTCTCTTCTTCATCGATCTAAAGTTACATACTCTATAAAAAAAATTGAGAGTGAAATTCAACATACCCTCCATGTTGTCTACCTGAACACGATACAAACATGTTAAACTACGTTCAGGGTTTTTTCATTTTTATTTCTTGATTGTTGGGAAAAAATGAAATGCACCAAACCGAAATACTTCCAGTAGAAGTCTTTGTTTCTGTCAGTGACAGGCTCAGATATTTATCCCAGAGATCTGACAACATGGCAGAGAGGGTCACAGCAAATGATATTAGTAAGATGCTTTTTGAAACCAGAGACGGATGTTGCATCGCCCTCTCGTCCACCAAAGCCTCCACTGTTCTGTTTTTTTTACTTGCTCTTTCTTGAGTGACATAAATTTATGTTGGATCCATCCACTGCCCTTTAACAAACCATTTAATACACCATGGTCAGACATTAACAATGCACTGTTGTGCCTCTAGAGAGAGAAATGTCACCATGTTTACCTTAGTTTAGCTAGTGAGTCCTTTAGGTCCTGAATTAATGATGATTTGTTTCAGAAACAGAAATATTTCTCTTTAAGTAGATCAGTGAAAAAACAAAATTTCTGTATCAGACATGAGGCTCAAAAGAAGTCACATATTCTGTGTTTATAAAGCCCGGGGTACACACAGAGCCCCATGTGGCAGCAAGTCCTGTCAGTGTCCTCCAAGTGTTTGCTACAGAGGAGAGGAGGAGAGGAAAGGGGGAAGGAGAGGAGAGGAGATCATGTTCCTACAGTGCCGTCCTGCCTCTCATTCGAAGCTCGACACTCTTATTCCTTCATTCTCCTCGTCACCACGAAGTGAAACTTTTCTCTTCCTCTCCTAATTGCGCCCCCGTCAGCCGCCTTTGTTTGCCTTCTCTCACCTGTCTGTGTCTCTGTTTGCTAAAAGTCTCCCCTCACAGGCTTGTCTTTCCATCCCAGCTGGGGGATGGAGGGATGGAGGGATGGAGGGATGGAGATATGGGTGGAGGGCTGCAGGGATGTAGCAGAGGCTGTGTGGAGCAGCGCTCTCCCTGAGGAGCCTCTTCTGCCAGCCCAGTGCCACAGATCAACAGTCAGCCAGCCAGCCGTGCACTGACCTCATCCCTCTCTCTCTCTCTCTCTCTCTCTCTCTCTCTCTCTCTCTCTCTCTCTCTCTCTCTCTCTCTCTCTCTCTCTCTCTCTCTCTCTCTCTCTCTCTCTCTCTCGTTTCTCTCTCTCTCTCGTTTCTCTCTCTCTCTCGATTCAATCTCTCTCTCTCTCGTTTAATCTCTATCTCTCTCTCTCTCTCTCTCGCTATTTCTGTCTACCTCTATCTCGCTCTTCCTCTCTGCCAGAGGCACTTGCTGTCCCCATGTCTCCTTCCCACGCCAACTGCCTGTCCTGCTACCAACGGTGCATGTCTGTCTGGCAGCCTCTCTGCCTGCCTCTCTGCATGCCTGTCTGTCTGCCTTCCAGCCGGTCTCTCCATCTTTTATTCCTCCAGTCCTCCTGTCTGTCTGCTTTTGTGTCCATGTGCATGGGTGCCTGCCTGTCCATCTGCCTGTCTGCCTGCCAGCCACTCTTTCTAGCCAATACCTCTGTGGCGGAAAGCGGCCAGGCTGTCAGCCGCTCTGCCAATCTGCCCGACTATCTGCCTGTCTCTTCGTCATCTGTTTGTGTCTTTATTTGTTTGCCTGCCCGTCTCTCTGCCTGTTTACCTGTCTGTCTTTCCATCTGTCTGTTGTCTGTTTATTTGCCCGTCTCACTGTCTGTCTGTCTGTCTGTCTGAGCTAAGGTGCTTTGTAAAGTGGCAAACATGAACCCTTAACCCTGCTGGATGGTAGCTGGTACTCACTTCAATTTCAGAAAGATTTACTGACATGACAGGAAAACGGATTGGTGTTATGAACGGAGCCTAAATCTCATCTCTTCAGATTTACCACTTTGACATAACAAGACCTTACAATGCCCGGCAGTGAAGCCCTCTTTATTAAAGGGAGACTCCCACATTTTTACCTCGGCTGATCTTTACGAATTTTGGCTACAAGGACAGCAAAGAAATCTCTGAAGGTGGTCGAGTCTGAAGACAACTCATCCATTTTAACGCTTGTTCTTCAACTCACAGACTCCAAATGGTATTCAAAGAGTGTGAAAGCATCTGAAGAAGGATCATTACTGAAAAGAAACCCACCAGAGGAAGGAAGTCCAACTCAAATCCTTACGCTGGTGTAGGTGAACGCTCTACATAGACATTTTTAGAGCTTTACTTTGCTGTCAGAAACCCCTTCCTGAAGGCTCCGAAAGAGACAAAAATACAACCAAACAAAAAAAATGATTGATTCTGACAGAGACGATGACATGCGGTTTACTGTGAACACAAGAGGACACCTTTCAGAGCCGGAGTCTACAGAGGAAGCACGAGACTCAACGAACCGGCAGAGGGAGGGGAGAAACTTCTGTGCACGCTCGAGAGCAGGAGAGATCCAAAGATACCTGGTGGTGCAGGTCTCTAAAATGTGAGGATATTAGCAGGTTACAACTTCAGCTGCAGTCTGCATCACTCCAGAGTTCCCTTCCTATCTGACTTTCATTGGTTATCAGAGCCTCAATCTGAAATAAAAGCCACATGAAATTGTATCTTAAGAGTATGTTTTTGTCTCTCGGTTTTTTATTACATAATGACACAACCCCTCGTCTGCACACTATGTTTACTTTATCAAAATACACTGTGTCAGCTGCTGAAGAGGAAGACTGAGCTAAATAAACTCTGCAGACATTACTGCATCAGCCTGATCATGTTCAGAATGTGTTAACTGCATTTTCTTTAAGTAATAAGATAAGATAAGATAGTCCTTTACTCGTCCCACAATGGAGAAATTCAAGAATAGCATATAAGGTGATCCATGCGCTGCAGGTGAAGGGTCATGTGGCATCCACAAATTGTGCAACAACAAATGTTCTTCTTACGGCAAAGTGAAGGTCTGAAAATGTCCACTTCCACCCACATCATGATCAGGTCAGACTTTCATAATGTTTGCTAAATGATGCAGCAGAGATTACTCTGTCTAATAGCCTAGCTTCTGTAGGTTTGCAGCAGGTGTATCAGCAAAGGGGCGGAGCTGATCGGCTTCTACTTACTATTGACAATGAGAGGTACCTCATACAACCCCATTAAAAAAATAATTTAACCTTTACGTAGCCGTAGAAAAGAAGGTAGCGGCAACCTTGGGTCTAAAAAGTTGAGTCCAATGCAGAAGTGCTAAAAACTGCAGTTCATCAAGGATCCTCTTGAGGCTGGCTCCGGAAGTACCGGAAACCACATACACACCAATTCAGAAAAGAAACCAGCCTGGTTCAAAAGACGAGTGTAGTCTGGATAGCTCATTTCTCCATCGGCACACACTGTAGGGAGGCTGAATTTTTTCATAATGCGGTAATTTCAAAGATATTGAGATTATGAGTCTTCCAATGAGAGGCACAGCTGACTTGATTGACAGGCGGGACACTGTAGCTGTTGTACTAGGAGGCTCAAAGCCCGCCTCTTTACGTCACAATCGCTCGACAGCAGCAACAATGCTGCCGCCGCCTGGCGTCAAAACAGCGCTTCAGAACAGATGGGTGACGTCACGGATACTACGTCCATTATTCATACAGTCTATGGGTAAAATGCATGTTTTAGTCAGCGTGGCCTGGTGGCTTTGAGAATTGCCATTAAACAGCTGTTTGTGTCGTTCTTTGTAGAGATATACTTTATTTCAGACCTATAGGTCCATATCAGCAAAATAAAGAATGTAAAAGATTAGAAATAAGTCAAATACATGTCCAGTAAGATATAAAAAGATCAGATAACTACAGTTTACACATAAATTTTGATTAAAATGTAAAAAGGCATTTGTTGCAGTACTGGTCCATCTTGGTAGTTTAAGGAAGATTCTATATGCATCATTATCTGCTACCTGAAGCTTCTGGCTGGCTGTCACAGGAGATCCTTCCTGTGACAGAATATAAATCTGAACACTCAATTCCTCAAGGATTACGTTTCAGCAATTAAAGCCAGTTTACAACTTTCCATTGAGGCAATCAGCTGAGCAAATCCAAACTCTTTGTTTTGTTCGTCATTAAGACTCCAAAATAAAACTTAAAAATGCACAGAGACCTTGTTTATGTTAACAGACTACCAAAGAGCACAGGTTGAGTATACACAGCTGACTTAAGTTAGTTTATTTATACTTTCACACATCAATACTGACATATATTTGAGCTCCTGCAGCATTAGTTTGATGGGTTTCTACATTAATCTCATCTTTACTCTGGGTTTGATAAATGCCACCTTGCCATTCAGCAGTGAGCAGCAGGTTTCCGGGCTCAACATCTCAAGGAATTCAGCATCACCGTTTCTGAGTCTCTCTCTTCCTTTGCAGACAATGTCTATTCATTCAGCGTCTCTCCAAACAACGTGCCCGCAGCTCTCCCCTGTCTCTCAGACGCTTATTCATCAAGCCAACTTCCTGTTAATACTCTTCCTGCTCTCATTCACAGCTCTTTGTGACTTTCGGAAGATGTTTGCTGAACTGAAAAGAAAAAAAAAAGCTCTCCCTCCTCTGTTTTCTCACCATCTTTTCTGTCTCCCTCGCTCCCCCCATGTCCTCTCCTATTCTTGTCTCAACAGGAGAGCGAGCGAGCAAGCGTTTGACTGGCTCCTCTCATCCACAGCCTGCACTGCGCGTTCACTCTGCAGTCAAGGACAACTCTAATAGAGGTAGAACAAAAGAAAAAGGGGCGAGGGAGAGGGAGAGAGAGACCTATCCAGAGACACAAGCATGCTGTGGTGCAGGCTCTTTGAAATTATACACATTGTAAAATAATAATAGTGTGTAATTCCCTTTTCAGTACCGCTGACTTTTGCCCTGCACCACTGTCCACAGGTGGGGAGAGATACAGAAAAGGAAATTTCAATCTGCCTCTACTTTGCATATCACACAGCTCAATAGCCAGCTTTCCAGAGTGACTCAACCATATTCCCCCTGAGCATTAAGCATATATACAAAGACATATACCGTCCACTCCATGAATATATATTAAGTCAACATTTTCAACAAATACAGGTCTTCATCATTTCAATAAATCTATAACACTGTGATTTTAAATTAGAAATTAATCAAAATTAGCTTTTAATATCTGATATTCAAAAAACGAAGGTCAGAATAATCAAGACACATGAGAACAAGTTCAACAGAAGTAATGAAGCCCTTCATGCTTCCTTGAATTCATCGATGTTCGTCCACCTCGTGAAAAAGAATCTCCAAAAACAAACTATGACTTTGTTTACATGCACAAAATATTCCTGTCGCCCTTAAAATAGCTATATGTTCCTACTAATCTGTTAACATGAGTACAGAAAACACAATAATCTACTTGCAGCCCTGAGCAGTTCACTCTCTGACTATCCTCAGACTTGCAAACTGTTCGGTAGTCTGTTGTTGACAACACAAAGACAAGAAGCTGTTTGTCCCAGAAAACCTCAACAAATGTACAGAACACACTCGGAGGGACGGTGCAGCGTCTGCGCCGGCTAAACCTGAGCCAGCGAGCCAATAAGACCTCGTCTGATACACAAAGTAAACACAAAGGGTTAAGTGCACAGCAAGATGTGCTGCATAGTAAACAGTGAGGCTGTGCAACAGTCTCCTTTGCATACATTTAAACGGGGCAATAGGCTTTCAAATTCGGGCCAAACTCGAACCTCTGCAAAAAAACACCTTACTCACAAACACCGGCGCTAACAGCCACGTGCAACCAACTGCTGAGAGTTGGAGGTAATTATGCTGCGGTATTTATGATCATTGTCACACTCAAACTTTTCAGTGATCTGGGCCCGTGTTCACATCCAGCCATTACGCAAACAGGACCATTAGTCTTAACGTGCCGTTATGGAACGGCCTATTTGGCCGTAGTGTTAGCCGTATGCACGACTGCAAATAATTGGCCAGTTAACTAATTGAGCCATGAAAGGGAGGCTGGTGCAAAACGTCATATGTCCAGGAAACCTCCTGGAAAACCCCTATCCAACAAATTCCAATTGCGCATGCCTACTATGCATAGACAACAATAAACATGGCGAGCTGTACCGGTGTGACTGAGAGAAGATCAAGATAAAAACATTTCTCAGAGGAAGAAGAAATGGACATTTTATTACAAGAATATAGAATGAACAAACAGCTGTTATCTGCAAGTCAATCGTCAGAGATTACAAAAAAGGATAAGGGGAAAGTTTGCCTTAAGATCTTGAACCGGGTAAATGCGTGTGGTGTTTCTGAGCGCACAGTAGAAGACCTTCAAAATAAAATAAGCAACATGAAAGCAGCTTTGCGCAACAAGCACCGCCACCAACGTACCTTAAACGGTAACGCATAAGCATGATGTCCTCCATCCTTTAAACAGCCTAACAGGTGTGGTAATCCTGTTGTTAGCACCTGTAATGGTGGGGTCCACCACCATTAAATGTAATGCTTTGTTGGGGGCTTTAACCTGGCTCATGCATACCGCCAATATATTTTTTTTCACCATTAGTACAAACGGCCGTTTTCATCGCTAATGGCTGGACGTGCATACAGGCCCTGGACATGAATTAGTACCCTAAACTAGCTGTGTAGCTTACTATTTTACATAACGTATTCTGTCCCTGAGAAAGGAGGCTGAACTATAACGTGTGTTTTGTCATACTCATAATAAAGTGGCATGTTTACAATGTCTACATGTTTTATGTATTGAATGAAAACAGACACAGAAATATGAAAACTGAAAGGTAAATTGTATAACAGATTAAGGCATTGTGAAACTGTACTTATTTACTAATTTGTATATTTTGTATCCTCAGTGTTATTTCGGTACATACTCTGGTATCAATTATCACGCCTGTCTCTCTGTGCAGAGTCCTCTTCCCACCCCTTCCCTAAAATCATTCAAATGTGTTTCATTTCATAAGAGATATTATTAATGTACTGATAGAATATTGAATTCCCTTTGTTACAGATCTTTCCTACAGTATAAGAACTCTTTGTGACATCCCTTAAAAGAGTGAAAACAACAGAGTAAACCGTGCATGACTCTCTTTCTTCTCTCTGACACCTCGGTATGTGTTTGTGTTTACAGTCACTCCCACATAAAGCAGTGCAGCATTTGCTATGAGCACATTTAAATGCCTCTGCAGCCTGATAGCTAATCCCTGTTGTGGATTGGCCCAGTTAGGGGTTCCCAGCTTTTTGGAAAGGAATGCTAAACTGGGGATGAGGAAGGAGGAGGGGTGTGGGTATATCTCTATTTATAATGGTAAACCCAGCCCTTATTTGTGCTGCGCTGATAGATGTTATCTGTGTCAGCCTTTGTTTCTTCCTCTCTCTCCTCCCTCGTGTTCCCTCTGTTTCTCCCTGCACAGTCTGACTCCCGCGCTCTCTCTTCCTTATTCCCTGTCTTTTTTCTTTTTATCCTCTGCTTCTCTCTTCTCTCCTCCCTCGTCTTTCTATCCGGTGCCCAGATGCAGAGACGGCAGCTGTGTTGTGTTTTAAAGTGTGCCCGGTTTGAAACCACTGTGTCTGGCATCTGCTGCTGGCAAAAAAAAATAATAACCAACCCCCACTGTAGGCATCTATCTCCGTCTCCCTCTGCTTCTCTCTCTTGCCATCTCTCTGCCTCCTAATCCTCTGAAATGAGATGAAAGACGACTGCCGTCCTTTTAGGGAGGAAAGGGTTAAACTGCTACCCAGCTCCTCTTCCAGCAGGCTCACTAATAACCACCAATTATTGAACTGTACATCAGGGTACAAGAGAAGAATGGAGGAAAAACAGGCCTTATGTTAGTCGGGGCTTGTTAGCCCAGAGCTAGCTCAATGGCTAACTAGTATCTCAACCAGAGTTGCCCAAATGAGGTCCCTACAGATGTGTAATGCCAATGTTTGTTAGACAGGATGAATAAATCTCCCGATAACGCTGAAGAACTAGCCGGGTGGCTGTCTGGCAGCTCATCTCATGACTGTCAACAAAGGAGACTGACAATACAGTCAGTTAGCTGGGGATCTCATTTAAGCCGGCTAATCAGACACAGACGAGCTCTGTGCTAAGGTGGAGCCCTCCTGAGACCAAAGCTTCGGAGACGAGGAGAGCGCATCATCTGGCTCTGCCGGGGAAGATGCACCCAAACATGGGGGCCGAGGGAGTCGCAGGCGGGCTGTGGGGAGCCGGGGCTGTAATTAGGTGCCCTGAGCTTGACGCCCACATGCCTCAAATGAGATGCCATCCTCCCCTCCCTCCCTCCCTCCCTTCTGCAAACTGGCTGCTGGGTGCCTGCAACACACAGGTGCGCATACACACACATAAATCAGCCTGTAACTCCCAGCTCTTCAGATACAGCAGTTTGGGCAGCAGTCCGTTGTTTTAAAATGTGACACAGGTTCATCACTCGCGTCATTTCTGGATGCTGTAAAAGCTTTCTCATCCCAGGAAGCATATTCACACACTTTCACATGCCTGTGTCGTCTCATTCAGATGCACACTGTTGCATTTCTCACAGATCTACATTAGAGCTTCTTTTTTCTTTCTGTTCATGCATTTGCATTAGATTCTGTTGAAAGTGCAGTGCCTGGATACAGACGCTGAAGAATACCTGGATGTGGGCTTTGGAAATCAGAGCAGGCTTAATGTATGAAGTAAAAGTAAGAAGACAAACACTGGTACTGACATCCAGGAGAGAGTTTGATTATCATGTGCATTAGGGGTGTAAGTGCACATATTCAAACTGAACCGTTTCAGTAAGGTACTTTCAGTCCTATGCAGATGCATACAATGGTATGATGCAGAACTAAAGGTAATTGAACGACAGGAAAACAGTAGCACAGCACACACACAGCATGCATAGCCTGAAAGCCTACGCTGAAGCACCATCACGATGCTTCATCATAGTTAGACAGCAAGAATGTGACTATTTTTGTACAAATATTCACCCATTACGCAGCAAAGAGACCTCTGATATTTATTTCCCTTACTGTATCAAAAATAAATCAAAACTAAAAAGCGGTCCAACATTTTTTATGCAAATCTAAAAAGTATGAAATGTTAAATATTTCTCAACGAGGTTTATTTTGAAAGTCTTATATGATGTCTCTTCTTAAAAATTTTGACAACAGACCAACGTACCAAACTGACACCAAACAGGATTCTCAGATTGCCACACTCAAAGCCACTGACGACTGTTTTAAAATGATAGTAGTTTGTATCATTAGACAACAATAGGAGAAAAGAACACACAGAACATAAGTGTTTGAATCCCACATCAGCCTGTGTACGTGCACATATTCAGAAACTCACTTCTCTTGTGGATTATAAAGTGATTGTGTTGGAGGTATGAAAGATTACCAGGTACATTGTCTTCTAACAACAATAACTGATTGATTTGAGAACTCCTCGTGCTTTGTTACCTCCGTGTTACTCCTATGCACAGTGATCACGCTCACACGATTTCACGCTGCACATTCAACCATTTACTGACTGTTTCTGCTCAAGGAATGCACCAAGAGTGTTTTTTTTTTAATTATGATGAGCCTCAGCCAATGCACAAAATATATGCCAATATGATTCCTACTGCGGACCAAAATAGAAACCGAAAAATCAAGGCCAAGCTCGGTCTCGAAAAAAGCCAGCTATCTCAACTGCAGAGCCTGTCTTCCCATCTCCCCTGGTCGGCGAGAGCAGAACACACTGGTGTGCTGGCTTTTGACCACGGCAATTTTAATCAGTCTTTTTCACACTTCATTGGGAATTCATCGCCGCCTTCCCCCTTCAAACATTGTTTGGGAGAGTTATCAGCAGCAGGCAGCATATCCGGTAATTATACATGCAAGGTAACGCTGGGAGCTGGGCTGAATATTTCAGCCGTATGCATGTGCTGCTGAGAGGCACTGGAGGGTACAGCTGCCTCATAATGCTGGCTCTGTGGCGGCCATGATTGAAGGATGTTGTCTGAGAGTCACATCCAGAAAGTAAGTCATTTATACACGCGACGTGAAGTGGGCTGCAACGTTGAGTTTAAAGAAACGTGATTTGCATCACAATGAAGCAATTTAGACGAAGGTGTTGTTATCTAATGTAAATCCTTCCTGTGAGTTAAAGCAGAGCTGCACATACCTGCACCGCAGAGCCGCAGACGAGACGTGCGAGTGTTTCCGCATGTTGCAGGTTTGAATGTGTTGCATTCAAGGCCTTCTGCAAACACTACAAGAGACTAGATCACTAAGAAATTTTGATGGTTCAACGTGTTTGTTTACTGTGTGAGTAAGAGGCCAGCTGTTAATAGGATCTGAACACACAGCCAGACAAATAAAAAGGAAAACACAAAGACACACACACACACACAGACACACACACACATACTGAAACCACCAGTCAGACACTGGAGGGTCCTCTGGGGAAAATAGCAGCGGGGGCATAACAATGACTCATCCAAACGGTCACGGAACACACAAACACACACTTACACACACACTTCCTGCCATGGCAGCCAGGCTGTCAGATAGCATCAGCACCCAGCCCATGGAGTACTGTTGACAGGTGTGGCCCGCCAGTCACGCACACGCACACCAGCCAGTCACATCCCCCAGACCCTTTGCCTGACAGGGAAACACATGTGATAATGTACCCCATTCTGTGAGTCTCTCTGTGTGTGTGTGTAAATGTGTGTGTGTTTGACTAAAAGAGACAGATAGAGATGTTCTATCACAGAGCATGCATGTGTCCCTGTGTTGCCTATGTGTTTGTGTGTTTTGTGTGTTGTTTGGCTTACCTGCATGCCAACAGTAGTCTGATGTGTGTGTGTAATGCCGTCTCTGCAGTGCTGGTATATGGGAGTGCTGCTGGAGCGGTGAGTACTGTGCAGAGAGGCATGGAGACAGCTCCAGCCTTGCAGTGAGATCAATAGAATAATACAAAGCCTGACTAATTCTCTCTCTATTGTGTGTGGGTTGAACAGTATGGAGCCATATGCTGCTGTATGTTTGCTCGCTGTTTACAGATTCTTCACAGTAGGAATGCTCTTTTTGGGTGGACACCCGATGTCTTATCGCATACACACACACATCTACATTTAAATATATTCAGTATGTGTGTAGGAGTGGAGCAGATGACACCTGCACTCTGGGAACGTATTTGTGCTAACGTGCATCCGTGAATGAACGGTTCGAAATGGAACGCCCTTCACACTCAAAAAGAGCTTTTCTCCTGCCTCGCCTGCAGGTACAAACTGCAGGATTTTTCAGGTAGGACCTGGTCCTGGATCACGTCCAACGTTGTGTTTCAGGACCAACACTGCGATTAACCGTCACAGCCCTCTGACTTCAACATTCCTTCATGCTACACTAAGACTTCTGAGTTAAATTCACAACAGTTCAACACATTCCTGAGCTGCTTCAGAAGTTTTTAATGGTTATCAAACAGTCTGAGTTAAATGCTGATGCCTCTCTATGACCTGTAAGAGCAGACCAGACAGTCAGGAAGAAGACTGACACGAGGTCGGATTCCGATAAATCCATTTACAGCAAAAGGACCTAGCAGCCTTTATGCACGCTCTAAGCTAGTTAAAGGAAGGAATGTGACGCGGGTCCATCATGGCAGGATCACCAAAGAGATAAAAAATAAGTTAAATCACTGTAGAAATAAATAATGAAGGAGTGTGGACAAAATCAGTTCTGCATCATAGTTTTGGAGGCCACAGGACACATGAGCAGAAAATGTAAACATTCACACGATGCTGACAATCTGTGAGGTCAGGTGGATTTAAAGACGGTGAAATGATAGGTATAAAAAGCTCTTCAGATGACTGCTGGGATGCAGTTATTGCAGGGGATTGTTTTCTGCCTGCTTTTGCTCTCCATACAGGCTGTTTTCCATACACCAAGGCCAGCTGATAAGAAGATAAGAGGATAAGAAACTCGTCCCACAACGGGAAATTCAAGTGTCACAGTAGCAAGTAGACAGTGCAAAAAATATATATAAAGCAAACAAGAGCCTATAAAGTGACAACTATTAAAAAGTTATTAGCAATTAAAATATTAAAGAGGTAAAAAAAATAAGCATATCTACAACATATATATATATATATATATATTATTGGTTATATAGTCTGACCACTGCAGGAAGAAAAGACCTGCGGTATCTCTCCGTGAGACACCGCGGGTACATGGATACATGATTGGAAAACAGAAACAAAAATTTCAGACCCTCAAGTACAGATTCTTCACTTTTAAGTAGAATCTGTAGACAGAGGTGGCAAAAGTATTCACATTCATTACTCAAGTAGAAGTATAGATACTAGGGTTTAACAAGACTTCTGTAGAACTATAAGTATCAACTCAAGCTTTTTACTGAAGTAAAAGTGTAAAAGTACTGGTTTCAAAACTACTTCAAGTATAAAAGTAAAAGTAATGTAAAGGAGAAAAATGCCATTAAGGACAAAATCTTAGGCTGCACCACAGGATCCTATAGTGCACTAACCCACCTCCCAAAAAAAACATGTTTCTAAAGGCCATAATGACTATGATGTTATATCAATGTTAATGTTGAAATATTTGGGTTGCACCTGTTTCAGCCTCGTTCACGCCCATTGAAAATTAAGGCATTTTATTACAATGCAAATACATTAAAGAACCATATTGAGCATTAACGTGTTTCATGGAGCGGATATGATGACTAGTTGTTGCCTATAAGTATTGTAATAGTGCAAAAAAGTCAAACTTCACAGGCATGTTGCCTTTATTGGAATTATGTACATCCAAGCATCAAGCACCCACACACATCCAAGACCCAGAACTGCTGGTGTTGACCGATAGGGTCTTGCTCAACACGAAGGCTAGATCGCTTCAAACTAATCTAGGCTCGCCAAAATGTTTGATTACTTTATTAAGACACTATCATGACACGCGCACAAATGTAACAAGTAAGAAACTTGGCCTCTTCTCGGATGGCGCAATTTATCTGGATATGTTTTAGTTTTTTTGTGTGGTTTTTTTTAACGATGACAAGCCGGAATGAAAACAAGCTAAAATGAAATAAGAGTAACTATTTTTAAATTGTAAGGAGTAGAAAGTACAGATGATTGCATGAAAATGTAAGGAGTAGAAGTAAAAAGTCGGCTGAAAAACAATTACTCCAGTAAAGTATAGATACCCAAAATTTCTACTTAAGTAAGGTAACAAAGTATTTGTACTTTGTTACTTGACACCTCTGTCTGTAAATAGAGATCACGAACAGCTGTATGGAAGAAAGAAGACAGATACTTTGTCCTTAGTTTGTTCTTTTTTTACTTGACTCCAGACAAAAGTGCATTCAACTTAAACCAAGATTCATGCTACAAGACAAACTGTTTTCAAAATAAATGACAGAAAGTAAGAGTTCCTCATAACTACTTCAGGTAAAATGTTTCACCTTATAGTCTACAGCCTCTCCACTGCAGGGCTAATGAGTTAGCTTGCAAATTTGCAGTGTTATGCCAACAATTAAGCTAGCCAGTTGGAAAACTCAGCATTGCACTAATAAGAGGAGGTTGGTTTGATGGCATGTTAATGGTAAATGGACTTGTACTTATATAGTGCTTTTCTAGTCTGACCACTCAAAGCGTTTTTACACACTGCTCGTCCGTTCACCCATTCACACCCATTCACCCACTGATGGTAGAGGCTGATATTTAGTGAGGGACCATCAGTCTTAGCTAATCTCATTCGTACACATTCACACACCGCTGATCAACAGCGGGAGCCAATTGGGGTTCAGTGTCTTGCTCATGTGACTGCAGGAGCTGGGATCGAACCGCCAACCTTCCGATTGATAGACGGCCGACTCCACCCACTGAGCCACGATTGCATGATGATGCCCCATGATTGCAATGTCTGATGTTGATCCAGGAACATATAACAAGGCTGTGCAAGAGTCCAAAGTAAAGCAACACACACACACACACTCAGCTCTCAGCACAAACCTGTACAACCCTGTGGAAGCTGCTTGAATGAATCCTCTACCTGTATCACTGCTCATTGCTCAATCCTCATTAGAAGGCCATATGTTTGGAGTGTGAAACAAATAATCTCATTGTTATTAAAGGAAGACACAAACATGCACACAGGCACATGCCATGCATTCAAACAGCAGAACAGATGGACAAACACACTCGCACGTGCGTGCCGGCGTCCACACGCAAACATTAACCACCCACACCCGAGCAAATTAACACACACACACATGCACACTCACACCCACAGACATATACAACCCACTCTCTCTTGCCTCTAAGCAGTCTAGTCCGGTTACTACAAAGCCCACCGAAAGCTCTTTGCAGATCAAATAATCATGCCTTCCATCTGTTTCCATTTCTCTACATTAGCTTTGTGAAGGCGCCCTACAGACCCCGTTAAGAAGCGCCGCAGCCATGGGTAAAATAATGATTCCTCTCTCAACCCCCTACTCCTCATTATCTCCATCCAAAGCCAATTCAATGACAGGGAGTAGATGTAGGCCAATTGCATGTGTGCTCCTTTTGCTGTTCTGTAATGCCGTCTTACTGTGATATTATGCAGGCCTTGCAATGTAATGGGCTTTTTATAGCATATGAATAGTTATTTTCATGTTGTTATGGCATGAAATATAGATCACAGTGAAAGCTATGTTTGAAATATGTTGCCCTGAATCCTTTTGATTTCGTCCAACTACCTTTGTAGTGTGAGTTTCCTTTTCCATCCCTTTATTTTCTACTCTGGACAAATATATTCTATTATGAGAGAAAAATCAGACTCAGAAATTACATTTTTATAAAAGACATCAAAGACTGAACCGTCTTAATGCACACACTGCGGGATGAAAATGAATTAGTGAGATGCATAATGCCACCATCTTCCTCGTACAATGAGGTGGGAAGCTGATATTCAGCCAGTGAGAGAATGTGCCATCTCGCCAATGAGCTTAGGAAGAGGGGGGAATGTTTGGTCCCTGTTATGCAAGATGGAAATGAGTTTGCCACGCTTTGCTGTAGCCAAGCTATTTTGGAACGGCTCACATCGGAAAACGCTGGGCCGAGCAGGAAAATTAGGTCATTTACAAGAGCAGGGCAGTGCCTTCGTTCAGCGGCGAGGGCTAAGACTAAAAGAACTAAAACATGGAGCGCTATTTATTCAGGGCAGGTGGTACACAGATTTGAGTAAATGAACAAGATGCAGGAGCTTAACACATGCAAAGCAAAGGAGAAGCGCTTTAACAGAGACCTGAGAATGACCTGAATACATTGCTGCAATGGAAGTGAAGCGAGAATCCGGCTCTGAGTGCAAAGCTTCACATTTCTCCTGCATTTTGTAGCAGATCACACTACACGCTATGACTCTCTTGTCTGTGTGCAGAGACGGCTGCTGACACAGAGGGGCTGATTTATTATGCATGGGACTGTGGGGTGCAATTGGTGAGAGGGAATGAGAAATGATGGCATCCTCCTTGTTATCAGTAAATATGTGATCCATCCCCCTCGTTAACCGCTGAACTGAGATGAAGAAACGGAGGCGAAACTTGCTCCCACCCCCCCAGCCCCCCCTGAACTGTTATATTTGAACAAATCATCGGCTAGGACAGGGAAAATCCTGTAACAGAGACCAGGATAACAAAGAAACAGAGATGCACTGCAGTTTGTGTGAAGAGAGAGAGACAGGGAAGGCAGAGAGAGACACAGGACTGTGAGAGACAGACTAGTGAGAGAGAGTGTGCAGAGACGGAGAGGGAGATAGGCTGAGATAAATAAATGAAATGACAGAGGAAGGACAGACAGGGCGAGGGCACATGAGGAGACAGAGAACTGTGTGTGAGTGTGTGAATGTGTGTGTGTTTGTGAGTCTGTGTGTGTGTTTGCTGTGGGGAGTTGGTAGGAGGACCCAGGGGTGCCATGTCAGCAGTTTCAGGGGGCCGTGTCTGAGGAGCCCTCCAGGTGGCAGGTGGATGTGCCCTAGTTTGAGAAGCGGGGTCTGCTAACACAATCGCAATC
The DNA here is from genome assembly GCF_009762535.1 of Notolabrus celidotus. Classification (NCBI taxonomy): domain Eukaryota; kingdom Metazoa; phylum Chordata; class Actinopteri; order Labriformes; family Labridae; genus Notolabrus; species Notolabrus celidotus. The sequence goes on from NC_048293.1 coordinate 21,920,611, forward strand.
CCACAAAACAACACACACACACACACACACACAAAATGCACACACACAGCAAGTGCATCAAATATTAAAACAAAAACAAACAAGTTTCTCTGCAAATATTTTGTTTTTTTAAATCAAAATCTGATAATTTGACACATCAGAGTTATCAATAAAAGTCCTATTTTGATTTTTGATTCGTATCTAAATGAAAATAATTTATGCTTGTTATGTTTTGTGTTTGTGTGTAAATATCAGCTCTCAAATAAATCAGACACTAACACAGAAACATGAGATAACTCATGGTGAATGTGTCCCACTGCCCAGCGGTGGTTTGTGTATTTTTCTCAGAGACCCTGATTTGTTGAAACCACTCTTCTAAAACGTCTCAATCTGGGTTTAACATTTTTCTTCCAAGCTAATGTTTTGCTGGTTCTTCCTTAAATAGATAAAAACAACATTAGAGGGTTGAGAAAATTGAGTCCCAAAGTTCTCAAATTTTCCTGGTGTCCATTTTTTTGTCCTGTGTAACAGCCGACAACACCCAGGCTGTCAACCAGCAGAGGTGGGACTGCAAGCTCGGTCCAGGTCAGACCAGCTCTAAGCAAAGATTGAAAATCCAGAGACAGATTAGCAGAAAACAGTATTGATTCAGTCCTCAAAAATCCATTCAACCAGAGGACTTGACTCGAGGTTAGAGGGCTGTTGTAGGGTAAAGAGCGGCCTCCTGGGCTGTAGGAGACTCAACTTAGGAGAAACCTCACCCTGCTTCAAGAAGTTGTGTAAAAATATCAACAAAGCTGATTTTAAATCTCACATTGACCTCACTGTAGCTCACACAGGATGTATTCACTGATCAATGTTATTGTCGTTAACGAAAACAAGAGGTGAAAAAACATTTTCTTTAACTGAAATTTTAAAAAAAACGAGGCTTTACAAAAAAACGAAAACTAAACTAACTAAAATAAACTGAAATTATAGTTTTTAGTTTTCATCTTTGTCAATCTATCTCATACATAAACTCAGTATTTTGAGTTGATATGAATTTTTTGTATTGTTTTCTGCCAGTTTCACTTCAGTTGGCACAGTTGCAAAGCAAGCACGCGTCCACACTTTACCTGCTAGCAGAGTGTTAATGGCAGCATATGTCGGGAGAAAGCTGCAGAGCCCCATTTGGGATTACTTTGAATATGACTGTCTCTGATAGGAGGAAGTGCCTTGCAGTGGAAGGTGATAAAATATGCAGAACATTTCTAAAGGGGGAAAATCCCACTAATCTTAAAGTCCATTGGAAAGCTCACACAAGACGGCTAACCTAGCTTACCTTGTCAAGGCAAGGGAGAGCGCCAAGCCCCCTTCCCCTGAAACAGAAGCTAACCCCCGGCCAGGCAGCATGATGGAGCCCGAGACAACCGGAGGACTGCAGAAAACACTGATGCATTGCTTCAGTCGGCGACCAGATAGCTGCTGGTCAGTACATACGCAGGAACATCACAAGCGGGAGGAAGCTTACACAATGCCTTTTCTGACTTTTTTCAATCTTGCCCCTGAAAACTAACCCATGTTACTAAAAAGACTAAAACTGATCCTGACACTTATAAAAACTCAACTTAAACAAAGCATTTTCAAAAAAATATAAACTAAACTAAACTAGCAAACCTGCTATAAAAGCTAATTGGGGCGCTGGTGGCCTAGTGGTCTAAGCGACCCAAATACAGAGGCTTTAGTCCTCGTCGCAGGGGTCGCCGGTTGGATTCCCAGCCGGTTGACCATCTCCTGCATGTCTTCCCCCGCTCTCTACTCCCCACATTTCCTGTCTCTCTTCAGCTTTACTATCTAACAAAGGCAAAAGGCCAACAACATAAATTAAAAAAAAAAAAAAAAAGACTAATTAAAACCAAACTTAAATTGAAAATAAAAATAAAAACTAATGAAAAATGCAAAACTATAAATACCTTGTAACTTATAACTGAGTGCCTTTGACAAAATGTCACATTATGAGCAAGAAAAAAACAAGACAGGAGGACAGTTTATCTAAACTGGGCTTTAACGGGCTTCATAATTCAAAGATCACCCTGACAATCCTGAAAGAAGGAGTCCAAATTAAAAATCATCGAGCTCTCGTTGTCGTCTGACACGATCCTCTCTGCGTCTGAGTTTGATTTTTAGAGCTCGTCAAAGTCAGGCGTAAGCGCTAAGTGGTCAAAACTGAATCCAAATGATTGTTCCCCAAACAAAAGCTGCATGTTCACAAAACAAAGTTATCGATCTGCGCTGTGTTTTCAAGGGAATCTGTGTTTGTGCATGTCAATATTATGCATCTATGTTTGTTGACTTTACAACTGTTGCCTCGTCTTGCATGTTGGAGTGTGTACACATATGCCTGCTTGCATTAGAGGATGCAGTACTGTGTGTGTGTGTTTGTGTGTGTGTGCATGTGAGCTGTCAGTCCTAAAGAGGGGCTGTGCTGCTGTCATGTGATGACACCTCTTATTTGCTGCTGTCCTGTGAAGCGGAGCTGAAGGCCGAGGTCAGGCCACCCTCACAGAGACGCAGCGACTCAGAGCACATCATGTCTGCCTGCCTACCTCCCACTGCACACACACACAAATACACACACTCAAACACACATATACACACGCTCATACATAAAACAATCACGCACACATTTATTTGCATACACACACAGACTCATGCGTGCCTTCACTCCATACACCGGGTGAATTTATATGAATATTGCACAAAGTTTACTTTTTTTGCGAGGTGCATCAAAGTTTTGGCGTGAGACCTTAATGCAAAGAACACGCAGACGTTTGAAACACACTAAAGTCAACTGCAGGATTAAAGAGTAAACATTGTCAATTTCAATGATTCTTTAAATGCAGAATACTATGTGGCTTGACAAAATGTGGATGCACTCCTTTAAAATCTGTGCAGTTTTTTTCGAAGGCACATAAGCTGAAGTTATTGCTTGATGTCATATAAGGACACGCTGCTTCTGTCCTCATTTCTTTGAGCCGGCATTGCACCGAGGGCGAGGTCCAGCTCCTCAACAGACAACAAAAAACACAGAGACAGAAAGTCCAGTTCAGAACAAAAACTGTTGATGACAAAAACAAACATTTTAACATTAAACGGAGAAGTTGCAGAAGAGTCAACTTTAACAATTGCAAATCAACTTAAGGAAAGGTAAGATGGAAACAAGTGGCAACCCCCGGTGATGGTAAATGAAGCTCATGCAGAAGTGCAAAAACCTGCAGCTCCTTAAGGGTCTAACTGAGGCTCGCTCAAGAAGTCCACAATGTTCTGCAAAGGACTCTAATTCCTAGTTAGCTGTGTTATTTCTATGCTAGTTAAATCGCCTATTATCATTTAACGCTCTGCTAGTTTGTGCACCGGAAACCATGCTGAGGGAACTTTAATGTACTATGCTGGAGTTGTGGCTGATAGATGTGGAGCAGCAATTAATGCAAAGTAAAAAAAAAAAGACAGGAGACGTCAGAGGAGAAGGGATGTATGGCTCTGGATCAGCAGAGGACCAGCGATGGCGGCGATACCAAAAAAGTAATGTGCAGGAAATGCGATGCTACCCAGCGGACAACTCACAGGGCATGCAATCTACATTGTTTCAATGCGTGGCTACATTTTTTAATTGGTGCACGTAGGCTTCTGAGTGGGTACAGGTACTAGGCCTGCAGCTTATCCCACCAACAGGTGTGTGCATCAGCTTTGGCCTCACCTCTTTGCCGGTTTCTAGATTGGTAGAAATTCAGTTGGAGTCACATTTTCCAATATGGCGACAGCCGACTGTCATCTTTGGGCTTCGTAACGCCTCTTCAGAAAGCAGTAGGTGATGTGACTTAAACTACCATGTGTGTGTGTACAGTCTAAAACCCACGGCGCTTTGAGTCAGGAGTAAAACATAAAGTGTGTTTTGTTTGATAAAGCAAAGAGGACATTCCTCAAAAAGATAATGTGCATTCAGTTCTGAAGATCTTCAATCGGTCCTGCACATCAGTGTCTCTCAGGACTCAGTCTGCACATGTCATCCCTCCTGCCCACACCTCCATCATCAACCCCTCCCTCCTCCCTGTTCCTGTGGGCCGTCCATTCGTCTCGACCGGTGTCACATGCCGCCATCAATTACCCATTAGACAGTGTAATATTCGCCCAATATTGCCGGCGTGTGACTGGGAGATTTTAGAGTGATCAAAACCGACAAATCTGATTTACTGAGCTAGCATAAATAAGGAGATTGTGCCCTCCCTGATTGCCCTGTTGAATAATGGATGCCTGTTTGGTAATCATTTTCCAATATCACACCACTTTCCCCCTAGACCAGTCTAGCCGAGTCCTCATCTTTTCTTCCCTCTCCTCGGTTTCCTGCTCCATTTATTCTTGTTTTCCTTGATGTGCCGGTTCTCCTGAAACGCTCTAACAGCGGTACAAAGGTTTACATATCAGGCCTGGACCAAGCTCTTGGTCTCTGTGACCTAATGTCTCTGGGAGCTGTGTAGTGACGCTCCAGTGATAGCGTCATTGCTGAGGAGGCGGGTGTTGTTGTGATAGAAGTATTTTGTTTCCTGAATCATCTTGTCATTGTTTGCAGAAAGAAAATGTCAACAGTCAATGAATAATAGAGCTGATTCAATTTGTAAAAAGTTTGAGCTTAATAAGAGAGCTGATGTTCAAAATAATCCACGACCAAAACCAGAGCAGGCTCAGACTGCAGACGTAAACTGATCTGAATGCATAAGGATGGTCAGATGTTCTGATTCCAAACAATCGCTGAAAATAACAGCCCATCACAGACTGCAGGGTATTAAGATTTTTATGTATGCATGAGGAAGCGATGTGACAACTCACATAACCTCAAGGGAAAGCAGACGTATACAAAACAGAGACGGACGTGGACCAACACACAGCTTTAGTAATCAGCACCAAAGAAGGGTCCAAATCAGATTTCTCATTAATGAGATGATTCAGAGACATTTCCATCATGGTGTGGAAAGCAGAATACATTTAACCGAGTTGTTGTAAATATTCCATGTTTGACCATCCTTAGAAACAGAATACTCGCCCACCCTTGCATTAGTAACATATCAGGCAAACATCCAATGTTTGAACACATCACTGAGCTCCAGTTCAACTTTCAGCTCCAGCTTGATGGATGTGAGGTTCAGCTCACTGAACTAGCTACAATCGAACCCCCCTGATATCTCGTCTCCCCTGCTGGTGTGTTTAGGCCGAGCTTCAGAGGAATAATAGAGAAAACAGAGACACTCGGATGGTTTAGCAGGAGGCACAAAAGATTGAATTGGCTGCTTTGTAGCTTCCTCTTCTATCACCGTTTACATACACAACCTTTAGTTCATGCTAAATGTAGTACTAATACTAATTGTAACCCCGTGACAACAGCACCAGCAAGCTCAAGGTCAGTGCTTTGATGATATCGTAGCGGCTGCTCCGGTGCTCTTTGTAATATTCTTCAAGGCACAGTTGTGCCTCTAATGGGAAAAGGCCAAACCAGGTTATGAAAATCCTTATTTACAGCTAGCTGCCTGGCTGTGTGAAGTAGGTCACAGCAGCTCCTGAAATGGAACGAACCTCGCTCGCACCGTTTAATACGTTTCTTTTGAATGCTCGCTGCCTTACAATGGCACCGGAGGGAGAGACACAAACACAGCGTTTCCTCTCCTCCTTAGCGAGAGCGTCCTGACCCCACTGTTAAAAATGTGTCTGCACCCTGTGGGAAAGTCCAGCTCCTCTTAAAAATAACAAAATAAACAGCAACATCGACTCAAAAGGCTGTGAATACCAGAGGAGGGCAGAGGTTTAGCTATTAATACTATTAGGAACATTTGAGGAGGAAGATTTTCAGAGTATTTGAACAGCACATCCTCTCTGTCAAATTGCTTCTAATGACTAACCGCGAAACGATGCAGAGCAGAGCAGCACAGACAGACGGGCAGCAAATACCAGCAGTAACTTGCAGATCATTCACCAGGATGAGGAATGATATGACACCACTTTACCAACACTGAATGGTGGTTTAATTAGATGGATATGATCATTAATAACTAAGAATGAATTGATGAGGCTGCCAGTTTGTGATATCCTGATAATGAGGTCTGAGCAATCGATTCAAAGTCTGCAGAAACAATTTGAAGGCTTTATTTTCTATTTCAACGTAATGCAAAGTAAAAGCTTGACAAATGGAGGATCATACTTATCATGCACTACAAAAGCTTCTTTCCTTTGCAACATATTCCCACTTCCACACACTGTACCTTTAAGTAGACACAGGGTGTCATGGGGGGCTGCGAGCCAAGCTGCTACTTACAGGAACTTTCTAAGGCCTTGCTTTTTGAAGGTTTCTGGCTGCCAAAATTCACAGAAGTCCAGTCCTCTGAAATAAATCATACCCGGTGGTTTTAAAGATTAGAGGGGCGCCATTGGCCTAGCTGTCTAAAGGGGCGCACCCTTTATACAGAGGCTTTATCCCTTGTTGCAAGTTTGATTCTAGCCTCGACCATTTACTGCATGTCCTCCCCCACTCTCTGCTCCCCACTTTTCCTGTCTCCCTTCAGCTGTCCTGTCTATTAAAAGGCAAAAATGCCCAAAAATAGAACCTTTCAAAAAATTCTAATGATTAGAAACTATCAATTAAGTGGGATCAAGTTGAAATCTGTTTTTTCATTGCTCTTACAATAAAACATGTCCAGTGGGGAGGCTGCTAGCTGAGCTGCCACTACATCCACACAACTGAAGATGTACCGTCTTCCATCTTGGACATGGGCATATGTTTTGGTGCGAGGTAACATCTCCAGATTTTACTATGTAAAAGACAACTAGATCTATCATTGAATCAAAAAGGCAAGTGATAATTATCAACATTCTTTCTTTCATAATCCCAGATCAAGCTGTTTGTCATCACCCATCCCTACACATCAGACAGGCCACTATGACGCTAATATAACCCATTGTGCCGCTTAATGCTCATCATCATACACTCAGACATTTGCATCTTACACAATTTGTCTGACAGGTTCTGCATGGGTGTGAGGTCTGGGGTGCGGGTAGGTGTAGGTGTCCCCCGGGGTGATGGATGCCTGTGGGAGGCTGTTATGCCACAAGGTGAAAATGTCCATTAATCAGGCCCACTTCCTCCTTTGCTGTGGCTTTCCCATTACCAGAGCACTTCGAGCAGCCTGATTGGTTTTTAATTGGCCTGCCCGCCAGGAGATAGATCATGTTTTCCCTGAGTAAAGGCACAGAGGTGTGTGTGTGTGTGCGTGTGTGCGTGTGTGGGTGTGTGTGTGTGGTTGGGCCACTAGTGCTATCTCTGGAGAAAACCCACGCCTAAATTCTCTTATTTTTTTTAAGAGTGACGAACTGTGACGAAGGCCGCCGAGGTGCTAACCTGTCACACAATGCATCACATGAAGACTTCTCACAGGAACAACTCGAACTCTCTTTTTAAAGTCCTGAAGTAAAAAAGACAGCTATCAATTATGCAAATACACAAACAAACCGAGCAAACAAATCCCTCTTAATGTGAGACTGGAATTGGCATACCAACACAACTACAACCCAACAGCTTCCCTCATGTGCCGTCATGATATTCCTCAGCCTCCTCTTACGTTTCAATAATTATTCCAGCACAAAGGAAACTGTTCTACAGTGGTTTGAATAATCTAATTTAAACCAGTCTAAAATAATAACAATTACAGACAGAGCTTTTATTCTGGTTTTACAACGGCAACTAAAGCGTCATTCTTTTTGCGTCATCATGTTTTTCATTTGTCAGGTCTCACATTTCTTTTAGAGCAGTGTTGGGGAGGATGAAGAGGAGGAGGAGGAGGAGGCAGTGAACTTTGTTGTTTGAGTAATGGTGTTGTTAAAAAGCAGAAGCTTATTTTGATAATAGCAGCTAAAGCATACCTTACATAACGCCTCACATATGTCCACAGTTCAAATGACTTCTGGTGTTGAAAACTCCAGATTTTATTATTGACATGAATCAAAACATTTTTGATTCATTCAGAAAATTGAAATTGAATTGAATGGAATGTTTCAGATTCTAAGATATGTGTTTGAAAATACTCCTCGAAGTGACAAACATATTAAATCATGTCCCAGCGTAACATCTCAACTGCACTGGAGTGTTTGAAGCTGCAGCATGTACAGCAGGGGTGTCAAACTCATGTCAGTTCAGAGGCCACATACAGCCTGATTTGATCTAAAGTGGGCCTGACCATTAAAATCCCAACATAATAACCTAGAAAGATGGACAACTGCAAATGTTTACCTTTGTTTTAGTGAAAGAAAGTACAAGTACATTCTGAAAATGTTCACATTTGTGTCTTTCTACATAAACAGCTGTTGTATTGAGTCTCATAGTGGGGCCTAATATGATATTCTTTAAGCCCTGCAACCTGCTGCAAACACACCGAGCACAGGTTACCCAGTCACCTGACACAGTGTGTTGTGTTTACTGCAAAAGAACAGATAGATTATAAAAATGAAGAAGGTAAAGTTGACTTTTATGGACCCCCCCTGCTCCAGCATGAACAGTTTGCTTGCTGGACATTACTTTAAGATTCAAGATTCAAGATTCAAGAATCAAGAAAGCTTTATTGGGGCGCTGGTGGCCTAGCAGTCTAATCGCCCCACATACATGGGCTACAGTCCTTGTCACAGGGGTCGCTGGTTCGATTCATGGCTGGTCGACCATTTCCTGCACGTCTTCCCCTACTCTCTACTCCCCATATTTCCTGTCTCTCTTCAGCTGTCCTATAAAACAAAGGCAAAAAAGCCAAAAATATAACATTAAAAAAATATATAAATAAATAAATAAAAAGAAAGCTTTATTGCCATGTGAGCTCGAACACACAAGGAATTTAACGAGGTGATTGGAATACTGGTACTTACAACAAGACAGTAAGGGAAATAAATATATAAACCTAAACACAAACAAAAAAGTTCTAAATAAAAATAAAAACACTATCAGTACAAAAAAAGGTATAGAAGTACTTTAAAGACATGAAATAAGTTAAATTAGCCTAAGCCAGAGTGCATCCCTTTAAGCAGGGATGTAGTGCTAGATGTGACAGAGCGCACTTATAATAATAATAATAATAATAATAATAACAATAATAATAATAATAAATAATAAATTGTATTTATACAGCGCTTTTAAAAGACTCAAAGACCTATGACGTACACACGTGTGGTAAGCCACGCACAATAAGTGGCTCATTTTGAATAATGTGGGTCCACCGCTCCTTCTGTGACAAGTTTACATATACGTAAACTTTAGTGTTGATTGGATCATCATGAAGTGTTCAAAAAAGTCTGGATTTCCACTGAATTATGCAAACTGCAAATAATCTTTTTCCTCACTTTGAGAAAAAAAAGTCCCAGAGCGGCGTTTAGGTGCGCCCCGTCAGCACTATCATTGTATGCGACCCCCAGAGGACAGATTTGAAATCGCAGTTACTTTTATTGAACAACTGCAGTTAATGTCTTTTATGTATTTTTTTTCACTTTAGGTAGTCATGCGTGGGCTGGATTGGGCCGGATGTGTTATGAGAAATATATAATTTGACTTGTTAAACATTTTCTCTTCAGTTTTTAAAACAAAAAATCCCAAATTTAAAGTTATTAACTGTGAACTTTGGTCTGAGTGATGAAGTGACATAATTAATAGCCTGTAGCAGGGAGCGCAGCAGAGATGCATGTGTGAAGGACACGGGAGCAGCTACATCTTACACTGAGTAGACATCAGTATTGACATTGTGTCTGCTCAAATAGATCAATCCCCTCTCCGCCCTAGCTTGACCACGTCATTGAGGCCAATTGGAAGAACACATTGATTCCCTATGGTGTCTTCACATGGGTTCACCAGGTTACACATTCACCGTGAAACCTCGTGCTGACCCTCGTGGCCTTTGTCCCAGATCGAAAGACAAAAATATTACTCTGCTGGAATAATATTAATATCTGAGAGGATGTTTAAAATAATCTCAGCTGCTGCCTATAATCGATTCATGTCGTGCTATGATTCATCTTAAGGGAAGACGGCAGACAGCCTCCATGGCGTGGGCACATATACTGCAGGCCTGCACTTCTATAAGTGCACCACAGTCTGGCGTCAAGGGCAGGTTATGTTAGATGGCCAGTGTTTGCCGTCACTGCAGGGAGAGAGGCTGAACTGCTCTGTGTTGGGGAGAGATGCTCCAGGTGAGGAGCTGGAGGAGGCAGATCTGCTGCATGGAGTCAGGCTGCAGACGGCAGTCACTCTGAGAGACTTGACAGAATACATCTTATTTACCTGAATTTATATCTTAAATTGAATTCTTAAAGGGAATTTAAAGAGCTGATGTTTAAATGTTGTTAATGAACTGGAATTTAATTTATTTTCAGTTCTTAATACTTATTATTTGTTCATAAGATTAGACTATTGCAAGGTTAGAATAGTGTAGAATATTTCCTTCTGTTTAGTTTTGAATTAGTTGTTAATGCTGCTTTGTTAGATTAGTTTGTTGTTGTTGTTTTTAAATGCTTAACTTCAGTTTTACTTTTTGTAATAAGAGGACACATGAAAGACGTGTCAAGAGTCTCAAAAGAGCCAGAAAATATTGTGCAAAAGTCTAAACATCAAATCGTTTTAAAAAAAATTTCTAATATAAAATATGAACAAATAAAAACATCAACAAAATTAAAACAATAAAGGAGTCGGTCAAAACATAATATAATTTCAGTTAGCTGTCGATTTTGCAAAGTTTGTTCTTATTTCTTTTTCAGGTAAGAAAACTGTTTCTCGTTAAAGGTAAACAACCTTTTACTGAAGCTACATTTAATTTCATTCTATGTGTTTATTTCTGTTATAATGTGGACCACTGTGCTCCCTGGTTTTAACCACGTATGCTGCAGTCCCCTCATCATGGTACACATGATCTCAGCAGCCACTTTCCTTGACATTAGACTTCACACAGAGGTCCATGCTGTTCTCTAAAGAGAAGGCTCTGAGTGTAGATTCATCAGTCTGAATCAATAAATAGATTCATTGGATGACGAGTCCATGTCATTGATGCAAACTGAAAACATCAATTCATAAAATGAGTCTTGTCGAAGTAATAGATCTTTATTTAGGCCTTCCTGTGGTTTGTGTTGAAGCTAAAAGGGTGCATGATGTTGTCTAAAACACTTTTGAGGGCAGATTAAAATGTTATCATGAACTCTATGAAATCAGCTCAAACTGTAGCGTTGTCCAGAGACTCAATAAATTATTTTATCATGAGGAAACTGGATATTTAAGACACAAGGGGGTGTAGAAAAATAAATAATAAAAAGAAAATAAATAAATAAATATGAAGTAAATCATTATTTTATTGTGATACTCTAAAAAAATGCATATTTTGAGATTATAGTTTAATGATAAAGGCAGTACTTTGATGCATGTTAATTCAGATGTCAACGTTGCTTTACTGCAAATATTTGTGAATCCCATTAAAAACAAAACCTTGAATTTTATGAATATGATGATGAATTTATCTACTCTCAGTTTTCCTAAAATCCCACTGACAAGATCATTAAGCATCCCCTCGCTTCTGATATTGCACTGTATTTAATTGTAACCCCCATATCGTGAAACTAATCTTCTCCACATTATAGTCAAAGTAATTTAATATTACATTGAATAAACTGTGATATCATCATGTCTGGTGTGATAGTGTTTCCATATGTGACGGTACCTGCAGGAGTGACCACTCCAGCACATCCCACAGAGAGAGCACACTGCAGCATGATTGCAGAGTCATGCTATGTGACTGCATGGCTAAGACATGCTAAAGTGTGTATGTGTGATCCAGCCACTGAACATGGAGGCTAATATTAGCACATGGCTGCCCCTCATCCCCGCCTCATCCCCCTCACACCCCCCCCCAACCCACTGCTGCCAATTGCATGCAGGGGATCCCCAGGAGGCTTTTTGCTGCTCATTCATTAGGCTGCTGAGGAATAAAGGACATACAGATTCTCCCACGCAAGACTGGCGTTAAGACCATGCATCCATCTGCTATACATGCAAATGAAATCTCTGCAGGTTCATCCTCACATTTTAATACTGTATTATGTAATAAATCATAGAAATATCTACAAACTGCAGGAATAAGGTAATATACAACATATTGGGTACAGATAGACATTACAGTACCTAAGAACAGAGCATCAGTGTGTTTCTTATGACCTTACAGTCCATATTCAGCAATCCCATCAACACTCAATTTCCTCTCCCCTCCAGCTCTGACGAGACTGTTGTGATTATGACGGGCTGGGTTCTTCTACATTCATACCAGAGAGAGAGAGAGAGAGAGAGAGAGAGAGAGAGAGAGAGGGAAGGAGGAACAGAGAGAGAGATGGGAGGGGGGGTTCCCGCAATGTTGGTCTCAGCGAGACCCGGGTAGCGTGCTTTCCCTCTATAATTTAATCACATTCAGCTGTCTCCCTGTCCTCGGCTCGCTCTGCAAAGCACATCAGGCACCATGGTGGCACAAACACACACGCAGTCACACACACACACACACGCGGACTCGGCACACCAACACAAGTCTCCCCTTTAACAGGCGAGTCATTTATTTCCTTTTCCAGATAAAGGAATAATCCAACCAACATGGATTCACCTTGTAGTCGTACACAGTTTCTTTTGAAAACTACTTGGATTAAAAAACACCTGGAATAAAATAAAACTACTTCATGTGAAAGCTTCCAATCCAACTATTTTAAATATGTGAATATCCTGACAGGATGGAGGAGCTGCAGTGATCACAAGCTCCTTCCTTATTCCACTTAGATGACTCAGACTGGACTGGGTGCATTGCCCTAAAAACTTCCACATCCTGAAAGTGAATTTGGGTTAAGAAGACTCTTTACAGCAACATCCTGTAGGTTGATTTCTTGTCATAAAAATATTCTTGGCACGGGGAAACGCGCTCTTACAATCCCTCATAGTATCCCCAGATGTCCCAAACATTGTCTCCATCATTTGTTGACATGAGAAACATTCATTTTGACACACTTTGGGCGAGGGAAGCGTAGACACAAGTAGCTCACTTTGTGTCAGAGCTTTGTTTGTCTTGACAGAATTAAACATGTTGCAGCGCATCTGCCTTCTGCTGTGTGTGTACAGTATATGCCACCCACGGGAGCACGGGCAGGCACAAACAACAACATCTGCATTGTCTTTTTTTTCTTACATGCAGAGAAAGAGAACACACTGTGTGTGTAGGATGAAATATAAACCTAGGGGACTAGTATGTATGTGTGTTTGTGTGTGTGTGTGTGTGTGTGTGTGTGCATCACAACCAAAGAGTTTCCTGTGTTCGAAGTTGGGAACTCAGGATGTCTTCCAACTTCATATTTCCTCCTTTCCCTCCATCAGCTTTCTTTCTGTTTCTGCTACTTTAATTGTTTTCTGGCAGTCACAGCTCCATCCTTCACTGGATGCATCCTCAACACCTCCTACAGCTCAGAGTGACAGCAAATAGAAGATGCTGCACATGTGAAAGACATTTTCCAAAAGCTTAAAAATGTAAAAAAATATGCTCATGGGATCCTGATTCATTTATGATTGCAATGAAAGAAGCGTACAATTTGCATGTTCATTCATTCAAGAGAGGTTTCTCCAGAGAACTATCCTCAGTCTGCAACACAGCTGAAGTTTGCGGCGCAGCATAATCCACAGCAGGAGCATAAAAACTTACTGAGTAAACTTTCAAATGCATTCCACCGTCACACCTCTACCTCTGCACGCAACTTTGTAAAGAAAGATGCGTTTCACAAGGCAAACATTTTGTACTTGAAGGTCAAAATTAAAACTCTCCATATCAGAACAACTAAGACAAGAACAATAGTTGAATTAGAGACATCATTTCAGCAAGCGGCTACTTTTCTCCCTGCACCAGCATCTTAAGATCGCATGAACAAACCTTTCAGAACCATCAGGAACACCAGAGAATCAAACACCGCCAGATAAAGAACTACCAAGATGAAGACAAATTAATTGTTGACCTGTCTCCGGTTAAAGCTGAACTAGTCCCCACTCAGCGTTTATCTTTGCAAGATCGTAAGCAAATGGTAAATCTTCAATGAGACGCCAGAAACAAGAAGAAGTAACCTACCAACTGCAGTCTTCTCTTGAAACTTTTCCTCCTGCTCTCCAGAACGCACTTCCTCTCCTTTCCTCTTTTACTTCTCCTCCTTTACTCTCCCCCCAAAAAATACACTCACTGTGCTCACTGCAAAGTTGTGCTCTCCTCCTGCATGCAAATCATTTTTACGACTTGAGAGATGACTGGGAACGAGGGAAGGAGGGAGAGCGAAGGGAGAAAGGATGACAGAGGGGTTGGTAGAGTAGAGATAATGGTTGGAAGGCGGGCGACCAATGGGCCTGGAGCCTAATGGAAAAAGGGAATCAGGACACACCAATGAGGCGCAGCCTGAAGAGAGAGCGAGGAGGAGAGAGAGAGAGAGAGAGCCAGAGAGAGAGAGAGAGCGGAGGGAACAGGCGAGGGAAGGAGGGATGGCGAGAGCACAGTCATAAGGAGACGGTGTAACGCAGACCAAGAGAGACACTGGGGAAGAGAGAGAGCACAGAGAGAGAGAGAGAGGGAGGGAGAGAGAGAAAGAGAGGAGAGCTGTACGTAGTGGGTGTGCACGGTAGGAGGAGAGAAGCATCCCAAGCGAGATGGAGAGACCGCAGATCAGAGAGAACGAAAAAGAAAGACAAGCACAAAGAAAAGAAAGAAAGAAAGGCAGAAAGAGGAAGGAAGGAAGGAAGGAGCTGACTTACCCGAGTACTGCTAGTGGCATCCTTCACACGCCGCCTCGCAGACTCCACACACACACGCACATGCACCCACCCAGCGATTCAGGCGCACGCCGCGCTGCCGCTGAGACTAACCAAAAGCAAAAACAACAAAGGAGAGGACTGCCAAAGCCGACTGGTATACCCTAAAGCAATCGTGTCTGTGTGTGTGTATGTATGTGTGCGTGTGTCTGTGAGTGTGTGTGTGTCAGGATGAGAGGGTGGGAGTGTGTATGAGCATGTGTTTGTGCTGGGAGGAGAGGGAGAGATGTTTGACGGAAGCTAAAATGCTCTCTCTCCTTTCTATAAGCTGTACCAGTTTCCTTCTCTCTCTCTCTCTCTCCTTTTCTCTCTCTTTCTCTCTCTATCTGTGTGTCTCACTCTCTCTGTACACTGTGCATGTATGTCCTCCAACACTCAATATGTTCTCTCTCCCTCCCTTTGCTCTCTCTCTGCCTGCTAATATGCCCTCCCTTCCTCTTCTCCCTCTTATACATTTATTCAGGGCTGCAGACTGTCTGCTCCCAGAGTCAGTTCTTCCCACGGGCCCCGGGTGGAGAAGGAGGGAGGGAGGGAGGGAAGGAGGGGAGGGAGGGAAGGGGAGGAAGAGGAGGGAGGGATGGGGATGATAGCGAGCCATGTGGAACATGTGCAGTGCATGTATTTCAAATGGGAACGACACAAATTTGTGCCTTTAAAAAGAGGCAGAATGAGCTCCACTCGTGGCTCCGTGCGCGTTATTTGGCCTGGGATCATTCAGAGAGCTGACAGAGGAACAGGATACAAACTTAAAGGAAGTCTCTCGCTGGCTGGCTTGCTGTTAATTAACACTTTTTCCCCCTCGTTCCAGGCTTCGAGGCTGGCTGAGCACCAGAATTAAGAGTGCAGAAGATGAATGGGTATTGAAACAGGGTAGTTGTAGCCATGTGTTCAGTGATGAGCACTGCTCGCAAACAGGGGACAATATTTACAATATAATCATAGCGGGACCATAAAGACGGTGACATTGATGTGCACTCTAGTGTGAATGAAAATGGGAAAAACAAGGTGATGATTTCCATATTTACCCAGATATGCAAACACAAAGAATGCTAATTTGCTCCCTGAGACATCATCATAATTAGATTATAAATTAGGTTCATTTCTTACCGGACAAGAGGTGCTAATTCATTCTCTCTCCAGCAGTGGGGGAGACTCAGCTGAAACTGCAGCAGCATCCTATAGGCAAAGGAGGAGAGACTTTCATATGCTCATCTGACAGCGACAAGCAATAACATATTCAAATAAATTCATGTTTACACATAAATATTCAAAAGAACACTCACAGACTGTGGCCCATGTTGAGCTCTTCTGATTCAGTATACATGTATGAGAGGCGCATTGTTTTGATCTTCCCCGTCACAGTAAACAAATCTAATGTCATATAGCAGTATTTTACAGAACCAACAATCTCTGTGCTTTCCAACAATGCTGCCAGGCAGTGCAGGAATAAGGCATGATAAGTACTCTGGTGGGTTGAGACACAGATGCCCTCGAGGCGTTCAATATTAGCAATTTCAAATTCTTATTTGGCTATGTTAATGCCAATCAAGCACAATTAATTTAGCCCACATTCTTAAACAAATAAACAAAAGGGGGAGAAATGAGCCCCAATGAGGAGAGCACCAGTAATTAGAAGAATGATGACACGTTAGGATTACCAGTAAGAAATCAATGTTTGAGCAGGTCTTGTTTTTATCATACTCACTCGTGGATCAGCACACAACCAGAAGACTCACAAGGACAGCTGTGCAACACACACTGTGGAAACCTGTGAGGCTTTTTTTAAACGCTGGGTTCCCTCAAAGTGAACTAACAATGTGAATCAGTGAGCGGCTGAAAGGCTGAAAGAAAACGTCAAAGCTGACACCTCATGGGTATTTCATGTGCTCTCAAAAAGCAGTGCTTCATTACGGATTTAAAAGCTATCGTAGATGCAACAACGCAGTTAGCCTGTAGTTCAATATGTTTGTTTATGTCACGCTTTTGCTTCAGTTTGGTTCGGTTCTGACAGTCCGGTCTGTTTGGGCGAATTTTTAAGGAACAGTCAGAGAAAAAAAACTAGATTTTAATTCCAAAACAATTTCTTTATTTGACTTTAAATGAAAAACAACCTCCGATACACATTCCTGGTGTGTTATATGATATATAATAAACAAATTAACATATGCATTATGATATATATATATATACACTGAATGCAGAGGCTTTGATTGGATTCATACAGTATGTGTTATTGTAAATGCATGGCTTTGTTTCGTGGCTTTAATTATGCGAAATGATGGTTTCAAATGTTTCTAAATACATATTTTGTTTAGCTGAGGATGTAAATCACCAACAAAGAACATTGCTGTAGTAATTACTGAAAGGACAGAGCTTTTCAGCCTATTTAAAGCTAAACTCTGGCCATAACCTGGTGCCGATCAGGATAGCTATGAAAAGTGAATTAGCATAGTGATCTAGCTGGACTAAGAGAGAGCCAGCTTATCATACTAAAAACTCTGACTTTTAAACAACATCCGATCCAATTTTCCCTTCAAATCTGGCTTCATAGCATTTTGCATATTTTTCCACATTCATGCTAAATACAACTGCTAAGAGTGCTTTCAGTGCTTTGTGCTATATTCTGCCATTCATTGGATGTGCCTGCCTGCAGCATAGCCCATAGTGATAGGAAAGGAAGAGTGTCGTCATCCCAGTGCTTGGACTCACAGACACAAACAATCTGAGCCACTTCAGATAGGAATATAATGCATGGCAGATAATTATAGCAGAACCAAAAATACCAAATCTCCCAAGCATCTTTCGAACAGCACATGCTTTACCAAACAATATCATACTGAGAACTGTGGTATCCCTAGTATAGACAATTATTGTTGGGCTTGTGTGGTTTACATTTACTGCCGACTAATTGTGTGACTGTTGTGTAATGCATGTCACTTTGACCTGGTCATAGATCAAGAACCATTAGTGGACATTTTTCCCCATGCAGCTAAAAATATGTATAATAACTGTGTTCCATGTGCACCAATCAGCCCTAACATCATGACCACCTGGATAAATATAGTGTAGACCCACCCTCTGATCACGTCTGAGCTGAATCAGACATCTGAAGGTGGGCTGTGGTATCTGGAACCATTAGCAGCAGATCCTTCAAATCTTGGAGGTTGAGGTGGTGGTGGAGGTGGTGGTGGTGGTGGAGCCTCCATGGATCGGTCTTGGTTGTCCAGCACATCCCACAGATGCTCCATTGGATTGAGATCTAGGAAAGTAAGAGACGAACACAGACCCACATATGACACACTGTGATGCACATGTTTGGACACCGGTATCAGAACCAGCATTCATTTTATCTGCAGTTTGAGCTCCAGTAGCTCTTCTGCTGGATCAGACCACACGGGACAACCTTTGCTCCTCACACACATCAATGAGCCTCAGCCACCCATGACCTTAATCAGTTGTTTTCCTTCCTTGGTCCACTTTTGGTAGGTACGGACCACTACAGACCAGGAACGCCCCACAGGAGCTGCAGTTTTGGAGATGCTCACAGTCTGGTCACTGAAGATACTTTTCTGAAATCAGGAAGAGCATGTAACCAGATGACAAAACATAGATTGTTAAATATGCACTAAAATGTAAATGTAATATAATAAGATTAGGAAGCTACAGAAATAGAGGTCATGGTCAGGTTTGGCAGGTTGTTTTGAAGGCCCAAAGCAGGTAAATATCAACACTTTTAATTAATGAAGCTTAATTTTTGTGCAAACCTGGTGAGCAAAACCTAGCTTAATATAATAATAATAACTTCATTTATATAGCACCTTTTGATTTGATTTTTGATTTGATGACTTTATTTTGAACACGTAAAAGTAAAAATACAAGAAAAAAAAGCAGAAAAGAAGAAAAAGTTATACAAACATACAAAAAAAAAAAAGAAAGAAACAGTTTTACAAAGGAAACAAAATCAATATTAGCAAGCAGTGAAACAATTTACTTTACATGTGCAAAAAGGAGTAGGAAGAAGTTAAAACTTATCTAATCCCACCCCTCTATTCACTATTTTCTGCCATTACACGAGTGCAATCCCACAAGTCAAATCTTCATATATTATCTTCATATTTCCACCAACAAACAAAAGTAAACCCCTCGTGATTCTCAGCACTAGTCTTCCTCCTTTTACCTCATGAAAATCATTTCTTTATACTTCTTCTTGAACTGGATAATGTTCAGACATTGCTGTAGCTCCATATTGAGACTGTTCCACAGTTTAACACCACAGAATGAAATACAAAAACTTCTCCTTGTGGTCGGAACGCTCATCATCTTTAATCTCAACTTCCCTCTGAAGTTATAACCCCTCTCTCTTTCACAGAATAATCTTTGAATATTTCCTGGGAGGAGATTTTTCCTAGCTTTGTACACAATTTGTGCAGAAACAAATGTTTACAAAGTGCTTTGACAAAGAAAGCATGGTTCAAATCACAAAGTAAACCTTTTGACAGACAGGGAGGAGGAACTTTAACAATGCAAAACAAAATATAGTGCAAAAGGTTAAAATGAATACACGTCAATTAAACAGAATGAAGTGGTGGGACATTAGACCAGTAAAACATTGTTTAAGAGGTTTTTCAAGGATAAATAAATATAAATGGATAAGCAAATAAAAGCATTAAAATGACAATAAAATAGGTTTTAAAAACTAACTTAAAACTATCACAAAATAATTCAGTTTTCATTGAATTTATGGTCATTTAGCTTAACACTGACTAATGTATCATGAGCTAGCAACATAAAATGCTAACGTTAAAAGAGCTTTACTAGCTTAACAGTCTTTAAAAAATTTTAACTTCTTTCAGTGAACTTACCGGATAGATGAAGAGTCTTGACAGTTCAGTGTCAGTAAAAAGCTTCAGAGCTTTATCATACGTCTTTTATATTATATTGATATGCTTCAACACATGGCAAACTTTTAGCTGAAGTGTCAACAGCCGGCTACGGAAGCCTGAGAGGGACAAAAAGGAGAGGGTTGAGTTCAGGCCGGTGGACAGCTCCTGGTGCTGAAACGCTGCCGGAGACCACAGCAGTCAGACAGACAGGAGAGTCTGTACAGGTCTGTACAGGGTGGTCCTGAAAGGAGGGAGCTTTGATTCTAGACTAGAAGGGTAAGGGAGGAATTAAAAGGGGAGAAAGCAAACAAGATACTTTGATATTTTTATATAAGTCTGAGGCTAAACAGGGGAATAAAGGGGAACTTCTTCCTCAAGATTTCAGCATGTGTTGCTTACAAAAGGAGTTTCAAGATAAAATGTAATTCTTATATAGAGGAACATTTTATATATGTTTCATATATTATTTATTTATTTATTAGATAATAATGATAAACAATTGGCTGGTAACTCAAGAAAGGAAATTATAGCCTATAAATTGGACAAATAAATATGCACCTACAATAATTAAGTATTGGGGTGGTGGGGTTAGTCAGTGATAACACCCAGGTCCTGTTTGATAAAAGTTTTGACCAAAAAGACTTTACTGATGTTTATACTCATACAGTGGAATAAAGTAAGTTATTGTTGTACACTGTATCCTTTAAATATTTTGCCTTACCTTCAGTGATGGTAATCTTTTACAAGTTACATTTGAGGGAACACAAGCACTTCCTTTACCCCCAAAATAAATATATATATACACCTTTTTGTGTAGACTCAGTTTCCAATATGTAGGCTATCAATGTTTCTTTAAACGAGTTGTCTCAAAAGATTGGGCTTATTTTCCAATGTATTCTTAAATGTTCTTTGTAATTTGTGTAAAAGAAATTCAAACATTTTCTTAAAAGGGTCAAATCTTGGACCTCATGAAAACTAAGTCCCTTTCACAAAACTTGATATACGATCAGGTTAATCCTACTACAAACTGAATATTGTCCTTGTGTTGATTAATTACAAAGATTATCCTAAACATAAACATGTCCAGATCAGCTTTTTTTACATTTAAATGAAATTTAAATTCTTAAGTTTTTTCGGTCAAAATGTAAAAAGTCCAGAACAATTCTTTGGCCGGTAAGATTCAAACATTCACCTCTGACAACTGAGCGAACTTCACCTGCTGAGATGGATCATGTAGCTCTGCAAAGAGCTAATAATGCAAGATTATTTCTGGCAATCCAGCAGTTTCATTATGCTTGAGTCACCTACTTTGATCCAAATCTATGAATGTAGAGAGGTCATATGAGTCCTGTTTCTCCATGGAAATTTTCACCTGAAGCAGGAAAGGAAATAACACTAACAGAAATTTAGTTTAACTTTTTATACTTAGTTAAATGACTCCATTTTGCAAAGACATGAGGCTTGTGACATTAACATATGAGAGGGACTGTATTCTCAAATTTAGCATGCCTCAGATTAAAAACAATCACTCAACAAACTTGCCCATGATCTCAGAATTAAACTTTTAAAAGTAGATTAATTGAAGAGGTTAATATATGGGCGTCATAATTGAGGAGTCTTCTTGAGACTTTAATAAGAACCTCTTAAGATTCATTTCAAGCACTTGAACTATTAGCAGGCAAATTTTAAATCACATATTCTCAGCACAAGTCTTGCATATGTGGCATAAAGTTTGCAGGCCAAAATATTCCATTTAAAATAGACTTAAATATGAAAAAGTGTAACACTCACACACTTATTTTAAGAGATATACTCCAAGCACACGTGGGAAGTTTTCACACACACAACAGTGCAACTTCTTCCCTGAGTTATGAGTGAGATTGAAGCGAGTGATTGAATGCAGACAGAGAGATGGAAAAAGTTAAAGAAGAAGGGAAACCCAGAGCTGCAGGAGGGATGGAGGAAGCACGGGAGAGGGATGTTGTGGAGGTTACGGAGGGGTGGATGCTGCTGAGTGGAAGCCAGCTCGAGCCAAAAGAGGAGGAGAAAGAGAAGCGGTGTGTTTGGGGACTGGAGACGATAGCGTGGGAGAAGGTGAAGGCTTGTTGTTCAGTGGGACCAAGGGAGAAGAGCGGGTTGGGTGAGGGGGGGAGGAGAGGAAGAGGAAGAAGAAGAAGAAAAGGAGTGATGCCTTAAGGGACCGGAGAGAGATGTATGAAGGAGGAGAGGTTGCATTGCTGGCATTTTGGGAGTAAGAGAGGGGAGGAATAACAAGCTGCAGCCTACTTATGTACAGTATGGTGCTCTGTATATGTGTGTGTGCGGGAGAGGGAGAGAGAGAGAGAGAGAGAGAGAGAGAGAGAGAGAGAGAGAGAGAGAGAGAGAGAGAGAGAGAGAGAGAGAGAGAGAGAGGTGTCTTTGGAATGGGATGACAAATGTGCCAGACATGAAAGACCAGCTCACACACAGGCCCTTGGGGAGCCGCTTCTTTACCTGCATACACACACACACAGCAGTATCACACATGTACACACAGCACGGACTTCAGGGGATAAACACGCCAACACATACACACGCAAGTTGGTATTTCTATACTTACAAGGACTACAGGCTGCATTCAAGAAGAATATTTACACCTCTGCTCTGGAAACTGAATAAAATGCAGATGATGCCAACCTGCATTTGCTTTTACAGCCAGCAGGGGGAGATTTCAACAAGCACAAAAAGAAGTTTGTCAAAGTGTGTGAGAAAATGACCCAACTACAAATCTTTATTTGGGTAAACATTTGTTGTGTGTTCCCAGCCTTGTTCTTCAACACAGTAGACCATTCATTGTCAGATAGAGGATAAATCAGGGCGCTGCTACCTGTGATTGACGTGTTGCCACCACAGCAACATCAAACTCTTCTTGTTCAGGACACAGAATTTTTTCTGTAACTATATTTTCTTTTTAGCCCAATTTTTGGCTAGCCTTAACCTCCATCCTAATAAATATATCAGTAACTGTTGAGCATTAAAATATTCATTATTTCTGCTGTAAAGATCAGCTTTTTTGAATTGGTGTGTATGTGGTTTCCAGTACTTGAGGCAGCCTCAAGCGGATCCTCAATGAACAGCAGTTTACTTTAGTTTTTGGCACTTCCGCATTGGCTTCATATTTTTAGACCGGAGGTTGCCGTTTGGTCTAACCTCATCCAATACTTTACCCCAACTAACTTTAGGTGCAGTGGTCAATTTGATATCAGTAGACTGAATGAGGAATTATGTTTTGAAAGTTGTCGCCAGCTGTTTCTACTGCATGAACATTCACCTTGGACGAGGAACCGTGTGAGGAACTTCTTAAATACCCTCCGTACTTCAAGTACTGAGTTTGAGAGAGCATTCGAAAAAGGATCTGCATCTTTAAGACATAGTTTTTGTATTTTTTTCTATTGGCTAAAGATCGTCACAGCTTTGATACAAACATTAAACCAAAGTCTGAAAGTCTGAAAGTCTGAAAGTCTGTGCACTCAATGAAACCCTGGAGTAACCCATCAAGAAAATAAAACATCATCACTTTGTCAAGCTGCTCTGATGACTACAACTCCAAACATACACCTGCATGCTCCACATAGACACTCCAACACAAAGTACTTTATGATGGCACACACACACACACACACACACACACACACACACACACACACACGCTTATGTAAATTCAAAAGCACCCACATGAGAACAAAGCCATGGCATGGGTATAAACAAGGGGGCATACATAAACATTACGTGTACATGCATTATGCAGACACATGCACACATCCGCGCTCTGACAGACCCTCAAACACACACACATACACACACCATTTACCTCATTCATGGAGGTAAGAGCACGCATCATTTCACCTCCTCTCTCTCTCTCTCTCTCTCTCTCTCTCTCTCTCTCTCTCTCTCTCTCTCTCTCCCTCTCTTTAGTCCCCAAATCCATGGCATATGACCTTCTGTGGGACAGATAAAGAATGTGCTTATCAGTCATGCAAATGAGGCTGAATTCATTTTCCACAACAGATGGCCCCATAGATAATGATGATGGAGGAGAGAAAATTAAATGTCTCTCGCTCGGTGA
The DNA here is from genome assembly GCF_009762535.1 of Notolabrus celidotus. Classification (NCBI taxonomy): domain Eukaryota; kingdom Metazoa; phylum Chordata; class Actinopteri; order Labriformes; family Labridae; genus Notolabrus; species Notolabrus celidotus. The sequence goes on from NC_048293.1 coordinate 21,944,486, forward strand.
CCATGGCAACCGCGCCTCTGCGGCGTAATATCAATAATAAGTGCACCGCATAATAAGGTTGTCAGTCCTGTGAATCAAAACCGTCCCTGATGGGATAGAGTGAGGGTGGAGGGGGTGGAAGGGGGACAAGTGAAGACCTCAGAAAGTTGGGTTGAGTCTGTAGGGCAAAGTGGGCCGTCCACTCAGGGTTCACTGTTTGATGTCAAACGAGCGTGTTCGTTAATTAAGTGACTTTTAATGTTTCTATACGAGCGCTTGGTTTGTAACACCAGACTATAAATCAGGGTTTATGACTGGTAACCTGCAGCCTTATTATCAATATGTTATAATGCTTTATTACAGGCTGTGACACTTGATTTTAATCGATCAATGCACCTTGATCCCACATTTCAAATCAAATCAATCTGACACAGAGAGTAAGGCACATTGCACCACTGCCTGTTGGCACTGTGGCAAAAGTTTCTCTTAGCATTCTGCAACAAAGAGGACATTTGAATTACTTATTGGAGAGCTCAAAACTTTAAATTCACGATTATGAGCTGCAGCAAAGAAATGAAAAGAGAGGAGGAGCACAGGGAGGTGAAAAGACAAGGACAAGGACAGAATGAAAGACGCGTCAAAGTAAGGATGCAGCTCTACTGGTGGACTGACTGCGATCATATCAATGTGCAAAAAGATGCCCAGTAAATTTTGTAGTTGGTGTTGGTGTTTCAATGGGAAAACCAAGAAAACAGAGAGAGCAGAGAGAAGGCAGGAGAGGTTAAAGACACAAAAACTGGAGGCTACTTTTCTGCTCGGACAACCCACTCACTCAACATTATCCCTTATTTAAGTTCTGTTTATGAATCAGTTACAAGTTGCCATGGTTTGAAAAATCTTACGTGCTTTCAGAGTTTATATCTTTGATCCGTTTCTTTTACAAAGACTAAAAACTTTTCAATGAGATACCTGCTCTGAATGAGCTGCACACAAGCTGGACGAGAATCTGATGGTCCAGAATGTGTGCTGCAGCAAGATGGTTGTCCAGTCCGCCTCTGGCAACATCTTCTAGCTCTTATTTGTATTCTAAAACAGACAAGATAGACTGTGTATTCCCTCCAGTGTGATCTGGGTCTACCCTGGGGTCTTGCACCGGTTTGGCATGCCTGCAAGAGCTCAAACGAAGACGCCTCCTAATAAGAGATCCTACATGATGAGACTGTCATTCCCAAAACCTAAGAGTTTGTGCTTTTATTCAGAGGAGAGTGCAGAGGATGACGTTTGTTAATGGGCTTTAATTCACACTCTGCTGGCACAGCTGCTGGGGGCAGTTTGAGGTTCAGTGTTTTGCCCAAGGGCATTACAGCATGCGGACAGACAGACCTGGACTCAAACCTCGACTCTTCAAGGAGAGATGACCAATGCTACCATTGAGCTGCAGCCGCCCAAGGGCAAAGAACCCAGGCTGCCTGCTTTGAAGACTATAGCCTCTATGCATTCACTACGTCAAACCTTACAGCAAGAAGGTTCCTGATTCAAACTCTGGTTTTGGAAGAAGAGCCTTTCTGTGTTGAGCTTGTATGTTCTCACCATGCATGACTTGGTTCTCTGTTGGTACTCTGGCTTCCTCCCACAGTCCAAAGACATGCTTGATAGGTGAACAGGGGATTCTAAATTGCCTGTCATTATGCATGTCTGGTTGGTGACTAGTCCAGGATGTACCACACCTCTTGCTAAATGACACCAAGGAATAGGTTTAATCCAAGTGACCCGAATGGGACAAGCGGGACAGATAATGGATGAAGGGATAAAAAAGGTATTGGAGGGGAGGCATTGGCCTAGCGGTCTGAGTGCGCCCCATGTAGGCTGTGGCCCTCGTTGCAGAGGTTGCAAGTTTGATTTAATTTGCTGCATGTCTTCCTAAACTCTCTACTCCCCACATTTCCTGTCTCTCTGCAACTGTCCATCAAAGGCAAAAATGCCCCAAAAAATAAACTACCTAACAAACTAACTAACTAACTAACTAACCAACTAACTAACTAACTAAATAAAAATAAATAAATAAATAAATAAGTAATAAAAGGTATTGGAGTCAGATTGAAGAGATTGAAGAGATGGAAGTAGATATGTCATCAAATTTCATAATTATAGATTTTAAATATTTTTATTACATACAATTTTTTTTACATTTTAGTTTCAAGCTTGCAGTGAGAAGAGTAAAAATATATAAAAAATAATAAATACAAATATAAGTAAAATTAAATGAACAATAAAACCAATAAAAATAAATAATAAATATAAAATATCACTGAGAAATTCCTGATTTCAAAATTAATGATAATGTGAATAAAAGCAAACGTTACTGAGAAAATCTTTGGGACCGCCTCAGAGCAGAAAAAGGTTAGCTGCAACAGAACTGCTGAATGTCAGAATTAAAGGTGAACTTCATAAACGAGTGACAGAGGTGAAGTGCTCGGGCGTAATTTTAGATTCTCGGCTAAATTTTAAAGCCGTATATCAAAAAGGGCTGAGGCTAATCTTTGCTGTTTTAAGATAATAAGAAACGGTTTAACCGCCTTTCTGCTTTTTAAATACCATGATACACACACATCTGTCCAGGGTTTAACTGCCTGCTCTCATTCCATTCCGCTCCATTCCATTCCATTCTACTCACTAAGATCAGTTTTTAAAGCGGCCATGTTGGCTTTATATGCGGTGCCTATAGTCTCTAGATCTTGGAATCTGAACCACTTTAGCTGTACATATAACCAATCTGATGTTATGTTTTTTGTCACAGAACTACATAGTAAAAAAAATGTGTGTTCAATAAGCAGCAAAAATTCTCCTCCTCATAAAGTTGTTTCACTGAATCTATAAAAATCTGCCAAGAATGAGAGGTTTCGATGCAGAGACACTGACGCTTCATCTCGTCTGATTACAGAGCTGATTTATTTGCACCATTATTTAATCTGGAGCCACAGCCACAGTGGTCCTGATGAAAACAGTGATTATTGCACGGCTGTGGACCAAGATGGGGAATTGAACTCTCACTGCTTAGAATTAGGAGAACGAAAATGAAGTGTTCAGATGATGCAGGGAGATTGAGAGATGTGCTGGAGTGGGATGTTTTTTCCTCCGTTAACTGACCTTGGGGAGTGTTTTCACCATCTTCTCTCTCTCTGATTCGACCGCCGTCTCAATCACAGAAGCAAAAACCGTACAGTTGTTACACTCAAACACACACATGATCGGCTCATCTGCCTGATGCTGCAGGACGGACGTAACTAGATCTCTCTTAGCTGATTCTGAAGTTTGCACAAAACAATATATGACTTATCAATCTTCCTTTAGATGTTTTGTTCCGCTGCCACTCAGCAGCTTTGAAGGATAAAGAAACTGAAGATCTGTTTTCCTAAAGGGTGAAGGATGTTCAGATCTGATGACTGTGAAGGCCTTTGAAGGAGCCTTACTTCACTTTCTTTTACTTCTGCAAATGCATTCGAATTCTCACATTTATAAAACAGACACAGGCTTGATTATAAGACAGGAAAAGACTTGTTGAACATAGAAATATTAGAATGATTAGAATGGTTAGCTCTGTTGCCTAACAGCAAGAAGCTTTTTGATTTGATCCCTGGTTTAGCAGGAGCCTTTCTTCAGGAGACATCCTCAAGTGGACACATGAGGGACTGCAGTTTTTTGCACTTACGCATCATTATTCGTCACCAGAGGTTGCAGTGGGAGAAACAGATTCAAAGTGTAAGATGTGACCCAAAATAAAGACAACACTAGTGGGCGCAGGCTGGTGCAGCTGCCACAGACTGATAGCTTGAAAATGTGTCTGATTTTGGTCCCAGTTTTTTTGACTCAACCTGTATCTCTCTTTGAAGAACTCATCAATAATACACACATCAAAAAAAAAGGAGCTCTATCTGCACCATATAGGACTCTGCAGGTTTCTTAACAGTGCCTCAAGTCCTGGTGCTTCTGTCTATAAGGAAGTGTGTCTCTGATTATCATGCACAACAAACTCCTGAGCTAATGAGTCACTATATCTGGCATTTCACACCCACCTCCAACTTTAATAGATCCTAAATGCTGCAGGCTTTTTGTCTTTTTCCAAACTTAAATCGAGATGACTCATCCGATGGTTTTCATTCCTCAGGGCTTTACGTCTCACGCTCCTTCAATCAGCTCTTTTACTTGGTGCAGTGGTATCATATGCAGGGGTTTTTAACACCGGCAGGTCCAGTAAAAATTAAACCATAAGGTCCCACAAACAAGTAGGATTTATTTATCCAAAGATCAGCGCCTCCGTCTTTCTCTCTTAGACATTTTTAAAGACATCTGTCTTCATGTGCCTCTGAATAAATCCTACATAACACATCACGTGCAATCACATGATATATTCATTAATTCTTTATTCTTTATGGTGAACTTTGCCCATGTTTAGTATCTCTGTTTTCTGCTAAACATAAGTTTTCATTACTTTGATGACTGTTTCTCCGTGCTCGGTCGCCTGTTTTTGCAGAAATCCCGTAAGTCTGAAACCTGCCACTCACCTCCTTGTCCTATTTGGGTCTCTGTTTTATTGCCTCTGATAGCCTCTCTCTCCTCTAGCCTCATGGTGCACTCTCGCCCCCTCTTCTCCTCTGTGTCTGCCAGCCAGACACTCTCAATATAGCTCTGCTCATAAACACAGACACAGAGAGAGGGAGAGAGAGAGAGAGGAAGGCTCCTGTGACAGTAATAAAAATGAGTGAGAGGCAGGGGAGAGATGGAGATTGGGGTGAATGAGTGGGAGGAGAGAAAGGAAGAGGAGAGGACACACTCATGTAGAGCAGCCCGCGTACATGTGTGTGTGTGTGTGTGTGTGTGTGTGTGTGTGTGTGTGTGTGTGTGTGTGTGTGTGTGTGTGTGTGTGTGTGTGTGTGTGTGTGTGTGTGTGTGTGAAGGAGAGAAAGATGAATCAAGCAAAGCAGAGAGATTCGGCAAAGTGGGAGACAGAGAGAGAGAGAAAGAGAGAGAGAGAGAGAGAGATGAGAGAGGAAAACACGAGACAGCATGAGAGGAAGGGAGGCTGGGAAAATGAAAGGGGTGAGAAGAAAGAGAGGGGTGTAAAGAGGTAGAATGATTTCAGGGGAGAGAAGGTCGGGGTGAGAGAGAGAGAGTGTGAGAGACACAAGAAGATTTCAGCTCCTCAGCGAGGTGGCTTAAAGGCCGGGCTGCCCTACTTTGACCACTCGTGTAAATAATGAATCCTGTGGCTGCAGGTATGACTCACACACACATAGACACACACACATGTGCACACACACTCACTATTTCACCTTGTTCCCATCTCTCAGACATTACCTGATGTGTTGACAGGTCTGTGCAAAGTACAATAATGGAGACAACGCACAAAAATACAAACTGCACAGCAACCAGGCTGAGAAATGTGAGCTCACCTGATCGATATGTTCTGGATCTGTGGCTCTCAGCTGCCGGCTCGGGACCCAAAAGTGGGTCGCAGAGTAATTCACAGGGTGCTGCTGAAAAGAAAGATGTTGCAAAAAGTCTCAGAGCACATTTATTTTGAAGGACACATGTTTGACGCTGGTTTTCATCTTCCAGTAAACAAAACTTTCAGAAATCTGGGTCCTGATTTTCAGAAACGAGGGGGTGGTTTGTCCTCAGGCTGGACCAGTTGAGAACCACTCCTCTATATAAACCAATGATCAGATTATAATGTCCAATGTGACAGATGTATCTGTCACTGAAACACCAGTGGATTTTCAAGCCGAAGCTGTAGAGCTCTAATTTTGTTGACAAGCAGAAGTTTGATGAAAACATACAAACAACAAAAATCAGCCAGTCACTTTGTGCTACACGTCCAGCACAAGACAGAGAAAAGGAACATTTCACAGCTGTTAAATATCAATACTATACCAAAAATTACTTAAAGCCTCAGTAGGGAGTTTTAGTGACTATGAAATAGGCTGAAGTTAACAGTGAACCCTCTTAATGACCAAGCAAACCACACGCTACAATCACTGACAAGATTATTTCTGCATTATTTAAATTTTTTTGTAGTTCCTCTCATGGGATAGGCATCAGACAAAGTACGCTTTTTTTTATTTGCAGTTTTAAAAGGAGCATTTTGTCTGTTTAAAGGTGGAAACCGGCAGCCGCGAGAATTGAAGCAAATGCAGAAGCATTAAAAAACTGCAGTTCCTTGAGTGTCCACTTGAGGCTGGCTCCAGAAGTACCGGAAACCACATATACACCAATTCAAAGAAAGCCAAGCAGAAATAAACATGTTTACAGTCTGGTTCAAAAAACAAGTGTAGTCTGGATAGCTCATTCCTCAATCGGCACACACTGTACGGGGGTGAATTTTTTCATAACATGGCAGTTTCGAAACAGATGGGTGAGGTCACGGATAATACATCCATTATTTATACAGTCTATGGTTCAAAGAAGCAGAGTGGGATGTCTTTTACTCTGAAAACATCTAAACATGCACAGGACAAGGTCAGCAAAGAGCCAGGAAGTACTGCTCTGTCCACAGGGGGCGCCAAAGTCAACACAAACAGAAAGTCACTCACTGGAGCTTTAAAAGAAACGCTAAATTAGATCATTCCGTGAATTAGAATACACAGTCAGTCATTGCTTAACATATTTGTTGCATCTATGGGTCATAAAAAGATGGTAATGATTCTTTCTATAACATCACCTGACTTCTCTAGTCAAGTAGGGCCAGAGCAGCTGTTACGTGTTACATAGTCGTGGATGTCTTAGTTAAAAGCCGTCTCATGCATGCACCTAAATGCATCCACATTGTTTCACGATGCTCCAGTTTACAAACTTTCACAGTGACTGGAAACAACCTTGCAGTCTTGTGTGACCAGATGCAAGTCTGAGCTCAAACCGCTCCTCTTCACGTCCCAAGCTCTGCCCTCCGTCAGACACACACTGATCTGCACTACATCTTTATAATTTCTTTGAATAATGCACTTTTGTTTTTAAACACATTTGAATTATTTTGATGAATCTTCTTTTACTCTCTGCTCTTTTTAAATGTTAATTTGGTTATTTTACTTTGTTTAATTACTCTGTGAAGAACTCTGAACTGCCTCAGAGTATGAATATACTCCCTGCAGCACACAGACTTGGAGGCTATTTTTTGTGTTCAGCTTCACATTGAAATGAGTGTTTTAAAATCTCACGTAGTTAAAGCTTACCACATGCAACATCTTGGACCATTTCATTGTTCTCCAATCTCTGTATGCAGAGCCTGCCTTAAAAGAGAATAAGAAGACATCATTTCATCTAGCAATGCAACATTTTAGTTCATCTTACATATTTCTGAATGCCTGAACAGAATTACATGAAACACAGCAATATTTGGATGTTTTTGCATTGCTCTGAAGAAAGCATTAAATACATTTCATATTTAAATCACAGGCACATTACCCTAAGACTAAAAAGAGAGTCTAAGCAGAAGAAATGTGTCTTTAGAACAGATTCAGCGTAGAAGCAGAGTCAGCAGGTCAACAAACAGCAGGAGACGGATCCCTCTCCTCTGTTGTTCCAGCAGAAAATACATTAACTCATAACACATAAAGAAACTGCCATGGTTACTATGACTAACACAGTCTCCCTGTGTCGGTGCAAAGGAGTCTGTGTCTTTATTTAGTCAATCACCCCCGACTCTCCATTAACCTTGAGCACATCGGCATGTAAGACAGGAAGGTGTGAATGGCTGAAAGAGTGAGACAGAGAGAGAGAGCGAGAGAGATGGAGAGTGTGAGTGAGTGAACACAACATTGTAATTACCGGCTACACGCTGGCTGGCAATCATAACCTCTCTCTCCCTCCATCCTCATCTCCTGCAGACCTCCAGTGTCTCTAACACGCGTCCTCTCTTTCTGTCGCTCTGGTGGGGGGTCTTTGCTAGTCCATGCAGGTGTGTGTGTTTGGAGGGAGGAGGGAGGAGGGGGGAGGGCATGAAGTCCTGCTGGGCAACTGCAGAGGTAGATGTCCGTCGTAGCTACAAGGCATCTACTTCTCTTTAGCACAGAAGATTGCAGGAGTGGGGATAATTAAAGCATTCTCTGTCCCAGTCTGAGCAGACAACATGTCAGGCTTCTACAGGTCTTAGCAACCTGTTTGAATACATACTGGTTCCTCTGCTTGTGTAGCCAGACCCAATCAAGAGCTGCTGTGTTTTTGTTGGAGGATATAATACTCCTTTCTCATGGAGCATCGTGTAGATACATTGTTTTTTACTCTCCGTGTGTATCTAATCCGGCGGGCTCCAACCTGCCGGATCAGCCGAAACGCAACGGAGCGGATCCAGTGGAAGTTAACACATTGACTAGAATAGAAACATATCAGATCTGGTGCCGTGACAGATCGGAGACGGACCAGACACGGATCAGGGGGAATTTGGCCATAAGCGGTTATAAGAGTTAGCTGATTATACTTTGACGTTGTTTATCATATTATGCTTCTGCAACTTCACGAGCACTTTCTCTTCCCAATATAAGATCTTTTATCGTTGACATTCGGTCATCAGGTGCATTGACCCAAGGATGATCTCAAAGTGCTCATTTCTCGGCTGAAGCAATCTCCAAGAAAAGTCTTAAAAACTTTTATTAATGTAACTTAAAATCTTTAAATTCAGGGCTCAGGTTTAAAAAATGACAAAGGATCTTAAAGATTGCCTTTGAGTAAAACAGCGAGGACCCAAACCAATCATGTCTTTCACTAGTTCCCCCTCTTTGTAAAGGATTATGTCTCATCCAGTTGTTCAGTCTCTTCAGGGCGGGCAGGGTCTGGTGCCCTGGAGTTCAGGATGGTAGATTTTGGATTCAGCGTCACCTCAAAGACTGTCATGCTGTGCAGACATCTGTTGAGAGAATCCAGCCCTGGTTCTTCTGCGGGGGGCGGCTTGCTTGAGCTTTTCTATTGATCCTGGATGTCTTAACCTCAATATAGACAGCATGGTGGTCCGTGTGAAGTTTGGGGTACAAAGTCAGGGGTCGGGAAAGCTTACTTTTCACATTCAAGTCCATGAACAACCCAAAGCACTGAGCATGAACACAGGCATTGACAAAAAACGGCAACATGATGTATGCAACCCTAAGGAAGACGGACCTCGGATGCACCCCTGCATGGAGGATTTCAACTATTCATGAGGGGAGCAGCCTCCTGCTCCTCCCTCACTGAGAGTGTGAGCTGAGACAGAAGGCGGGCAGGAGGAGGGTGGGACGCTGCTGTGTTTTCTGCTGCAGAGTTTGGAGGAAGTGAAGGACAAGTTTTCCTCTGTGCAGCTGCAGTGCAGGTTTAAACATAAGGTCTCTGTGTGATGTCGGACAGAGTCAGCGGCAGGCGTTCCTTAGAGGACGGATCAGGAGATCTACAGCACGGCGGGCTGCGGGGGGGCCCCTCTGCAGCAAACTCAGATACACCCGAGACTGTAAATGACTTCATTTTACACACAGGTGTTTTGACTGGAGGGAAATACTGGGTTGGATCTGATCCAGATGGAATTCTGGGTACTCCAGCACTGTGAGCTTCTTAATTTGGGGTTAAAGGAACATTTCAAAGGTTTTTTATATTTTAACCCAAGTACAACAACTGCAGTTCAATAAAAAAGCAAAAGAATCAACCGCTCTTTGAAATACTTCAAGTTGTCACAGCTGTGGTGTTGTGACAGAGCTGACGGTGCAGGACCTCGGCTGTGCGGACGGTCTCGGGTTGAAGCAGGGTCCAGACTGTTGGTCTGCTGTGTGATCCTGTGTGTGTTGATATGCTGCTGCTGTAACGTCTGCAGAGTCTACCTGCTGGGGTTTACTGTGGAGAGCTCCTGATCTGTTAGTGCTGAACAGACCTGCTGCTGGGTGTGTGTTAGAGGGAGTATTAGAGTCCATGAGTGAGTGTGTTTTCAAAAAGGTTGTTTTATGTTTCGTGTCAGGAGCAGAGTTTTAGGGTCAGCAACATGTTCCTGTCTCACTGCCTCCTACATATCCTCTTCACCCTCTTCTCCTCTTCCTTTAAGCTCCTAATCAAGGAAGGATGCACAACATGATGTAGAGAGGACACAGCAATAATCACTGTAATGTTTACATAAATATCCAAGAAGGTGAGGGAAGCAGAGTCTAACTCGATGATGACATTAGGTCTTCATATCAACTGGATCTGTGTCCGGTCCGTCTCTGAACTGTCATAGCACCAGATCTGATAGGTTTCTTTTCTAGTCAATTTGTTAACTTCCACTGGATCTGCTCTGTTGTGTTCCGGCTGTGTCTCTAATCCGTCAGGTCGCAGCCCTCCAGCTCAGATACACAAGACTTCTATGTTTGCCGGATGCCGGAGCACGACGCATCAATCTCAACAGAGCAGATGGAGCAGGACAGGAAGTCAGGCACCAAAACAAAATGAAAACATCCAGTTAATTTTCAGAATAAAACACTCTGTGTTATCACCAGATCCTATTTCACTTAACTACAACAACAAACCGTCATGATGAGTGGAGCCAGGCCTGGAGTCAAGAGGTCAGAGGTTTTCAGAGGACCAGAAAGACAACATGGATGAGGAGAGGAGGAGGAGAATCCTTTATTCAGTAATTACCGTGGGAAAACCTCGGTCACATGACTGCAGCTGCCCGGCGGTCCTGCTCTTTGCTGCTTTCTGAAAACACAACCGGTGGATGTTGATGGACGAGAGAATACGGAGCTGGAACGGCGGATCAGGTGGACACTTCGGCCTGTGACTGTATAAGAGCATGGGTTGCCAATTCCAATAAAATACCTTGTCAGCAGGTATATTTATTATTTCCTTGTTTGAGCAGTTTTCTTTTACTTCCACACAAAGCCGCGTGCACATTTGCTGAATGCTTCACGTGAAAGCTGTTGGGTTTGCTGAACAGAGACCGGTGCAGCAGCAGCCGTAAGACATCCCTCAGTTCATCCCAAAACTGCCAAGAATGTAGAAAGATTACGATGACCTTCAACTCCTCGATGGTGAAAGGACCAGACTGCATGGATGGCATTTAATTGAATCTACAGTCATACGTGTTAGGAGACTATTCTGAGACCGTGAAGTATTTCTGTCTTCATCGCTTTCACCTCATCTCTCTCCCGTGTTCCTCCCGGCTGTTTGAGTTATTTCCTTTCCTTCTTCCCTCCATACCTCCTGCTTCCTGTTTCCTCCTCCTCTCTCTATGATTCACAGACTCGCTCCTGTAGCAGCATGATATCTGTATAGCTGCAGATGGTTTCCACCATCTGCATACAAAACACATGTAGGAGTGCAGTGATGGAGAGCAGCACAGCCATCAGTCTCTGTCAATGAGAGTTGAGTGTCTGAGTCACCGTGTGTGTGTGTGTGTGTGTGTGTGTGTGTGTGTTTGTCTGTGTGTGTGTGTGTGTGTGTGTATGGATGTGTGTGTGTGTGTGTGTGTGTGTGTGTGTGTGTGTGTGTGTGTGTGTGTGTGTGTGTGCATATGAGATGCAAATTAATCAGTGCGTATATTTTATTAGCATGTGCCCACAGCTTGAAAATGTGCTTCATATTTAAGTGTGCTCATACATCTGTGCTCCATCCTTGCATGTTGGTGCGTGCATGTGAGTGTGTGTGTGTGTGTGTATGTGTGTGTGTGTGCATGTGTGTGTCTGGGCCTTAGCTGGACCTGCAGACAGACAGGAGAACTGATTGGCCGACTCTCCCCAGACATCTGACGCGGCACTCTGTCGGAGCACGTTCACAAGCTGCAGGTCACCTCATTTCCTCCTCCGACGCACACACACAGACACACACACAAACACATACGAGGAGAACATGCCAACACACGTGGTCAAACCCACTCACACATACACACAGCAGACACATAAATCATTGTCAGACTCAGCGTTAATCAGCAGCTGCGGTTGCTTCTCGGTAAATGTCGAGCAGAGGAAAGCTTGTTGTTATTTGCACTCTGCTGCTTGTTTACCTTTATTATCGATGCCCAACACGACACGTAAACTTTTTAATCTCCCTCAGATCAATTTACTTCCCTCCGTCTCGTTCCAGAGGAATAACATACGAGTACATCTGTTTTCCGGAGCGTATCGAAGCTCCAAACATTTAGGAAATGAAAGAAAGAAGCGTAAACAGCTGTTTTACATCGAGCCCCCTTTATGAAACTCCTCATCCAGATCTCTCCATCAACGAGCACAGTGGTTTATTTCATGCATCAAGACACCAAACACACACATTCTTCCAAGCATGTCATTCTTCTCACTATAATTAGTTGCTCTGAAAGCTGTATGAAGAATGATTCTTCTCCGTATGCACAACAAATATCGTTAAAGGAGAACAACGCTTCATTAAAAGCAGAGAGGACATCGAGTCAACGTACGCTTTGTCTGTTTGAGACTCTACACACAGATTCAGCTGCTGCTACATCGACTGACTGTAAAGATATATGAAGCGTCTCCACCTCTTCCCATTGTGCAAAAAGTGAAGCCAAAACACTCACATGCAACGAGGGCAGACGTCGTTGGATCAGCTGGTGGAGCCGCCCGACTTCCGGAAACAAACAAAAAAAACAATTTAGCGTACAGATTAAAAAGTTCAAATGTTAGACGTTAGTGTTTATTTAAAGCTACATTGAGCTGTCAATCATGGTGTCATATCCCCTTTTTTTATAGCATCAAATAACTGAATTAAAACTAAACAATGAAGAATGAACACTTGGACATAAATCAGCATGATCAAAACTAACTGTAATGACAGAAAACATGTTTGAGAAATATTTATTTGACTTTTGTTATCACCTGACTCATGGCTGTTACAAAGAGGGAGACTTCATACAGAGGAAGCAGTCAGAAATGCTTCATTTTAACGTAGTTAACACACATATTCAATGTTGAGTGTGCAAGGAGAAGGAATTGAGGTGTGGTGTGATGGTGGTGCTTCTTGCAACAAACCAAAACAAAGATAGGTTGTGCAGCAGGCTCAGCTGAGAGAGGGTGAACGCTCAGAGGCTTTTTTGCGTCCTGAGGGAATGAGAGAAGCTCTGAATGAGCCAATAGTGTTTAACGGCTGAATTTAAGGTGACTGACGAGTTTCTGAGTTGGTCCTTATCTCTTGTCATATCACTGTTCTGTTTGTCTCTTGCTCTCTTCAAAAGCGTTTGTGTCTAATACGCCGTATTTGTGTTTATTTTTTTAACCTTTTTTAGTGAAAAGAGGAGTAGAGAGAAATTCATTAGTTGACTTGACAAAGATGACAGAGGAAAATTAAGAACATAAAGCAGACACTTTAAAAAAATTAGCAGAGTTTGTTTAGATATGGACACCCATTGGTTTCCGAAGAGGGTTCGCGAAGCCTGAAGTTGTCAAATTCTCCAACTGATCTTTGGCTAAGTAAGAAACCAACAAACTGTGGGGCTAATCCTTAGAATAAATAAAATCAAAAACTATCAGTTGAAAAAAAAACTCTTGACAGTAGTTTCAAATTTAAAAAAATGAAGAGCAGTGACCAAATTTATATTTGAGCAGTAGAAATGTACTAAATATGAGTTCTAATGTGACCTCCTTGGATTTGGAGACAGCCCCAAGTGGACACTCGAGGTACTGCAGGTCTGAGCACTTTGGTATCATACAGCGCTGGAGGATGTTGCTTACTTGAGACTGACTCCATCAAGAAACTGCAGCTTGTATATTATGGACTGTGTAAAGTGGAATGGGCAGACTGTTGCATAAGATTCAGATGTGTGTGTTTGTCACGCAGGTGTAGAAGAGCCGGATTGGATTGTATTAAAAAAAAAAACATCATTAAAATGTTTTGAAATGTAGTGAAAAAGTTTTTGCATTTGTTTATAAAAGTAACATGTTACCTGACATAGACGCTCAGATATCATGAAATAGCAGTACAGTAAGTTTGCTGTTGTAACAAAGTTTGTGAGTCTGGTTCCAGGCTGAACACACGCTCACGTTTTCCTCTCAGTAATAACATCATCATATTTATGAAAGTTTGAGGAGGGCTGCAGAATGCAATATGTGTGGTGGGAGATGAGCCTTTGACTGTATGCATTTAAATATCAAATGTGCCTGTGTGGGATTCCACCTCCAGCACTTTACAGTCATTTTTTGGAAACTGAAGTTTTATTGTTATTACTGAGTTGTGTATATATGTGCATGCATGTGGGTGGCTACAGTATTCTCTGGGTTCTTATAGTGTTTGTGTAAGTTAATGTTCGACTGTTTCAAAAAGGACCCTTGAAACCCAAAGTATATGTTTCCATGCGTGGGTAGATGTTTGTGTGTGTGCATGAGTGTGTCTTCTTGATACCTAAAGAAAAAGTTAAGTTTGGATGACTGCTCGTCGTGAACCTGCTTGGTTTTATTCATCCATTCACTTGTTGCTCCAACGTTAACCATAAACCAGGCAGATGTGACATCACCAATCACTCTACCATTAGCTCACCCCTCATGTTCATCATGAATAACATCGGACACAGCTCTTCAAGAAGTCGTCCTGCAGGTCAAACGTTGACCTCCCATGAAATCAATTCTTTGTGGGCTGCTCTGCTTTTTTTTTTTCACGGTGTCAATGCACAAGGTCACGCCCAAGGTCAAAACACTGTGCAGGATGAGAAAATAGATTCTTTATTATATCAGTCATGCATTCATCCTCCGTTTGGTGAGTCCCTGAGAAAAAGGAGTTAAATCAAATGACTAGAGTCGGACTCAAGTGACAGAAATGTATCCCTCAAAAACACTTAAAAATGTAACTTCTCTTCTGACACATCTCATCCTCTGTCGTTGAATACCTAAAGGTCGTTGAGACCTGGCATTAACGTGGTGATCCTGGGCGATGCACCGCCACAAGTCGACAGCTCTAACGGCCAAATTCCACCAGATCCGTGTCCGGTCCGTCTCCGATCCGTCATGGAACCGGATCTGATAAGTTTCTATTCTAGTCATTTTAAATATTAAATAGATAAATTATATAAATGAACATCAAATTCTAAAATCCTGCAAGTGATACTGCCTAAAAAGAATAAAAACCTCTTGATTAAAACACGCTCAGGTGACTTCTCCTTCCTGTCAGATAAACACCTCACAGTAAACTAAGTCTTTGTTCTGCAGCAGTGAGTGTGTCCTTTAAGAGTGTGAGATATAAAACAGTGAGGAGCAAACTAAGACTGTAAAGTGTAAAACAGTGTGCACTAAATTGAACTGTTAATATTTCCAGCATCTGATATTATGCATGCAGTGAGTTTGGATCTTGTTCTCCTCTCCCCCACAGGTCAGGTGGCTTTTTGCTTTTCCCTTTGACTTGTGTGAATTATTTATTTTACACTTCAGCAGACTCAACCGCATGGTGCAGAAGTGTTTTTTTAAATCTGGCTTTAATTCCGGGGGAGGACCCTGGACTCCCCGTGTAAACGATCCGCCCCCACAAACAATGACTCACGATTCCACCCGTGAGAAGAATCCACAATGAGACCCTCTGCACCGTCAGAGCACTCCTGCGTGGGAGGATGTGTTGATTGACAGCAGCCGCATGGAAGGTCAGAGTTCAAATGTATAGATCGGAGGACAGAAATAGGTTGTTTACGAAACAGGAAGAACACACACACACACACACAAACAAACACACACACACACACACACACACTCAAGAGTCAGTATCTTGGCAACAGCAGCGGTCAGGTCATTAGCAAGGGTGCCAGACGGCAGCAGGGACAGACGAGTCAGTCACACACACACACACACACACACACACACACACACACACACACACACACACACACACACACACACACACACACACACACACACACAGATTTGGCACTCACTCTGTACCGGGTCAAAGGGTGCTCACCATGAACGTGTGTGTTGTTGTTCAGTGTGTGTGTGTGTGTTGTCTACAGTAAGAATTGAAAGATGGAGGCTGAGGGTACAGAAGGTTGCATGAGGATATGAAGAAATGTTCCTTTTACCATGAAGTCAAAAAACAAACAAACAAACAAAGAATAATCAAATAAATAAAGTAGAGAATCTTTCTGACAAAAACGACGATCATAAGCACTGATGGTTCAAAGAATATAATTGATTTACTCTTTACAATGTTACCTCTCTGTGGTAGGGATGTGTTCGACAGCGAGTGAACGTTTTTATCTTAAGGTTGATGGTCACCGCAGAAAAAATGGACAAGCATAACACCTGACTCCCACTGGATCCGTGTCTGGTTTGTCTCCGATCCGTCACAGCACTGGATCTGATTCTATTCTAGTCAATGTGTTAACTTCCACTGGATCTGCTCTGTAGTGTTCCTGCTGCGTCTCTGATCCGGCAGGTCGGAGCCCTCTGGATCAGATACACAAGACTTCTATTTTTGCCGGATGGCGGAGCACGGCGCATCAATCTCAGCAGAGCAGATGGAGCGGGACAGGAAGTCAGGCACCAAAACAAAATGAAAACATCCGGTTGATTTTCAGAATAAAACACTCTGTGTTATCACCAGATCGTATTTCACTTAACTACAACAACAAACCGTCATGATGAGCGGAGCCAGGCCTGGAGTCAACAGGTCAGAGGTTTTCAGAGGACCAGGAAGACAACATGGATGAGGAGAGGAGGAGGAGAATCCTTGATTCAGTGATTACCGCAGGGAAAACCTCGGTCAGCTGTCCGGTGGTCCTGGAGTCGGATCGCAACAGAGCGGCGACGGACCAAATTTGAAATTATTTGAAACATTATCTGCAAAAAAAAACAAAACAGGATCAAACTAAAGAAGCTAAAACTATGAACACAACAAGCCATATTTAATACCTGCAACATGCTGATTCCACATTTTTAATATGTGGGCGACCAACCATTGATGGAGGTGAAACTGAAGGTGAGCCATGTTTAGCTGGCAGTGCAAACTGTGTGCAGGTCAAGCGCCCAGGTTTGGGAATCACTGTGTATTAGTAAAGCCAGGTAACGAAAAATTACCTGCAGTAGTCTGAACTAGTCTAGTCTGAAAAGAGGGGAGTCCTTTCTTTATCATAACTCAGATTTATTTGTAGTATGGGAGCGGGAGTTGGAATGATTTACGTGTTAAACTGAAGGGAACATGTGCTCTAATTTTCCTCTTCATGGCTGCGTCTGTTTACTAGAAATTAAAAGCCAACCTTCACGTCCGTCTCTCTGACATTGACCTGCCGTCAAACACACTCTGCGAGGTCAGGATTATAACTCAGTCGGTCTGCACTCTCCACAGCTGCACTGTTACTGTAACCTGCTCTCACAGCGCTCTGAAGTGATATCACCTCATTTTATTCCCCGTCTAACTCTCTCAAACCACATCCCATCAAGCTGCTCGGAGGTTTACTGGCCCTTCAACGTGTGAGAGAGCCTGCAGCACTTCTGCAAGAGGCTTTAAGATTAGGACAATATGGCTGTGACGCAGAGGAAACAGAAAACCTGTCAGGGATTAGAGGAGATTTGGAGTTTCACTTCCCCTCCCGAAGACAGACGGAAAAGTTTGAACGAGGAGGGAAAGAAGTATAAATTATTTTATAGGCCGCTAAAATTGGGGGAATATGCTCCCAGTAATTGCACACGTGTGTTTTTTGAATGAGTGTGAGTGTGTGTGTATGAGTGCATGTGTTTACGAGCCCATTGCTGCAGAAATACAGGTGTAAACACGCGTAAACTCGTAATTTACAGCAGTTAACCAATTTTTTTCCATCTGTTTGCAGAGAGAGCCAAACAGGGCATTAAAAAAAAAAACACACACACACACACTCACACACACACAGGGTCAGTTAGAAACAGCTCGACAAACACCCCTTCCCAAATATGCACACACACTTCTTGAAGGGCAGCCAAACCACACAGAAAGACTGCTCGATAGCAACTGGATCAGGGTTAGGGTGTGTGTGAGTGTGTGTGTGTGCATGTGTGTGTGTGTGTGTGTGTATGTGTGTTAGAGTGTGTGTGTGTGTGATTTTTAGAGGGTGCCAGCAACCAAACCAGGGCACTGCTATTTATAAATAGTGGTGGGGACGAAGTCTTTTCGAGCATCGGTGGCCTCAAGCCCCCTCGTACACACCCCAATTATCCCCACCCCACACTCACACACACACACACACACTTCACACTCCTGCCACATATAAAAAGCACAATTTCCCCCCGAACACACACTTTCACGTCCAAGTCCAGAGCTCAGTATTGTTATTATTTTCCGCATCAGTGGGTTTGGGCTGCGTCCAAGCATCTGAGCGGGAGAGATGTGAGAATCTGTGGAGAGACACTCAGGGGGGATTGTAGCAGTTAGTTGTTTGCTAACGAAGCTCGCTGCACGGTTTGAGGCTGGGAGATTCTGCAGCTGATAGAGGGTTAGGGTGAAGTGTGAGCTCTTCTCTCACCTTCTTCAGTAACACATCTGAATGTCAACAACACATCTAAAGCAATGCAGATGATGATGTTGAAGTTCTATTTATAGTTTGATGAACTTTATTGAAAGAGATGCAGGTGACTTACACAAGGGCCCCATCATGCAGCTGGTGCAGGGCGTCTGGGTGTGCAGCACAGACACAGGTCATTTTTTTTTTACACCCAGTGCCCAGACTGAGTAAAAAGAAAATGAATTTGTGCCAACATTAGCGCTCTAAGATGTACTGTGTGGTCAGGCCGAGCAGCAACCTCCGGTCTAAAAATATGAGTCCAATGCAGAAGTGGTAAAAACTGGACTTCATGGAGGATCTGCTTGAGTACCAGAAACCACATACACACCAATTCAAAAAAGCTGATCTTTACAGCAGAAATAAACATGTTTACAGCCTGGTTAAAAAAATGAGTGTTGTCTGGATAGCTCATTTCTTGATCGGCACACACTGTACGAGGGTTTAATTTTTTCAAAACGTGGTAATTTCAAAGGTATTAAGATTATGAGTCTTCCAATGAGAGGCACAGCTGACTTGATTGACAGGCGGGAACAGTGTAGCTGTTGGCTAGGAGGCTTAAACCCCGCCTCTTTACGTCACACTCGCTCGACAGAAGTTAGGTTGAGTTCAGCATTTCCAATATGGCTGCCGCCGACGATTGGCCTCAAAACAGCGATTCAGAAACAGATAGGTGACGTCACGGATACTACGTCCATTATTTCTACAGTCTATGGGTTCGACACGAAGGTGGCATGTTGCTGTCTTGGGAGAACGGTCTACGCCTTCGACAAAGAAAATCCATTATCAGCTGCTGTGTCTCGAGTGTAAATGTGAACTTTTCTGTTCATTTAAAAGTCCTGGGGCCTCATGTACAAAGACTTCCTACTGAAACATGGCGTACGCTCAAATCCAGAAAACGTTGTATGTACAAAAATATCCAGATGTATGAATCTGTGCGCAAGGATCAACAGCTGCAGAAACGTGCATACACCAGCCATGAAGTTGTTGTGAGGCACGCACATTTCCACTGTCATTTCACTCTTGATACATCTGAACTTTGCAGTGAAAAAGAGCGTACGCCACGTTTTTGTGCGTACACATGTATCAACATAACTTTCATGGTGGCCTCTTTTTAGAGAACAATGGAGGAAGGAGAGTTGCCGACAATAACTCACTTTACTTCATACTCTTCATGCACAGGGTAACCGCCCGTGCTAAAACAGTATGGCGGTATTTCTGTACAGTAAAAATAGCTCTATGTGGGAAGTCTGCTGTGCCGTGATACTGTATCTACATTATGGGATGTCAGTTGTTAGTATTTGTGCTAATTAGTGATGACAGTTCATCTGGGAGGCCCCTGCACAGTGTGATCATCCAGGCATGTGTGCTCCATGCAAAGCCCCCTCCCAGCTCTTGACACACACACACACAGACACACACACACACACACACACACACACACACACACACACACACACACACAAACACACACGCTCACACACATTTGGCTGCAGGTAGGAGGATCACCAGAGCCCAGGGTGTCTGTGATGGATGGGTAAATGTTGCAGTCTGTGTGTGTGTGTGTGTGTGTGTGTGTGTGTGTGTGTGTGTGTGTGTGTGTGTGTGTGTGTGTGTGTGTGTGTGTGCTGATTTGCTTGAACGTGAGGATTAATCTGCTCCTTTGTGTGAATGATGTGTGTGTTTTGTGTGTTAGTGTACATACAGGTGTATGTTTGGGTGTGAAGGTTTGATTCTGAAGCCGAGGTGTCGGCTGCCCCACAGAGGTGACGGTGGTGTCGAAGGTTTTGGGATTGAGGGGGGAGAGCAGGTAGATAAATGGCCCACCCCTTTCCTCCATTCCTCCCTCTTCCTCTCTCTCCTCTTCTTCACATTCTGAGAAGGTCAGAGATTCAGAGGGAGGGAGGGTGGGGGCGCTCCTCTTCTCTCTCTGTCCTCAATAAAGTGTCCTGTTTTGTGCACTACATGGGGAGCAGCACAACCAAGCCCTGACACAACCTCTCCCCACCACATAGCACACCCTCTGCTACCGAGAGCACTTAAAGGATGATTACAGCTATTTCAACCCTAACCTTTATTTCTTAGTTTTTGCAGACATGACAATCAGTGGCATTCAACATTTTTCTGCTTGCTTGAATGTAGAGTTTTTTATAGCTCCAGATAACCAGCACCCACTTAAACGTCTCTCCATCTCTGAACCTGTCCGTTATCGTATTTGTCTGAAGGAATGATAGAAGCCAACTTCTCTGTTCTTCTGCTGCAGAAAGCAGTTAGGAATAAATGACTTCCTGCCAATACTTCCTTTTTCATGTGCAGCATCGTTCCCAGTGTACTAATATCTTTTCTCAGTTTTCAGAACGAAGCACAGAGCAGGACCGCCGGACAGCTGCAGTCATGTGACCAAGGTTTCCCCGCGGTAATCACTGAATTAAAGATTCTCCTCCTCCTCTCCTCATCCATGTTGTCTTTCTGGTCCTCTGAAAACCTCTGACCTGTTGACTCCAGGCCTGGCTCCGCTCATCATGACGGTTTGTTGTTGTAGTTAAGTGAAATACGATCTGGTGATAACACAGAGTGTTTTATTCTGAAAATTAACCGGATGTTTTCATGTTGTTTTGGTGCCTGACTTCCTGTCCCGCTCCATCTGCTCTGTTGAGATTGATGCGTCATGCTCCGGCATCCCGCAAAAAATAGAAGTCTTGTGTATCTGATCCAGAGGGCTCTGACCTGCCGGATCAGAGACACAGCCGGAATGCTACGGAGTGGATCCAGTGGAAGTTAACACATTGACTAGAAAAGAAACCTGTCAGATTCGGTGCTGTGACGGAGCGGAGACAGACGCATTTGGCCGCAAATCCTAGAAGGAGTTTCTGTTTATCTGTTTCCAGTGAGTCTCAGTTTTGCTGTAATCAACTTTGCTCCAGCTTACATCTGTGTGAGCCCAATAACAGATTCACTTGCAATCAACAGGTCTCTGCTCCTCTGCACTCTCCTAGTCATTTTACACTCACCCCCTGCTGCTCCACTCTGCCTGCCAGCCACTCCCATCCCATCAGTCAGCTCAGCTCACCTGTGCACGAAGCTTCCTCATCACTCACTCACTGATGGATTGTTCTTTACAATCTCATGCAAGACTTTCCACTCACTCAGTCTCAGCTTTCTGCCCCTCATCACAAGTTCTGCAGCAGCGTTCTTGGTCTGAAGCTACTTTGCCTCAACTTCAGCCAGGTGTACATTTTGCGAATTGAGGCCAATTCTGACCCAGTTTTTGAGTCGCATGGCTGATTTGGAAGTTTCAGCTCAACCAAAGTTTTGGTCGGCTGATTGCACACTCTTGCACGGTGCAAGCAGATTTTAATGCGTTGTAAACTGATGTAATAAGAGAGGCTACACCTCAGCCATGCATTTTGCTATAGCATATGTGAATCACTGACTGCTGATGAACCCTGCGGCAGTATGCCGAGAGATAAACAAGAGAGGAAGACGAATTCCCCAGCTGGAAGCATTAATGTGTGAGTATCATAACAGTTATCTTTAAATCAGTGAAGCAACAGCAGCATGCAGCTGTCAGTGGATTAGAGGAGCTGCGTTGTACCCAAAGCTCTTGATTTACCGGTGATGCTGCTGCATTAACAACCTTGAATTATCCGCCGCCCTGTTAGGATAAAAGCAGCGCCAAGGTGACTCGCAGCAACTATTGTCAGATGGTCCTCGCTTTTTCTTCAGCAAAGCGTGAAAGTGAAACGACCCGCTGAATTCTCCCAGTCCCTCAGCGCTAAATGGAAAATATTACAATGCACAGACGCCCGCCTCCAAATTAAACACCACGGAGGAGAAGAAGAGGAGAGGAGGAGGAGAGGTAAACTGCTGTTGGATGTGAAGCAGAAAGATGTGTTAATGTAACGTTACAGATGTCTGGAAATGCTCTAAAACAGAAAGTATCTAACTTTGTGGAGGGTAGACCACGACATTACCCGTCCCAGTGGGGCCACCCATGCAACTAATGAATGCTTGGTAGTCATTCGACTCTAATCTGCTTCTGAATGGCCACCAAATGGCGACTGTGTTACATAAATTAAGGGTCCTTTAACTGGTTAGCTTGTGAATTTGACATCGTCAGTTTCTCCAGAGAAATCATTCAAAGGGAAAGCAGCAGATAGAAATCTGTCTGATTCTGCTACAGAATATTTGCGACATGCCTCTTTACAACTTCTCGTGTTTGCAGGCCGGCCTCGTCTTTGCATCTTTACATGTTTCACGTTCCAAGTCAGCTTCCATGCGGTTTGTTTGTCTCCTCGTTTGTTTGCTTGTTTGTTTGTGCCTTTGCTCTGCTCTGCAGCTGAGCTAACAAGGCTCCAGTTTTGCCCGGGCCGCTGGTGCGGTCCAATTAAAGGGTGTGATCAGCCAGAACGCTTTAATGATGGCTGTGGAGCTGGAGCTGACTGGCTTACAGAGAGAGGGAGAGAGAGAGAGAGAGAGAGAGAGAGAGAGAGAGAGAGAGAGAGAGAGAGTTAGAGAGACAGTATGCTGGGAAGTGGTGTCTGCAGTATACAGTGTTGTGTCTCAGTAGCTCCAATGCAGACAGCAGATGGAGTGAAATAAGACTATCTATCTATCTATCTATCTATCTATCTATCTATCTATCTATCTATCTATCTATCTATCTATCTATCTATCTATCTATCTATCTATCTATCTATCTATCTATCTATCTATCTATCTATCTATCATTTTCTAATCAATTATCCATCATCTGTCTAAGTATCTGTCCATCCTTCCATTCATATATCAATCTGTCATTCAATCCCAAGATTCCATCCATCCTTCCATCCATCCATCCCTCCATCCATCGACCCCTTTGTCCCTCCCTTCGTCTGTCCTTCCGTCCATTTATCAATCCATCCATCCATCCATCTGTCAGTTCATCAATCAATCCATCCATCCATCCATCCATCCATCCATCCATCCATCCATCCATCTATCTATTCATCTGTCCACTCATCTTTCTATCCATCTATCCATCCATTCATCCATCCGTCTGCATGTCCATTTATCATTCCATCCATCAGTCCATCTTCTGTCCAACAATCCATCCGTCCGTCCATCCATCCATCCATCCATCCATCCATCCATCCATCCATCCATCCATCCATCCATCCATCCATCCATCCACCCCTTTGTCCCTCCCTTCGTCTGTCCTTCCGTCCATTTATCAATCCATCCATCCATCCATCCATCCATCCATCCATCCATCCATCCATCCATCCATCTATTCATCTGTCCATTCATCTTTCTATCTATCTATCCATCCATTCATCCATCTGTCTGCACGTCCATTTATCATTCCATCCATCAGTCCATCTGTCCAACAATCCATCCATCCATCCATCCATCCATTCCTCTCTCCATCCATCCAATTATTCATCTGTCCTTCCATATTTATACCTTAGTAAACATGTGATCTGACTTTGAGTAAACAGTTCCTTACTCCACGTCTTCACGTCACAGATTAGAGTCTTCTTTTGTTAGCTGAATGGATCAAAAGCTAACTGTCGCAAGCAAAACTGGCCCGTGTCTGACTGAAGTTCTTTGTAGGAGAATTCAAAAGTACGAAGCATTGTTGAACAAGTAATAATAATAATAATAATAATAACTGAGTACAGATGTCCAGTTGCAGACGAGAGAACGGAGAACAGATACGCTGATATGCTGCAAAATCCTGTGTCCTGAGTGTCTCTGAAAGTCATGATCCAAACATAAAGATGATTATTATACCTTCAGCCGTCTAAGCGAGACGCATCACGTTATAATGTGGTTTTATTTCCTGTGTGAAATACCTGACACCCCTCACACATCACACGCCAACACCTGTTCTATACGAGCGTTTAAACTGAGGCTCCAAATCACTGCTCACATGTGGCGCTCCCTGCTCCCAGCTCGCTGTCACCCTCTATCATACAGGCATATGGCTAATACACACACACACACACACACACACACACACACACACACACACACACACACACACACACACACACACACACACAGCTCTTTGTTTATGTGTGTTCTGTTTACCTAAAGCCTCAGTGTTATATTTGAGCATGTTTATGAAATGCCCTCACGAACACTCGATTAGACACACACATGATGTGCACACGTAACTCTGTGTGGGTGTGTGTGCAACTTGTGTTTGTGTGTTTGTGTGTGTGTGTGTGTGTGTGTGTGTAAAGTATTCGACCCCTGGCTCTCAGCAGAGGCCGGCGTCTGTTGTGGAGCCCTCTAATGGACGCCCAGCTGGAGTCAGGCACACACACACGGGCAGCCAAGGTCAGAGCCACTGCCTCTCAGGACCCCATCATTTGGCAGAGCTCTGCAGCCTGCAGTTTGTGTGTGTGTGTGTGTGTGTGTGTGTGTGTGTGTGTGTGTGTGTATGTGTGTGTGTGTGTGTGTGTGTGTGTGTGTGGGTGTGTGTGTGTGTGTGGGTGTGTGTGTGTGTGGGTGGATCTGTGCCTTTGTGTTTAAATGAATATTGTGTATTTTTTTGTGAAATGTTTTTATTTGTGTGGGGGAGTTTGTGCTTCGAAAAACAGGAACAACCAGGGAGCATGTCAGGTCAAGTATCACACACTTATACTCTCTCTCTCTCTCTCACACACACACACACACGGCTGAAACACACATTTCATCATGTTTAAGGATGCTTTTACAGCTCATTCAGTAGAGCAGGCGCCACGTTTGCAGATGTTTCAGCCCTCGACGCAAGGGTTGCAGGTTCGACTTCTAGTCTCAAACCTTTGCCGCATATCTTCCCCTCTCAACATTTCCTATCTCTCTTAATCCATCCTCTCACTTTAAGGAATAAAAGCCCCAAAAATAGTTATTTAAAACATCTTTCCACTTCCTAAATTATGCAAAAATAGAGCCAAGGTTCAAATGCAAGGATTATCTCTTGATTAAAGGTTGATTAGTTGGTTTGAGGGCAGCTTCATGTCCATGAAGTTCTTTCTTTGTAGTCCCAATGCTGCAGCAAGAGGAAACAAAGACCAGCAGTCAATTGCCTTTAAAGTGAAACACAAGAAAAAAACAATAAACACAGCAGAAGTAGAGAAGAATATTTCATCTTTCAATCAAACTTTGAACAGTAGCCATGTGCTCGTGTCTTCAGCTCCTGGTTTGATGTGTGTAGGCTGCACAGTGATTCTTCTCTCTGCAGCACGATGAGGGACACATCGAGCCAAACACAGAGAAAGACAGAGAGGGAAGGAGAGAGAGAAACCAAACTTGTGTGTCTTGTGTGGTCCACTGTTTTGATCTCTCATGCAGGCTGCAGGACTAGGAGCTCAGAGCATCAAACAGAATGGTCAAAGTTCTTCCTGGAATCAAACACTCGGCTCAGAACAGACACGCTGCAGCTTGATTCTTGTGTGATGCAAAATCGAGATCGTTTTCGCTGCAAGCTTTTTTGTTTTTGAAGTACAATACATGCAAAGTCATTTGCAACCGCTTGCAACAAACAATTTTAAAAAGAGAACTTCAGACATGTCAATATGTTTATTTTTTCTTTCTGTTTTCTTTTTCTTTTTTTGGAATTTTTAATATTCCTCCAAACAAACACAGTGGATGCAAACAGAATTCAATCTGAGGTGCTGTTTTTTTCTTTAAATAGATTTAGTTAACAGTGACTGTTGCATGAAAAATTTGCAAGTTGAGCTCCTTGAAAAGTCAATTAATCACTAAATTAATCAGAGACTACTTTGCTTGTGTTTGTGCAAAAATGTCACATTTTATTTCTCATTCTAGGATGTTTCCAAATATTTTTATCAGCTGTATCTCCAATTGAATATTTCAGAAACTGGATTTCATTTTCAAAGGTTTGGGGTTCCTGGCTGGGTGACACAAGCTTTTTAATGATATAACTTAATCTATAATAAAAATATAATAAACTTTATCTATATAGCACTTTTCTTAACAAGGCTACAAAGTGCTTCACAACAAAAAAGCAGAGAATTACAAAGCACAAAAAACGGTGCAGACAGGGGGAAGAAAAAAGACAGAAGCAAAACAAGACATCTGAAGAATTAGGGGTGAGAAATCCTTTCATGTAAAAAATTTTTTTTAGCGAGGATTTAAAATCAGTTAAGGTTGTGGGCTGTCTAATTGTCAGTGGCAGGGAGTTCCACAAACTTGGAGCTCTGATTGAAAAGGCCCGGTCCCCTTTTGTTTTAAGGTGGGATCTCGGCACAACCAGCAGAGATGCATCCACAGACCTGAGGAGCCGCCCAGGTACATAGGGGGTGTTGGTCTATGTTTGTAGCTCAGAATATTCAAGCAGCTAGCAGATTTTTTTATTTATGTGAATTGATTTATTTTTAGCCCTGGACTGCAATAATAATATTATTAAAATCATTGTTTTAACACCATTTATTTATCATATTTATTTATTTATATATTTATTTAATGATCTATTTATTTCTTGTATTTATTTGATCTTTTTAACGTAAACACATTTTTAATTTTGCTTTCTACTCTTACTTATTTTATTAATTTTATTTTATTGATTAATTTTATTTTCTAGTATTTTATTCATGATTGTGTCTTTTATTATTTTACATTTTCTGCTGTGTCTGTTCCATGAATCTGAACCTGCAGCTCTGTTTCAATTAAAAGCACGCCCGTGTTTTGTTTTTCTGTAAAGGCGTCGTCTAATACCGCAGGAGGATTTGTATGCTGAATGCGCCGCCCTCTGAAGATCAACAGACGGGAACGATAGCTCTGTTATCATACAAAACCTGCTGGATAATGAACTGCAAGTGCATCAGTATGTTCAGACATGTATACAGGGTGCTTGCATTGTCTCAGAGTGTTAGACGGTGTTCATCCATCCAGATACATGTGTCCAAATATGCATGCTTTCATTTATGTGTGTACGTGTGAGCAGAGAGGGTGTGTCATGCATCGTATGAATCACATTTTTCATAGAGGAGCATCAGCAGCCCTCACATCTGTTCTGAGCGTACCTGAGATGCAGGTGAACATCTGTGCATCCCTGACTTTCATATTATACTGGTGTGAGAGAGGGAGGGGAATTGGATGTCTGCAGGTGGGTCCATTAGAGATTACTGAGACCTGGGCGGCAACCGCTCAAAGATCAGGACGAGGCTCAGAAGAGCTTTATCACACTCACAGGGACGTTACAGGGGTCAGTAACTCCTGTGTTCCTCTCTGTCACCTTTGAGTAAAGGTTAAAAATGCATCTAAAATAATCATGCATAAACCTGGTGCCTTCAAGCTTTGTTCCACTTTGACTCACTTCTCTTACTTATTCCAAATCAGCAGCTCAGGCTCATTATGCTGATGGGAAAATCATGATCGATCAGTTGAACTGAATGAAACTGAAACAAGTTTCATTTGAGCAACTGAGAGGGAAATACCTCCAGAAACAAAAGCTACAAGTTCCAGCCCCTCTTTAGGACTCAACGAGCTGTGATTAAGGATCAGACACTTCTGAACACGAGGGCACGCACAATACACGACACGCAAAAAGCAAACCAACACACCAGTGCACATGTCTCGTTATCGGCGATGGTGACATCATTTCTTGTTACCGCCAGCAACTTCCAGATCTAATTCTGTGCATGTGATCCCCTGGTAGACTGAAGCTACCATCTGGGTGTTTTTCTGTCGCTGTCAGCACTCTCTTTCTTCCCGCCTGTGGGCTCTCAGACGCTCCTCTCCTCGTCTTTGGGGCTCTCCGCTGCAGCACAAATGCACTGAGAGCACATTCTAACACTGGCAAGCCCTGATCAAACAACTGTTGGCATGCAGGTATAAAACTGTGTGTACAAGTGTGTGTGTGTGCGTGTGCGTGTGTGTGTGTGTGTGTGTGTGTGTGTGTGTGTGTGCAGAAGCTTCCTTTGCTATCATGTTGATATTTGTATGCAGCGGAGTGTTTTCTATGGAGGGAAATTGGTGCCTGTGGGCATCTCTGCATGTATGCATGTGTGTGTAATGTATGCAAGCCCTGTCTGCATGGATTTGACAGTGTGTGTGTCTGCCTGAGTGTGTGTGTTCTGCTGCACTGTGTGTGGTGTGAGGAAAGTCAACATCATGTCTAAAGTGTGTTTGACTCACTCTGCGCTCTCTCTCTCTCTCTCTCTCTCTCTGATCTCAGGCTCGTCCCGTATATCCATCCAGGCAGGCGTCGCGTGAGTAAATGCCAGCCTCACACTCCCTCCGGTCTTAATCGGACCCTGGTGGGGCCATGGTGTTGAGGCCTGCAGGGGATTCTTTCACTCTTGGTCTTGTTTTCACACTTATAGGTATGCATCATGAGGTCTTTGTCTCTGTGTTAGCTCTCTATATTAATGTTTCACTAGTAGGGGTGTAACAATTCATCTACTACATCGATGTATCCATTTATATTCCTGTGATCCGACTACATTGATCTGTGCTCGGCAAGTTGGCCTTTCGGACGACATATATCGATCTAACATCGTTTAAAAAGGTAATAAATTGATTGTATCGATACTAGGAAATAACACATTGGATTTAAGCACAGCAGACTTTATATGGATGTGTTTTTTTTTACACTTTTAATGATAAAGACGTTAAATGTTCCTCAATTCAGGCTGCCTGTCTGTGCCATCGCCACGCACAAGCAGACAACAAAACATAGCATGGCGGATGGCAGAGGAGAAGCTGGGGAGCGAGAAAATGATCAAGCCACCATTGCAGTCCAGCGTGTGGAAACACTTTGGCTTTTGCAAAGATGGAGATGTTCTAAATAAGTCGCTCCATGTTTGTAGGATATGTAAAGGTCAAGTAAAGAACAAATCTATCAAACCACCTACTGAGGCGCCATGGGATTTCACACAATGTTTATATCCATAATTAATTCATCTCTTACAAGAAACAAGAGGACTCTAGGACTGTCCAGTATCAAGGTATTTATTTCACACTCACACTGGTTGAATTTTTGGCTAAAAAGTTACTGAATCGATTTCATATCATATCGTTCTAAATGAACCAATATCGTCCTTTAATCATATCGGCAACCACGAATCATGATTCAAATCGAATCGTTGTTAAAAAGAATCATTACACCCCTACAAAATACCCACCCATAGTCTCAGGTCCTCCTCTTCCACCCAACTCAGCCTCCCACCTGCTTGCTTGACCACCATGGGGTCGGGAGCCTTCAGCCGCTCGGCCCCCCGCCTCTGGAGCTCTCTTCCCCAGGACGCACAAAATTCCACCTCTCCCGCCACCTTCAAATCCCACCTCAAAACTCACCTTTTCGGCCAAGCCTGATCGCTTTAATCTGTCTTTATGGGACTGGAAAGACTTCACTTTCATTTTTCTCATATTGTATTGTTATTCTGTTGTATTTATGTACTTATTTACTTTTGAGTGCTGTTTTTTTTACTGTTGGTATGTTGTAAGGTGACCTTGAGTGTCCAGAAAGGCACCTATAAATCAAATGTCTTATTATATTACTATTATTAAGGACCCCAGCATCAACAGGATGTGATTTGACATTGATGTATTGATTTAATTGGAATATGATTCTGAATAGGAAAGAAAGAAACTATCTTCCTCTTTGTGAGCAGCCACACAACATTCAAATGATCAGAAACATTACTTTACCTCCGCTCACATCTTTGTCTTTGAGTCCACATCGTCAAAACTCCTCTCTTTGTGCTTTGGCCTTGAGCGTCTCCTCTTTATGTGATGAACACTTTACAGTATAAACCCCCGTCTCTGCTGCGCTCTGGACTCAGGAGCTGTGGACTCTTTGCTAACTCGCCGTCACTCAGATCCTAACATTTTTGTTCATTTCTAAGTAGCAGAATTTTTTATATTTGCACAACAATCCAGTCATCCAGGTGCAGGGTTGTGAAGAAAGGACACTTGCAATTGATTCTCTTCATTCTCTTCACTCTTTCTCTGAGTCTCTCTCTCTCACACACACACACACACACACACACACACACACTCCTCCACAGTGTCCCTGCGTCCTTCAGACAGTATGAGTGTAACCTGCCCCCCTCCCCTGGGTCCGGCTGGTGAGGCTGGAACAGAGAGGTGGAGACAGAAACAGAGCACAATGAGATGAGAGTGTAACTATCTCCAGTGCTGGACCGGACTACTGTCACACACTCGGATTAATCAAACAGCAGCTGATATTTAAGACTGTAGACGTCAACTCACCAGACATCTGATGAAGTCAGGACACACGGCTGAAATGTGTCACTTACATTTAGATAACGCTGCAAACACTCAAGCTACTAGAGGAGACTGAAAACAAAATAACATGAACTTCAAATCTGGACATATGAACTTTTTATGTGAGGGACTCATTGGCTGTTTTCAAAACTGCCTACTATACTAGCAGTACATACTGATTTGGCCAAAATTCAGTATGTAGTAAGTAGTATGGGAAAAAGAGCAAAATCTGCAGTTTGCCAAAACTCCCTGGATGTCGATTCAGGAAAATTTCACAGTATTCATACTGTTTCCCATAATGCACAGCGCTCGTTCCGTTTTTTTCTTTTTCCTTCTTTTTCAACGGGGAGTAAATCTGTTTTTAGGTGCTGTGAAAGTTATTGAATTACATATAAACCACTTCATACATTTTTAAAACATAAATGGATGCTAAAGAAGCAGTTTCTCTATCAGCTTCGCAGTTGTATACTTCCGCTTTAGAAAACTGGAAATCCAGTGACGTCTGACCCAGCATACTGCAACACAGATCCATCAGAACAGTCATACTACATACTAAATTCAAACGCAGTATGTAGTAGGCAATACCTACTACATTAGTAAGTAGTATGTAGCAGGCCGTTTCTAAAACAGCGGCTGTTTCCGAAACGGCTTGCTACATACTACTTACTAATGTAGTAGGCAGTAGGTATTGCCTACTACATACTGCGTTTGAATTTAATATATAGTATGCCTGTTCTGTTCGATCTTTTCATGCAGCATGCTGAGCCGGACGTCGCTGGATTTCCGGTTTTGGAAAGCGGAAGTAAACAACGGCGAAGCCGATAAATAAAATGCTTATTTAGCATCCATTTATGATTTAAAAAGTTAGGAAGTGGTTTATATGTAATTTGATAACTTTCACAGCACCCAAAAATGGATTCCCCCCCGTCAAAAAATAAGGAAAAAGAAAAAGCAGAACGAGCGCTGTGCATTATGGGAAACAGTACGCGAGGCAGACTGGTCTGATGCATGCTGAGATATTTTTCCGAATCAGTAGACATCCGGGGAGTTTTGGCATACTGCAGATTTTGCTCTTGTTCACATACTACTTACTACATACTGAATTTTTGACATATCAGTACGTACTGCTAGTATAGTAGGCGGTTTCGGAAACAGCCAGCCATTGAGTTCCGTGAAGGAATCATCCCAGAGCAGAGTCAGGTGTGTGTGCCTGATTGACTCTGATCTGGAGCAGGTGTGTGAAGCTTATATATACTCGTGGACTCCAGTGCCCTGTGATGACTCACCTTCAGAGTTAGTGAGAGGAGCACTTCTGTGATCCCTGCGTTGTGTAGTTTGCCTAAGCACCCAAAAACCTCTCTGGCAATTTCACCGTCTCTTTAGGTCAATAATAAATTTGTTTAGTTGACGTTGGGCGGGTCTTCACCCCAGTCTTTTGGTTATCTTCATGCCTCTCTAGTAGCCCTTGTGTTGTGTTAAAGGGTTTTCCTGGGTCTCCCTCATACCTTGGTTTCCTGTTAGTTGCTCTGCAGCGAAGATACGTTTCTCCCTTTTCGTTGTAAAGCTTTGTTTAGGTTTTGGAGTCTCTTTGCTGTAGCCTTTTTTAATTTGGTTTTCCTCTTTCCCTTTGATCACTTTTGGAATAACTTTAAGAAACCCCCCATGGTCCGCCAATTTTAAGTATCAGCAAAAAATGTAAACAAGAATTGTCTCAATGAGGCTCAGTTCTTGGTTTTGAAGTCTCAATCTGGTGAATTTTTTGGTACAGTAAGGGACACAAATGCAACAAATACAAAAAGTATTTTCCTTTATCAGGAATCTTCAAGAACTTCTACACATTATCCAAAGTGCAGCAAAAACAGATTAGGCTTGGAGGCTTGCTGGCAAAAATAGAATCATGCAGGGTTTAAAATTACTCCAATCCCAGACAAGCACCATATGCGGTGACTTTATTACTAAAGACCAAATTTCAGAGCGTCAGTGGCCCTTGAGGACAAAAAGCTCCAGTGATACATGATAGGTTTGATCCTCCATTTGTCAAGTTTTTAACATCAAAAACATCTATCAATACAAACTCGTGGCACAAAACAACATTAACTCTCTTCTCCATTTTCTTTCTTCTCCATTTTCTTCTAACTGGTGCATTTCAGACGGCCGCTCTCTGATTACAAAAACACGTATGATATAAAAGACTCATTCTTAGTGAACAAAAACTAATAGATGATTATATTCAGGTGATTACACACTCATCTAAACATACTTATGATATACTAAGACTGTATAAAATATGGTGTAGTATCCGTGATGTCACCCATCTGTTCCTGAGTGCTGTTTTGAAGCCAATCGACGGCGGCAGCCATATTGGAAATGCAGAACTCAACCAGGCAGAGTGTGACATAAAGGGGCAGAGTTTGAGCTTCTTAGCCAACAGCTACGTGTTCCCGCCTGTCAGTCAAGTCAGCCATGTCCTTATTTGGGAAAAAAACTTGTAATCTTTATATCTTCTGAACCGTCGCTTTAGAAAAAAATTCACCCCCTGTACTGTGTGTGCTGATAGAGAGATTAGCTTCGTAGGACCAAGCCGTTTTTTGAACCAGGCTGTAAACATGTTTATTAATGCTGCAAAGATCGTCTTTTTCCCATTCATGTCTATGTGGTTTCCGGTGTTTCTGCAGCCAGCCTCAAGCGGATTCTCTATGAAACGTAGTTTAGAACACTTCCGCATGGGCTTCATAGTTTGAGACCGGAGGTTGCCGCTTGGGTATGATCTGATTAATGCTGCTAAATATTACACACTGTACCTTTAAGAGTGCCTGTTGGTTCTTAGGTCCAGATTTCGTGTAGTAGCAGCAATTATTCCTCCTTTATTCTTTTAAGTAAACCGTCTAATGTACAAAGTGTGTTAGTTTATCTGCAGGAAATACAGCAACACAATATTAAAGTGGTAAACTGTGATTATCCTTCCTTAAGCCAGCATTGTTTTCCTCCCCTCAGCCTCTGCAGTAGCTCTTTTTAATCCAAAGAATCCCCCCTCTTATTAAAGCACTGGCCGAAAAGACAGCAGCCCTTTTCGGTGACCTCTCGCATGTTGAAAATCGTCAGTAAAGCGGAGCTAACCTGCTTCTTTTAGCTCCCCG
This sequence comes from Notolabrus celidotus, assembly GCF_009762535.1. NCBI lineage: Eukaryota > Metazoa > Chordata > Actinopteri > Labriformes > Labridae > Notolabrus > Notolabrus celidotus. The sequence continues at coordinate 21,978,263 of NC_048293.1, forward strand.
GAGGCCGCTAAAGGAAGAGCTCACTTATCCAAGAGGATTGACTGTATACTGCCTAGAGCTGCAATTAAAAAAGAGCATTTGCCCCCCTGATATTTTAAGAAGGATTGGGTTATGAGGAAGAGTGACATTTTAAGCCAGCTAAGGATTTTAAGAAGTAGGTGTTTTCTTGGCACACAAAGAGGGCTATCACCAGATATTTTACTTTAACTGAGAGGTATTTTTAGGAGCAGAACTTCAACTGAACTCACAAAGGGTTCTTTTGTCTTCCTGCAAAGACTATGAGAGTGTTTGATTTTAAAGCTCCTCTTTCACAATATCTGTTCAAAGGATTCCAGGTTGGGGTTGTCTGAGGTTTAAAGGACAAAAGTTATGAGAGGCATGACACCTTTGCTTTAAAATCGTGCAAATAAAAAGCACAGTGGCAGCTGGTTTACAGATCCAAACATCACAGGGTGATGTGATCATATTTCTTGGTAGAGGTATCAAAATGTAATTCCCTCAGCAAGCAAGCTTTTGGAGCTTTTTTCTGAGTATGCAGGGCAGAAAAGAGCCGCACATAATGGGGTAAACATACAGAAGTGGTCTTAAAACATGGCAGGTGTGATGGAGAGATGGCATCAATAGAGAGCAGACAAGAGGAGGAGAGAGCAGGCATGGAGAGAGAAAAGGATGAAAGATGGGAGAGAAGGGAAAGCTGCTAATTCGGTGGCCGGGCAGGCAGGCGTGGAGGAAGGGATTTGGACTGAGCTCTGGTCCAGATCCCCGCCTGTTAGACTGACACAGCAACAACCCTGCCACAGGCCTAATCCCCCAAATCACCCCCTCACCACGGGAGCAGAGACAAGCAAGGACGGGAGGGGAGGAGAGGAGAGTGCAGGGAATCAAATGAGGAAGGAGAGGGGGGAACAAGGGAAGGTGGAGAGGATGGTTGGACGGATAAGGAAGAAAGAAAGAAAGAAATTAAAGACAGATAAGAGTGGACTGATGGGAACGAGTGCAGGGATGATAAAGTGGAAGTTAAATGGAGCAAACACAAAAGAAAAAAGAGGGAAAGAGGAAACAACAGAGGGCCAAATTGGCTGAGAAGAATGGAGGGGAGACAGGGATGGAAAAAGTGCAGAGAGAGAGAGAGAGAGAGAGAGAGAGAGAGAGAGAGAGAGAGAGAGAGAGAGAGCTGCTTTGTGTTGGTGTTTCAGTCTCGCTGGCACTAATGAGTGTGGCTGCTCTCAGGAGTGTGAGTGCAGAGATGATGTGCATGTGTGTTTGTGTGTGGATGCAGTGATGGTGGTGGTGGATTACTATGATTGAATACCCCCCTCCCTCTTTCATCTGCTATCTGCCAGGGTCAGTGAACATACAGAGCATTTCCAAACCCACCACCAACAAAACATCCACCCCTACCCCCATCTCTGCCTATCTCTCTCCCCGCAGCACATGCACCGCCTGCGGGCACTCCTCACAGCGAGGACGGCCTCACCGCCAACATCCACAGAGCTGGAGGTTGTGGCCTGAAGTAACCCCCCCTCCTCTTCCTCGCTCCTCTCAGACCTTCTCCCACCTCCCGAGGAAAAAATCAAGAACTGCCTTGTGTTGTTTCTCCTCCTCTTCCTCCTCCTCCTCCTCCTCTTCCCTTCCAAACATCCCTCCTTCCTCCCAGAGGCTCTCCTCTTAATACCAGGTCTGCCATTGATTGTTAACCCTTTGGACCCCAGGTAGAAGAATGCTGCTGCACCCCATTGAGAACTCCACCTTTAATTGGTGTTATCTGCTTCATTGATAAAAAATAATAGATTAAACTCAAAAACAAGTGCTGTCAATCAATTCATTTATTAATCACATGTTTTAAATCCCACTATTTTGCTTTTTAAAACCATTTTTAAGTCCATATTAAAATGTAAAGCAATTCTTAGTGATTTGTGAATCACATGAATATAGTGAAATGTACTTTATGATGTTAACTTTTTGATGTATTATTCAAATAAATGCTGCATCAGTGAGGTCTGAAACTATGGAGGAGGAGGAGGAGACAGCCTCAAAATGGTTATTCAGTCAAATACAGGGTTGATTTTGTACTTAATTTAAGAATAACACTGTTAGGCATTAAGAAATTTGAAGGAGTGCATGTACAAAATGTCCAGTTGGTATCAATATGCTGATGTCCAGTGATTCCTGGTTAATGTGTCAGAATTTGCACTTTTCAGGAGTTCCAGTTTGGATGCTTTCACAGATCAACCCACTGCCAACCAAAGATCATCCCTTTGACTCAAATCTGTCTTAATGTTGACTGACCCACCCATCAAATGCCACATATATCAAGCACTGTATTGTAGTTCACTTCTTTGACTTAGTCGCATCCACAAGTCTGTGTTGATTTTTAAAATCCTAAATACGTCTCCAACCTGTTCCCTGGATGACAATGGGCCTTAGAAGTAAAAGAGATTCACTAAGATTCACTTTGGGGTCTTTGGTTAAATATGAAATTTCTTCTTCACATTTTCCTGAAAGAATAGACTCCATCTCTGGCATTGGAAGCTGCATCACTTTGACTCATGATGTCTGTGTAGCTCTCCTCATCAGGATGTTAAAATGTAGAGGCCTAAACGAGTGAGTGAAAGCCTGGATGCTCTACTTCAGGACATCGAAAAGGAAAACTTGTATCTGTTTTCTGGTTGTGATACACCGGGAAGGCTCTAATAATGATTGGTGCTCCTGGTCCCTATAGAGGAATATAGATTGGGCGCTCCGGGCGATATGGGGTCTAGAAGGTTATTTAAGAGTGTAAAAGAGCAATCAATGAGTCTCCTGGTGAGCAGAGGAACTATAGAGTCTATACAGAGGAACAGGATCATCTCAGTCGGGGTAGGGCTTGAGGAGGAGAGTAACGGGCATTTAAGTACCATGGCACAAAATAAGAGAGGGACGAGAAGAAGAGAGGGATGCTGTGCTGTCGGATAGTATCCAGTGTGACTCTACAATAACACACACACACACACACACAGACACACACACAGAAACACACTGCCCCTCCCACCCCTGATGAGGGCCCTCTTTAAAAATTCATTCAGTCAATAATGACCCTTCGCCCTCCCAGTCTCTCCAAGGAGATAGCAGAGCTACCTCCTCCCACACAGCCTCTCTCCTTCTCCTTCACTCTCTCCATCCCTTTCTTTTTCTTTTTCTCATCCACACACACACACACACACACACACACACTTAAATTCTCTTATAAGCCAAGGCGCACAAACTCCTTGTCCTCAAGTCGCACATGAAGCCGGGGAATCCACGCAGCACTTCAGTCGGTGCTGCAGCATCCCCATTAGTTATGCTAGCACGTCAGGCTAAAACGCGACACTCTGTTCACGCTACCTGCGCGCTGAAGTTACATATTCCATTTTAAAGTGGAGCAGTATTTTCTGCTCGGACGGACTTTAAAGTGTCACCTTCCCCAGTGGCTCAAAAAATTAGGAGTGCTATCTGCTGGCGGAGATAAGAACGATACACGGACGACGGCGCTCTGATCCAGTCAGCCATGTTGTCTGTTCGTCTTCCACTTATCTGATTACTCACACTGCACATCTTCACCGCACACAAAACATTAAGTATACATTCTTAGAAATATTGGACAGGCCCCAAGGCCCGCGTGATAAACAACAAATTGGATATACCCCAAATCTGGGCTGAGAGCCAAACTTCCCCCTCGTAGTGTGCCATCCAGTTATTCTGTTTCTGCAATATTGGAACTTAATTTAGAGGTTACACAGACGAGAAATACTCACGCTGCTTTATCATTCAAACAGGCTGCCAAATGGACTTATAATTGACTTAGCAGATCAGGGTTTTTTTGTTTTTTTTGCAAAGGAGAGTTTTAATACGTTTATTTATGCCGCTATACGTTCTGTAAATATATATATATATAAAAAAGCAGGAACACATTAAAACAGGAGGATATCATACGTGTCATGTCAGGTTTCTGTTGTCATTCATGAGTCTGTTGTTTTTGTAGATGGTTCCTCTTAATGAAAAAAAAATTATAAATGGTAACACTTTACAATAAGGGTCCCTTAATTAGCGTCAGTTAATGCATTATTAAGCATTAATTAACAGTTTAATAATAGTTTAATAATCGTTATAATGTATTACCTCACATTAACTAACACATTAGTTAATGCATTAATAAGCAGTTAATTAATGTCCACTGCTCAGAGTTAATTAATACATTATAAAGCATTAATAAAAGTTACAAAACTTAATTAGTTAACCATTAGTGAATGCTTTCTGGACCCTCATTGTAAAGTGTAACACATGCATCACTTAGTAACACATTATAAATGCTAAACTGCCTCATAAGCATTACTTAACCATAATTAAGCATTAGTGAATGCTTTTTGGACCCTTATTGTAAAGTGTAACACATGTATCTCTTAGGTAACACATACTCTGAAGCAAAATGAGTTGAAATGTAGTTGAAGCAACACATATAAAGAATTTAACACATTTTATTTAGAATAAAACAGATAATCACAGATAACATCTCAACTGGCACAGAGAAGTACGGTGGCCCTGAGAGCTCACAGCACTGCAACTTAAGAAAACACATGCAAAAAGACAAAACACAAGAAAATTAAGAAAACATCTTCATCAATTTGACAACACATGCGCAGCATTTAGAAAACGCGATGCAAAGACAACAGCACTACACATTAAAAAATGCGCTGCAAATAGACAGCAACACAACAGAAGTGTTTCCAGAGGACACTTAAAAGTGATGCACACGCTTATGCTTATGCTTATGAGGCAGTTTAGCATTTATAATGTGTTGCCTAAGTGATGCATGTGTTACACTTTACAATAAGGGTCCAGAAAGCATTCACTAATGGTTAACTAATTAAGTTTTGCAACTTTTATTAATTCTTAATAATGTATCAATTAACTCTGAGCAGTGGACATTAATTAACTGCTTATTAATGCATTAACTAATGTGTTAGTTAATGTTAGGTAATACATTATAACGGTTATTGAACTATTATTAAACTGTTAATTAATGCTTAATAATGCATTTACTAACGCTAATTAAGGGACCCTTATTGTAAAGTGTTACCACATGGGGTAATATTTATCATTTTAAAAAACGATGTAAAAAAATAAAAAAAAAATAAAAAATGAAAAAAGAAGTAATATAATGTAAAAAAAATGTTTAAATATCTATAATGTAAAAAAAAATGTATAAATATATATAATGCAAGAAAAAAAATGTAAAAATATTAACAATATAAATAATCAAAAAAATAAGTAATATAAATACTGTAAAAAAAATGTATAAATATATATAATATGGGGCGCTGGTGACCTAGCAGTCTAGCCGCCCCATGTAGGGAGGCTATAGTCCTCGTCGTAGAGGTTGCCGGTTCGACTCCCGTCCGGTTGACCATTCACTGCATGTCTCCCCCCCAATCTCTACTCCCCACACATTTCCTGTCTCTCTTATGCTGTCCTGTCAATGAAGGCAAATAAGCCCCAAAATATAACTTAAAAAAAAAATATATATATAATATATACTCTTATTTTTAAAGATTGTATGTAATTTATTATGGAGTCTGAACCTCCTCTCCTCCTCTCCTTGACTTGAACCCTTCAGAAGCTTTCCAGCCCTGAGCCAGCAGCGTATGGGAATGCTGACCTGAAACACTGAGCTCACCTTTGACTCCACCTGTGTCTGTTCCCATTACCACCCATTACTACCCATTACCACCGTTCACGGCTCTGAGAGGAGGTCCCGTGTGGCACCCTGTTCCCTCCCCGCGCTCAGCAGGACACTGCTCCTCTCCTCCGCCCCCCTCCCTCCCTCCCTCCTTCCATTCATCCATCATGAGCGGGCTGCTAAATGGAGCACAGCGCCTCGCCTCTGACCCCTTTCAATGAGCCATGGGGTCTTCCGGCAGTGCAACGCTCCCGTTGTCCCAAGGGGAGCGATTTGGAGCGACCCGCTCGCATCGGTAATGTCCCAAAGCATCCAGGGTGCATTAAGCCCGTGGACCGTCCCTCCATCTACACTCTCTTTCTCCTTCTGTCGCCACTCTTCCTTTTCACTTTGCATCCTTTCACTCTCTCACACAGGATAATAAAGAAAAGCATCATTCAATCAAAAAGTCCAAGTTCTTGACTGATGGATTTATATTTCATGCTAAGATCATAATCTCACCTTGAAAAGTTTAACAGAATAAGACCTGGGTGTTTTCCATTTAAGCCACAGAATGCATCATTGTGGTGTTAAATCATTATTATATTCAGAGTATAAAAACTAAATGTACAGAGCAGAAATGAGGACAACTATCTTTTCAACACAAAGATCTATAGTGGCTCTTGTTCGAAGTTTCAAATCAAATCTTAAAGATGATGATGTGAAATAATTTCTTCTTTTCCAGGGTTCAGATCGACGAGTCAAGGGTCCAATATTTTAACAAAGGTTTTCAAAGAGGTCGAGAAGAGGCGGCAAAGTTGAATCTAAGAAGGTCAAACAAGTCAGAAGTCCAAAAAGGGATTTGTAGAATACTAACACATTCTATTGAAATGTGACGGCGAAATCTGGAGGCGTTATTGAAGAAGAAGAAAAAGCATTATCCAGATAAAGATCACGTGTGAGTATAAACAAGACTACAGACATGAAAGTGCAGCAGGAGCAATGATGTTCACAATAACGGTGGTAACGTGCTGATATTTAGACGCATCATCAGCAGTTTTTTTTTAAGTTTCAAAGTATTAGCATGTCTAAACCTGCTTATTTGTTTGCATTGGGTCAAACTCTTCGTCATTAAAATAGTCAAAAAAACGTATTAAAATCTGCAGGTCATCCTCCAGTGACCATTAATCTCTGTATTCTTGCACCTGGTCTGCACAAGTACCCCCTGAAAGTGAAGTAGAGCTCCCCCTACTGACTGGCTGCGGAATAGGTTGTAAAGCCCGCCTCCTCCGTGATAACAGATGGGACATGAGTCACACTATGGAATCAAAATACACGTCAATTTTGCAGTTTTGCCTACAAGTGATGTGAAAATGTAAAAGGTAAAGATCTGAAAAATGTCTTCGTAGATCGTACACTTAAACCGAGATGAGTGCTGGAGTCGGAGTCTCTAATACCCCTTTTTGACCGAGGCAGTTTCAGGGCCGGTTCGGAGCCGGCGCTCAATTGGGAACCAGTTTTTCATGTTACGACTGTGAGTGAACCGGCTCCTAGCCAGGAAAACCGGTTCTAGAGCGGCTCCAACTCTTTGCTGGTCTAGAATCGCGAACCGCCTATGTCAGGGGCGAGGGGCGGGGTTGCCGGGATCAAAAACTTAAACCAGACTTTTTTCCTCCATTGTCCTGCAGCGAAACAATAAAAAAGACTAATGGATTCCAAGGCTTAGTGGTCGGTCAAGGAGACAAGCTGCTGTTGTCTGCCATCGTTGTTGTTGGGAAAAGCGGTCACGTAAATCTGACGTCATGGCGTGCCTCTTCCACGGGATTGAGTGGGTGGAAAAACAAACGGGTGCCGTGTCGGTTTGCGAGTTCAACCAGCTCCGAATTAGCGAGAGCACCAGCCCGGAAATACAACCCGGTATTGGTTGGTCGAAAAGAGGTATCAGAATTAGCTAAATCTCATGGCAGACTTCGTGCAGGCCCCATTTGCAGATAACTGTAGCCTAGCTTGCGTGCTGTTTCTCCTGGCAGTTTCTCTTTAAAGGGGCCAAGCTGAGCGGCGTCCATTGTGGCTACCGCAATAACCACTGACATGTAATTAATACAACCCCACTGAAAAAATACCAGACTATCCCTTTAAGTTGCTTTATGGTGTGCAGGACAGGATGTTGCTCCAGTAGCTCCTCAGGCTGCTCTCACATCTGTGCCCACTAACTGTCATTACTTCCTCACTCTCAAGACCAGCCTGACGTTTTTACCACAGTGTCAACAGGCAGAGGGGGAATGTGATGGAGTGCTTTCGCTGCTTGTTGTGGGAATTTAGTATTTAACACAGCCGGGTAAGAAGTTAAACACGTTTGTCTCCACAGCAGGCTGTAAATGATGCTCCTGTAGCTTCTTGTTCCATTACCTCTCCCCTCACCTCCTCGACCACCTGTCCATCCCATCAACACATCCTCCTCCTCCACCACTTCTCCTGCCACCCATCCATCCGCCTGTCTCAGAGCACTTTTTCCTCCCTTCATGCCGTTAGCACTTCCGCACTCCCGCGTCCATTATTCCAACCCTCCCCCCGTTTTCCCCCTCAGCCCATTCCCCCCCTCCATCCATCGATGCTGTCTTCCTTCATCCCTCATTTTGCCCATCCATCCTTCGCTTCCTGTCATCTTCCTCCTTTCTCCCTGAGAGGTTTTTCTCTGTTTGGCTGTGATATGACAGTCAACCTCTCCAAATCCAACAATCAGTCACACGGGTCACTGACGGGGGGAGGCGGGGACTAAACCTAATCCACAAGGGAACTGGATCTTTCAGTAATCCAGAGGGAATTACAGATCATGGGGAGAGTACTTGGTTCTAGTTGTTCTAAAGTGGGATGAGATGGTGGATATCAGTCTGTGTGTTGAATATGGAGCTGGATTCAGGACATGAATAGCCTGGCTGAGCATGAAGAGCTAGCCTGATGCTATCCAGTAAAAAAAAAACACAGTCAACATGCTTTTAACGTCAGCTCCATCAGCTGACCGCTCAGCTGATCACATCCAAATGGCAAAAAGCAAAATGTATGTTCTATATAATCTGCTCTGCCTGCAAACCACTTCACCACCTCCACCCAAGCTCCTCCTTTCTGCTGTATCTGATTTTATAAGTGTCACGATGCACGCTCTGTTCTGTTTGGGGTCTTTGCTGCTGCTCTCCCTGCTTTGGATGCACATGAAAGAGAGGGGAAGGGGTGCTCTACCCTCCTCAGGCTTTGGCATTCTACGTAGGCACGGTGGTTTCAAGCATTAAAAACTACAGGATAGAAATCATCTTGTTGTTGATGCTTTCTTTTGCTATTGTAGGTCGTCTCAGTTTCCAAACAGGAGCTTTAAATTTATTTTGTGCATTTTATTATTTCTTAATTTTTCTCTGATAATATTTCTGCATGTTTTGTCTTTACTCTTAATAATAATAATAATTGATAGGTTTTATATTGAGCTTTTCTTGGTACTCAAAGTCACTTTACAGAAAAACAATAAGGAAAATAAATAAAAATGAAAGCAGATGAATAAAACAGGACAAAGACAGAGGTGGGGCGGAAGTAGACTTTATGTGTTGTATGCTTTTTTGAACAGGAAGGTCTTGAGGTGGTTTTTGAATGATTGAAGTGAGTCAGAGTTGCAGATGTTTGGAGGGAGAGAGTTCCAGAGACTCGGGGCAGGGATGGCAAAGACTCTTCCCCCCAAGGTGCGGTGCTTGGACTAGGTGATAGGGGACAGGAGATTGGCATCTGATGATCTGAGGCGGCGAGACCGGGAGTGGCGTTTGAGAAGGTCGGTCAGGTATGTGGGGGCGAGGTTATTGAGGGCTTGAGCAGGATCTTGAAGTGGATTCAGGGCTGTATGGGGAGCCATCGGAGGTGTTGAAGGATGGGTGTGATGTGTCTTGCTCTTAATTCTGCCTTTAAGATTTAGCGTCAACTTGATTTTCTTGCATTTCAAAGGTTTTCCGCTAAACTACATTTACGCTAACTATGCATGCAGGGAACAATGCAGAGGTGTGTGATGCAGAGATGTAGGCATGCCGAGGTCAAACACATCATCTAGTGCAATTGCTTAGATACTTTGTCCTTGTTATTTTCATGTGGGTCGTTCCGGCACAACACATCATTAATAAATGCACCGCAGAAGAGCTGTGCGTCATACATGGACAACAGCTGCTGCAGCAGCACACCCCGTACCTTACCTATAGCAGGAAGCACACATCCAGCAGATATTAGAATAAGCTCAGGGAGAGGCGTGCTGATTCCAATTAGCAGTCTGTTGTTTCACACTGTGGGCGATGGAGCTTGTTATTCCTAGCATGGAGAGTCTGAGGAGCACTGCTCTGCGGCTCCCACCGAGCAATCAGCCTCTATGACTCTTTCGTACCCACCAAGCACTGATTGCCACATTCATCCGCCGCCATTCTCACTCTGAGAGCTGCAGCAGAGGCACATTTGTTAAGAACTGTCCGGGACACCTGAGGAACAAGGTACACAACGTCCGGACTAAGGGACGGATGTCACGTTGCCGCTGAGTGCTTTAAGGAGCGATAATAATCCAGCAGAGAACGGGTTAAGTCCAGGACAAGGAAATAATCAGCATTTCTCTGTGCAATCATAATTTAGGGCATGAGTACTAATGCTGTATTATAGGCAGTAATTATGTGCCTTGATTAAAAACTAGAGGATTACAATAGAGGATTCAATTGCAGGCTGATGACGCCGACTGTTTGTTTTGCTCTAACTGCTCCATGCATCAAAGGAGTGAGGGAAGAATCCAGGTGCTGCGGATGAAATGCTTGATTGTGTGCTTGTCAAATAATTGTGTTTGGGTTGGCTTGATTGTTACTCAGAAGGAATCATTTTCACTGAATCCAGTTCAACTCAAGATATTACCTTTTTATCCTTGAATTTGTGGTATGCTCGGTTTGTTAATATCTGTCTAAAGTATGTTAATCCACAGATTTGATCAGAAAAATATGTGAGAAATCAACTCTGTCTCCTTGAAATTATATCAGTTGTTATATATTATATTAGTTGTTCCAGTAAAGCTGCTTTTGTGACGTTGAAGTCTATCGTTCAACTGTCAACGTGTGAAGGAGGAAAGCAGCTTTTCAAATGATTTCTGTCTCAGTTTGAAGGACACCGATCAGCCATAACATAAGTAAAAAGAATGAAGTTCCTTTGCTGCATAAACCGAAGAAATGCCAAAAGAGCCAATATTAAAGTGTCCAGTTTTTATCAACAACAGTACAGGGCCTCCCAGACTAAACCCTTAAATAAATAAGAAACAGGAGATAAACAAAATCGTACTTAAATGAAAATCCAAAGTCCACAAAGGAAAATCCTCATAAGAAACACTGGAGACCGCTGGAAGACACCGCAACACATGAGGAGAAACATTCAGGTAACGGCCAAATTCCATCAGATCCGTGTCCAATCCATCACAGCACCGGATCTGATAGGTTTCTATTCTAGTCAATGTGTTAACTTCCACTGGATCCGCTCCGTTGTGGGCCGGCTGCGTCTGTGATCCAGCAGGTCGGAGTCCTCCGGATCAGATACACAGGACTTCTACTTTTGCCGGATACCAGAGCACGACGCATCAATCTCAACAGAGCAGAAGGAGCGGGACAGGAAGTCAGGCACTAAAACAAAATGAAAACATCCGGTTAATTTTCAGAATAAAACACTCTGTGTTATCACCAGATCGTGTTTCACTTAACTACAACAACAAACCGTCATGATGAGCAGAGCCAGGCCTGGAGTCAACAGGTCAGAGGTTTTCAGAGGACCAGAAAGACAACATGGATGATGGTGGAAGTCCAGAGTAAGACCTACAATGAACTCCCAACCAAGGGAGCAAACACAGAGTCAAATCAAACACAGGTGTGACACAAGACAGATGAAAATAATCAAGGAAACACAAGATCAGGCAGTTCCTAAATATCCTCTTTATAGGGACAGTTTGCATTTAATTTGAAGTAGTATAAAAAATATACTGACAGTGTGGACTCAATACAAACAAAGAGGACGGCAGTGAAGATCTCAAAGAGCCGCCCTGTCTGGTCTTTATTCCTGTAACACTGAGCTGATCTGCTGCAGACACACTTCTTCTTCATTTCTATGAGAGCTGACCAGCGGGCACACACACTGTTTCATTTCAGTTGAGCTGCAGACCTTCAGCTTCCATCCATCCACCTTCTAGTGCAGCTTTCTCCTTATATAATGGCCTCTTAAATGCAGAGCTGCATTATACATTCTCCCAGCATGCGCTCCGATTCGAGGGTTAACATACAGCAGCAGTTATCGTTTCATAAATATGCTATTCAGAGGCTGCACCGAGCCTGATTTCCATGTTCAACACGTCAGCTCGGAGCGCGCACTGTTCCTGCTCTGCAAACACAAGGACTAATGTATTCTCTCTTAACTCATGCACACAGCCCACCACAGTCTCACTCCAAGGCTACTCACATACTATCATATACATACATGCAGGGTTCATGGATTTGTGGAGGTGTATACGTCTTCGGTTGCACCTACATATGCAAGGTTTACAACACACACATGCATTATAAATGAAATGCAGCGGGAGGTCGAGGTCTGCAAAGTCCAAAATGAAGGACCCAGATGGACTTCAGTGGGAATTGCTCTCAGTGGATTATCTTTCAGAGACATGAAGACAACCTGAGACTTTTTTACAGAGCATGACCCGGAGGAGAAAGACCCCAAACCTGCAACATTTACCTGTTCATATACTGTAACAGGTGCTTTAAAAAAACAGACCAGTCAGCACTGAGATCTGAGCAGGTAAGCACAGCAGCAGAAGGATCAAACAGGTTTCAGCCTGAAGCTTTCCTCAGTAGACGGTCCATCAAACAGAGTTAGAGACAATCAAATGTCCAAACTGGAAGATGCAGAAGACTTCACACCAAAACTCCAGGATGACGATTCCTTCTAAAAATAAACCTCATTTAGATTCTAGTCATGCCTGATTCTTAATTATTTTATCCTTTTGTTGTATATGTTGTTGTTTCGCCTCGAGCCACTGCAAGACTCTGTGTTTTTAAAGATTTTGTTGCCTTCATCAGAAATCAAAAGCTGAAGAAGAACAGTATATGCAGGGAAGAAGGAAGAAGGAGGGAGAGGTTTGGAATCAAACCTGGGGCCACTGCAGCAGGGACTCAGCGTCTCTACATGTGGTGCATGCTCTGCCATGCTAGCTACCAGGGCTCCCTGCAATGAGCCTGTCATATTTCATTTCAATCTGAATAGTCTGCTTGATGCACAGCGCTAACTTTTTGTGTCATATTCGTCCACAGTTTGCATGAAGCAGGCTGAGCACTGATGTGGTTCTCGGGTACTGATTGATGAATCAAAAACGGGGTCTTGTCATAAGTCCTCTACTTTCAGGAGGATTGTGTGGATTTTCTTGAAACGTGATGTTGAAGAGTTGTACGACATTAAAGCTGGAAAACACACATTTAAATATCAGGTATTTTCACCGACATCTTTCATAAACTTGTTCTCAAATAACTACCAGAGAAAAGTCTTTGATTTTCTTCAACCTTCATGTAACCTGCAGATCTGTTCTTAAATAGATGACTGCCCCGTCCCTGCACGTCTACAACTTGGGAAAGTTGTGCCTTAATATGTCAGCTTCAAGAACTGCAGCCTCTTAGATTGGCTGTTGCCTCAAATCAAGAAGCTTCAACCTTCAGAGTTCCAAAATGAAGCTTGTGCTCGAATGCAAAAAAACTGCAGTTCCTCAAGTGTCCACTTGAGGCTCCAACATTACGATGCACATTTTTACAGCAAAATTAATATTTTACAGCCTGGTACAAAAAACAGTTTGGGTCTGAATAGCCATTTCTTTATTGCTTCACACTGTACGGGGTCGTGGTGGGAATCTTCAGGCACAATTCGATTACGATGCAGGTGCTCCAGTCATCGTTGACAAAGTGCGCAGTTATGGTAACGTATGATTCGTTGGCAACAGATGTCCAAGCATCACATGTTACTGCGATCCTACCTGCTTTCACCAGTGAGGCCATGACTTCTGTTTTGGTTTCGTTGTAGAGTGTCGGGATGGGATGTTGTATCTCAGCTCCAATGTATGCAGCAGTGATCTAAAGCCCTGGTTCTACACTACTGAATACGGGCGTAAATATTTGGCAATAAATGTTGCTATGGACTTGGTGATTCGCTTTGCCTTTTCTGAGGAGGGGGAAAGCTTTGTAATTACTTGCTCGATTGTTCTCTGGTTGGTAGAGGCATTAGTAGCCGCAACAACAGCCGGACATCTTCCCTCCTCCTTCGGGTGGAAACGTGTTATGTGGCTTCTCGTGTTTGTGGTGTTACCAAAGTATTTTATCCTGGTTTGACACAGCTTGCATAGTGATGGGAAGTTTCGGCTCTTTTCAGAGAGCCGGCTCTTTCGACTCGGCTCCCAAAGAAGAGCCGGCTCTTTAAACTCCCGAACGGCTCTTAATTAAGGATCTTTTGTAGCCGTATATTTTACCTTAACTTTGCAAAAACTAATGGTTTGTGTGTTGTGCATTTATTCTGTTACAAAACCACTCTTACCCTAACCCTAGGGTTAGGGTTAGGGTTATGTTTAGGGTTAGGGTTAGGGTTATGATTAGAGTAAGGGTTAAGGGGGTTAGGGTTAGGGGGTTAGGGTTAGGATTAGGGCTGTGATTAGGGTTAGGATAGGGTTAGGGTTAGGGTTAGGATTAGGGTTAGGGTTAGGATTAGGGTTAGGGTTAGGGTTAGGATAGGGTTAGGATTAGGGTTAGGGTTGTGATTAGGGTTAGGGTTAGGGTTAGGATTAGGGTTAGGGTTAGGGTTAGGGTTAGGATTAGGGTTAGGTTTGGTTTAGGGTTAGGGTTAGGGTTAGGGTTAGGATTAGGGTTAGGGTTAGGGCTAGGGTTAGGGCTAGGGTTCGGTTTAGGGTTAGGGTTAGGGTTAGGGTTAGGATTAGGGTTAGGGTTCGGATTAGGGTTAGGGTTAGGGCTAGGGTTCGGTTTAGGGTTAGGGTTAGGGTTAGGATTAGGGTTAGGGTTAGGGTTAGGGTTCGGATTAGGGTAGGGTTAGGGTTAGGATTAGGGTTAGGGTTAGTGTTAGGGTTAGGATTAGGGTTAGGGTTCGGTTTAGGGTTAGGGTTAGGGTTAGGGTTAGGATTAGGGTTAGGGTTAGGATTAGGGTTAGGGTTAGGGTTAGGATTAGGGTTAGGGTTAGGATTAGGGTTAGGGTTAGGGTTAGGATTAGGGTTAGGGTTAGGATTAGGGTTAGGGTTAGGATTAGGGTTAGGGTTAGGGTTAGGGTTCGGATTAGGGTTAGGGTTAGGGTTAGGATTAGGGTTAGGGTTAGGATTAGGGTTAGGGTTAGGGTTCGGATTAGAGTTAGGGTTAGGATTAGGGTTAGGGTTCGGATTAGGGTTAGGGTTAGGGTTAGGGTTTAGATTAAGATTAGGGTTAGGGTTAGGGTTAGGGTTAGGATTAAGATTAGGGTTAGGGTTAGGATTAGGGTTAGGGTTAGGGTTAGGGTTCGGATTAGGGTTAGGGTTAGGATTAGGGTTAGGGTTAGGGTTCGGTTTAGGGTTAGGGTTAGGGTTAGGGTTAGGATTAGGCTTAGGGTTAGGGTTAGGATTAGGGTTAGGGTTAGGGTTAGGATTAGGGTTAGGGTTGGGGTTCAGATTAGGGTTAGGGTTAGGATTAGGGTTAGGGTTCGGATTAGGGTTCGGATTAGGGTTAGGGTTAGGGTTAGGTTTAGGATTAGGATTAGGGTTAGGGTTCGGATTAGGGTTAGGGTTAGGGTTAGGATTAGGGTTAGGGTTAGGATTAGGGTTAGGGTTAGGGTTAGGATAAGGGTTAGGGTTCGGATTAGGGTTAGGCTTAGGGTTCAGATTGGGGTTAGGGTTAGGGTTCGCATTAGGGTTAGGGTTAGGGTTAGGGTTAGGATTAGGGGGGAAACAGAAAGAAACTTAAGCAGACAGAACCAGAACCAAACTCAAGCAAATCGAACCAGAACCAAACCGAACCAGAGCTGAACCAGAACATAACCAGAACCGAACCAGAACCGAACCAGAACCGAACCAGAACCGAACCAGAACCGAATCGAACCAGAACCACACCAGAACCAAACCGAACCAGAACCGAACCAGGACCGAACCGAACCAAGACCGAACCAGGACCGAACCAGAACCGAACCAGAACCGAATCGAACCAGAACCCAACCAGAACCAAACCAGAACCAAACCGAACCAGAACCAAACCGAACCAAGACCGAACTAGAACCAAACCGAACCAGAACCAAACCAGAACCAAACCGAAGAACCAAGGCCGAACCAGAACCGAACCAGAACCGAACCAGAACCGAACCAGAACCAAACCGAACCAAGACTGAACCAGAACCAAACCGAACCAGAACCAAACCGAACCAGAACCAAACCGAACCAGAGCCGAACCAGAACCGAACCAGAACCGAACCAGAACC
Organism: Notolabrus celidotus; assembly: GCF_009762535.1. Lineage (NCBI taxonomy): Eukaryota > Metazoa > Chordata > Actinopteri > Labriformes > Labridae > Notolabrus > Notolabrus celidotus. Next base: position 21,994,458 of record NC_048293.1, read on the forward strand.
GAACCAGAACCGAATCGAACCACAACCACACCAGAACCAAACCGAACCAGAACCGAACCAGAACCGAACCAGGACCGAACCAGGACCGAACCGAACCAAGACCGAACCAGAACCGAACCAGAACCGAATCGAACCAGAACCCAACCAGAACCAAACCAGAACCAAACCGAACCAGAACCAAACCGAACCAAGACCGAACTAGAACCAAACCGAACCAGAACCAAACCAGAACCAAACCGAAGAACCAAGGCCGAACCAGAACCGAACCAGAACCGAACCAGAACCAAACCAAACCAAGACTGAACCAGAACCAAACCGAACCAAACCGAACCAGAACCAAACTGAACCAGAATTAAACCAGAACCAAACTCAAACAAACAGAACCAGAACCAACTCAAGCAAACAGAACCAGAACCAGAACCAGAACTTAACTCAAGCAAACAGAACCAGAACCAAACTCGAACAAACATTATTGATGTCCTCAGGTTGGCACTGAGAAAAATCAGATGCATCAGCTTGGATGGGTTGATCTGATTTCTCCTCTAAGTGAGTATCTGCCCTGTCTTGAGAAGAACCCTAACCCTAACCCTCTCAGAAGGAACAGATGAAGCCACGATACACAGCCTCCCCTCCATCACCTATATCCTATATCCTCACATGTGATTGGCTGCATGGCCGCCATGCTGACCAGTCAAAACAAAGTTCTGCTTAGGGTTAGGGTTAGGGTTGTGATTAGGGTTAGGGTTAGGGTTCGGATTAGGGTTAGGGTTAGGGTTAGGGTTCGGATTAGGGTTAGGGTTAGGGTTCGGATTAGGGTTAGGGTTAGGGTTAGGATTAGGGTTAGGGTTAGGGTTCGGATTAGGGTTAGGGTTAGGGTTCGGATTAGGGTTAGGGTTAGGGTTAGGGTTAGGGTTAGGATTAGGGTTAGGGTTAGGGTTAGGGTTCGGATTAGGGTTAGGTTTAGGGTTAGGATTAGGGTTAGGGTTCGGATTAGGGTTAGGGTTAGGGTTAGGATTAGGGTTAGGATTAGGGGGTTAAGGTTCGGATTAGGGTTAGGGTTAGGGTTAGGATTAGGGTTAGGGTTAGGGTTATGGTTAGGATTAGGGTTAGGGTTAGGGTTAGGGTTAGGGTTCGGATAAGGGTTAGGGTTAGGATTAGGGTTAGGGTTCCGATTAGGGTTAGGGTTAGGGTTAGGATTAGGGTTAGGGTTAGGGTTAGGATTAGGGTTAGGGTTAGGGTTAGGGTTCGGATTAGGGTTAGGGTTAGGATTAGGGTTAGGGTTCCGATTAGGGTTAGGGTTAGGGTTAGGGTTAGGGTTCGGATTAGGGTTAGGGGTAGGTTTAGGATTAGGGTTAGGGTTCGGATTAGGGTTAGGGTTCGGATTAGGGTTAGGGTTAGGATTAGGGTTAGGGTTCGGTTTAGGGTTAGGGTTAGGGTTAGGATTAGGGTTAAGGTTCGGATTAGGGTTAGGGTTAGGGTTCGGATTAGGGTTCGAATTAGGGTTAGGGTTAGGGTTAGGATTAGGGTTAGGGTTAGGGTTAGGGTTAGGGTTCGGATTAGGGTTAGGGTTAGGGTTAGGGTTAGGATTAGGATTAGGGTTAGGGTTAGGGTTAGGATTAGGGTTAGGGTTCGGTTTAGGGTTAGGGTTTGGATTAGGGTTAGGGTTAGGGTTAGGATCCGGGTTAGGATTAGGGTTAGGGTTGGGGTTAGGATAAGGGTTAGGGTTCGGATTAGGGTTAGGGTTCAGATTGGGGTTAGGGTTAGGGTTAGGGTTAGGATTAGGGTTAGGGTTAGGGTTCGGATTAGGGTTAGGGTTAGGGTTCGGATTAGGGTTAGGGTTAGGGTTAGGATTAGGGTTAGGGTTAGGGTTAGGGTTCGGATTAGGGTTAGGGTTAGGGTTAGGGTTAGGGTTAGGATTAGGGTTAGGGTTAGGATTAGGGTTAGGATTAGGGTTAGGGTTAGGGTTAGGATAAGGGTTAGGGTTCGGATTAGGGTTAGGGTTCAGATTGGGGTTAGGGTTAGGATTAGGGTTAGGGTTCGCATTAGGGTTAGGGTTAGGGTTAGGGTTAGGATTAGGGTTAGGGTTCGGTTTAGGGTTAGGGTTTGGATTAGGGTTAGGGTTAGGGTTAGGGTTAGGATCCGGGTTAGGATTAGGGTTAGGGTTAGGGTTAGGATAAGGGTTAGGGTTCGGATTAGGGTTAGGGTTCAGATTGGGGTTAGGGTTAGGGTTAGGGTTAGGATTAGGGTTAGGGTTAGGGTTCGGATTAGGGTTAGGGTTAGGGTTCGGATTAGGGTTAGGGTTAGGGTTAGGATTAGGGTTAGGGTTAGGGTTAGGGTTCGGATTAGGGTTAGGGTTAGGGTTAGGGTTAGGATTAGGGTTAGGGTTAGGATTAGGGTTAGGATTAGGGTTAGGGTTAGGGTTAGGATAAGGGTTAGGGTTCGGATTACGGTTAGGGTTCAGATTGGGGTTAGGGTTAGGGTTAGGGTTCGCATTAGGGTTAGGGTTAGGGTTAGGGTTAGGATTAGGGTTAGGATTAGGGGGGAAACAGAACCACACCAGAACCAAACCGAACCAGAACCGAACCAGAACCGAACCAGGACCGAACCAAGATCGAACCAGAACCGAACCAGAACCGAATCGAACCAGAACCCAACCAGAACCAAACCAGAACCAAACCAGAACCAAACCGAACCAGAACCAAACCGAACCAGAACCAAACCGAACCAGAGCCGAACCAGAACATAATGAGAACCGAACCAGAACCGAACCAGAACCGAACCAGAACCGAATCGAACCAGAACCGAATCGAACCAGAACCGAATCGAACCAGAACCAAACCAGAACCAAACAAAACCAGAACAGAACCAGAACCGAACCAGGACTGAACCGAACCAAGACCGAACCAGAACCGAACCAGAACCAAACCAGAACCAAACCGAACCAGTACCAAACCGAACCAAGACCGAACCAGAACCGAACCAGAACCAAACCGAACCAGAACCAAACCGAACAAGAACCAAGACAAAACCAGAACCGAACCAGAACCGAACCAGAACCAAACCGAACCAAGACTGAACCAGAACCAAACCGAACCAAACCGAACCAGAACCAAACTGAACCAGAATTAAACCAGAACCAGAACCAACTCAAGCAAACAGAACCAGAACCAAACTCAAACAAACAGAACCAGAACCAGAACCAGAACTTAACTCAAGCAAACAGAACCAGAACCAAACTCGAGCAAACATTATTGATGTCCTCAGGTTGGCACTGAATCAGATGCATCAGCTTGGATGGGTTGATCTGATTCCTCCTCTGAGTATTTGCCCTGTCTTGAGAAGAACCCTAACCCTAACCCTCTCAGAAGGAACAGATGAAGCCACGATACACAGCCTCCCCTTCATCACCTATATCCTATATCCTCACGTGATTGGCTGCATGGCCGCCATGCTGACCAATCAAAGCAAAGTTCTGCTGTGAGCAGAGCTGGGGCTGAGCACTGTGAGAGCTAAGCAGCGAAAGGAAAAAAAATGGGAGCCGGCTCTCTCTCTCTCGATGCGAGCCGGCTCTTCTGATTCACTATAAAGCATCGGCTCTCAGAGCCGCAGCTTTTGATCATGACACATCACTAATGTGCTTAATCTGTGTTACAAGTGTTGCAAGTAGACCGGCCACATTGAATAAAATGTGTGTGTTCTAACACGTAAAGGAAGCATAAACCGAATCTTTGTCGTAGCTTGTGCGGACTGTGCTCAATCAATAAAACAGCAGATTTACTGAAAAGCTGTTTGCTCCAGAAAATACAGACTTCTAAGAGATGTGGAGAACAACTTACATCAGTATCTGTAGCGCTGTTACTGACCTACACTGACCATTATTAAAGAAAGGTAGATTTACTGTTCTTAGTATTTGTTTCATTCCCTTCACTCATGAGCGTCTGAAGGTTCTAATTCGATGGGAGTCCATCAAAGTTAAAGTTCATATAAAGGAGAGAAATCCGTGATGGAGGATCTTCACGGTTCTGCAGCTAAGCACATTTCCAGCACACCTTCCCTCGGTCATTTCTCCCTCTGACCTGGCACCATGCTCCTCCCTTTTCTCATTTCCAGCTGCAGAGGGGAGGTACAGCCGGACGGAGGAAGGTGTGGAAACCGTCCATCAGAGGCGGACCGAGCCGGGACACGGCCCATAAGGAGCAGCATGAAGCCCTGCAAGTTATTACCCAGCTATTCTGGCCCATTTTGTCTTCATCAATTCTTAAACTCATAAGACTCCCTGCCTCTCTCCTTTTCCAAATTGTGCCATCTATCACGCTCACTGCGACTCTCCCAGCCTCTCCTTCCTCCGCTCTGCTCCTCTCCGCTTCTTTCTCTCTCTGCAGTGCGGTGCAGCAAATTATCAAATTAAACCCATGAGAGTTTTTTTTTTTTTTACAGGTGGTGTTAAGCACAGCATCCCTTCACATCTCTGTCTTTCTTTTTTCCTCCTCTTTTGTCCATCCTTTTTCCTTATTGTTGCTTAATTCTCTCCTTCTCTTGATCCTGCTCTCCATCGCACTTTATCTTCTATACTCCACTTTATCGTCTCTCTCCCCTCCTCATCTCTCCCTCTCCAGCTTGTCTTTCTTTTATCTCTTCCGTCTCGCTGCTGGTTTCTCATTGTGGCAGACTGGCTGGCCTTTCTTTCTTTCCTTCCTTCTCCTTCTACCCTTCTCTTTTCTCTCCATCCCTCTAATTACGCACTGAGACAAAGGAGTCTGATTCTCCCTCCTCCCACTCAGAGCTGTCAGGCCTGGTGTAGGAGAGAGTTAATTTCACACTTACTGCATGCTTTAATTAAAAAGGGGTGGGGGGAGACGGAGGAGTGGGGGAGGCAGAGGGAGAAAAACACAAGGAGGGAAACATGCGCTCAGTCACACATCATACAAAGGCTTCGGTGTGTGTGTGCATGTTTGTGAACATGCATCATGTTTGTGCCCTCAGGTATGTGCACACACATCCAGGTGTGTGTGTGTTTGTGTTTGTATCTGCGTGGGCGTGCAACTCGGCTCGTGTGGAGTTCACATCTTCGCTCCTCAGGTGGATGACACGCGTCTCCTCTCCCTCACCGGCAACAGGCTGTATTTTTAGCCGGGGGCTTTAATGAGGAATCAATAGGATTGTAATGGCTTGTTAGGGGAGGGCTACAGTCGCAAATACACACACTTTAAAACACACACATGCACACACACACACGCACACTGGCACCCCTGCTTTGATGCTCTGCACTGGCAGCTGGAGTGAGATTCACTCACATGCAAATATACAACATTTCACACATACTTGAGCATGTGCAAAAACAAACACACACGCTCATAAATACAGATATGACATCACAGAACATGCACACACACTCACACACTCACACACACACACACACACAGACACACACAGTGCAACACCACCCCCACCCCTGCAATCACTCTCACTGCAGCAGCATGATAACCCTTGTTAAGCCATTGAGGTATGGATGATAGCGGTTACACCCACCATTGTCAATTCAGGTAATTTATCACTCTCGTCCTCTGCGTGCGGCGCTGAGACAGTGATCTAAGACAGACATGCAACGTCTCATATATCAGTCTCAGAAGGCCGGTCACTGAAATAATTCAATGAGATGATTCTCTGAATTATAAACACCACGATCACATGATCCTCTGAGTTCAGATTGAGTCTCTTACCTGCACAAATAGAGGATGTATTTTGAGATGAGTGATGCTGGTAATGCAAATACAACGAGGACATCTGTGTGTTTATCTGTTGGTGCTTTACATATGAGGAACTTTCAGAGATGTGTTTGACAGAAATTTCTTCTTACAGTGTTTTTAAGAATATTCCAACATTCCTCCATGATTTCTTTTTTACTTTCAGGATTATTTGGGGGGATTTTGATGCGTTTATTTGGACTATGGAAAGAGTAGGAAACTGGGAAGAAAGTCTGGTCCAGCACGGAGCAGGACTGCTGGACAGCTGGAGTCATGTCACCAAGGTTTTCCCGCGATAATTACTGAATCAAGGATTCTCCTCCCCCTCTCCTCATCCATGTTGTCTTTCTGGTCCTCTGAAAACCTCTGACCTGTTGACTCCAGGCCTGGCTCTGCTCATCATGACGGTTTGTTGTTGTAGTTAAGTGAAATACGCTCTAGTGATAACACAGAGTGTTTTATTCTGAAAATTAACCGGATGTTTTCATTTTGTTTTGGTGCCTGACTTCCTGTCCCGCTCCATCTGCTCTGTTGAGATTGATGCGGCGTGCTCCGGCATCCGGCAAAAATAGAAGTCTTGTGTATCTGATCCGGAGGGCTCTGACCTGCCAGATCAGAGACGCAGCCTGAATGCAACAGAGTGGATCCAGTGGAAGTTAACACATTGACTAGTAGAATAGAAACCTATCAGATCCGGAGCTGCGACGGATCAATGCAGCAAAGGCATTGTTTGATAGTCGTGACATTCTTGCACAGTCTGTATACGTGACACTCACCCACAGAGTGTTTGATATTCCAGTCATGCATCGTGTTTATGTTACTGTACAGTCATTGTTGTTTACTGAGTCTCCAGACTCTCAGAGCAGGTCAGGTTCAGGTACTGTGAGGGGCGAAGTCTAAAGACCAGCCACGAGATAAAGAAGAGGTCGTGCAGTGACATGATTATTATAATCTGAACTGAAGAGAGACACCTTCTGTTTAGCTGACACACACACACACACGCACACACGCACGCACGCACGCACACACGCACGCACGCACGCACGCACGCACGCACTCAGGTAGTGTTTTTTTGGGGGCGAAGATTGCAAGTTTGAGAGCATGAAGGATAAAAGAGGGAGGGATGGGAGCCATGCAGTGACAGGAGGAGAGAGAGAGAGAAGGAGAGGGAGAGGATGTCATCAGTAATCCCAAGTGGATATTTCACCCCTGAAGGCAAACTGCCCCGCGGCGAGAGAGAGAGAGAGAGAGTGAGAGAATATCTCTCACCAACATGCAGCTCTACACTTCAGCACAACATCTGCTACCTAAAGCCTGAACAGACCTTAAGATTATTAAGACCTTCAACACCCACACAGAACAACTGTTTCCACCAACAGAACCAGATTTCTTTCACTGACTCAATACTAAGTCAATAACACTCCTGACAGGTAGACTGTGAGCGGAGCGGCGCTGCGAAGGCAAGGACTGAAAGAACAAAAAACACTATTATCAAATATGCAAACAAACATGGGTCCATTATTTCTCAAGAATCAACTTTGCCACCAACTCATTTCAAAACTTAACATCCAGTTGTTACGGTGGCCCTGAAGGTTAACTGCACAAATATTTCATGACATGCAAAAATAATTCACTGAACTCCAAAAACAAATTCATAAAACCCTGATTTTTTTTTCATGAAATGGAAAAAGTATTTCACCAAACAGAAAAAATCCATGACACACAAAAACAAATAGTCCAAAACAAAAACTAACTGTTTTCACTAAACTCAAAAACAGTTCACAGAAAACACAACATTTCATGAAGGTGAAACTTTGATGAAGCCGAGGCTGCAGATTTGCCTAACGGTTGTATTGCACGCCCATATAGTGGGTGGCCCAGGTTTGAGTCCAGCCTGCAGCCCCTTTCCTGCCTGCCGTTCCCCCGCTCTCTCTCAGTTTCCTGCTCTATCTACTGTCTTCTCTGGATAAAGGCGTAAAAGCCCAAAAAGAAAGAGGAAGATGAGGCCAATGTGGTAGCTGCAGTTCCTGGAGTGTCCACTTGAGGCTGGCTGCAAAAGTACTAGAATCCAAAACCTAGTCGTTAAGTTATGCGCCTCATGTAAGAGAGGCTTTAATCCTCAAACAGGTGGTCTGGGTTTGAATGCAACATTTGATGCCAGCAACATGTTTCAATAAAGTTGGGACTGCAACAACAAAACTCTGAAAATGAAACACCAACTGATAACTATCATCAGGTTGTCACATGACTGGGTATAAAAAGAGCACGTCAGAGAGGCTGAGTCTCTTAGAGGTAAAGAAGGGAAGAGGTTCAATGTTCTGTGAGAGACTGCATGACGAGAAATAACAGGCATCATTAATACTGAAGAATATATACAGGTTTAGGAGCAACATATGCTGCCATCCAGACGATGACATCTTCAGGAAGACCTTACATATTTCAGCAAAACAACGCCAAACTACATTCTGCATGGATTACAACAGCATGGCTCTGTAGCAGAAGAGTCCAGGTGCTGAACCGGCCTACCTGCAGTTCTGACTCGTCCCCCATTGAAAACATTTGGAGCATCATGAAACTAAAAATACAACAAAGGAGACCCTGAACTGTTGAGCAGCTGAAATCCTCTATCAGGCGAGAATGGAACACTTTAAAGTCCGGAGACTGGTCTCCTGGGTTCACCAACGTTTACAGAGTGTTGTTACAAGAAGAGCTGAAACTGCAAACCTTTTCTGGAATTGGGGTTGTAATAAAATATTTTGCATTTGCTGCAAGACTCAGAAAGCCTTCCTTTAAAAGTTAAACTGAAGATTGCATGTGTGTCGTTGTTAACTTGACCTTGGACTCTCGGTAAGCGGATGCCAGACGGGTTTCTAGAACGTAGGTTTTGAAGAGTCGGTCCACTGACTGAGGAGCTGTGTTTGAGAACAAGAAGTCACACTTGTTGTTTTCTTCTCTTCTTGAAGTGAAGTTTTCAGATGTGAGTGGCGTTCTTAAAGATCTGCTTCCTCAACATTGTACTACAAACTGCTGCTGCTTAAATACCATAGTTCAAGCAGCCGGTTGAGAAGGAATAGGAGAAAATATTTAGTGTGGCAGGGGATAAACTTTCCTGGTTAATGATTATGCAGATGCATCAGGTTTGTCAAAGAATGCAGTAAAATAATGAATGTTTCCCTCCGTTCATCTTTTACTTTCTCACAAAAGGCTCTCTGTGCTCAAACGCTGCTTTCAAAAGCATCCACAGAAAATAACATGTCATTCATAAACAAAGGGCATCAACAATCAGGCACCAATATGACAACTTGTTTGCATGGAAAACATTCTGGATGTATGTAATTACAAGCATTCCAGTTTTCATAATCATTTGGGGTCTTTTGTTTATTTATTGATAATGCTTCAGGCCTGTTATTTCAGCATCTGTCACTGTTTACACTAATGGAAGCACTTATAAACAAAAGTTATAATTAGTTTCATGATGAAAAGTGAGTAACAAAAGCTTCTAAATGATATTCAACCAGGAGAAAAACAGAAACATTGAGTCATGTGCTGCACGTTGAATCCCAGCCAAACTGTCGATCCGCTCTGAATTAGCCACTTAAACTGTCCAGAGTGTGAAAGGACGACTGTCAGGGCGTTGAGAGGAAAATCAACTGGTGACCGGGCTCCACACTCTGTCATTGATCCCAGAGTCCGTCTGTCCAACCTCACGCCGCTCTCCGTGTCATGTTTACAACATCCCAGCTCTCTGCGTCAACATCCACCAAGCTCTGCCAATAGCATCCTGTCCAAGCTGTCCATCAGCACGCCTGCCTGGCCACGCCCCCTTTTCCCCTCCATTAGCTGCACACAAACTCCCGGCGGCTCCGCCAGTCCAGACAGCCCGCCTCGGCCCCTGGCTCCGGCTATCGATTGGTTCTTACGGTAATGGGCGTCTGTCTCCCTATTGTCTAATTGGCTAAGTGATGGGATTGATCTTCAGATTGTTGGCTAAGTTCATTTGCTGCGGCCACCATCAAGTAGACTGCATTGCATGTTCGGAGCTGTGGGGAGCTGTGCAAGACATCCACTGTAATGGCTCTGTAATTGATCAACTGCAAGCGAAGGTGGGTGGGGCTGGATGCATTAGCAATGGAGGATGTTAAGAGAATGTTGATTAAGGCTCATTATGGCCATCATTATGTGATAATCGATCGAGGTGCACGTGTTGTACACCGCCTGATGTGTTCCTTTTGGAGCAAACCTTTTATCTGACGTCTTGTCTGCAGAGGAGCTGATCCCCAGTCAGCTCTCTCCCTCTGTCAGGCTGTAATGAAAGATGCTGTAGAGCAGGGCTGATGTAATGATCCCAGATCAGCTCTCTTATGCTGAGTGGGTTGAAAAAGTAGCCATAAATCTTGGGGAAAACATCAAACCTCCTAAATGACCAGAGATCAATGTCAGTCATTCAATATCTCACACCCAGAGGGAATTTTATCCAACTCCACATATCAGCTCAAGCAGGAAAAATCTATTTATGCAGGAGTGTAAACAGGTATTTCTCCTCTCAGTTACTTTGGAGATCTCTTTTTTCACTTTTTTATAATCTATTGACACAAATATTTAAGCAATTCAGGCGCGTACACATCCCATTTTATTTTATCTCAAGCCAAAATAGCGAGTGCAGGCTGCCGGCGGCCCTGCAGCCTCCGAGTCCTGTCCCAGTAGTAATAACACATACTTAATTCCATATCTGAGTCTCACCTTGCTACTCCCACACTCCTGTTATTGTTCCTCTCTCCACTTACACAGAGTGGGCTGGGAGAGAGCGAGGCAGGCAGATAATAAGAGAGAGAGGGTTAGAAACACACAGACATGAGCATGAATCCGCACCACTGCCAACATCCTCGGCACAACACACGCAGTCATTGATTAACACAGGATTAACACCTCTGAGCGCGCACACACACACACACACGCAGAATCAACACCCCTCATCACACATGTACACTTGCCGGCAGCTTGTACAGCCCTCCGCTGCCACCACTATGTGTTATCTTCCTCCCATATGTGTACCTCAGGGCCCTCCCCAGTCTCTGTAATAGACTGTCTCGCTCGGCACTGCAGAGTCTCAGTGCGGCGCTGGAGGGAGAGGGAGAGGAGAAGGAGGAGGAGGAGGAGGAGGAGGAAGAGGAGGAGGGGGAGGTGTGTGCGTGTGAATGTGTTTGTGGAGGTGTGTGTGTGGAGGGAGTCAAGGCCACCTTTTTCCATCCCTGTCACTCTTCCATAAAACAATTAAATTCATACTCCACCCCGGCCTTCTGCAGTGGCCCGTGGTGACTGCGACAAACCCACAATGGCAGATTTATGTGTTTGTGAATATGCATAAGGCCTCATCCGAGCCATGGCTGCATCACTGAATCGAAACAAGCCCAGGGGCCCAGAGGGGCAGAGAGAACTCAGACCAGAGTCCCTGCAAAAAAAAGGACTCTGACATGTTTGAAGGTCAACAAAATAACAGATAAAAAAACAGCTAAAGATGGAAAAAGAGCAAGGACCAAAAACACTAAAAGGAGACACAAAACGACTGTAAAGATACAAAAATGAACAAAACAACTTCAAAGAGACGCCGAATGATGATGAGGACACAAAACAACAACAGACAAACAAAAGGCCAAAAAAAAGACATTAACCGAGACCCAAAACAACCACAAAGAAACTCCAAAACAAGAACAAAGAGGCCAAATCTACTACAATAGGACCCAAAAACCACCCGAAACAGCTACTAGATTCAGAGAAACTGGAGAAATCACAGTTTAAAAGGGAGAAGAATGAGGATTTTTGGGGTGTCAGGTGGCACTGCAGTGAAAACAGACATGACTCTGCAGTGGAAATCACTGCATGGGCTCAAACACCACAGTCTGTGATCACAGTTTGTCGCTGCATCCATAAATGTAAATGCTGGACACTTCTCTGGACCGGAGTCCGTTTAAGATGGATTGAGGAGAAGTGGAAAACTAACTTGTGGTCTGATTAATCAAAATCTGACATTCCTTTTGGAAATCATGGACGCTGTGTCCTCCTCTCTAAAGAGGAGAGGGACCACCTGGCTTGTTATCAGCTCACAGTTCAAAGCCAGCGTCCCTGATGGTATGGGGATCATAAGAGTCCATGGCATGGGTAGCTTCCACATATGTGAAGGCTCCATTAATGCTGAACAATATATACAGGTTTAGGAGCAACACATGCTGCCATCCAGACAATGACGTCTTCAGGAAGACCTTATACATTTCAACAAAACCACATTCTGCACGTATTACAACAGCATGGCTCTGTAGTAGGAGAGTCCAGTTGCTGAACTGGCCTGCCTGCAGTCCTTTGGGTTGCACAAAGATACACGAAACATCTACAAAAAGAAAAGAAGATGACACAAAGATGCAAAATAAAGACACAAAGACATAAAAAATGCTTTCTAACAATGCAGCTGAGGGTCTCTCTGCTGTTCGGCGGGCGGAATGCCAGTTTGTTCCCAGGGACTCATTGTCTGGTTATCTGCACATGTTCAAAGCCACATCACCTATTGTAGTGTGTTTGTGATTGCCTGCACACCCTGCTATTAGCTTTCTCCTCCATCAGCCTCATTATGAGTCATGAGTCATCGATGTGGCCTGAAATAAGCTGCGTTTCTATTCAGGTGAAAGTCTGCATGCAGTGTGAGCCTTCACCGTCTCCAGAGCACAGATGGCAGCCGCGTCAAAGAGTCCAACACCCCCTGACCACGTTCACCTGCTGGTCTCCCGTGTAGGTGACGGGGCCGGGGTGTTTGAAACAGACCGTCAACAGTGTGCATGTCACTTTGCTATCAGTCCCATCTGAAACGTCAAGCCTGGAGGGGGAAGATTTCTACACAAGGTAGAAGAAGAAGAGGAGGAGGCGGGAGGAAGAGGGGAGTGTGGTATGTGGCGGTAAGGGAACGAGAGATAAGAAAAGAAAGGGGGAGAACATGCCGAAGGATGCAGTACATTGATACACCGTGATATGTCGTCACAGTGGAAAATAGGTTAATCCATGTAACGTGCTGTATATGATCCCATAAGCTCTGCAGAGACGATGCTATCTCCTGAACGCTGCACACACCCTCCAGGCAGAGCTGCTGAAATGCATATATTACATTCTGTAATGCAAAGTCATGGGGCATTATGGGACACTCACAGACAGTATATAGGTAGTGCTAAGGTTAGCATGTACTCAATGAGATGAGGACAAGAAGACAAATTATTTAAAGGTCCCTCAATGTCACCTGATCAGGCTGCAACGAGAAAGTAAAAGGCTGAGGGCTTTCAAACCGGTCCTTTTTCAAACCCTGCACAAATGTTGAAGTACAACAGGTGTGATATTAAGGTGGGGCACATAATGAAAGGGCTAAACCATGAATAAAACAATACTACAATACTATGGCTTCACCAGAAAACAGAAATGGTGATTGCTCAAATTTGTGGGAAAGTTGCGGTGATTGTATAAAATTGCAAGGCCGCCCAAAAATTGCAGATTGGTTGAATTTGCATTGATAGTTACAATCGCGAAATAGCAACTTCCTAGAGGGACTGAACATAAAACTGAAGAATTAGAACTATTTCTGTGTCCAAATTTTGTGTTACTGATTTCTTTAGCATGAAACTGTTTGAAAAAAAGTTATAATGTTTAACAAACTACTGGTCTTGGAATATGAGGTCTATATGAAACTGCAGTTCCTCGAGTGTCCACTTGAGGCTGGCTGCAGAAGCACCAGAGGCCACATACACAACCATTGAAAAACGCCATCTTTACAGCAAAAATAAACATGTTTATCGCCTGGTATAGAAATGGATTTTGGTCTGCAGAGTTAGTTTGCATCTCCACAGTTTTGCAACTCCTTATTTTTAAAGATACTAAGGTTACGAGTTTGACATAATTATTGGGCACAGCTGACTCTACTGACAGGCGAGCTCACTGTAGCTGTTCTTGAGGAGGCTCAAAGCCCGCCTCTTGGTAGGTGAACCAAAAGTTACTTTATCTGGACTTTTCTCAGGAAGTGCCCGGGTAAAACTTCTGCAAGAAGTCGGTGTGAGCCGACGTGTGACAGCATCAGGTAAAAGTACAGAAATATTCCTGTGAGCATGCCAGCGAGGACGATCATGCAAGACTGATAATCTTCATGGACTTATTGAAGTCAAACACTTTCTGCTCACCAGCTTCTTCTCTTCTACTCTTTTGTTGATGCTGTGAATACGACCTTTTACACAAAGCACTGATACAAAAGTAAAATCTGTCATCTGTTGGATTTTGTGAAGAGCTCAAGTCTCGCTGTAACCTGCCGAATTTCTAACCTTCGCTTTACTTTTTCTCTGGGATCATCGAGGAGGTCCTGCGTGACCACGTCTTAATTTAAGGCATCCTAAATGCTTGTGATTATTATTTCATTTCAGCTTTGACACCTTCTAAGCAGTCCACACTCTGGTGGTCATATTTGGAGAGGCCCATCCGTCACTGGTCTCATGGAGCAGCAGCCACAGCATGGATTTAAAGCTGAATTATGTATAATGCACCAAGAAGAGGGGGGATGATGAGCGGTAATGGTTACCTGTAGTGTGTCCCGGAGTGTGTGTGTATGTGTGTATGTGTGTGTGTGAGCGTGCTAAGAAGAGTTCATGACCATGACCGTGTGTGTAAGCTTGCCAGGACTCCAATTACAGCCTGCGACAGAAGTAGCAGCAGTGTCTATAGGTCATTACTGTGATACGGAGCATGGCTGGTTCCTATGTATTTAATGGTCAGCGGGGTGTTTGGACCATTAGAGCTGCTTCTCTGCAGCCGTCCGGTCATCTGAAGAAACTCCTGTACCATCTGAGCACGGTACATCATTATGGCCATGTCGGGACGGAGAATGAGTGTGTGCGTGTGCGTGTGTCGGAGTGAGGAAGTGTGTGAAACGGAGGTTAGCGCCCGGTCCATGATAGAATCTGCAAATATTCGGCACCTTTTGCAGCGGGAGGACAAGTCATTTTAGCAGCCTAATGGAATTTTACAGCATGGGAATACACTGTGTGGAGGAAGATATCATCTGGTGCAATAGGAGGGACGGAGCGCGTGGTGAATTCTGATATTTCTATTTATTCCCTCATAGTGGAGGATGAAATTTAGTAACAGTCGTGGTTGACAAAGATGAGATCTGCAGTCCCTCAGACACTCTAGAAGCCTGAACATGGTCTCCTCTTGCTCTAAAAGCAAAGCGCTGCCAGGTATGAAACACGCTCATTGACATAAAGATAAATTCTGATGTTGTTTACAGCTCAACATGCACTTCAGTATCAACGCTTGCTTTCTTGCACCGCTAATTTATGATCCCCGTTCGCTTCCAGGTCGAGCTTTTAATAAGCGGAGCGCAGAGTCGTAAATAACAACGAGATTCCTTAAATCATTAGCCATTAGCCACTCTGCTTGTGTTGTTAACAAAAGGTTTGCCAGGTGAGGTTTATGTGTGTTTATTGGCCTTGTGAATTTTTAAGGAGGGCTTCAGATGGTGCTGCAGATCAATAGCTTTTCTATACACACGTTCTGCACTAAATCATTCCACTTTCGGAGTCAGGTTACAACTTTCTGACGCAGGTGATGATGGGAGTTATGAGCAAAAATACGGCTGCACCAATAAAAAACTTCTCTCACAGCCAATAAACCACTTTGATGCGATTAAATGAAGTCTTATGGTTATGAGCTGCACAGGTGGGGAGCTGACCTGGGCTGGGAACGCAACCTCGATATTTTTTGGTTGACAAAATGTTTGATTGAAACCGTCCGAACAGCAACGAATAAATGAGGCAATGTGACTGAAATATCGGACATGCAAGAAAGTCGTCCGATCGGTCAGGAGCAGCTGATTTGGCCGTACGCTGCACAACAGACTACACGTGACTCACATCCGTTTAGAGATACACTGCTCAAAAAATAAAGGGAACACTTAAAAATTACAATGTAACTCCAGATCAATCACACTTCTGTAATATCAACCTGTCCAGTTAGGAAGCAACACTGATTATGAATCAATTTCACCTGCTGTTGTGCAAATGGAACAGACAACAGGTGGAAATGAGAGGCAATTAGCAAGACAACCCCTATAAAGGAATGGTTCTGCAGGTGGAGGCCACAGACCATTTCCCTGTCCTCATCCTTTCTGCCAGATTTTTGGTCACTTTTGCATTTTACCAGTGCCCTCACCACTAGAGGTAGCATGTGGTGGTGTCTGCAACCCACAGAGGTTGCTCAGGTAGTGCAGCTCATCCAGGGTGGCACATCAATGCACGCTGTGGCAAGAAGGTTTGCTGTGTCTCCCAGCACAGTGTCAAGAGCATGGAGGAGATACCAGGAGACAGGCCAGTACAACAGGAGTTGATTGCTGCCCTGATCCAGGTCTGGGAGGAGATCCCTCAGGAGAACATCCGTCGTCTCATCAGGAGCATGCCCAGACATTGTAGGGAGTGTATACAGGCACGTGGAGGCCACACACACTACTGAGCCTCATTTTGAATTGTCTTGAGGAAAAGTTGGATCAGCCTGTGATCTGATTTTCCACTTTGATTTTGAGTATGATTATGAATCCAGACCTCCATGGGTTAATGGTTTTGATTTCCATTGATTATTTTTATGTTATTTGGTTCTCAACACATTCCACTTTGTAATGCATAAAGATTTTCAACTGGAATATTTCATTAATCGTGATCTAGGATGGGTTGTTTAAGTGTTCCCTTTATTTCTTTGAGCAGTGTATTTACGATGATCTGGAGGGCTCCGACCTGCTGGATCAGAGACGCAGCTGGAACACAACGGAGCAGATCCAGAGGAAGTTAACAAATTAACTAGAATAGAAACCGATCAGATCTGGTGCTGTGATGGATCAGTGACGGACCGGACATGGATCTGGTGGATTGGCCGTTACTCTTGAATGATCTCCCCATCGTTGGGCTGCAGAAAACAACTTTTTTTGCCGGCCTCACTGCTGAAAAGAAGTTGGCTGCGAAGAGGTGGAAACTGACGGTCCAGAGCTGGATCCTTACTGTCCTAGATGTATTGTAATAGAGCTTTCCCCTGATTGGAGTTACAGAGTGTAATATTCCAATGTGGGCTTTGTTTGCTGAAAAACTGAACAAATGATCCAGCCTCTGCAGCTGGTCATCTCGAGTTTCTCTGTGGTGGCTGTATATTTTATTTGATTTTATTAATTCATTTTTTGGTTTGTTTAATTTAATTTAATGTAATTATGTATCTATTTTATTTGTTTATTTACGAATAAAGTTATTTTTTAATCAGAGTGAATAACTTGGCTTTAAATGTATTTTGTTGCATCAGCTGGAAGACTGCACATCTCAATATGCATCATTCACCTGAGAGGACGAGCTACACATCCCATAATTGGTACCAAAAGTCAGATATTTAAACATTGAAGCAGCTCTGTGCTCTATAGTTAATGTGCCTCTCTGCAGTGTAAAGCCTAAGGAGAGTCGGTTCTTCCAGAGCACACCGTGAACATCAGATAGGCCAGAAACACAACTCTCCCACCATAACACACAGAGCCCTGTGCAACACTCGAGGTGGCCAAGTGCTGATCACAGACTCGGCTCCTGAAGAGGACCTGGAAGCGTTAGTCCTTATCTCTTTAGCTGCAAGCTGCTTTAGACGGCGTCTGAAGAGGCAAGCGGGCTTGTGAGAAGCTGCTGGTACAGAATATTCACACAGATAAAGCGAGGAGGAGAAGAGATTTCCCTTTCTCTGCTTCCTTCTATGTCGCCTCTTACCCACAAGGCTTTGGGTTGGAGCAGAAGGCGTGTGCAATAAGCCGTGAGAAACACGACTGCCGTCATCCGCTGTCTAATTGCTGCAGTGTCGGCATGACGACGCAATTTGCATAAAAGAGACAGCAAATTACTGAAATCCGTCTCCTGTGTGACTGCAAGAGAAATAAAGACGTGTAGACACTTCACTCCTTAACGCAGCTCCACTAAACCACACCTGACCTCTATTTGGGGTCCATTCGCACCTCATTGTCATGATTCACATAAACAATACTTCCTGTTTCTCCCCCGTAGAGAACAGGATTTAACGAAAACGTCCTCGACCCTTTGCACCTTCAATTTCCAGCAACAACCAGATTTGAATAATCGTTCTATTATGCCGTCAGGTCCCAGGATCCCCACGCTAGTTTGGCAGGTTGAGATACTTCCAGACTTGTAAACAAAAAATCTGAATTAACTTTTTTCAATTACTGTGGTCCAATCATTACACACACGTCACCTGTGCTCACCTCATTTGTGGTTTGGGAAGAATACAGTAAGCAGACATGAAGGTAGCACTACTTTAAAATTCGAAATCAGTAGGTAGAGTGAAGCACTGAGGACTCGCTGCAACCGCAGAGGAAAGGTAATCTATACACATCTATAGGCGTTTTTCGACCAGAGGAACTTTACCCCTGGTGCGTTTCGATCGGTGGACCCAGGGTCTAAATTTAGTTCAGGGGTAGATAATCTCCCCCCTAAAAAGCCCCTGCTAGGGGGGGTAGTACTTCTCAAAGGTCCCAGGGCTTTCGGGGTCAGGGCCTGCAATGCTGAACGTGTCTGATTGGTAGATTAACCGCAGTGTTTTTATTCCGCCCGCCGTCCACAATAACATCACACACATCTGTGATTCACTTGATTTCTCTTTCTTTCATTAGTTTTTATTTGTTCTATCTTTTTTGTATGTGTGTGTACTTTTCAAAAGAAGAATCTGTGATTCTCTTGATTTAGCAGCTTGTAACAGTAGTCTTCTCTCAGCCCACCGTGAATGCGTCTCTCCCGGTGTTACGGTTTTAAAAGTGACCCTGTAAACTGGAGACCTTCAGATGAACGTGTCAGTGTTTGTGGAGTTTACACAGCTGTTGAAACACAGAGGGAGTTCCTGGGAACGCAAACTAGTTTAGTTTTTATAAAGATTTCAAAATATCCTCATCAGATATTTAATGATCGTCTAAAGACGTTTATGAGGGATGCATCCGGCTGAGAGTCGGCAGTTAACAGGGTGGCTGTTTAAATGGGAACACCGTCCGATCTCTGCCACGGCCTTTTGAGTTAGAAAGTATTTTAAAGCCGCGTTGAAACTTCTTTGCTTCTCGCGCTTATCTCCTCTCACGTGTTGATTCGTTGAATTCATCTGTGATGAAATATAGCACCATCTAAAACAGCACCAGCTGAGTCTCTTCCATGCTAAGGGGCTAAAAGATCCAGGAACTCTTGCTCAAAATGCACCTTATGTAAACTGTAAGTACATTTAAAGTTCCTCACTGCAGCTTGGCTCTGAATCAATCAATCAGTCAGTCTTTATTAATAAAGGATGCTAACTCCCAACAAATGTTCTCCTCAGACTCTTTCCAAACACAGCAGCTCTATACCGTACTCTATGTTCTATTATTGACAAAGACCCAACATCAAGACAGGATCAGATCCAGTCCCATCTTACAGACAGGACTCAGTCTGATCTCATCTTAATCCACCATGAGCAGAGCACTTTGCAGCATTACGCTACAGTGGCAAGGACAAACTTCCTTTAACAAGCACAAGAAGATGTTTGTTTTGGTATTTTTTGATTCAAACTTCTTGAGACTAAACCGGCTCTTCTTTATTGCTGTGGTTTTGTGCAGCCTTGTATTGAAAGTCCAGCTCCCAGAAGCTGTGTGGGCCTGCGAGGTTATCCAAACTTGTCTGAGTCATTCATCATTGCAGTGGAGACTCCTCTCCTCTGGAGTCACAGCTGTTTGGGGAGTGACACCGCCGTGGCAGTGTGGCCTCTACATCTGCTGCTGGGTGGGTGCTAACAGGGTCATCTGAGGATTCGTGGTACACAACAGTCTGCGGCAGACGGACTCAGCGACACAAAGCACAGGGTCGGAGGGCTACGAGTGATGTCTTAGCTGGAAATTAGTTTCAGATTGGAACTGATTTCATATTTCAGCTGGCTGCTCTGAAAAGAAGGATCACTGGCAGGAAAGAAAACTGAGGTGTAAACTGGTCACTACTGGGATGATTTTACTTCTTTATGTTCTTTAAACGACTCCTGACTTTAGTAACATGGAGGGAAGTTAGAAAGATATAACTGAATCAAGTCTTAATCAGGGATGGGAATTTGTCTTTCAATACTGAGAATAATACTGCAAATACTCTGAGTTACTGGAAAAAGAGACTCTTCATGACACATAAATCAGAGAGCACAAACCACACGAGGAGAAAATGTCTAGACCAGTTTGGTCCGTGCAGAAACCACCTGTGAGATCAGGTTTCTTTAAAGAAACTCTCTCAGGGAATTCATGAAAATGTATGGCATTTAAAGAATTTCTCATATTTTAAATTCTTCTCTGTAGAATTCACTTTCTTTAAAGCGGATCTGACTTTTAGATTTATTATTCAGATAAATGCTGCAGCTGCGTGCTCTGAGTGCTTATTTTGTCAAATAAAGGGCACTCAATTCATATAGGAGTAAATGCACAAAATGCTTTACAGTGTCAGTATGGTGTTCAGTTATTCTGACATAATTCTGATTCACTGTGGTCCAGTGATTCCTGATTAATTCAACACTATTTGCACTTTTCAGGAGTTCCACTTCAGTTGCTTTTTCTTCATACAGGTCCTGTACTCGTGAAACTATTGATCAATGTCATGCAAGACTTTTAAATGTAAGTAAAAATGTATCTCTGACTTTTATGTTGGGTTTCATAATTTTATTACTTACATTTTTATATTGATTTTAATGTTTTTTTTAATTTGTATTATTTGTCTACTCAGTTTTATTGCTATTTTTTACTGCCTTTATTTATCGTCAACTTTTATCCTTACCGTTATTAATTTGTTTATTTTACCTCATTAAATTCTTATTAAAGTGACATTTATTTTATTGATGTCTCTACTTTGTGTTTTTTAATATGTAGAATGTTTTGCAATTATTTTATTTTATTTTTTATTATTGCCTGATAATTACAACTATTTATACCATGGGTAACATTTGTACAAACTTTTAAATAATAATAATAATTTTATGTAAAGAGCACTTTTCAAAAAGTGTATTAACATTGGCAGCAAAATAAAACAGGCAGTTTGTAGAATCATATAAGTCAAGATTAAGAAATAAAACATATTTAAAAAAAAAAAAAAGAACTCTTTAAGGAATACAATTTCAAAATATATTTCTTAAAACGGTTAAACTAAAATAAAATAAAATGAAATTCAAAATAAATGGGGAAAGGCTCTTAAATAAAAGTATGTTTTAAGAAGAGATTTAAAAGAGATCACTGACTCAGCAGACCTGAGTCCTTAAGTTCTATTTTAATTTTAATGTAATTTTAATTTTTCTCTATTCATGCTCTATTATTCTTGTACTTCTCTTGCTACTATTTCTGTGTTGCTGCAACAACCGAATTCCCCCCGGGATCCACAAAGTATCTTATCTTATTTCTGCTTTTTACTTGCAATGACTGGTCCCAACATGCCAACCTCAGGACATCCCTTGGACCTGAGTCTTCCTCAGTGTCGACTAATCTGCAGTCAGTTACCATCCATTCATCAAGCACTGTATTTAAAGTCTTTAGTTTAGCTTCATGTACAGATCTATGGTGATTCACACTCTGAAAAGGTGCTCTGACATCAGACTGCACCTGCATGCTTAGCTCCTTATTGGTAGCTCAACTCAAAAGTGCATTACTTTTTACTCGCTGACTGAACCGTCTAAGGGTTTTAAGGTGAGATGTGCAGAACCACAATCGTTCCAAAGGGCTGCAGTGTCGTTATTGTCGCTGCAGCAGCAGGAGCAGAAAGACGCAGATGTGACTTAACGTTGTGCATGACAGGAAATGAAAAAGCATGCAATTAACTAACTATGATGACAGAAAGCATTTGATAGTTTCACCCTTCTTTCATCTGTTAACATGGAGAAGGCCGGCTTCATGACCTACACTGCAACCCTTCCGAGGAGAGAGCTCTAAATGTTTGGCTCCACTTTCCAGGAGCTGTTATGTCGTTCATCTTTTAATATGGTCTGTAGTTCAACTTTCACTCCTCTGGGAAACTCACATAAGTCATAATCAACACCATCTGATCAGAATGGTTTTAATTCCATTCATCCACAATCATCTGTCTCATCTCAGACATTTGTATAAACACACCTCGGCTGATGTCTGCTCTGAATTTCAAAAACTAGCAGACTACTAAGGAGGATTTTCTTGTCAGCGTGATAAAGTGGTAGAAAACAAAAATAAAGAGAAGCTGTAAACACTTTGAGGAGGTGGAAGAAGGATGAAGTCATTTTGGAGTTCAAACCCACAAACATCCCTACGATCCGATGGGAGGGGAGCTTGCTGCTGCTCCTCTCCTCCGCTGCTCCACCCCAGCCGGCTTCTCCTCTCACCTCCCCTGCTGAGACGTCGGCTTTCATGTTCTTTTCAAAGTCTCAGGTAGTGTTACCCCCAGCAACCCTGACAGAGCCCGGGGCAAAGGCAGCGCTCGCTTCTGCACCTGCGCAGACACACACACACACACACACACATATGGAGCCATGGAGCAGCAGGTAGGCTCACTGCAACGCATGCACGCCACCAGACCTGCACCCACGCTCCCTCTGCATACCCACCCACACTCTGACTGCACACACACACACACACACACACTCTCTCTCTCTCACTCACTCACTCACTCACACACACTTTGATTGTCTCCACACTGAGGCTGTCATTAAGACTCATTAAGGGGGATGGTTTTATTGAAGGCGGTCGTGTTGAGGCATCCGCTGAATTATTCATACGCGCCTTCCACCACACACTGTTTCTTTCTGATTCTCACACACACACCTCGTTGAAATGCATGAAGCTGGAGCAGACGAGAGAGAGAGAGAGAGAGAGAGAGAGAGAGAGAGAGAGAGAGAGAGAGAGAGAGAGAGAGAGAGAGAGAGAGAGAGATGCAGCCTATATAGGTCACTTCCTCCTCTGCCTGCTGCTCTCAGAAAGTGGGACTGGAAGGCGGGAGGGAGGGAGACAGAGAGCCAGGCTTATTATAGCAAGCAGGCAGACACACACACACACACACTCTCTCTCTCTCTCTCTCTCTCTCTATCCCTCTTACACACACACACACACACTCAGAAACACAGGCCCCAGCAGATAAAGGAGCGTACACCTTGGAGAGTAGATTGTCACAGCTATGAATGAAGCTCAGAGTGGCTTTTGCTGGAAGGTAATACTAATTTATTGTTCAGAGACATAGGGAGGGAGTCTGTGTGTGTGTTTGTGTGTGTGTTTGTGTGTGTGTGTGTTTGTGTGTGTGTGTGTGTGTGTGTGTGTGTGTGTGTGTGTGTGTGTGTGTGTGTGTGTGTGTGTGTGTGTGTGTGTGTGTGTGTGTGTGTGTGTGTGTGTGCCTGCATGCATGAAGGCCAGTGCTGATAGATCAGAAGGAACTGATCAGATGCCTAAGCTTTCATCCTTCATGTGGAACATATGGCTTACAGTGTGTAAGGAAACGGATGCAAATTTATATTTAGTTTGATCATTTATTCCATCAAATATTCATCACATACAATCAGGGTTTAATATGCACGCTCACGTGGCGGCATCAGAAGCAGAGAGGGAAGCTAAACGCTGTGGGTAAACGCACACTGGAGGCTAAAATAGTGAGGATGTGGTGTTAACTGAGGTTTAAATTGGGGGGCTGACTGTACTCCATGAGGTTTAGGAGCGCAGAAACAGTGCTGTGTTATATGTGGGTCAAAGGTGCAGAATAAAGACGGA
Organism: Notolabrus celidotus; assembly: GCF_009762535.1. NCBI lineage: Eukaryota > Metazoa > Chordata > Actinopteri > Labriformes > Labridae > Notolabrus > Notolabrus celidotus. The sequence goes on from NC_048293.1 coordinate 22,018,005, forward strand.
GAGTCTGCAGGTGTGCAATGGGGTTTTGGTATGAAAGGTGTTCTGGTTGAGAGATTGTTTGGCACACAAATGTTTCTGCAAGCTGTGCATCTAAACAGCTGGTTAGGAGAGCAAAAGTGGAGGGACGAAATCCAGCTGGGAGCACATTGGTGGTCATCTGATGATGATTTAGTCTTAATTAAAGTCTTTATACAAATATGTGCATGAAAGTTCAGCTGACAATCTGCTCCTGGACATCGTTTCTGAACACTTATGGCTAAATACCACCAGATCCATCTCCACTCCGCCCAAGCTGCTTTCTATTCTAGTCAATGTGTTAACTTCCGCTGAATCCGCTCCATGGCGTTCCGGCTGTGTCTCTGATCCTGCAGGTCGGAGCCCTCCGGATCAGATACACAAGACTTCTATTTGTGCCGGATGCCGGAGCACGACGCATCAATCTCAACAGAGCAGATGGAGCGGGACAGGAAGTCAGGCACCAAAACAAAATGAAAACATCCGGTTAATTCGGTCAGAATAAAACACTCTGTGTTATCACCAGATCGTATTTCACTTAACTACAACAACAAACCGTCATGATGAGCGGAGCCAGGCCTGGAGTCAACAGGTCAGAGGTTTTCAGAGGACCAGAAAGACAACATGGATTAGGAGAGGAGGAGGAGAATTCTTGATCCAGTGATTACCGCGGGAAAACCTCGGTCACATGACTCCAGCTGTCTGGCGGTCCTGCTCCGCGCTACGTTCTTAAAACGGGTGCTGACGGATGAGAGAGCACAGAGCAGGACCGCTTCACTCTGCAGCTTAAAAAGTGTTGAGAGAAGCCAGGATGTGTTCACATTTTGGTCTTTTCCTGTTTACTTTTCAGGCTACAAATGTCCGTGGCGAGGTTTCTTATTGGTGGTTCCAGTTCCCTGTGATTTACGGAGTGTGTGTGTGTATCGAGTGTTGCTGATATCAGGAAGGAGAATGAAACACCTTTGAGTTGAGCATTGGGATAAGAGCTCCAGAAGGTCAGCCGCTGAATAGAGAGACCTCGCTTTGAAAGCAGGGAAAGGAGCTCCAATATTCCCGCTCGCATGACAGGCAAATACAGCATGGAGAGGTGTGTGTGTGTGTGTGTGTGTGTGTGTGTGTGTGTGTGTGTGTGTGTGTGTGTGTGTGTGTGTGTGTGTGTGTGTGTGTGTGTGTGTGTGTGTGTGTGTGTGTTCACAGGCTCACAGGGGCAATATCTCGGCAAAGGTTCACTGCATCTCCTTGTCACCTGGGTTCCTCTGTCCTCACCTGATGTCTTGTCAGTGACCCAAATGTCAAGTGCATCTGTGCCTGAGTGTGTGTGTGTGTGTGTGTGTGTTTGTGTGCTTGCGCATGGTCATCTGGGCAGAGGAGGAGACAGATCTGGGTCAGGCCGTTCCCATGAGTGCGTCCGTGCTCTCCACGGTGGACGTCGTGTTTGATGTGAATCAGGGAGCACGGAGGAAGAGGAGGAGGAGAGGGAAGGAAAGAGAGAGAGAGAGAGAGAGAGAGAGAGCGTGCAGCCAGACAGTGAAACAGCCAGGGGTCAGAGGAGGACAGAGCCATCGCATGATCACACACACTCACACAGGCACACACATGCACACACACACACACACACTGCTGTAGCCTTGCAGCAAATCTACATGCATCAGTGCATCTCTCTGCTGTGACGCTCTGGAAAGTGGCTGCAGTGACTGCTCGGAGTCACGTGTTGCTTCTGACGAGTTTTCATCAGGAAAGACGGAAACAAGAGGAGAGCTTCAGGTGGGATACATAAAAAGGGTCGTGTTTGAACGTCTAATATATTTTATCAAAGAATCTGTGAACTGACAGGTGAAGAAAATGGGACAGTATGGAAAAGGTTGCAATTTAAAGTTTATGACCTCTCCTTCAAGATGTGCAGGGAAAAAGTGGAAAGAAAGGAGGAAACTTGATCTACAAATATGAAGATGATGCATGAAGGTAACATGCAACAGAACCCCAAAGTGGGATACATGTTTTAGGACGAGTGACTCTGACAGAAACACTCCATAAAGTGCAACAAGACTCCTCTACTTGCTTGCATTAACGGCCAAATTCCACCAGATCCGTGTCCGGTCTTTCTCGGATCCGTCACAGCACTGGATCTGTTTCTATTCTAGTCAATGTGTTAACTTCCTCTGGATCCGCTCCCTTGCGTTCCGGCTGCGTCGCTGATCCGGCAAGTCGGAGTCCTCTGGATCAGAGACGCAAGACCTTTATTTTTGCCAGATGCCGGAGCACGACGCATCAATCTCAACAGAGCAGATGGAGCGGGACAGGAAGTCAGGCACCAAAACAAAATGAAAAAATCCGGTTAATTTTCAGAATCAAACACTCTGTGTTATCACCAGATCGTATTTCACTTAACTACAACAACAAACCGTCAGAGGTTTTTCAGAGGACCAGAAAGACAACATGGATGAAGACAGGAGGAGGAGAATCCTTGATTCAGAGATTACCGCAGGAAAACCTTGGTCACATGACTCCAGCTGTCCGGCGGTCCTGATCTGTGCTGCGTTCTGAAAAAATCGGACCCAGATCTGTTCGAAGTTCAATGTCAGCTTACTGATGCACATCTTGTGCAAAAATGATGAGCTGTTAAATTCCAGTCATTAAGAAGAGGATTGACTGTGACTTAAACTGAGGTTCAGATTAACTTCATTTATATTTAGTGGCAGGAAAAGAATCAGAATCCAGAAAGGACTTCATCGGGCGTCCATCAAGCAGTCAGGATCATTTGTTGAAGCTAAAGAGTAAAAATACAGTTCAAACATTGAATCAGGCTGGATGAAATCAGTGCTAAATGATCTCTTACAGAGAGCCCTTTTCACCACGTAATAATGAATGACACACCAGGTCCTGGAAATAATACTCAGCAATCAACTCGAACCACCAAAGTTTGAAAAACCGTCATTAATTCACCATGGGTCGAGCGTTGCTGGAGCTCTGAGCTGCACGGCCGTGGATAAATTGGTTTTAATGGATTTCATGGGGAGCCGTTCGAGGGCCGTGTGATTGACAAAGAGGTCTGAGAGTCACCACGGCCCCCTGCTCCCGCTCTGTCCCCGAGCAATGCTCCATTGATCAAACACATACAAACTGTCACTCTGTATTGCCGTGACGCCAGTGACGGACTCACCAGTCACTTCAATCATTAGTCAATCAGCCTCACATCCGAGAGTCAGAGGCACAAACTGAAGTAGGAGCGCAGCGTGGGACACATTTTTAATTGGTCGAAGGTGAAATGATGACATCCTTTGACTGTGATTGAACTTTAATAATATTGGAGGAAGAGACGGCAGAAGAAAGAACGAGAAACAGCTTTATGTTACCTCTTTTCAAGGATTATGCAAAATTAACCTGTAGGCATGAAGCTAGGTTTTGTTATTGACCATGTTCTGGTTTCTATTTGGCGTTTGATCAGGCGGCGGCCGTCTGCAGGAAAACAGTATGATGCACAAAAGAGGTGTGATGCAATTCCATCTCAATCCTAGTGTGCATTTTTCCACTGAAAGGATTCAACATTGCTTTAGGAAGATTTATAACCGACCGTTCAAAGACGCTGATTCGGTGCGGGTGTCATATTGGAAATTCTGAACTCAAACTAGTGTTCCCACCTGTCAATCAAGTCAGCGGTGCCTTTAATTGTGCAAAACTCCTAATCTTAATATTGACCCAGGCTCTAAACATGTTTATTCCTGCTGTAAAGATCAGCTCTTAGAATGGGTGTGTATGTGGTTTCTGATGTTCCTGCAGCCAGCTTCTAGTGGACGCTTGAGGAACTGCAGTTTTTAACATTTTTACATTGGCTTCAATTCTCTCTGTATCTCATCAATCAACTACTTCGGCATCAAGAGATCTTTTCAAAATTTCTCCCTTTACTACGTTTACTACGTCTCTGAATATTTTCAACATCACACGCCGTAAATATGTTTTTGTGAGTGAAGTCAAATGTGTTGAAATTGTCATTTCATCTAACCTTTGAAGAAATCTCGACCCTCTTACCCCTAAAGTTAACAGCTTCTGAAAATTATTAGCAAAATTGTGTTTATTCACATGAAATTTAATGACCTGATGGACCTCAAAACGATTCAAAACATGCACAGAGTTAAAAATCAACACTACCTACCAAGGTTTTCCAACAGAGTGAAGTCAAACACAACATTCGAGGAATATACGTAAAAAAAACAGCATGGAAAGGAAATGTAAAACTACTTGTGTCTCGTCTAAGGGGCTAAAGTTGCACATTCTAGGAAAGATACGATTCTTCTGCTGCAAACATGACTTGAGCATGCACAGGACAGGATCAGCAAGAATATGAATTTGTCTAAAAGAATTATTAGAATCAACACAAACCAAAAATTCCTCAGGACCTTTTAAATGTTAAAATGTTTCATGCATTTTTTTCTGAAGAGTTCACATATTAAAGGGACTGACTAGCTAGCTGTGAAAGAGTTTAAATATTAAAAAGTACCACCCTTATTGACAAACATGTATTCAACAGTCGTAGTGTGATTACCTCCAGCAATCCAAAGGGCAACCCACCACCTGTGACGTCCTTCAGCGGCTCTTCCTCTCCATGGAGATGCCACGAGGGCGCAGGAGAGGATGTCCTCACCGGACATGAGAAATGAGTACGATTACAGCTTCTGAGAGGTAATTATATGCACGTCCGGGTGGCAAGGACCCATAAATAACGCCAGATCCGCCCCGTGTGCTTGTTCAGTAATTGAAGAACAATGAGCTGGGAGAAGGGAGTGAGGTGCGTGTGGCGTCACGATAGCACCTCATCCATTGTGCTCTCTTTCACCCCAGAAGAAAGGAGGGTCGGTCAGCCAGGCAGAGCTGAATGATATCAAGCACACCGGAAACAGCTCTGCAGTGAGTGTGTGTAATAACAGGGTGGAGGGTTTAAAAGGGGTGAATATCAGAGGGGAAGAGTGTGGCAGCCGCTCACTGTGGCTTTTGTTAAAGACATTAGATTAGGTGAAGAAATCTGCAAGAGCTAATATATTTACTGCTCGGGGTCTCAGAGAGTTTAGCATCAGGAAGTTGCAGCATGAAGAGAACATATGCAAATCAGCCCGACTTTTAAAAACATGCAGGACTGTTGGGGTTTTCTGGAAAGCGTTCCCCAGATAGAGACCCCTCTTGTAGTTTTACAGATGGCTTAATAGTCTCTGTTCGCCCGCTCCTAAAGCACTTTATCTCCTGCAGAAGTGATAGGGCAGTAAATAAGTAGCTTAGGACACACAGGAGCTTTTCTCTGACTACAGGGTGGTTGTCGGTGTTAAGTAGCTATCCTTGCACGCTGCAAGCTAACATCAAAAGTGAAGGGGCCATGTTTCATCTGGGGTTCCTCCACAACAGAGCCCAGAGAAATGTACTAACAAAGAGGAAACTGGAGCTGCAAGTAGGCTAACGATGAATGGATGTTAAAGCATGGAAGATAAATCCCTGCTTATTTCTAATGCTTTATTTTACATCTTTGAACACGCAGTGGGTGAAGAACGTATAATCTAAATGTTGAAGAAAGAAAGAAGAACCCTATGCTCGACGTAGACTATGTGGATTCATCACAGTGATCAATCCTAAACAGCAAGAGCGACACCAGAGATAGCCTTATCATACACATCAACTCTGTCCCTCACATTCCCCCTCTGCCTGTTGACACTGTGGTAAAAACGTTAGTGTGGTCTCAGGCTGGTCTTGAAAGTTTGGGACAGATGTGAGAGCAGCCTGAGGAGCTACTGGACCCCAATCATCTCCTGTCCTGCAATCCAGAGCTGCTGATCTCTATAAAGTCACTGAAACCAGGAGAGGTAGAGATAACAGACACGATGTTCAAAGCTGAGACATTTGACTCGTTCATGTTTAAAGTCAACGTCAAAGAGAAGAAGGAGAGCTTAACGAAGACAGAAATGTCAACGACAATATTCCTGCAGAAGTCCTGCTCACCTCGTCTAATGTTACCTTCAATAGAATTATTCACTTTAATGCTCATTTGTCAGCATCCAAGGGTTTCTGAATGTGGAATTGGAGGAACTATTCTTATAGTTGTACGACTAAATCATTTTAAAACCTACTTTCAAAGATCTGGGAACAAGTACGCAGTCTCCCTGATGCTGCATGCACATGCTGACTGATTATCAGATATTTAGTGACATACAGAAATAAAAGGTTCAGTCGGTTTGTCTTTTATCCTCTGATCCTAAATCAGGTGACTGGAAGACGTAAACATTCTGTGATTGTCGAATGCACAACTACCGTATTCAGAGTTATGAGGAGGCTCAATAAAAAGCAACGAGCGATGGCAAGACAGATTCGAATGACTCAAAAACAGCAACTTTAGGAACTGTTCCTCACTTTTAAGACTTAAACGGCCACTTCTTGGAGAGAACCGCAAGCTGCAACTGAATAAATCCAGGACTCTGGTACTTTCTAACCGACTAAACAGTGTAAATAAGTCTGCTTTGGTTAGCTGCTCCCCGAAAAGGTTTTTGGGATCAAGTTTATGTCACTTGAGGGTCCACGTATGCAGCCATGGCTCGTAAGGATTATGCGTCTGAGACAGAAAAGTGCAAAAGATTCCTTCAGGAGTTTTACTCAGAGGATGATAATGGAAAGAAGGTCTTCAAATATGGAGGCTCTGGCCCACAGGGAGCCGGTGTCTCTCTTTGTGGACCTGGAGGATGTGGCAGAGGAGGACCCCGAGCTGGTCGAGAGCATCTGCGAGAATGCAAAGCGCTACACGGGCCTGTTTTGGAGACGCCGTCCACGAGCTCCCAGCACTACTAAACCCAAAGTGGTGTGTGAAGTGCGAGCAGACAGCATTGGGAATCTTCCTGAAATATTGTTGTGTCTTAAGTAACGCTGCTGTAAATATTTGCTATTTTTGCAAACTATTTCTTGTAAGCTAATGTTTCCTCTGATTTTCTGCGCGTTCACAGATCTCAAACTTGATTTTTCTATGGAGTCAAATTCCAGACAGCTCATCTGCATGATTCTGCATCTCAATCTGTCTCCCACTGTAAGGACTGAACACACTCTCTCATGCTCCCCTCCTCCAGCACACACACTCACGATCCACCACATACCTTCCTCCTTCATGCCAATGTTTCCACTACTTTAAGAGTCTCCTGCAGAACTCTGAAGCGCCCTTCTCCCGCTCCGAGTCACTCTCTCTTTTGTTTGTCTTTCTCACTCCTCCTCCTGTGGAGAGCGACGTGTTTGTGCATAAATTTCATTTCAACGGGTCATATAAATTCTCCTCCATGCAAATGAGCCAAACTCTCTGAGGCATTAATCACCTGAAACCCCCACACACAAACACACACACGCGCCCAAACACACACACCCCAGGTGGCTCCATATTGCATCCCTAACATGAATAAATAATTAAGTGAAATCAAATTTTTTTATTTCATTTCCGCTGCAGCTGAATCCAATTCCGCCTCCTCAGCTTGAGGACGACACTCAGGTGACCCTCAGGTACAATTATCACCATTCAAGGTGTTACAGACTCACTTTTGTTTCAGGAGAGGTGGGCTGTGTTTCCTGTGTTAGACGGAGATGATATGCTTGATGTGTGGAGATGGAGAGAATAAAGGATAAAGTAATAACAAAAAACAACTGCTAGCATCAATGGCATTTACAGAGACACAATGCAAAGAACAAATAAATATAGATATCTGTGCACACTGTTCTCTGAATGATTCATCCTGAACAATATGTCTCTGTAGTTTTTTCTTCTCATTTTATTTCAGACCAGAACCTGGGATGCAAACGCCTCCATATATTTCTACAAAGTTAAAAGTACAACACAGCATCCTCCTCTTTCCCAGCAACATCAATATTTCACTCGTTCTCCCTGCGTTTCATGCCAGCGTCTTTCCAGCCGAGTGCACTAACTCACGTGAGGCTGCCGGCAGCCCCAACAACGCTGTCATTCCTCATTCCAGGTCAAAAGGTTCATGACCTGAGGAAGCCCAGGCGGCTGGCACGTAAGAGCGGCGCGGTCACATGACGAGCAGGTGACGACAGGCTGGATTATTCATGTCGCTGCAGCGCTCCGAGTCTGTGGAGGCTGTGGGTGGAGAGGAGATGTCACGCTGCAGTGACTAATCAGTGACGACAGCAACATAGATCTCCTGGCTTTTGTCCAGAGGAGACGATGTCGCTTTTTTAAAAATGTTGCTTCGTTTGCAGCAGAGGCAGAATGTCGGGCGTTAAATAGGATGTCAGGGAATCAGGGTGCAAAGACTGAATGAAACGATGGACAGCATGACAGCGCCTCAAAAGTGAAGACAAAACACTATAAGCCTGCTTCCTCCATGTTAACACCGACTCTCTATAGATCATGTAAGGTGTCAGTGGTCCTGGGTGAGCTCTGAAGGTCTGTGTGGTATCTGGCACCAAGACGTTGCCAGCAAAACCCTCAAAGTCCTGGCTGCTACAAGGTTGGGCCTCCTTAGATCAGACTTGATGCTCGATTCGGAGACCAAGACAACTCCACATGCAGCCTCCTTCCTTTTTTCCATCACTCCACGGTCCAGTTTCGATGCTCTTGTACGCGCTCCTCGTTGTGGACAGGGGTCATCATGGGAACCTGGACCGTGTTTGCGTCTGTGCAGCGTCACACAGACAGAACTGTGATGCACCTTCGCAATGTGAGCTCCAGTTATTAGGCTGGCTGGGTTTTCTATTCATAATGCACAGAATCATTCACAGCATCATAAACTATATTAAGATGATAGAGACGTAAAAATGTGTGTGTATGTGTGTGTGTGTGTGTGACAAGCATCACAGGTTTCCAGATGAGCGAGATTCAGCGATTACCTTAACACCATCTCTCTAACTCTCCACCCTGATCCCCCCTCTCAATAATTGACTGCAGTGTATGAAGGGTTCTGTCCATGTGTGTGTGTGTTGGTGTGTGTGTGTGTGTGTGTGTGTGTGTGTGTGTGTGTGTGTGTGTGTGTGTGTGTGTGTGTGTGTGTGTGTGTGTGTGTGTGTGTGTGTGTGTGTGTGAATGTGTGAGCAGCTTCTCTGATTAGATAGACGAATACACTCTGTATTCAGCCACAGCACCGCCCGCCTCGACTGGCATAGCTAATGAAGTGCCCGCACCCCTCCCTGGGCACTCGTGTGTGTGTGTGTGTGTGTGTGTGTGTGTGTGTGTGTGTGTGTGTGTGTGTGTGTGTGTGTGTGTGTGTGTGTGTGTGTGTGTGATGCATAGAGTCAAGCTGCAATTAAAAGGCCTGTCAATGGTGTCTGCCATAACAGAGGCTTTGACTGTCACTATCGACCAGCCTCAACACACACTGTATGGAGGAGGAGACGGCGGCTAGCACAGGGAGGAGGGGGGAGAGAGAGGGAAGAGAGAGGGATGGTGAAAGGAGGGCAAGGGGAGAGGAAAGAGTGTGAGGATGAAGAGGCAGATGGAAAAGTATTTATTTTATTATGTGAATTAACAGTCCAAAAAAAGAGAAAGAGAGTGTGTTTATGGAAGTATACTGTACAATCACTCCACAGAGTGTTGCAGTCCGTCTTCTGTACGGGATGAGCGATGCATGTCTTCATTTAGCCCCGCTTCTTTCAAGTGATGTCACAGAAGTATCCTTAATCAGCGGCTCAGGTTTTAAAAGGACGATAAACCACGTAAATATCATCTAAGCTAGCTTTACACTTTTGATAAAACAAATATCTATTAACTTCTTATTCCAGTACCCTAAAGTATTAAACTTTTTAAAACTTTTACATATCAGCACCAGGGTTACTTGTTGGTGTAACCAATTACGACAATTTTTTATTAACGTCTGGATTCAAAGAGGAACTGGATCACGAAAACCTGATTCAGGTCAAGAATTCAAACGTCAACATTAAAGGTGACATATCATGCAAAATCAACTTTTTAATGGTTCTCTACCTGAAATATGTGTCCCTGGCATGTCTACAAAAATCCATTCTGCCCCTGTTCTGATTTCTCCACCTTTCTGTAAATGTGTGCTGAAACGAGCCGTTTCAGTTTTCAGTGTTTTTCATACGTCACAACGCCATCCGGTCTGTAATGGAAGTCAGAGCTCGGCACTTGTTCAGCCCATAGACTGTATAAAATACAACTCAACTCCTCCTCCGTTTTTCATTACCTGCACACACGTGTGCTAACAAGGAGCTTAGGAGGGAGGCATGCTAGTTGTAGGCTGTCTTAATAAACACAAAGGTCGGTTTTACTCCCCACGTCTGCAGATTTGAAGATCTAGTGGATGATTTTTATTTTTCATGGAAAAGTGCTAGCGCTAGTTAGCATAGCTACATAGCTACATGTTCGTAGCTGTGTACCAAGACACACGTCGACATGCTGACAAATAAAACATCAAGAAACACAAAATCTGTGACCAATCGTTCAGAAAGGTCCTGCTGCAGGCGCCTCAGATTCAGAGGGTTGAAGTAACGCGGGTCTGTGAGCAGCCGTGTATATTCAGCCAACATGTAAACATTAGATCAACGTGCTGGAGAGCCGAGGCCACATCCACTTCCTGAGAGGGCGTGGTCAGAGAGCTCATTCTCATTTAAAGGCACAGACACAGAAAACAGCCTGTTCTGAGCAGGGCTGAAAAAGAGGGGTTTACAGGCAGACCAAAATCTGATTTCAAAGTGTTTTTTTGAGCATAAACTTCAAAGACATGTTTTGGGGACCTCTTAGACCAATATATTTTGATGAAAAAGAGCATACTATGTCACCTTTAACATGTGAAATGTAAAATATACAACAGTTTATTTGAACAATTGTTGACCTTTGGACAAACTTGCTAATTTTCGGAAATAACGTGCTGGTCATTTTCAAAAATGACCCGCAACTGTCGTGCATCCTTCCTGCTTCATCAAATCGTACTTTTCAATCGGGTTTAGCATCGATTATGATCACCTGTCATAACTGAATCAAATACATACTCATTCATTGATTTCACTTTTAGCACACTTACCTGATGAAGCCATATTCCCTCTGTTACACCTCCGTGTGGCGTCCTCTTAACTGGCTGCGTCTTTGGCGTAACTTGACCTTTCAAAGCGAAGCAATGTGGTTTCTAAGTAGTACTATTTTTAGAGATTGTGTACGCTGCCCCTCAGGTCTTATAACATTTTGGGTCTTTAAGCTCATTGTTTCCGACACATGTTCTGCTCTCATGAGTCTCTCATTTCCAGCAGCTCTGATAAAACTTTCGTACACGAGCTTACGATGCTCCCGCCGATACTCATAAATCACAACTGTGTTCAGGAGTATTAGTTGTTTAATGAGATATCCAGCATGTTTATGGTTTACAGATGTCAGTGGCACATATGTGTATTTATAAACTTCAGTGTATGTACATGACACACAGTCTTTATCAATGCTGCCTTCACATGCAGTTTGCACAGAACACACTGTGACGCAAAGGAATGTCTGTTAGCAGCCTTTTTTTGTTGCAAAGGATGCGTAAAAATATGTTACCACACTCTTACAATCCACACACGCACACACTCTCTCACACACACACACACATTCAGATCACCTGTACACTCCCTCAGAGCAGGATGCGGTATTTGAGGGCACGTGGGACTCTGTTGATGACGAGGCGTCCGTCGTAGCTGAGTGAGGCGAAGAGCCAGGGGTCGGCCGACGACCACTCCGCTGCGTACACACTGTCCTCGTGTTCCTCGTAGGTCGACACCACGCTGTCCTTCAGAGGCTCCTTACCCCTGAAACACAACACAACACAAACACAGAGAGGTCAGTGACAGGGACTGAGAGAGGGTTTCATCATATCTGTTACAGAAGACTGTGATGCATTTTTCCGTCTCTGCAAGACTCAGTGAAGGCAGAGCCAGGCCGAGAACCCTTGCAGAGCTAGAGCTCACCCCGCCCAGTGTTGCCAACTCCTCAGTGAGGAAAGTAGCTATTGGCTGTCCTAAAAGTCGCTAAATTACATCATCGCCTAATTTGCATATTTGAATTGTAATGGACGCTGTAGGAGAGACAGGTAACTTTGAGGGAGAGAGAAAAAGAGGTTAAAAAACACCCTAAATATGTTTATAACTACACTTAGGAGCCTACAACATATCAAAGTAAAACATTACATTTTTCAACCAGAACATTTTCAAGATGTTTATTGTATACAATCTACATCAACTATCTAAATGGACCAAACAGAGACAGTAAGCGGGATCAGCCAGCGGTGTCTTCGTACATGCTTGATACATTAAGAGTCTAGATGCTGAGGGATTAACGACTCCTGCTCTGAATGCAGCTCGGAGGGACTCACAGCAGCATCAATTGCTCGATGAGTAAGAACGAGCGCTTTTTTAAAAAAGAGTCCCTAGAGGGGCCTGAAAACTCGCTAAATATAGAGACAAAGTCGCTAAGTTGGCAACACTGACCCCGCCAGGTTTCGCTGTACACATCTACCTCCCCCTGCTCCTCCCTTTGCATGAGGGAGGAGAGAAGAAGACAGAGAGATGAGCATGTAGAGAGGTGCTAAAAAGAAGGAGTTTTGAAGTCTATCGTTTTCAGTCACCATATTGTAAAGCTGACTCCACCAAACCTTCTGTCGGCAACAAGAGGTAAAGAGGTGGAGTTTAGGCAGGCTTTACCTACAGTGTCTCTCTGCCTGTCAGTCAAGTCAGCTGTACCCTTAATTATGTGAAACTCATAACCTTAATATCTCCAAAACTGATGAGTTGTTTCTTTGAATGGGTGTGTATGTGCTTTCAGGTGCTTCTGCAGCAAGCCTCTTGGAACTGCAGTATCTAACACATCAGCATTAGTTTCATTTCTCAGAAAACTGGGTGTTCGATCATTTCCACGTCAAAGATCGGCATTTATTAATCTGAATGTGGTGAGGAGGCCGTGCTCAAATGCAACGCCAGGTCTTAATTTGTGTACAAAAGTTTCCCAGTGCAGCAAAGTAAATCTGGCTGTGATGGAGAACTGCATCATGTTAGTGCAGGGCTTTTTCAGACAGACAAACAGAGGCTCACTGATAAATATTTAGATTGTTATGTTAGATATGACACCTCAAATGTATTTTACTTTACTTTAAAACTCCTATGAGGAATTTTTCAGTGGTCATGAAATGGACTGAAGTTAACAGTGATGCCTCTTTATGACCTAGAAAAGCAAAGAAGATTGTTAGAAAAGGTATTGATCATTTCTGTTTTGTTATTTTAAAGGTGACATATCACGCTTTTTTCATCAAAATATATTGGTCTAAGAGGTCCCCAAAACATGTCTTTAAAGTTTATGCTCAAAAAAACACTTTGAAATCAGATTTTGGCCTGCCTGAAAATCCCTCTTCATCAGTCCTCCTCAGAACACTCGGTTTTCCCTCTGACCACGCCCCCTCAGGAAGTGAATGTGCCCTCGGCTCTCCGGCACGTTGATCTAATGTTTACATGTTGGCTGAATATAAACGGCTGCTCAGAGATCACGTTACTTCAACCCTCTGAATCTGATCCAGAATCTGATCCTGACGGAGAGGCGCCTGTAGCAGGACCTTTCTGAAGGATTGGTCACAGATTTAGTGTTTCTTGTTGTTTTATTTATCAGTATGTAGACGTGTGTCTTGATACACAGCTACAAACATGTAGCTATGTGGCTATGCTAACTAGCGCTAGCACTTATCCATGATAAATAAAAATCATCCACTATATCTTCAAATCTGCAGACGTGGGGAGTAAAACCGATCTCTGCCAGAAAGGCAGCAGGACCTTTCTGAAGGATTGGTAACAGATTTAGTGTTTCTTGTTGTTTTATTTGTCAGTGTGTCTTGGTACACAGCTACAGCTACAGCTACAGCTATGAACATGTAGCTATGTGGCTATGCTAATTAGCCCTAGCACTTTTCAATGACAAATAAAAATCATCCACTAGATCTTCAAATCTGCAGACGTGGGGAGTAAAACCGACCTTTGTGTTTATTAAGACAGCCAACAAATAGCATGCCTCCTTCCTAAGCTCCTTGTTAGCACACGTGTGCAGGTAATGAAAAACGGAGGGGGGATTCAGTATTATTTTATACAGTCTATGGGCTGAACAAGCTCCGAGCTCTGACTCCGTCACAGACCGGATATTGTTGTTACGTAACAAAAACACGGAAGTCTGAAACGGCTCGTTTCACACACATTTATAGAAAGGTGTAAAAATCAAAACAGGGGCAGAATGGATTTTTTTAATTCTCGGGGGGTTTTTAGACATGCCAGGGACACATATTTCAGGTAGAGAACCATTAAAAAGTCCATTTTGCATGATATGTCACCTTTAAAGCCTGAAATCGCTGTGAAAGGGTAGGTGTCAGACGAGGTGATTGACAGCACGTCAAGAAAAACCCATTTTCTGAAGTAAATTATTCTTAATGAGTGAAATAGTTGACTTTTAGTTAAAAGCTGGAGGAGATAATATAATTTACACATGTATAGGATAAAATAAGCAAGATCAGTTAGTCAACAGGGGGGCACCAAAGTCAACACAAACAGAAAGTTCCTCACAGGAGCTTTAATAAAAAATGTGTGGTGTCTTTATCGGTTTACTTTACAATCAGAGAGGATGCTTTTAGTAATCCTAAACACTCACAGGAGCACAGTAAAACCTACAGAAAACTCAAAATAAAGATCTGCCAGGACAAAAGGAGATTTCATGAAAAAGACAAAGATTATATCTTAGTTGTGCCCGTGCTGCCCTGAATAAAACCTTTTCAAAAAAAGGAAAACAAAACACTTTCAACAACCAGTTCATGAAGTCTCTCCTTCTCTCTTTTTAAATAAATACTTCCAGGAGCAGAGACTGAAATAACCTCAAACAGAGTTCAGTTGTATTTTTGTAAATACCAACACAGCCACATGCCCAATCCTCTGAAACATTTCATTAAACTGTTGAAGTAGGAGTTTAGAAAATAAGCTCTGGAGGAGTTTTGTGTGTGGTGTCCAGGTTCTGTGGAGTGGACACGTACTGAACACACGAGAGGGGTCAATAAGTGCAGTGGAGGGGTTAAAACTGAAGCTGAGAGCTGGTGATTAGGATGAAGGGTTGATAATTGTGGATGAGAGTGTGTCGTTGAGTAGTTATGGATGAGAGGGGGAATGGGACTGTAATGGATGGTGGTGGAAAATGACTGAATGGTAACTATTACAGATGATATCACTTCAGTTCAACAAAATAAGGCCGTACGCTGCAGAGGAAAACACCTCAAGTGTTGTGACAGGAACATATTCTCAATGTTTTACATCTGTGCTTTATCATTTTGAGTGTCAAAATATGGGAGTGCAGATTTAATCTGCAGATGACTGATAGCAGCTGCATTTTTATGCATATTTGGAAATCACAGCAAAGTTTCATGAGATGGCTCGGGTATCGAGAAGCAGCTCCAACTTTGGACCGGACCCTACTTCCTGAGATTTGTGTATTAGATACGGCACATGAAACTCAGTTCTGCTTTTCAAAATGTAGTATATGATTCTAATATTTGATATCAATAATAGTTCTAATAAGCCACATCTGTGTGTTGCTGTTATTCTGCTGCAAGGTGAAGCTCTGCCCTGACTGTGTTGGTGAAGTAAAATGAATGTAAATCTTTTGTTTATTAATTACATTATTTTGTGAAAAAAATGTTACAACAGATACGACAAAAATGTATGAATGAATTTTTAAGTTGCCTGAGCAAAAATGACATTCATTAAGTCTTACAATTGATTTAAAAATGTGTGCAGGAACCATTTAAAGAAATGATTAAAAAATGACAATATTTTGATAATACATTTCGGATGAGAGGTGCATTTATTGGGATACATATTTAAAATATTTTTTTAAAAGCTTATTTTATTTTTATTTTTAAGAACCTTTCATGCTTTTTTTCACAATTGATGAAACTGTGAGAGGAAAACCAAAAACTCAGATTAATTTAGTATAAGAGACCTATCTATTTTGAAAAACATTTTGTTTTCATTCTGAAAAAATTAAGTTGAGAAATTAATTTTTTTTTCTATTTTTTATTTTTTTAAACATTTGATGTTACTTTGGGAGGAAACCGAAGTACTCGGAGTAAACCCTACCACCCAGGAGTACATGCGGGCTCACATGTACTCCTGGGTGGCACTGCTGCTATCTAAAGTCTTTCCTCTGGATCTGGACGAGGTCGGACGTGGGGGCCCCAGTAGACCTTTTCCACAGCTGTCGTAGAAGGAACCCGAAGGCACACTACCACACAAAAGGACAGCTGTAAAAAAGGTCTATCCCACCCACCCACCCTGGGGCCCGATGATTCTTTACTTGCCTTTGAAGAGGGAAGTGAACGGTCTGAATATACTTGTGAAAAACCTTTTGATGCCGCTGGTCTTCTTTGGGAAAAGCCGTTTAGTCAGAGTTTCCACCACAACCTCGTTGAATGACTGAGTCTGTAACAGCAGGCTCCTCCAGAGCAACGTATCACCTACCTTGTTAGACAGCTCCTTGGCAACCTTCTTGCAGATCTTCTTCAAGTTCGCTGAACTTAAATCGACATTAACTTCCGAGCCTCTTACCTCCTCCCAGAGCATTTTGGTCAACTTGGCTACGGTGGCTTTGTAGGCGCTGTGGGTGTGGTCAATGGGGAGATCTTTCAGGATCGTTTGTGACAGCTCCAACACGATGATTTCACAGGTCAGTTTGTCCCAGTTTTGGAGTTTGGGGGTGTGAGGTGTGAATTGTTGGCATACTGCGCGCTCAGGTGTGAATTGTTGGCATACTGCACGCTCAGGTGTGCATTGTTGTGGTACTGCACGCTCAGGTGTGCATTGTTGGCATACTGCACGCTCAGGTGTGAATTGTTGGGGTACTCCACGCTCAGGTGTGGACCGTTGGGGTACTGCACGCTCAGGTGTGGACCGTTGGGGTACTGCACGCTCAGGGGCGAATGTCAAGCTAGCTCTGTGTGTTGGTGTTGACCTTTGGCTTTCCTTACTCTTAGGTGTGACGCTGGTCAAAGTCTCCTTCTCTTCTTTCGGATCACTCGTTTCTTCTTCCTGAATGCTCACAACCTCCGAGATCTGTGTCACAGCCACACTGATGTTGCCCTTTTTTCCTTTGCACTTTCGGACCTGCTGACTGAGCCAGTTCCTCATCCGCTTCTTGAAACCTTCGACTTCTGTCCGGATCTCCACCTGAGACTTTACTTCAATGTCTTCTCCAGGCATCAGGTAATCAGCCAGTACTTCACTCAGCCTTTCAGAAGCACTATCATGCTTGCCGCTGGAAATGTTGTGGGCAAGTTTCTCATACAGGCAAAATTCTGTTGAACTGCTTTCGGTTTCCTCAGCTACCTTTGAGATCATGTAATTCACGACTTCATCAACAGAACCAATAAGATTCATTACTGATGATCCCTCTTGCTTCTCTCTTTGACTTGAGGTTTGCTTGTCACTCAGTTTAGTCACCACGTTCAGGACTGACTCTCTGGCGTATCTTCTGAAAAAGAGAGCCTTGATTTTGCTGGCGAGCCTCTTCCTGAGTGATATCTTGGTTGGTGTCACTGTCTTTGATTTGCTCTGTTTATCCAGTGTGCTAACCACGTCCTGTTCAGAGCTACTTTTTAGGATATCAACAATCTCTGTTGCTAGTTCTTCTGAATCCTCGAAGGAACTTGAATGAAGCTGCCCCATTTTTTTCTCTGAAATCAGACTCTCTCCATCAACAGCAGCTATCCCTTTCCATTGTTCGTCCAATATGTTCTTCACTGCTTCAACTGATGCATGATATGCACTGACATCAGGCAGAAAACGGCTTGATGTGTCTTGTTTCAGAGATGTTACAGGGGTCTGTTTGACTGACATGACCTCCTCCTCCTCCTCTTCCTCCTCTGTTTGAACCTCTGTTTCCAAAGTCTCGTCCTCCCTCTCCTCTTCCTGCTCTGGTGTGGATTGTTGGGGTACTCCACGCTCAGTTGTGGACCGTTGGGGTACTGCACGCTCAGGGGCGAATGTCAAGCTAGCTCTGTGTGTTGGTGTTGACCTTTGGCTTTCCTTACTCTTAGGTGTGACGCTGGTCAAAGTCTCCTTCTCTTCTTTCGGATCACTCGTTTCTTCTTCCTGAATGCTCACAACCTCCGAGATCTGTGTCACAGCCACACTGATGTTGCCCTTTTTTCCTTTGCACTTAACCTGCTGACTGAGCCAGTTCCTCATCCGCTTCATGAAACCTTCGACTTCTGTCCGGATCTCCACCTGAGACTTTACTTCAATGTCTTCTCCAGGCATCAGGTAATCAGCCAGTACTTCACTCAGCCTTTCAGAAGCACTATCATGCTTGCCGCTGGAAATGTTGTGGGCAAGTTTCTCATACAGGCAAAATTCTGTTGAACTGCTTTCGGTTTCCTCAGCTACCTTTGAGATCATGTAATTCACGACTTCATCAACAGAACCAATAAGATTCATTACTGATGATCCCTCTTGCTTCTCTCTTTGACTTGAGGTTTGCTTGTCACTCAGTTTAGTCACCACGTTCAGGACTGACTCTCTGGCGTATCTTCTGAAAAAGAGAGCCTTGATTTTGCTGGCGAGCCTCTTCCTGAGTGATATCTTGGTTGGTGTCACTGTCTTTGATTTGCTCTGTTTATCCAGTGTGCTAACCACGTCCTGTTCAGAGCTACTTTTTAGGATATCAACAATCTCTGTTGCTAGTTCTTCTGAATCCTCGAAGGAACTTGAATGAAGCTGCCCCATTTTTTTCTCTGAAATCAGACTCTCTCCATCAACAGCAGCTATCCCTTTCCATTGTTCGTCCAATATGTTCTTCACTGCTTCAACTGATGCATGATATGCACTGACATCAGGCAGAAAACGGCTTGATGTGTCTTGTTTCAGAGATGTTACAGGGGTCTGTTTGACTGACATGACCTCCTCCTCCTCCTCTTCCTCCTCTGTTTGAACCTCTGTTTCCAAAGTCTCGTCCTCCCTCTCCTCTTCCTGCTCTGGTGTGGATAACCTCTTCTTTCTTGGAAGCATCTTGGACATTTTTCTTGCACATTTCCTCAAGATCTTCTTGAAATGGAATGCCAACCTCTTTGCCATACCTGGAGAAGTCTTGTGCTCCTCGACGACTTCTCCGTTGCAGCTTTGCGAGAGTTTGGAGTTTACTCTCTCTGCGACTCCTGTGGCTAGAAGCTCCGTCATCTCCTGTGTACCTGCGTAACAGATGTTACCTACACCCTGCACCTCTGCAACAGTCCGTGTGACAATCTCACCCAGGTTACCCAGACGCTTGTACACTTCCTCCACCGATACTTCAGGGCTCCTCTGGGATCCTCTCTCCTCCTCTGTTACACTGTTCCTTAACAACTTCAGGAGAGATTTGGCAAAAGTTTCAAGGATATCCACACACATATTCGTGAGGATAGTCTTTGTCTCCTTGTCTATACACCCCGTCTGCACTTTTTCCCACGTTCCTGACGTGATCTGGTCCAGGAACATGGAGACAACTGGGCAAAGTGTGTCTATAGTGACCAGATTTGATTGTTGTTCCATCCTTTCTTGTTCTCTTGGTGTGTTCATTGCTATATTTGTTTGCTGTCGATCAATTTCAACTTGAGAAATGCTCGTGACGTAAATACGGTCAGCTCTAAATCTGTTCCTGCTGGGTGAACTATTGCAGTTTCTGAAACTGGTATAGGTAGCTGGCTCAGGGTGCTGTCCTTTGATCTTGGGTGGGGAACTCACTGTGACTATGATGTCATATCTCACATATGACATCATAGTCACAGTGAGTTCCCCACCCCCCACATTCCCTGTTACCGTGTCAACGAATCACACCATCTCATTGGCCCCGGTTACATGATGTTTTTTAATTCAGAATTAACTAGAAAGGTTGCATTTCCTGAAAGCAAATGCGTTGAAATGCTGAAGCTGAAGGCTGAAAGCTGTGAAACACAGCTGAACATGTGGAAGAGTAGTAGAAGTAGTTGAATTAGTGGAAGTAGAAGGATTAGAAAATGTAGAAGGAGAGGAAGTTGAAGAAGTTGAAGAAGTGGAAAAAGGAGAAGAAGTTGAAGGAGTGGAAAATGTAGAGGTGGAAAAAGGTGAAGGAGTGGAAAAATGTAGAAAAAGGAGAAGAAGTGAAAAAGGAGAAGAAGTGAATAAAGTGGAAAAATGTAGGAAAATGTAGAAAAAGGAGAAAAAGTGAAAAAGGAGAAGAAGTGAATAAAGTGGAAAAATTAAAAAAGAAGTTGAAGTGTTAGAAGTATTAACACCTATAAACTGCTTGACAAACTATGGAAATGTCTTACCTGTGTGTGTGTGTGTGTGTGTGTGTGTGTGTGTGTGTGTGTGTGTGTGTGTGTGTGTGTGTGCTTGTGTGTGTGTGTGTGTGTGTGTGTGTGTGTGTGTGTGTGTGTGTGTGTGTCTGCGTGCTTGTGTTTGTCACTCACTGATGAGGTCATCTGAATCACCTGTGTGTGTGTGTGTCTTTGTGTTTGTCACTCACTGATGAGGTCATTTGAATCACCTATGTGTATATGTGTGTCTGTGTATGTTTGTGTGTGTGTGTGTGTTTGTGTTTTATTACTCACTGATGAGGTCATCTGAATCACCTGTGTGTGAATGTGTGTCTGTGCGTGTGTGTCTGTGTGTGTGTGTTTGTGTGTGTGTGCATGCGTGCTTGTGTTTGTCAATCACTGATGAGGTCATCTGAATCACCTGTGTGTGTTTGAGTATGTGTGTGTGTGCGTGTCTTTGTGTCAGTCAGAACTGACGAGGTCATCTGAATCACCTGTGTTTCCAACTGTCATTAACTGTCTCCATGGTGATGGGACCAGCTGTGTAACTGCTGTGTGACAGTTGATCAAGAATGGGATTCATGGAGTAAATTAGGGTCTACAAATGCCAACACTATGCGATAACCGTAATACCTATCAGAAAAAGGATCAAACCGTGAGCGTCACAAGACTCTGATGAACACAGTGATGTGTTTTTCATGTCTGTACAGTCAGAAATGTAGTCAGGGCAGCGAGTTAAGAAAAGTGAAACTTGTGCTGCCCTCCAGAAATATTTAACATTACGGCAGATGGCCGAGCAGAGAGACTTTCTCTGACAGTTGGTGACCTGGTGGCTCAACGGTACAATCTTTTGCTTTGGTAACCTCTTTGACAGAAGCAGGAGAAGACAGGGAACGTTTTGATGTCTTATTTGTGTATGTGGAGTGAAATTTGTGGATTTTCTGGCAATTTTTCCAGAGGCCATGTCCCATTTTTTTCCCAGCCTGCCCACTCTAAGTTTTGAACCTCTCACTCTGCCCACCAGAGTTCCACCCCATACACACCAATGTTAAAGTGAGGAAAGAGCTGAAATTTGATGAATTTTTGAACAGTGAAATCTGTGAAACTGTGAAAGGTATCAAAAAAGTGAAAAATGTGTAGATAGCTGAAAGTCTTGTGAACAGTTTAAAGATTGAATGGAGTCTATAAGTGAAAGTATGCTGAAGCTATGAGCTGTAGTAGTTGAAGAAGTTGAAGTGGATTTGAAGATTCCGCCCCATCTGTTTCAATGTTAAAATAAAGGTTAAATAAAGTTGAATAATTCAAAAAGTATAAGGGTTAAATATGTGAAAAGATATAGCCTGCGAATGGTGAGGAAGCTGAATAGTTTAAAAGTTGAACGGTTAAAATCGGTCAAAATTTGAAGGCTGTGAAAGCGGTCACGGAAGTGGAAAAATAATAATAAAGTAGAAGAACAATATGTTGAAATGCTCAGCATTTCAACATAATTATTCAGAACTAGAAAGGTTGCATTTCCTGAAAGCAAATGCGTTGAAATGCTGAAGCTGAAGGCTGAAAGCTGTGAAACACAGCTGAACATGTGGAAGATTAGTAGAAGTAGTTGAATTAGTGGAAGTACAAGAAGTGGAAGGAGAGGAAGTTGAAGAAGTGGAAGAAGTGGATAAAGGAGAAGAAGTTGAAGGAGTGGAAAAAGTAGAAGTGGAAAAAAGGTGAAGGAGTGGAAAAGGGAGAAAAAGTGAAAAAGGAGAAGAAGTGAATAAAGTGGAAAAATTAAAAAGAAGTTGAAGTGTTAGAAGTAGTAGCACCTATAAACTGCTTGACAAACTATGGAAATGTCTTACTTGTATGTGTGTGTGTGTGTGTGTGTGTGTGTGTGTGTGTTTGTGTTTTATTAGTCACTGATGAGGTCATCTGAATCACCTGTGTGTGCGTGCGTGTGTGTCTGTGTGTGTGTATGTCTGTGTGTGTGTGTGTTTGTGTGTGCATGCGTGCTTGTGTTTGTCACTCACTGATGAGGTCATCTTAATCACCTGTGTGTGTTTGTGTGTGTGTTTGTGTTTTATTAGTCACTGATGAGGTCATCTGAATCACCTGTGTGTGCGTGCGTGTGTGTCTGTGTGTGTCTGTGTGTGTGTGTGTTTGTGTGTGCATGCGTGCTTGTGTTTGTCACTCACTGATGAGGTCATCTTAATCACCTGTGTGTTTTTGTGTGTGTGTGTGTTTGTGTTTGTCACTCACTGAGGAGGTCATCTGAATCACCTGTGTGTGCGTGCTTGTGTGTCTGTGTGTGTGTGTGTGTGTGTGTGTGTGTGTTTGTGTGTGCATGCGTGCTTGTGTTTATCACTCACTGATGAGGTCATCTTAATCACCTGTGTGTGTTTGTGTGTGTGTGTGTGTTTGTGTTTGTCACTCACTAAGGAGGTCATCTGAATCACCTGTGTGTGCTTGCTTGTGTGTCTGTGTGTGTGTGTGTGTGTGTTTGTGTGTGCATGCGTGCTTGTGTTTATCACTCACTGATGAGGTCATCTTAATCACCTGTGTGTGTTTGTGTGTGTGTTTGTGTTTGTCACTCACTGAGGAGGTCATCTGAATCACCTGTGTGTGCGTGTGTCTTTGTGTCAGTCAGAACTGATGAGGTCATCTGAATCACCTGTGTCTCCAACTGTCATTAACTGTTTCCAACTGTCATTAACTGTTTCCATTGTGATGGGACCAGCTGTGTAACTGCTTTGGGACAGTTGATTAAGAATGGGATTCATGGACTAAATTAGGGTCTACAAATGCCAACACTATGCGATAACCGTAATAGCTATCAGAAAAAGGATCAAACCGTGAGCATCAGAAGACTTTGATGAACACAGTGATGTGTTTTTCATGTCTGTACAGTCAGAAATGCAGTCAGGGCAGCGAGTTAAGAAAAGTGAAACGTGTGCTGCCCTCCAGAAATATTTAACATTACGGCAGATGGCCGAGCAGAGAGACTTTCTCTGACAGTTGGTGACCTGCTGGCTCAACGATACAATCTTTTCCTTTGGTTACCTCTTTGACAGAAGCAGGAGAAGACAGGGAACGTTTTGATGTCTTATTTGTGTATGTGGAGTGAAATTTGTGGATTTTCTAGCAATTTTTTCAGAGGCCATGTCCCATTTTTTTCCCAGCCTGCCCACTCTAAGTTTTGAACCTCTCACTCTGCTCACCAGAGTTCCACCCCACACACACCAATGTTAAAGTGAGGGAAGAGCTGAAATTTGATGAATTTTTGAACAGTGAAATCTGTGAAACTGTGAAAGGTATCAAAGAAGTGAAACATGTGTTGATAGCTGAAAGTCTTGTGAACAGTTTAAAGTTTGAATGGAGTCTATAAGTGAAAGTATGCTGAAGCTATGAGCTGTAGTAGTTGAAGAAGTTGAAGTGGATTTGAAGATTCCGCCCCATCTGTTTCAATGTTAAAATAAAGTTTAAATAAAGTTGAATAATTCAAAAAGTATAAGGGTTGAAGATGTGAAAAGATATAGCCTGCGAATGGTGAAGAAGCTGAATAGTTTAAAAGTTGAACGGTGAAAATCGGACAAAATTTGAAGGCTGTGAAAGCGGTCACGGAAGTGGAATAATAAGAACTAGAAAGGTTGCATTTCCTGAAAGCAAATGCGTTGAAATGCTGAAGCTGAAGGCTGAAAGCTGTGAAACACAGCTGAACATGTGGAAGAGTAGTAGAAGTAGTTGAATTAGTGGAAGTAGAAGAAGTGGAAGGATTGGAAAATGTAGAAGGAGAGGAAGTTGAAGAAGTGGAAGGAGTGGAAAAAGGAGAAGAAGTTGAAGGAGTGGAAAATGTAAAAGTGGAAAAAGGTGAAGGAGTGGAAAAAGGTAGAAAAAGGAGAAAATTTGAAAAAGGAGAAGAAGTGAATAAAGTGGAAAAATTAAAAAGAAGTTGAAGTGTTAGAAGTAGAAGCACCTATAAACTGCTTGACAAACTATGGAAATGTCTTACCTGTGTGTGTGTGTGTGTGTGTGTGTGTGTGTGTGTGTGTGTGTGTGTGTGTGTGTGTGTGTGTGTGTGTGTGTGTCTGTGTGTGCGCGTGTGTGTGTGCTTGTGTTTGTCACTCACTGATGAGGTCATCTGAATCACCTGTGTGTGTGTGTGTGTGTGTGTGTGTGTGTGTGTGTGTGTGTGCATGTGTGTGTGTGTGTGTGTATATGTGTGTGTGTGTGTGAGAGAGAGAGAGTGTGTGTACATGTGTGTGTTTGTGTTCCTGTGTGCATGCGTCTTTGTGTGTGTGTATTTGTGTGTGTGTGCGTGCGTGTTTCTGTTTGTCACTCACTGATGAGGTCATCTAAATCACGTGTGTGTGTGTGTGTGTGTGTGTGTGTGTGTGTGTGTGTGTGTGTGCATGTGTCTTTGTGTTTGTCACTCACTGATGAGGTCATTTGAATCACCTATCTGTGTATGTGTGTTTGTGTATGTGTGTGTGTGTGTGTGTGTGTGTGTGTGTGTGTGTGCGTGCATGTTTTTTTTTTTTTTCACTCACTGATGAGGTCATCTGAATCACCTGTGTGTGCGTGTGTGTGTGTTTGTGTGTGTGTGTCTGTGTGTGTTTGTGTGCGTGTGTGTGTGTGTTTGTGTGTGCATGCATGCTTGTGTTTGTCACTCACTGATGAGGTCATCTGAATCACATGGGTGTGGTTGTGTGCATGTGTGTGTGTGTATGTGTGTCTGTGTGTGTTTGTCACTCACTGAGGAGGTCATCTGAATCACCTGTGTGTGCGTGTGTGTGTGAGAATGTGTGTGTGTGTGCATGTGTCTTTGTGTCAGTCAGAACTGATGAGGTCATCTGAATCACCTGTGTCTCCAACTGTCATTAACTGTTTCAACTGTCATTAACTGTTTCCATTGTGATGGGACCAGCTGTGTAACTGCTGTGTGACAGTTGATTAAGAATGGGATTCATGGAGTAAATTAGGGTCTACATATGTCCACACTATGCGATAACCGTAATAGCTATCAGAAAAAGGATCAAACCGTGAGCATCAGAAGACTCTGATGAACACAGTGATGTGTTTTTCATGTCTGTACTGTCAGAAATGTAGTCAGGGCAGCGAGTTAAGAAAAGTGAAACGTGTGCTGCCCTCCAGAAATATTTAACATTACGGCAGATGGCCGAGCAGAGAGACTTTCTCTGACAGTTGGTGACCTGCTGGCTCAACGATACAATCTTTTCCTTTGGTTACCTCTTTGACAGAAGCAGGAGAAGACAGGGAACGTTTTGATGTCTTATTTGTGTATGTGGAGTGAAATTTGTGGATTTTCTAGCAATTTTTCCAGAGGCCATGTCCCATTTTTTTCCCAGCCTGCCCACTCTAAGTTTTGAACCTCTCACTCTGCTCACCAGAGTTCCACCCCACACACACCAATGTTAAAGTGAGGAAAGAGCTGAAATTTGATGAATTTTTAAACGGTGAAATCTGTGAAACTGTGAAAGGTATCAAAAAAGTGAAACATGTGTAGATAGCTGAAAGTCTTGTGAATATTTTAAAGTTTGAATGGAGTCTATAAGTGAAAGTATGCTGAAGCTATGAGCTGTAGTAGTTGAAGAAGTTGAAGTGGATTTGAAGATTCCGCCCCATCTGTTTCAATGTTAAAATAAAGGTTGAATAAAGTTGAATAATTCAAAAAGTATAAGGGTTGAATATGTGAAAAGATATAGCCTGCGAATGGCGAAGAAGCTGAATAGTTTAAAAGTTGAACGGTGAAAATCGGACAAAATTTGAAGGCTGTGAAAGCGGTCACGGAAGTGGAATAATAATAAAAAGTATAAAGTTTAGGAATAACAATATGTTGAAATGCTCAGCATTTCAACATAACTAGAAAGGTTGCATTTCCTGAAAGCAAATGCGTTGAAATGCTGAAGCTGAAGGCTGAAAGCTGTGAAACACAGCTGAACATGTGGAAGAGTAGTAGAAGTAGTTGAATTAGTGGAAGTAGTTGAATTAGTGGAAGGATTGGAAAATGTAGAAGGAGAGGAAGTTGAAGAAGTGGAAGGATTGGAAAAAGGAGAAGAAGTCGAAGGAGTGGAAAATGTAGAAGTGGAAAAAGGTGAAGGAGTGGTAAAATCTAGAAAAAGGAGAAAAAGTGAAAAAGGAGAAGAAGTGAATAAAGAGGAAAAATTAAAAAGAAGTTGAAGTGTTAGAAGTAGTAGCATCTATAAACTGCTTGACAAACTATGGAAATGTCTTACCTGTGTGTGTGTGTGTGTGTGTGTGTGTGTGTGTGTGTGTGTGTGTGTGTGCTTGTGTTTGTCACTCACTGATGAGGTCATCTGAATCACCTGTGTGTGTGTGTGTGTGTGTGTGTGTGTGTGTGTGTTTGTCACTCACTGAGGAGGTCATCTGAATCACATGTGTGTACGTGTGTCTTTGTGTCAGTCAGAACTGATGAGGTCATCTGAATCACCTGTCTCCAACTGTCATTAACTGTTTCCATTGTGATGGGACCAGCTGTGTAACTGCTGTGTGACAGTTGATTTAGAATGGGATTCATGGGAAAATTAGGGTCTACATATGCCCTCACTGTGCGATAACCGTAATAGCTATCAGAAAAAGGATCAAACCGTGAGCATCAGAAGACCCTGATGAACACAGTGATGTGTTTTTCATGTCTGTACATTCAGAAATGTAGTCAGGGCAGCGAGTTAAGAAAAGTGAAATGTGTGCTAACCTCCAGAAATATTTAACATTACGGCAGATGGCCGAGCAGAGAGACTTTCTCTGACAGTTGGTGACCTGCTGACTCAACGGTACAATCTTTGGCTTTGGTTACCTCTTTGACAGAAGCAGGAGAAGACAGGGAACGTTTTGATGTCTTATTTGTGTATGTGGAGTGAAATTTGTGGATTTTCTGGCAATTTTTCCAGAGGCCATGTCCCATTTTTTTCCAGCCTGCCCACTCTAAGTTTTGAACCTCTCACTCTGCTCACCAGAGTTCCACCCCATACACACCAATGTTAAAGTGAGGAAAGAGCTGAAATTTGATGAATTTTTGAACAGTGAAATCTGTGAAACTGTGAAAGGTATCAAAAAAGTGAAACAAGTGTAGATAGCTGAAAGTCTTGTGAACAGTTTAAAGTTTGAATGGAGTGTATAAGTGAAAGTATGCTGAAGCTATGAGCTGTAGTAGTTGAAGAAGTTGAAGTGGATTTGAAGATTCCGCCCCATCTGTTTCAATGTTAAAATAAAGTTTGAATAAAGTTGAATAATTCAAAAAGTATAAGGGTTGAATATGTGAGAAGATATAGCCTGAAAGTGGAGAAGGAGCTGAAGAGTTGAAAAGTTGAACGGTGAAAATCGGTCAAAATTTGAAGGCTGTGAAAGGCGTAACGGAAAGTGGAATAATAATAATAACTAGAAAGGTTGCATTTCCTGAAAGCAAATGCGTTGAAATGCTGAAGCTGAAGGCTGAAAGCTGTGAAACACAGCTGAACATGTGGAAGAGTAGTAGAAGTAGTTGAATTAGTGGAAGTAGTTGAATTAGTGGAAGGATTGGAAAATGTAGAAGGAGAGGAAGTTGAAGAAGGAGAAGAAGTGAATAAAGAGGAAAAATTAAAAAGAAGTTGAAGTGTTAGAAGTAGTAGCATCTATAAACTGCTAGACAAACTATGGAAATGTCTTACCTATGTGTGTGTGTGTGTGTGTGTGTGTGTGTGTGTGTGTGTGTGTGTGTGTGCTTGTGTTTGTCACTCACTGATGAGGTCATCTGAATCACCTGTGTGTGTGTGTGTGTGTGTGTGTGTGAGAGAGAGAGTGTGTGTGTACATGTGTGTGTTTGTGTTCCTGTGTGTGTGTGTATGTGTGTATGTGTGTGTGTGTGTGTGTGTGTGTGTGTGTGTGCGTGCGTGTTTCTGTTTGTCACTCACTGATGAGGTCATCTGAGTCACCTGTGTGTGTCTGTGTGTGTGTGTGTGTGTGTGTTTGTGTGTGCATGCATGCTTTTGTTTGTCACTCACTGATGAGGTCATCTGAATCACCTGTGTGTGTTTGTGTGTGTGTGTGTGTGCGTGTGTCTTTGTGTCGGTCAGAACTGAGGAGGTCATCTGAATCACCTGTGTCTCCAACTGTCATTAACTGTTTCCATGGTGATGGGACCAGCTGTGTAACTGCTGTGTGACAGTTGATTAAGAATGGGATTCATGGACTAAATTAGGGTCTGCAAATGCCAACACTATGCAATAACCGTAATAGCTATCAGAAAAAGGATCAAACCGTGAGCATCCAAAGACCCTGATGAACACAGTGATATGTTTTTTTTGTCTGTACAGTCAGAAATGTAGTCAGGGCAGCGATTTAAGAAAAGTGAAACTTTTGCTGCCCTCCAGAAATATTTAACATTACGGCAGATGGCCGAGCAGAGAGACTTTCTCTGACAGTTGGTGACCTGCTGGCTCAACGGTACAATCTTTTGCTTTGGTAACCTCTTTAACAGAAGCAGGAGAAGACAGGGAACGTTTTGATGTCTTATTTGTGTATGTGGAGTGAAATTTGTGGATTTTCTGGCAATTTTTCCAGAGGCCATGTCCCATTTTTTTCCCAGCCTGCCCACTCTAAGTTTTGAACCTCTCACTCTGCCCACCAGAGTTCCACCCCACACACACCAATGTTAAAGTGAGGAAAGAGCTGAAATTTGATGAATTTTTGAACAGTGAAATCTGTGAAACTGTGAAAGGTATCAAAAAAGTGAAACAAGTGTAGATAGCTGAAAGTCTTGTGAACAGTTTAAAGTTTGAATGGAGTCTATAAGTGAAAGTATGCTGAAGCTATGAGCTGTAGTAGTTGAAGAAGTTGAAGTGGATTTGAAGATTCCGCCCCATCTGTTTCAATGTTAAAAAAAGGTTAAATAAAGTTGAATTATTCAAAAAGTATAAGGGTTGAAGATGTGAAAAGATATAGCCCGCGAATGGTGAAGAAGCTGAATAGTTTAAAAGTTGAACGGTGAAAATCGGACAAAATTTGAAGGCTGTGAAAGCGGTCACGGAAGAAGAAAAATAATAATAAGTTTAAAGTAGAAGAACAATATGTTGAAATGCTCAGCATTTCAACATAATAATAAAGTTGAATAACAATATGTTGAAATGCTCAGCATTTCAACATAATAAAGTAGAAGAACAATATTATATATTATATAATTATATAATTCGGAATTAAAGTATTCTCCTTCGTGTTTACATGGAAATAGTAATTCCGAATTGAGGTTTACATGGAAAACATGTTTAACCGTCTTCATTCAATTCCTCTTAAGGTCTGGGGGTTAGGAAGGGTTCTGATTGGACAGGGGCGTGACGTATTTACGTTTACCGGAAGAAAACAGACTCCAGTACCTGCTTCTTTTATTGTCGGTTACAACATGGAAGACCACACAATAAGTACAACTTTCACTTTGATTTTGATTATAGTTTTGAATAAGCAGTTGGACACAAACATACTGTTTCACTTTCGTCAGCTGAGGAGGAGAAGAGAGATAGAGGACCGGAGAAGTGAGGTGGAAGACCGAATTTTGGCGAATCAAAGCCTGATTATGGAAGAAGTCATGGAGATGGCAGGAATATGGGCTGTATTCATTACAGCGGTGAGTTTTCACCGGCGCCATGTTTTTGTTTGTCCTTACTTCCTCTTCCGTCAGTCATCTAAGTCAGCTTGCGTCTCGATTGGCTTTTGCTCCGGTACACGTGACATTACACACTGTGCGTGCTCGGCTCCTCTCGTAGCATTCCACACACTACAGCTGTTAGCTGCCCGTAGCATGTTGATGCTAAACGATGCTGGGCCCGGTGTTCCCTGCGAGCTGAGGAGAAGGAGGCAAGGACGACGTGCTGGTATTGAGGTGCAAGCTAGGAAGGGACGACGTCGACCTGTCCATCCACCCACCGTTATGGGGAATGTGAGATCTATCTACGATAAGGTGGATGAGATAACCCAGAACCAGAGGGAATACTGGCAGAGTAGCATCATGCTAACAGAGCTAACACCGGACACGAACGCTACATTGGAAGGATTTCACCTGCTGTGGGCGGACAGGATACAGGAGAGCAAGACTGAACACACTGGTGAAGAAGGCCAGCTCAGTTCTGGACCCTGTGGAGGTGGTGGCTGACAGGAGGATTATGGCCAATCTGTCGTCTTTGATGAATATTTCTTTTTTTTTTAGATATATATTCTGATAGATTAGTTATATTTAGACATAGAGTGGTCTAGACCTCCTATGTTTGTAAAAGCGTCTTGAGATAACGTTTGTTGTGATTTGGCGCTATACAAATAAAGATTGATTGATTGATTGATTGATTGACACTACATGATTTCTAGTCGCAAATATTAAACATGTTCATTATTTACGATCTCTCCTTCTGAGGCCTTCCGACCGGACAGAATCACTCTTAACACACGCCACAGGAAAATCACACACCATGTCGTTTGCAAACATCAGACAATCGGGCCTTTGCTTGATGATCATAAAGGGGACAAAAATCACCCCGATTATCCTGTAGTGTGTACCCGCCTTTAGACTTGCATAGAACCACGCAACTGAAGCAATATGTATCCATCGGCAGCCATGTGGACGTTAACCTGCAAGTAGTAGCAATGCTAACGATATCCACAACCCTTTAATATCGTTAACCCACAGACGCTGTGATCCAGTGTTTGATAAATTCAGCACAGTTTGACTGTTTTCAGAGAGTTTTCTTACCTTTAGACGGCAGTAATTTAAATTGCAGCTTGAACAACCAGGAAACTGCATCGCTAACATCCCTAACTAACCTTTTCCATACTCCCGTCACAGACTGCAGAGTTGCCTACAGCAGTAACGGCTGGTACACAAGATGACGACACACAAATTGCTTGCCGGATTCATGTAGATGTATTTTCCTCGTCACATCTTGACTAATGAAACACTGCACACAAACCTCTCCCAGAGCTCCCTCTGGCTTTAAAACCTCATAGAGAAACTGTAAAGCGATGGCCATAAATGGTAAGACGAAGAAGAATATAATGATAATAAAATCCATCGTATTGCTTTCTTATACCCGACATGAGAAAAAGCAACATCTTAAAATCAAGCATTGTATGTGTTGTTCTTACTTTTCCTCCTGGTGGTTGTCCTCCCCCTCGCTCAGCTCTTCATCATCCACCAAGTGTCCGAACGGCTCTGAGGAGATGGACACCATATTGGAGAGGATGAGGCGGCTGTCACTGCTGGCCGTCAACACCAGCTGGTCATGGCTGTGGTTGTAGCGCACGCTCCACACCCTGGTGCAAATGACACAGACATTCAGTGAGTGCTGCGGTAAAGGTTTGTGCATGAATGTGTTTAAGAGTCTGCAGTGGAGATGAGGAATTAATCGATCTGAATAAAATGAGCAATGATACAGACTAAAACTCTCCACTGTGGATTAAACAGCCTTCCACACAGCAAAAACACAAACAGCTAGTAAGTCTGTAGTCCGTGCCAAAAAGCGTGTCTGCAAAACCTGCAAATCCTCTTTTAGCTGTCAGTAAGAGAGAACGGATGTCTACGATAAATAAATAAATAAATAAATAGATAAATAAATAAATAAATAAAAGAGGAAAGTGGATCCAGGCAGCAGAAAAAAACAACTTAGAAACTGAACTTTCTTCTCCTTCAAAGACGGGGAAACTTTCGGTATGACCTCAGTCATACGGGCATTGTTGGCAGCTCGGCTCGCCTGCCTCGGTGCGTCGGAGAGACTCAGACATTCAAGATGAAAATCCTTTATTCAGTTATTCTGCTGCAAGGGTTCTTCTATTCTCGTGTAGCATTTATGTCAACTGTGTGTCTTAAGTTCAGGCTGCTGGACCAGGATAGGATTTGATTGAGAGGGGTAAGAGTATAATTAATGGTTGAGACCGTATACTTTACTGTAAAGAGCACAGAAATGAGACAGCTTCAACAACTGGTAATACTTCTGCAGGTTAATAAAAAAGAACATTTTAAAAGGTTAGTTATTCATTTTTCCTATTTTTTAAAGGCACTTTAAGTTACCACTACTCGAGTACTCGCAATTATTATTACTTTTAACCATAAACAAAAATAAATAAATAAAAGTCCATTTTGGTTATTAGCAGGCTAATCTTCTCCGCTCTGGTTTCGTCACAACAACGTGTGCTAACAGGGCGAGCAAAAGACGTGATGTGAGACTGCCTGTTATCTGTCTCTGCTGTTTTCTCCTTGTGCTTTAAGCATCGAACTAGTGTTTCTATGGTATGCAAGTTTAACGCCACATATCTTGCACTGCACATTAACATCATCGTGTTCTTGGAAGTACTTCCAGACATCACTTTTTTTTTTTTAACTAACATGTCGCAGGTGTCGCAGACGGTTCTGTACTTGTGCTTTTGCTTTCGGTGGAATAATGTGTTCCTAGAGAGTTGCCGTAGCTGCCAAAAAACTGTTGTTTTTACTGAAATCTGGCTCGGTGTGTACTAAAGCTGAAGCGGTGGCCGGTGAAGTCATACGTTTATATCCTAATGGCGAGAACCTGAGTACTCGAGTATTCGTACCCATCCCTACTTTGGTTTAGATTCTAGATTTTGTAAGTACTTTGAGTTTAGTTATTTTTCTGAGTTAAAGCTGGGGTTGGTAGTCACGGAAAACTAGCATGAATTTGAATGTAGCATGTCCTCATGACTCCGTCTAACCCCTCCCCCCCTCCCCTCGGAGCTCCTCCAAAATGACGTCCCCGCTCACATGCATGAGCGCAGCTGATTTGCGACCATATGATCGTGGCTGATCCAAAACCGGTCCTCACCAAAACATTATCATAGTGAAAGTTAAAAACACAAACAAACATGGCTGCTGTTAGCACTCACAACTGTCATGCTAGTATTATCCAGTTGTACTGGTGACACAATATCAGGAGAAAAGTTATAATACATATATAATACTGTAACAGGTCTACTGTTTGTTAAACGTGTTCAGTGTAGATGTTCTTAATTCCTACAGTGTTGACAGTCAGTGAAGGCATCAGGAGAGGTGTAGAGAGTGCGAGCGGGAGAGAGGAGAGACAAGAGGAGAAGTTCTTCATTCATTCAAACATTGATTGTTGCTTTGTTGGTTGGCGTGATCACGGCCGACAGTGACCGGTTATTAAAGATCAGCGTGTTCACGAATCGGCTTGTCATCCCTACAGTGTCCGGACGGACCCTACAGTACATATTATGTAGGACTTACTAAATGTCATAAATTCTTTTGTTTGTCAGAGCCCCCGTGGTGAGAGCTTCTTAGACTCTGATCCGGACTACAGTCCTGAGCAAAGCGTCTCATCGGGTCGGAGGGGACAGGCCTGAGGTCGAGCGAGTGGGGCAGTAAGTAGAGACAGGGGAAGCAGAGGCAGGGGACGGGGAGTGAACGCTGGGGAAATGTAGGAGGCGAGCAGAACAGCAGGATGGGATTTTATTGGTTTCATATTTGGCTCCTGATGGCAGGGATTGGTTGGTGTTTTCCCAGGTTTACTCCGGCTATAGATAGCGGCTTTTTTTTCGCTCTTTTTTAAGAACACATTATGTATTGATTGCCATCAGGACATAAAGATCATTTTAACCAGTATAACAAAAAATGTATCTAAATCTGATTACCAACCCCAGCTTTAACTCTTTTTCTGATGCTTAATTCTGATTGGCCCTTGACGACGGTTATTAACTTTCATTAACATGAGCAACACCAGAGACAAACTGATCACACGTCACGCCAAATCAATCCGCGGAAAAGAGTTCTGGCACATTTCAGGGGTTCAAAGTTGTGACATTTGTTTATTTTTAAAGGTGTGTGAATCGCAGAGCTCAGAGAAGAAGGACAGCTTCACGTCTTCAATCATTCCAGGGCAGAGATCAGCAGTGATAAAACTTAAAGCACGTAATGGATAAACACACTGTATGTGCAGGCAGACCACACACGCTGTCACATACATGCTCATGCTCATGCAGAGATTTTCTCCGTCTGTATCGTTCTCACACTCGGCTCATGCAAGTCATGCAGAAAATGCAGTGTTCTCACAGTGGGATTCACAGCTAAATATTCCTATCTGTGTGTGTGTGTGTGTGTGTGTGTGTGTGTGTGTGTGTGTGTGTGTGTGTGTGTGTGTGTGTGTGTGTGTGTGTGTGTGTGTGTGTGTGTGTGTGTGTGTGTGTGTGTGTGTGTTTTTGTGCTGGTGCCAAATATGTGGATTTGGTACCTTGCAGTCTATATTTGGGCTGGATTTAAATGAGTAGATGATAATTACCATCCCCTGCATGATGCCAGTTTGCTCATTTTTGCTTCACTTCTTTCTCATCACTCCTTCATTCCTGCCCCTCTCTTTCCATTCCCACTGATCAGCCCTGTCTTCCTCTTTTTCATCCTCTTCCTCTCTTTGTGATTGTCTATGTCTTTCCCTCTCTTCATTTCTCTGTGCGCCCGGGGCACAGCTCAGAGTGCGGTCCCGGTTCCCTCACAGGGAGGGATTGAGGGATAACCGAGGCTGTTGACAGGAAATCAGCCTCGGCCACGCTGTTCCCCGCGCTCCCCTAATCCGCTTCCCTTCTAAAAAATAGTCCCTAATACCCCCAGCAGCCCTGAGGCCATATCCTGGCTGCGCTCTGAAAAATGAGTGCGCACAACAAAGCACAGACACACACACACACACACAGACACACATACACACACGCTCTGGGAAACACCCACACAAATATGCGTCACAATAAAGATAAAGGACAAATACACACAGACATATGCCTTTGCATTATAGAAAGGCTCTAACACATTTCTGCAGCCATACACAGATATACAGAGAACCCATGCACATTCACACACACACACACACACACACACATACACACACACACACACACACACACACACACACACACACACACACACACACACACACACACACACACACACACACACACACACACACACACACACACACACACACACACACACACACACACACACACACACACACACACACACTTATCTCATATCTGAAATCATCCCATCTGCAGCTATCTCCAGTTATGGATATGTTTTCCAAGCGTACCTTTCTTTTGTAGATAACACACGCTCTACTGTGTGTTTGTGTGTGTGCATGTGTGTGTGTGTGTGTGTGTGCATATGTTGTATTCATGTGTGTGTGCGCCTTTATTAGGTAAGGGTTGCTGTGCTGCAGCAGCAATAGCCCAGTTTGGCTCGCAGACACACTGATCATCCATTCAGCTCACATAGGAGAGTGCCTCCTGTGCAAACACACACACACACACACACACACACACACACACACACACACACACACACACACACACACACACACACACACACACACACACACACACACACACACACACACACACACACACACACACACACACACACACACACACACTCACTCCTGCAGTACACTGTGTTCAGCTCTTAGCATCGCCTGAAGCTCTTTCAGAAGACGACCCAGAGCAGGACTTGGATGCAAACTACCCACAGTGATTCAACCCTCACTGACAAAACGAGTAGCTGCCTTTTTAATTAGTAATTAGAGTATAACTGCAGTTTATTGCACCAGCAGTAGTTAGGGCATTTCATTAGTTAGGAGATAAAGCCATTAATAAAAGCAGAAACCAATCAACAGTGCAGCAAAGGAGTTATCACGGTGTTTATCATTATTGTTGGTGAGTTTTCCTGAATGTGCCTGAATCACACTCCGATGCTGAATAAAAGGGATTCTCCCATCAGGCAGATACAGTGTAATTATATTAGACGCAGGAAATACTTTTCATGCGTTCATGTAGTAAAATTTAATGACATGATAAATTACTTCTTCCCCTTTTTTGGGTTATAACTCTTGTCAATTCCAATCAAGTAATAAAATCGGAGATAAAACATTATGCCCTCAACACAAGAGTCACTGAGCCGTGGAGGATCGGAGGGATTTTAAAACTCTGTTTTCCACGAAAACTTCAAGTCTCTGTGGATAAATATTTAAACCAGTTAATCAGTTAACCCTGATCGGTCGTAACAGTCAGTCCTATTATGTCAAGACTAAAACAGTGACCTGATGAGACATGGACTCCAACAACGGGCAGCAACACGTCAGCAGCAGATGGATCAGACTTGGTTGGCAGATAAACTCGGTATCAGTGCATGTGTGGGCATCCTAACCTGCAAAATATTCACCTGCTGCCACCATCTTCAATCAGCTACAGATGTCAAAGACAAGAAGAGTGAAGAGCAGACACTGGAGAGCACCCTCTGCTGTTCATCAAGGGTATTAATATTCATTTTTTATCTCGCTCATTTATGCTCTACACGCTCTGCAGCCTGCTGCACCAGCTCTGTATAAGTTGTGTTCTAAGTTAGGATGTAAAGTTGTCACTACACCATACGTTGAAACTAGTTAGTTTGATTACTATTTACAAGATAAATGCAAACTACCATCCCCTTGGTTCATTGCTACAGATTTTTAAGTGTTACTGGTATTCATATTGTTAATGTATGTTATACCATCAGTTTTGTGAATGTTATTATCACTGTCATTATTATCATAATTCTTATTTCATTATATTATAATCTTGTTGTATTTTATTTTACTTTAATTAATTTGCTTTTATTATGTATTTGCTTTTCTTCTGGTCCTGTCTCTTGGCTTATATGACTGTTCCTTGAAGTGCAACTTTAAAGAAGGGCCAGTTGACTTGTATGACTGAAAAAAGAAAAGTGATTTTAGAATAGAGATATTTGGTGGTTTATTTTTTTAACGTGTTGATTTGTCCGGCTTTTTGCCAGGAACTGATGTTTTATAAACATGCTAACTTGAGAGAAACTCTGGATGTCGGCGGCTCCTTTCAACTGTGACTTATGAAGCCCTTATGAAGCGTTGATGCTGTAGCAGAGGAAAGAATCACTGACAGAATCCCCGGTATCACAGGAACTCAACGTGAGGTGTGCGACATGACCTCCTCAGACAGAACTTTAACGTGCAATCATCTGACCCGGTGTCGGTCAACCATGCCAGCTATAATGTTGAACCATGCGTCATCTTCTGCAGAAATTTAGAGTACAATAAGAATTACTAACTGATTCACATGCCAACAACTGAACAAGGAGAGTACCAGCACTTCTTTTCTCCCATTGAAGCCCTGCTCTCACATGTACTGACTTCCATCTGTCCTGTGAGGTGCCTTTTCACCACTTTGATTAACCCCTGTGCTTAAGTTCTCCTGCTTCAGTGTGATACTCAGGGACATTTGGCCGTAATGGATATTTGCTAACACAGCGTCTTGAATCAGATCCTTAAGGTCAAGGACAGGTCCCGCTTCCCGAGCCACCCCCTCCCTGAACCTCCTCCACAGATCCACCCACCAATGCGAGTGCTCCTCCAGGGTCTTGACCGGCTCCTGGACGTTGCGGACGTCCCAGAACTTGACCTTGCAGTCGTCTCCGCAGCTGGCCAGGTAGTACTGCCGGTTGGGGTTGAAGTCCAGGTCACGCACCAGCTGGCCATGGGCGTTCTCGATGCTGTAGATCTGACTGGAGAGGAGACAGAGGGAGAGAGGGGTGAATAAAAAGAAGACAGGAGGCATTGAGGGAGAGACAAATGAGAGACGAGGCAGACAGAAAAGAAATAAGACAGGGGGGTGAAGTGAGAGGAGCAGCAGAATGGAGAGAAATGATAAGAGAGAGCAATGGAGGAGAGAGAGTGGGATATGACAGAACAACAAAAGGAGATATGAGACAGAGAGAGTGATTCACAGGGTCCACACAAGCTGGAAAACATTCCCAGGCTAAATCAAAGCCTCCTCTGTGTCTGTGTCTGTCAGCGAAGGCCAGACTCAATAAAGGAGCTGATACCGGTGGTGGTAAATTATACAGGCAATCCTCATAACCGCACAGCCTTGAGTATCTGCTGGAGTGAAGTTAACAGAAGAGAGACGCTCTGTGCATTGTGTCGCTTTCCATCTTCCCAGCCACCTACACTTCCTTTTGTTCCCTACACACTTTCTTCTGCTGGGTGTATCCTTTATTCTTAAATATAAAGTTGTTGTTTGTCTCTCTTCTGGTACCTAAAGCTCAGACAAACACAGCTTCCCACCCAGCCAGCAACAAACGTTCAACTCCTGCTGCCCTGAAACAGCCGTCAAATGATCAGAAGAGTC
This sequence comes from Notolabrus celidotus, assembly GCF_009762535.1. NCBI lineage: Eukaryota > Metazoa > Chordata > Actinopteri > Labriformes > Labridae > Notolabrus > Notolabrus celidotus. The sequence continues at coordinate 22,056,497 of NC_048293.1, forward strand.
TGAGGTGACCATCGTGTCATAAGTTACGTTACTGATTTAAGTGAAGCTGCTGTTAAAAAACATTTTCTTAAGCTTGCATCTGTCTTAGGCGATGTTATGAGCACCGTAAAAATCAATATAGGAGACGCACTTTAATGTTTGTCATCACACCAGTAGCTTAAAGAAACTAGCAGTCTTACATCTACAGCTCTGCAAAAGACACGAATGTAACTCGTGCATTTTAATGAGACACCAGAAGGACTTCACGAAACATCTGTATTTGCCGACCTGGAGATTTGAATGGTCTGTTTGGTTGCTGTGTGAGGGCCGAAGGTCTGAAAGAGATATACGCACAGAGGGCAGTGCAAGGAGCAGCTGCATACAAACAACATTTAGCTCCTTGTTGCAAAGTTGGGCAAAGCTTTGGATGAATTTAATAGTTTTCAGAATGTTACTGCTGCAGAAAAATCCCAAAATAATGTCTAATGTTCGTGTTTCTGTAGCTACGTCCTCATAATTCATTATTATTATTACTATTACTATTACTATTACTATTACTATTGTTATTATTTTACATTCATTTTATTGTATTTTATTATTCATTTATTTATTTATTTTTTATTTATTTATTTAATTATTCTACTTTGAGTTTTTACTTTTTATTTTCATGACTTGTAAAAAATGTAGTGCAACAGAGCTGTTGTGTGTCTTGTATCCTAAAAAATGTTTGAAAAATAAACTAGAAAAAAAATTAAAATAATAATCAACATGTTTAAATTCTTTGTTTTCATTTGCAGCAAAGCTTTTGATGAATTTTTATCTGCTTATAGAGCTGCAGAAAAATCCCCAAATAACATCTAATCTTTGTGTTTCTGTAGCTGTTTCCTTCTAATTCATTATTGTATTATTATCTTATTATTATCATTATTATTGTCATTGTTATTGTTATTTTTTTATTATTATTATTATTGTTATACATTCATTTTATTTTATTTCATTTATTATTCTACTTTGAGTTTTTTCTTTCTATGACTTGTACAAAAATATAGTGCAATAGAGCTGTTGTGTATCTTGTATCCTAAAGAAAGGTTTGAAAAAAAAGTATAAATAATAATAATAATAATAATAATAATAATAATAATAATCGTGTTTCAAAGCTTTGTTTTCATTTGCAGCTTTCTTAACTTTCCCTCTATGCTGCTCTCCCTCTTTTGCCTGCAGCTTCAAACTGAAGGAATCAGCCTGTGAGTCAAACAGTGAAGGTCAGGAGCAGAGGTCACTGTGAGTACAGGAAATAAAGGCCCAGAAAATACCTTTTTTATACATTTAATGTCTCCATGTGAGACAAAACAAAATCAATAGTATCCTGAATTTATCGCCACACTTTGTTGTATCGTTATTTGTGCTTTTTTGGTCTTCATGCGACTCAAAACTCTGCGACATGACGTCACATACAGGATGCTTTACTAAGTCCTGCTAAGCTGATCCCAATCACACCACTCAGGAGCGACTCAAAGTTCAGTGCCCTGCCCAAGGACACTTCAACATGCAGGCTGCAGGATCTGGTATCGAACCACCAACCAATCGATGGAGAGAAAACCTGACTCCACTGCTGAGCCGCAGCTGCACACATCAATTCAGCGACGGCGGCTTGTTGAGCCAACCTGCTTTCCTCCATGAGTGTGTAATTGAGTGAACAGGTGTAGTGGTTCCATGGCTCTGAAGCCGTTTTCATCAGCCTGCCTTTGAAGACTCCTGATGTTGTTTTCCGTACAAAAGAAGGGAGCAGAAAATCAACTGGGGGTCAGAGAATGGGAGCCCATTTGAATAAACTTGTAATTAATTGGATCCAGAGCTTTGTTTCCACCATAAATGCAACATGAGACTTAGCAGAAAACCAGCACTTGTTTTTCCTCGGCATCATTTCTTCTCCGGGCTCGCCTCGCTCAGCTCAGCTTGGCACGGTTTTGTTCAGCAGAGTGGAAAGCTGCAGTGTTATGGCCCAGCTGGAAGCCTACCGCAGCTAGCCGGCTAGATAGTCACCCCGCTGATCACGTTAGGCAATTAACATGCTAATTAAAAATCTCATTAAAATAAGGGAGGAATAAAAGAATGACCTGGGGCAGACCGCTGGGCTTCAATTAGGTCAAGACAACTCAGGGACTGTGTGTGAGTCTGGGTGTGTGTATTTGTAAATGCTGTCACCGCCACTGGACCATGGAGCCGCAGCTTGAAGGAAAATAACGAGTAGAGCCTTCAGAAAAACACACACACACAAGCACACACACACACCCTGTGGCGACCCCTCGCTCCCCATAGATCTCTGTAAATAGAAGGTAATATGTGCAGGACACACAGATACAACATTTAAGAAGAACTAACAGTTATGATTACAGCAAGTCCTTCATTTCATCTGCCATTGAGCACCATGATGACATGCTCTCAGTTTCAACCACATGTATTCCTGCAACTGACGGCTCCACATCAATGATATCAATGCATGTGTGTATCTGTGTGTGTAACTAAGAAAGAAAACGTCATCAATCAGAAGTAGAAAGGTGGGAGGGCATGGTATAGAGTAGCACAAACCTCGCCCCCAAAACCTGTACAACCCTGCACTCCAAGTGTGTGTGCATTCAGGAAACGGTGAGGTCATCCATTTGGAGATGTGAGCTGTATCATGAGATAAGACTACCTCGGAGTGAAGTATGTTTCCCCTAAATACGGTTAAAATGAATCAGCTGGCGATCTGGATTTTTAGAAGCGAGGACTCTCAAATGTAGTGTAACCTGGGACTTCAACCAGATCCGTGTCCAATCTGTCTCCGATCCGCTGCGGTCCGGCTCCGTGATCTCCCATCCGTCAACATGCAAGCTTCTGTTTTCAGAACGTAGCACGGAGCAGGACAGCTGGAGTCAAGTGACCGAGGTTCTTCCCACGTTAATCACTGAATCAAGGATTCTCCTCCTCCTCTCCTCATCCATGTTGTCTTCCTGGTCCTCTGAAAACCTCTGACCTGTTGACTCCAGGCCTGGCTCCGCTCATCATGATGGTTTGTTGTTGTAGTTAAGTGAAATACGATCTGGTGATAACACAGAGTGTTTTATTCTGAAAATTAACCGGATGTTTTCATTTTGTTTTGGTGCCTGACTTCCTGTCCCGTTCCATCTGCTCTGTTGAGATTAATGCGTCGTGCTCCGGCATCCGGCAAAAATAGAAGTCTTGTGCATCTGATCCGGAGGGTTCCGACCTGCCGGATCAGAGATGCAGCCGGAACGCGAAGGAGCGGATCCAGTGGAAGCTAACACATTGACTAGAAACCTATCAGATCCAGAGCTGTGACGGATCGGAGACAGACCGGACATGGATCTGGTGGAATTTGGCCGTTACAATCCATACTTGTGCAGATGATCATTCTCTGTAAGACGTGTTCTGAAGGAGCGCATAAAGAAGGGAAACCACACCTCTGTAACGGCCTCTGTGCAGAGGATCCTTGTAGGTAGACTGTCCCGTGTACTTCTCCAGTATCTAAATATTTGAATCAAGCATCAAACCACAACTATCAAGTCTGAATCTGACTCTCCTTGAAACTTTGGCTGAACTTTGATTTCACTTTAAAGCAGCTTTTCATGTGTAATTTTAGTCAGGAGCATATGTTTTATTTACGGCACCCCCTCCTTCCCCTCCTCCCCCTCCTCCCCCTCCTCTTCCTCCTCCTGCGTGTGACTCTGAGGTAAAAGGCGTGACCTCGGGCTGTAGGTCTGCTGGTGTTCAACCCGGCCCGCCGTGGAATGGGACGCACCCGCCGCGTGAAAAAGGAAATGGAGCAGGAAATTGGGTTAGTTTTGCTCTTTCCCTCTCCGGTGTCTCTGAGCAATCCTCTCCACGCACGCACACACACGGACACACACACTCGCGCATACACTCCCCCGGCTCAGGCTAATAGCGGAGAGAGAGACCTGGGACTTTTTGTACGTGTGCGAGTGTGTGTTTGTGTTTGTATGAGGGCACAGGATTAGAGATGTGGCCGGCCTAAGCCACCAAACACACTCAATCTCAAGTCATCCAGCCAGCTGAGTGTGTGTGTGTGTATGTGTGTGTGTGTGTGTGTGTGTGTGTGTGTGAGAGAGAGAGAGAGAGAGTGTGTGTGTGTGTGTGATGGGGGTTTGATGAGGGGACAGGGGACCTATTACACACACTGTTAGGCGCTCACAGATAAAAACATAAAACTGGGAAAACACACTCCCTCAAATACGGTTGTGTGTGTGTAAATACAGAAAAAGATATACAGTAGGTGTGTGTGAGAGGAGTCACAAAGGTAGACACACACACACACACACACACACACACACACACACACACACACACACACACACACACACACACACACACACACACACACACACACACACACACACACACACACACACACACACACACACACACTCTCTCTCTCTCTCTCTCTCACGCTGACAAATACACGCACACACACCCTCCTGGCTGAGTCTGGGTGATAAATCTCTGCTGAGGGGATCGACTGGAACACAGACGCTCACAATTACACACACGCTCACACACACATACACACACATAAACTAACACACACACATGTCTCTGTTTCTATGACAACTGCCATGAGGAGGGAGGGGGAGGAAGAAAAATCGAAATAGGAGCGCAATCATTTCATCGCTGATCAAAATTAAAGCCTGGCTTTGAGACCGAGCTGCAGAGAGAGACAGATGGAGAGAGAGAGAGGGAGACAGGCAGGCAGGTAGAGTGAGTGAGAGGAGGGGAAGGAGGGAGAGAGGGAGAGGGGGGAGAGTCTGCCCATGCATAAAAGTGAGAGATCATTACCTCAAGCTGCCTTAATTTTGGGGTAGATATTCATGGTTGGCATTAAGTGCTCACAAAAGTCCAAAAGAGAAAAACTGTGATCACGAGTTCTGAATTTCAAACTTTCAGGAATTAAAGTTAAATTCTCAACGCCTTATTTTATCTCTGTTAGAGATCACACAGAGCAGATGCATTCTGCAGAGGGGAACCAGGACTGTAAACTATGGTTTACATGTCACTTCCTGAAGCCAATGCAGAAGTGTTAAAAATTGCAGTTCCTCGAGTGTCCTCTACAGGCTGGCTGCTGAAACACCGGAAACCACATACACACCCATTCAAAGAAGCCGATCTTTACAGCAGAAATAAACATGTTTACAGCCTGGTTCAAAAAACAGTTTAGGTCTGTACCAGTCTGTCGTGGTGAAGAGAGAGCTAAGCCAGAAGGCAAAGCTCTAAATTTACCGGTCAATCTACATTCCCACCCTCACCTATGGTCACGAGCTGTGGGTAGTGACCGAAAGAACAAGGTGGCTAATACAAGCGGTCGAAATGAGCTTTCTCCGCAGGGTGTCTGGACTCTGGAGAGAGGGTCAGGAGCTCAGACATCCGGGCACAAAGTAGAGCCGCTGTTCCTCCAGATTCAGAGGAACCAGATGAGGTAGTTCGGGCATGGTCAGGATGCCTCCCTGCGGAGGTGTTTCGGGCCTGTCCGTCTGGGAGGAGGCCACGGGGAAAACCCAGGACACGCTGGCAAGATTATATCTCTCAGCTGGCCTGGGAACGCCTCGGTATCCTCCCAGAAGAGCTGGTGGAAGTGGTCGGGGAGAGGAGTGTCTGGGCTTCACTGCTGAGACTGCTGCCCCCGCGACCCGGAACCGGTTAAGTGGGGGAAGATAGATGGATGGATGGATGGACTGAATAGTTAATTTCTCTATCGAAACACACTGTACAGGGGGTGATTTTTATCATAACTTGTTCTATTTGAAGATATTAAACTTACGAGTTTTGCCCAAATAAGGGCGTGGCTGACTTGATTGACAGGCGGGCACTCTGACGCTGTTAGCGTAAAGGCTGAAGCCCCGCCTCTTTACCTCACAATTGCTCAGACAGAAGTTAGGTTGAGTTCAGCGTTTCCAATATGGCATCCGCCGACGATCGGCTTCAAAACAGCGCTTCAGAAACAGACGGGTGACGCCACGGAGACTACGTCCATTTGTTATACAGTCTATGTGTCACATGCACCACTGTCTGCAAAGATAGTAAAGACAGGATGACAAGTCTCACTCCTCAGCGATTCAAATCGAGAAAACAATCTCATGTCTGCACATCAGAGAAGACTAAAGAAATGTGGGATCATGAGGATAAGATTATAGCATTACAAGAATTAAGCTGTAAGATAATAAAGGAACGATATCACAGAAACAGAGTCGTCATTTTTTGGGGGAATTAAGACAAAATATTTGGATGAAATAACAAAATATGAGAAAAAGTTGTTATTTCTAAGATTACAAGGATTTTTATGTGGTGATGAAGCAGCCTTAATTTAGGACTAATGCCACTCTATCACCTAAAAAGCAAACAAGACGGACAGATAAGAAAAACTGTTTCTAAATGCTGATTAGTTAAGAGAAATCTCAATTTTTACAGTGTTGTAATATAAGACAGACATGTAGTGCTAATGTTAGCCTAATAAACTACTTTGCATGACAGAACAATCAAATCAAAAGCTATAAATTCAGCCCAATCCAGATCTTTCTAAAACTGCCTCAAGTAAGGACATCCTAAATTCTGCGTCAGACGCCCGCTATACCAGCGTTACTGTAACCTGCTGAAGAGCCCGACATTAAACCGGTGGCGGGCCGACCCGGTGTCATAAATCTAAAGAAATCTTTGTTCATTTTTATCCCTTAATTTCAAGGTCTGCATAAGGTCATGAACACACCATTATGAGAGTTACAGTACGATGTCTGGCTGCCGTCTGGGGGAGTTTGGGCGCATGAAAAGGTTACAGATGATCGATTTGACAGTCGCCGGGTTCAAAAGGTCATCCTCAAATCAACAGCGCCGTATGGAAAACCACTTCTTCAAAAGCACCTGACATCTTTTGCATAATGGCACATATAAGGATGTGAAATATGATACTCCTAATGGGGAACACTCTTTGCATAATGGTGCTATATTTGAATACGTGAATAAAATATGATGGGAGGCTTCAGAGTAATGCTTTACCTGCGGAGCGGAGAAGCACTGACGCTGCTGGGGGAAAAGGTGGATTGCTGTTTCCGGTCAGTGTGTGTGTGTGCGTGTGCGTGTGCGTGTGTGTGTGTGTTTGTCCTGTCTGGATGAGCAGTTTTGATGATGTCTGGTTCTTGTCTTTGTACCAACAGACGGCTGGCTTTTAACCCGGACGGTGAACGAGCAAATAGCAGCACTATCCATCATTCACCCCTTTTTTTTATTATTCTTGCTCTCTCTTTCTTTTCTCTCTTTCTTTTCATAACTGCCCAAAGTGTTCTCTCTCTCTCTCTCTTTATAGCTAGCTCACACTCTCTCTCTCTCTCTCTCACACACACACACACACATGCCCGAATACACACCACAGGGGAGGTGTAGAGTCCACGCGTCACTGCAGCACTGCACTGCTTTTCAGTATGCACCCTGCAGTGCATGGTATGGCCGCGGGCCTGACAGCTATTACACAGCTCAGTGTGCATGTAGGAGTGTGTGTGTGTGTGTGTGTGTGTATGTGTGTGTGTGTGTGTGTGTGTGTGTGTGTGTGTGTGTGTGTGTGTGTGTGTGTGTGTGTGTGTGTGTGTGTGTGTGTGTGTGTGTGTGTGTGTGTGTGTGTGTGTGTGTGTGTGTGTGTGTGTGTTGCCCCTCACTGTGGACTGTCAGTCCAAAGGGAATTCAGAGGAGCTGCAGTGTAAGAACATCTCCAGTGACAGGCCTCTCTCTCTCCTTCCCTCTCTCCCTCTCTCTCTCTCTCTCTCTCTCTCTCACACACATACACACACATCTGTACAGTATGCCCAGTGGCTAGTTCTTCATGCCTGTTAGCTAGCCTAATGTTATTCAAAAGCTCACAGCACCCCAGTGTGCTGGGAATGACACACAGTCGGTTCTCCACAAACTAACACGACTCTGTTTTTTCATTATTTCTCTGTAAAGTCGTTTAAAGTTGCCGACAGGATCGCACATTTCATAAACACTGATGGATCCCTGCTCGGGTTGTTTGTCCCGACTGGAGGGCACACGTTGCTCTTAACTGACTAACTCTTAGCAGGCATCACTAATCAACCACCGGTCACTGTATGAGCTAACGTTTCACAGAGAAATGAAAAGAAAAAAACAATGCACCATAAAATGATTTGCACTCACACAAAAACTCCCAAATATATTTTGATTTTGCACAGATTAAACTTTGAGAGCATATGCAAACAAAACAGTCACAACTTTGCGCTTTAGAGCAGAGTCTTGTGTCAGTTTGAAGCGGACGCCCGTGGTTATCCTCTACTCTGATAATCTGGTGCTCACAGCTCTGCAGTAGCTTCATTAGTGTCACATCATATCCTTACAACCTTTTTACAGCATCAAATAACAAAAGAAAACCAAAGTTCAAAGGAAATTTAACACTGGGACATAATTCAACATGATAAGAACCGACAATAGCCGTTAACTTGTGATTAATCGCAAATTAATTTAGCATTTTTTAAAATCTCTTCTGAAGTTACCTCAAGGGGATATTCTTTTAACTGTGTATTACTCTTATAAACATGTGAGTGGACATAAATGCTTAAATCGTTTTTAAATTGCTGGTAAAACTAAAATCTACAGCAAAATAAACTGTCTCAATGAAATGTGAATTTTATATTTTCTTGATGTGACATTTAAACACATCGTGATGACATCATAATTCTGACCCAACCTTGAACACATCCTAACGTTTGACTGTCAGAAAATGTTTTTTATTCAAAAGCTTTATTAGACAGATGATCGTTTTTAAATCTCTTCTTAAAACATATTTTATCGCAGAGCCTTTCCTGATTTTATCTGAATTTCATTTTTTTTTTGAGTTTAAGAAATATTTTTGAATAATCATATTCCTCCAATTTTATCCATATTAAAGTATGTTTTATATCTTTACCTTGCCTTGTGAGATTTTACAAACTGCTTGTTTTATTTTGCTGCCCATGTGAAGCACTTTGTAACTTGGTTTTGAAAAGTGCTTTATAAATCAAATTATTATTATTATGATGCATGTTTGTACATCAGTGATTTGATTTCACATGCATGAATCAACTCAAACGCTGTCAAATTTTAAGCTGTCTGTGCATCTGTTTTTATTTATTTATTTATTTATTTTGTGTGTATGTAGTGGTAGTTTATGATTATTATTTTTTATGTGTGTATGTAATTGATCTCTTGAGTGACCCAGCACTTGGTACTTTGGTCACTATTGTGGTGATGTTAATTGTTGATGATGATAATGGAAGGTCTTGAATTGTTGGGTGCTTCATTGTAGATGTTCCCTATTTTAAAAAATAAAAATAAAAAAAATGAAAAAATTCCTTACTTACTTTTGTGCATTGCCTTTCCACTGCTTGGCAGTACCTGCACCCAAATTGACTTGAAGCACTTTGTTACTCGTACTGATCTTGTTTCCTCTTGTCTAGATCTTTGCTTGTGTTGTTCTTGTTCTCGTATGTACGTTACTTTGGATAAAAGCGTCTGCTAAATGACATTGTAACATTGTAACATTGTAACATTGTAACATTGTAATTGTATTGTGTCTATTTTAGTTATAGGTGGTCCTTGCCATTCAGGGTGCCACTGCTTGTTTATGCTTGTTCACTGTGAAAATAACAATAAAAACTATGAATCGTAAAAAAAAAACATGCATTAATCAACTCACGATATAACGTAACGTCTCGGGACCCACAAGACCTGATAGCAGTGTGATGAGCTCAAACGTTATTGATTTTGGCGTTCTGCAAAACGTGGAACGAGGTTCTAAATCGAGCTGTGTTTCTATTTCTTCATCAACTTCTGCTCAGTGAGGTTTTGTTTCATCTTGCCCTCCACAACGTTACTGCTGCACTGCTTCCTGATTTCCTTCAAGATGTCACAATCACAGAACATGTGAGCGTTAATCATGAGTCATAAAAACTAGTGGCGTTAAAAGGAATTTGCGTTAAGTTGTTAATTTAAACTGCTCTAGGGTTTTGATTTTAAAGTTAGATCCAAGTCCCTACGACCGATGCTGCAGCCAGTCAGCAGGGGGAGCTCTAAATCTTTTGGCTTCACTTTCAGGGAGCTCTCATATCATCCATACATTCATCCAGTCTTTGCGGCCGAACCGCTGGATGTTCCTGCAGAACTCTGGAGATTAAGAGGCAGAGGAGGCATAGAGCTATGAGGGAGGAGAGCTGGTTTAAGAAGACGGAGGTTTATGGAGAGGAGATAGAAGCCGTGTCTCTCCTCTGTCATCACGGACAACGTGAGATCTCTGGCTAATAAGATGGACGAGCTAACAGGACTAGCCAGGAGTCAGACAGTTTTGGGGATTTAACATGGTGTGCTTTACGGAGACGTGGCTGCATCTGGATATTCCTGACCATGACGTCTCCATTGACGGCTTCCAGACTGTCCGGGCAGACCGGGATAGCACCGAGGGTGCTGTGGGGCTCCGACCATATTATCTGCACAGGGAGATCTCACATGTCATACTGGTAGCTAGGCGTCCAATGTTCTCAACGCTGCCATAGCCAGACTCCAGACAGACCACCAGAGGGCCCTCTTCCTGATCTCCGGGGACTTCAACCATGTATTTATTTTCTACAGAGCTTATTATTCTACTTGTATAACTTATTGTGTATTGAGCAACTGTAATGACTGGGATAAATAAAGTATTTCTGATTCTGATTCTTTGAACCCAGGACCTTCTTTCAACAGTTCTGAACATTGTACTTATGCGCCACCGAATCTATTGTTAAACTCTACTTTATGAACAATATGCGTGCAAACTTAAAGTCCTCAAAAATGCTGCAAAGCTCTCTCTGTCGACTTATTGCACAAGAGAAAATTTTGCTTTAAAACATGCATTAATAGAAAAAAAAAATCACAACAGCAGCTCTGCACAACAGGGATTCAGCTGTGAATAATGTAAGAGCGAAGGTACGATATGATACAAAAAGACAAGCTGAGAAGAAGAGGAAATGTGTAAGAATTTTCTATTAAACACCACTTTCTGTCCCCAATATTGGAGCAGGGTATTCTATAATTTACATAATACTGCATATTACATCAGTACAAACTAGAACAGGATCCATATATGTTTCATAAGAGCTGTTATCTTTGTGTTTTAAGCACTGCGTGTCTGGGAGACAGGGTGCTGTAGATACCGAGCTCCTCTCCAGGGTGTTAGATAACTAACTAGAGGCGGCTGCCACTGCTGGGCTGCTGTCCCCGTCCTTATTTCAGAGAGAGGAGGACAGGAAACAAGGAAAAAAAGGAAAGAAGAGGGGAGGAAAGGAAAGAAGAAGAGGAGAGTGTGTGCACTTTTATGCGTGTGGGTGTGTGTGTGTGTTTTAGTATGTGTGTGGGTGTGAGGGGACACCTCAGAGGTCGTCTGAGGAGGCAGCAGAGCGTGCTGAGAGGCTGCCATCACACAGCTGCCACGCCAACTGGACACACACACACACAAATCAAACACACACACGAGCAAGCCGCATCTATGTGGAGGCATGAACACACACACACACAGCAAAGAGCAAACACGGCCACTTGTCACACGCGAGTCACTTACTCAAACAGAAACACACAAACGTGACTCACCGCTCATTCACACTTGCAACCTCTCCACTCGCAAGCACTTCACACTTGTGCAGGGATGGCATGCATGAGCAAACACACACATACACACACACACAAATACACACACACCATGCCCTTGGTTGTGTGCGTGTTGATCTGAAACCTTGGTTTCAAGGTGTAAAGAGGCTACAGAGACTCATTCAGTCCAAAACCTCGATGGACTTTTTGCCTTTCATACGTCATTATTTTTAATCTTTCATCTTTGTATGAAATGTATTTAAATTTGAAGCCAGCAACATGTTTAAAAACTGAAAAGGCATGTTTACATTGTATTCATCACCTCCTTAATTAACAACACTCTGTAAATGTTGGGGGACCCAGGAGACCAGTTTCTGGACTTTAAAGTCAAATGTTGTCCCATTCTTGCCTGATAGAGGATTTCAGCTGCTCATCAGTTCAGGGTCTCCTTTGTCGTGTTTTATGTGTTGAACGGGTGACGAGTCAGGACTGCAGGCAGTCCAGTTCAGCACCTGGACTCTTCTACAACAGAGCCATGCTGTTGTAATCCGTGCAGAAAGTGGTTTGGCGTCGTCTTGCTGAAATCTGTAAGGTCTTCCTGAAGACATGATTGTCTGGATGGCAGCATGTGTTGCTCCTAAACTTGTATATATTGTTCAGCATTAATGGAGCCTTCACAGATGTAGAAGCTACCCATGCCATGGACTCTTGTGATCCCCATACCATCAGGGACACTGGCTTTGAACTGTGAGCTGATAACAAGCTGGGTGGTCTCTCTCCTCTTTAGAGGAGGACACAGCGTCCATGATTTCCAAAAAGAACGTCAGATTTTGATTCATCAGACCACAGGACAATTTCCACTTCCCCTCAGTCCATCTTAAACGGGCTCAGGTCCAGAGAAGCCTCCGGCATTTGCATTTGTAGAGGTAGTGACAAACTGTGTTCACAGACAGAGGTGATTTTGAGCCCATGCAGTGATTTCCACTACAGAGTCATGTCTGTTTCCACTGCAGTGCCACCTGACACCCCAAAGATCCTCATTCTTCTCCCTTTTAAACTGTGATTTCTCCAGATTCTCTGAATCTATCAGGGTATTGTTGTGGTTTTGGGGTCCTCTTGTAGTGGACTTGGTCTCTTTGTTCTTGTTTTGGAGTTTCTTTGTAGTTGTTTTGTGTCCTCGTCATCATTCAGCGTCTCTTTGAAGATGTTTAAACGGGCTCAGGTCCAAAGAAGTCTCTGTGTTTCTGGATCATGTTTATATATGGTTTCCTCTTTGCATGGTTCAGTTTTAGCCTGCTGTATTGTGTGTAACTACAGTAGATTTGGAAGTGATTTTGAGCACATGCAGTGATTTCCACTACAGAGTCATGTCTGTTTATAAAGCTGTGCAGAGATTTCTCTGTTGCCTGGATGTTAATCCACTTCTCAGACGGTGAATCCAAATAAATCTGGCTCAAACTTTCATTGTGTAGTATGTTTAACTTATTCTCTGAACTAAAAAGCGATCACTTTAACAACGGGAAACCCTCTCACTGAAATAAAATATAGACTTGAGACCTGTTTTTATAAGTGATATAAGACCAATCCTAAAATCTTAACCTTATCTTAACAAAAAGTCAGGTTCAACCTTAAATTTAAATAGTCTAGCTTTCCGCCCTAAACGGCAGCAAAGTCCCCAAAATGTGACAGTTTTCCACTTCCCCTCAGTCCATCTGAAACAGGCTCAGGTCCAGAGAAGTCTCCGTGGTTCTGGATCATGTTTACATATGGTTTTCTGTGTGACAAACTGTGTTCTCAGACTGGTTTTGGGCAGTGATCTTGACCCCATGCAGTGACTTCCACTACAGAGTCATGCATTCTCTGAATCTTTAAATTTTGTTATATGAAGATGATGAAATCCTCACATTTTTTGCACTTTTCTGCAGATGAATGTGATTAATAGAAATGAAAATAACATTAAAATATACTTAGTACTATCATTTAATTTTAAAAACTGTTCTTTTTATATTGATTACAAAATAAATGAATATTTATGCACACAGTTAGATTATTTTAAAACCAACTACCGCTTGAAGCAGCAGTGACACATTCATGAACCAGTCATTTCAAACTGAGCCTTTAAAGATAAAAATGTTTGAGCTTCATATTTTTAAGTTAAATTAAATTACAGATCTAAAATTTTCACAACATTCAAGCTCAGTTTTCAGGAAACGTGTTTTAAATAACGCCGATCTTTTGGTACGCTCTGATTTGAGAGATGAGGCTGTGGTCTGTGCCGCCGCCGCCGCCCCCTCCTTCCCTTTGTGCCAGCGGCTAAATCAGCACTGTTGCATCTTTCAAAATAGCACAACGGGAGGACGCACAGCCAAAATGTAGCGTGCAGGAACTCTGTAATTTGTTCTGGGGCTGACGAGGAGTGATATCAATGATTCAGCTATCTTATCTGAGCTTGTGATACACATCTGTGAATAAATTCTCCCTCTCCTCCAACCGGCACCCCTCTCCATCTCTTCAGCGGGTTCCTGTTATCACGGCGATGGAGAGCGAGGTGATTAGTATTCCTCCACATGTACACACACACTGACCTCACTCCTCGCACAGTGCACACACACACACACGCGCTGATTGAGGCTGTAAGGTGGGAAGCTGATAACCTGCAGTTACAAGGTTAATGTGTGGTAGTACACAAGCTCCATGTCAAGCAGGACTGTTTGTGCTCTGCTGCCTCGCACTTCATTGAATGCTGAGGAGACGCTGATGTTCGATAAACTCATGAAGAAGAACACGTCTACAAACAGAACGTGTCGTAAACAGGTAAAAAGGAAATAAACAGGACGTGATGGCTTCTCAGAAGTGAAGCCAGAATATTTGGAGCTCCCCCTACTGGCTGGTTGCAGTGTAATCATAAACTCCACCTCCTCTATTCTAACAGATGGGACATGGGTCAAAGTAGAAAATCAAAATACACGACTTCTCTCCGTTCCGTCACAGCACCGGATCTGATAGATCTCTGTTGCGCTCCGGATGCGTCTCTGATCCAGCAGGTCGGAGCCCTCCGGATCAGATGCACAAGACTTCTATTTGTGCCAGATGCCGGAGCACGACGCATCAATCTCAACAGAGCAGATGGAGCGGGACAGGAAGTCAAGCACCAAAACAAAATGAAAACATCCGGTTCATTTTCAGAATAAAACACTCTGTGTTATCACCAGATCGTATTTCACTTAACTACAACAACAAACCGTCATGATGAGCGGAGCCAGGCCTGGAGTCAACAGGTCAGAGGTTTTCAGAGGACCAGAAAGACAACATGGATGAGGAGAGGAGGAGGAGGATCCTTGATTCAGTGATTACTGCGGGAAAACCTCGGTCACATGACTCCAGCTGTCCGGTGGTCCTGCTCCGTGCTGCATTCTGAAAACGCAATCGGGGGGCTTTGACGGACGAGAGACCACGGAGCTGGCAGCAGATCGGAGACGGTCTGGACACGGATCCAGTCCAGTCCATTCAGTCCCAGACCCAACTCGGTCGAGGCATTATGGCTGTCTAACATAAGTCTGGTTCTGCCTGAGGTTTCTGCCTGTTAAAAGTTTTTCTCGCCACTGTAACCAGCTAAATACTGCGATGTGCAATGCTCATGGTGGATTAAGGTGAGGTCAGACTGAGTCTTACCCTGTGCTCTAGACCTCCTATGTTTGTAAAAGCATCTTGAGATAACGTTTGTTGTGATTTGGCGCTATACAAATAAAGATTGATTGATTGACTGATTGATTCATCATGCTTTTCTCTGTGCTGTATCAGGTGCAAGTTTTGCGCAGCATCTCTTTCTGTTCAACTTTGCCATAACCAAATCAGAATCATTTCCATATCGTTGACATTGCATTTATTTCGTCAGCAGTTCCACTACAGCCTTCTCGTCATGCTCCTTCTCGTCTGCATCCACTTTGGTCTCCAAACATGTAAAAGATAATTACTCTCTGTAATATCTTCAGTCAGTGTGATGAGTCAAATTAAACTGCCCTGAAATATCTTGTAATGACATGTAAACACACGCTGAAACAGTTAAGCTGTGAGAGTTTAACTCAAAGGACTCACTTCTGTCAGATTTAAACTGTCGACTGTTCCAAACATCAGAGTGTTTTTCCTTCAGGTGTCTTAATGCTGAGCGGCAAAGCTCAAAGAAAGAACGCCTCGTCTTTTTTTTCCATTTCTGAATATTCAATCCTCGATGCAACCGAAGCTGTTTCTGCCTCATTCTTCTTTCCTGGCACTCGCTCACGGGCAGACACAGAGTTATTGAGCACATGTGGTTTCACCTCAAGTGTCTGTACATGTTCAGGTTTCAGGAAAAAAAAAAAAAGATCACTACAGTTTCCCTGAAACAACGACCATCAAACAATGAGGGTCCGTCTTTACATTAGAAACCAGGTTTTGTCTGCACCGTTTTTCTTTTTTTCAAGCTCCTTCTAAAATCTTAACTCTCACTGATCAACTTGAATTAAGACATATGAAGAATATTAATTAGAAAAATATTGGAATTTTGTCATCATTCATCATAAACATGTCGGGCCAACACAATTCTGGATGCATAAACCTAAAAATATAGATCTCTTTGCACTCCAGACGATATTAAGACTGTAAGTTTTGCAAAGTTGCTCTCCTTGTGAACACCAGAGCATGCTGACACCTGATTGGACAAAACTAAGTGGACTACAAACCTAACACTTCTCATGCTGAAAGAACAGATTCAACATTTTCATGAGGAATCTTTAAATAAAGATCGAGTTGGAGCATCACCCAGGAAAGGATAAATAAGAAGTACACATAAAAACAAACAGTATGAGTATGCAGACTGTATTGTGTTTGTTTTCCACACCTCATGGTGCGAAGGTCCCATCCCCGTATGGCCGTGTCGTTGGCGGTGGCGAGCTGGCTGCAGTTGTGATGCGGGCTCCACTTCCCCGAGGTGAACTTCAGCTGACCTTTGCCCTCCAGGGTGGCCATGCTGGAGACCTGCAGAGGACAGCAACGCCTTCATTAGCATCTCTGCACGGGGACGTGAATTTCATCTGAATATGTGCGACAGGTTCAGGCGGTGCGGTGCATTCAATCAGCATAATGAGGCATTATTAGACATTGTTTTCTCTGCAGGCCACACTCCAGATTACAATTCTCCTGTAGGACGATCACCGGAGCAGCACATACAACTGCCAGCTGATTTAAAGCAGGCTGGAACATACACACTAATACTGACATGTGAGACTATGCAATCAAAGGGTCAGACCCAGTCAGAGTAATTCCTCAACAATTATTTATACATTTAGGGAGAGAGCTCCTGTAATCTGCAGCTTCCCTTTTCTCTGTAGAGCCTTTGAGCCTGTTGTTACTCATTGTTTTGGCTGTTTGATATGTCAAATTATTTATTTATCAACCTTTTTTGGCAGCAGGCAGCAAGTTAACAAAAATATGACATAAATAAAAAGACAGATACACAGGACCAGAGGGTAGAACAAGAAAGGTAAGCTCCAAACTTGCATATTTCATTCAACTTCATTGACTACATTTTGGTCACATATGCTTCTGAGATGTAATCTATGCAACCTCAGAATAAATCTTGGAGTATGTGCATGTGAAAGTATTGTGTTGCAACCTTTTACTTTCATTACTGTATAACACGTCCACTGACAGGTTGTTTGAAAGTCATCGTAAAATCTCAAACAAAAACATTCAACTGAAAAAAAAAAAAGAATCAGAGCAGTTAAAAAGCGTTTCAGGTTAAATGTAAGACTTTCAAACAAGACGACATGCTGTCACTGGATATTTATCAAACCCAGTACATACATTTCACAGGGCAACAATGAAGGTGAAATTAATCAAAGTCAAAACACTTCAAGGAATTTGAATTATAAAGCATATCACTTCATCAGCCTACTTTAAAAATGGAATCCAATTAATTCAGCAGGCCAGCTTTAGAAATGGTTATCTCTCCCTTTAACTATGATGCATCTAACCATTCTAAAAAAGCAGCATCACGCTGCTCCATTTTTCTCTGCTCCCTGACTATCTGCAGGTTTTTATCCTCATCTTTCTCCTTCTCCCGTTTCTCCCCCCCTCCCCCCCTCCCTCCCTCCCTCCCTCGTCTCTGCCTGTTGGAGCAGGGATCATCGATCGCCCCGTCACCGCACAGCTCCCTGGTACACTCTCATTATTTCAGCTGGAGAGGACAGAGAGAGAGAGAGAGAGAGAGGGAGGGATAAGAGAGGGAGAAAGCAGCAGGGATGCAGGAGGAGGGAGAAATAAAGGGAAAAGAAAATGAGTGAAAGGAAAGAAGCTGAAGTCAGGGTGGAAGAAATGGGACAAGGAGAGAACAAGGTTTCCAGCGTGGCCTTTATGTCTTTATTACATTATCACAGTTTCTCATGTTACATATTCTGGACTTTGAAACAACCGTGACACTATGAATGTTTTTAGATCTCTCACTGTTCGACCCTTTCTGTGTGTTAACCTTTTCAGCCCAAACTCAAATGTGACATAATCTGAAACACTTCAAAATACAACTTTTTATTCAACCCTGCATTTTTTGAGCTCCTTCGATCTACACAAAGCATGCAAGTCTCATAGACCCTGAAATGACTATAAAACCTGTTTATAAGGAGCGCTTTAGATACCTGTTTCTGTCATCTATATACACAGGTGTGACTGTTGTACCAGTATAAAATACAGAGAGGTATTTTACTCTGTCGCGGTATTTTACCCAGAAGATGGAGCTCGAAAAACCAAGCAAACTCATCGCTAAAGCAAGATGACAGATGATTCTCTAAAGAAATCTGCACAGAAACTGCACATTGCTGAATGCAGGTGTTTAAACTTTTCCTTGTAGGAGCCCAAAAAAAACAGACTTTATGTACCAGTGCGACTTATATTCTGGATTTTATGGTATTTGCAGAAATCCTCTTAAGGCATACCTTGTGATCAAAACCAGAACATCACTGAATAATGAAGCTTTAGGCAAAAAAAAGACAAACAATGTCTTTGATGCACTTTGGCCAAGTGTCAGGGAATGCAAACTGAGCTGCAGCTAGCCACGTCTTAGATGCACAGCTCGTTCATACATTGGGATTTTCTTAGTGTTCATTGTTCAGAAGGTTTCTACCAAAAGACAAAATCTCAGCACAGATCTCCTCCACTCTGAAACTAACAGACTAAGAAACCAAAACCTTGTGAACAATTGATACTAAGAAAGTCTTAATGTACAAACAAGATGTGCAACAAAAACCTAGCTAGTTGCAGCTCAGCCTGCAGCCCCTGATGCTAAGTGTTAGATGCTCAGCTTGTTCATACGTAAGGTTTCCACCAAGAGACAAAATATCAACATAGGTGTACTCCTCTAAAACGAACAAACCAGGGAATCAAACCACGTAGAGAGCAAATATTGTGTTGTTACAACGCTCTTTAGACGGGCTTTAAGGGCTGCAAGCTGAGCTGCAGCTGACTAATCTGTGTGTGCCCCACTTGTTCTTAGGTTGGGACAATTTATATTTACTGTGTAAGGTTTTTACTGAAAGCTGGGTTATCCAAAGAGGTTTCAACTTCTCCAAGCTATCTAAAACCTGGTAAAAGAGTGAATCGAGAAGTTTCTCCAAAGTAAGGTTGTGGTTCTACGATGTTCTTTGGCAGGGATTTGGGGGCTGCAAGCTGAGCTGCAGAAAGCTAATAAGTTGGTGCTTGTTCTAAAGGATTTTACTTGGGGTTGAAAAATATCTGCACAAGTCTTTAAACACTTACTTCGAATTTAAAGCCCATAAAATGACTGATGGAGAGTTCCCAAGAAATAAATCAGTGTTTTTTTGGTTCTTTTCTCTTTGATTGGACTTTCAGAAGCTGCAAGTTGAGTAAGCAATCAACCTTAGTTTTGTAAACCCATGAAGAGACCAGAATAGTGTCCTGACATAAGAAAGTGTTTCTCTTATGCTCTTTAGAAAGGCTTTAGGGGGCTGCAAGCTGAGCTGAGGGTAGCTTATTTGTTAGTGCTCAGCTTGTTTATAGATTCTGTCAGTGTTCACGGTTTGTCAGGTTTGCACCTGAAGTAGAAATGTGCACAGAGGTCTCCTTTACTCTAAAGCAAAACGACTTAAGTAAGCAAAATGCATGAAAACAATAAACTAGACAGATTTTGGGAAGATAAATGTTGGATTCTTGGTTGAGCTTTGGGGGCTGCAAACCAAGCTGCTGCAACGGGAACTTTGAAATGTGGCTTCAACATTTCCTCCAAAGGGACTGATGTCTAGAGGAATCAGAATTCATTGAGAGTTTTAGCATCAGAACGAAACACCCTGAGCTCATATTTTCTAGAGACGGGTGTCAAATCTGCTGATCGACGCTGAATAACCCGAAAAGCTGATCGAGTTCCCCGACTTCCTCATAACAGAACAGAAGCTCTGTTAACTTCACGCTCAACAACTCTCCCTCTCTGCAGACACGCTACAGCAAAGCCGGAGCTGCGTGCATCCCAGGTTCCCAGCTTTATTAGTGCACTAACCAAATTAGGGGCCCTAACAAGGCAGTACACACAACACTTGGGGACGTATTCATTTAGGACGCAAGCGGCACTAATGCAAAGCTATCTGTCAAATCGCCTTGCATTTATGCTTTCTCCAGACTCCGGAAGAGAGGAAGAGTGTGTGCGTGTGCGTGTGCGTGTGCGTGTGCGTGTATGTGCGTGCGTGTGTGTGTGTGTGTGTATGAGCAGATGTGCAGGACAAGGTATGTGGGTGTGCTGTGAGCCGGCGGAGATGTTCTCACTCAATTCCACCAGCGATTCTAATTGATGAGCCACACACACACACACACACACACACACACACACACACACACACACACACACACACACACACACACACACACACACACACACACACACACACACACACACACACACACACACACACACACACACACACATCTCCCTTCAAACAATGCACACTGGTACGCTTATGTACATGATCCTCTCTTATATATGCATACACACACTCATGCAGACACCCACACTGAACAAACACACACACACACACTAATCTCGGCTCGGCCCTTGAGAGAGAGAGAGAGAGAGGGAGAGGGAGAGGGAGAGGGAGAGGGAGAGAGAGAGAGAGAGAGAGAGAGAGAGACGCATCCACACTGCAGCTGGACACGGCTTGAGATGAACACATCACCCTCTGACAGATAGAAGGAACGAGAGAGAGGAGAGTGGGATGAAAGGAGGGAGGGAGAGAGAGAGAGAGAGGGAGGGAGAGAGATTAGCATTCTCATCAGCACTGGAGGAATTTGTCTTGGCTGCCAAGCTCTTTCTCCTCTTTTCATTCCCTCTCTCCTCATCAAGCCCACTCTCTGTCCTTTTCCGTATCTCCCTCTTCCTCCCTCCTAATCTCCATCTTTCTAATCAGTCAAACCCTCCATCGCTTCCTCTTTTCTCCATCCTCCCTCCATCTTCCCTTCCTTGTTATTCTTCTCTCACCCACCATTACTTTCTTCCTCTTCTTCTCCCTTGATGCAGGATTTAATCGCGGTGTCGTCCGGTGTCGGAGTCAGAGGAGGGAATCAACGACCCCTGTCTTAACCTGTCTTAACCTCACACCAGGTCACACACACACACACACACACACACACACAGATTCCCACACACACATACTGAATTGATTATAAGAGGAACATGTAGACTTAGAGTTCAACCACAAAGACGTTCTCCTGTTTGAGGATTCATGCTGTCATGTTGATTATGCTCAAATTTAAATGATCTGACATTCATTTTGTGTCTTTAAGCGTTCTTATCAGGGTGCTTTAAACTGTCCAGCAGGAGGAGCTCTACTGATCTCTGATGTTTTCATGAAGTGACACTGCCGTATTTAGCTTGTCAGACTGGAGGCTATATTCCAACTTAAACGCGGCACAGAAGTGGACATGTCCCTGTAAGCTTTACGACCAAATTCTGCCTGAATATTTGAACGTAACGTGGAGGAAAGTTGCAGAACTGTTAAGACATTTAAGACGAAATAGTTCTTGCAGACAATGCCAGGATTTCCAGTGATGTCTAGTATTCAGTGTTCCAGTATCTGTGAGATGTTTGATAAATGCCGTTAAGTCCTTGGCTACCATCTTGTTGGTCAACTCGGCTCTGGGTCCTTCCTCTTTCCTTTTGTCAACTACAGACTCCTGATACTGAGAGCTGCAACTTAGCTAAAAGTTGTCATGAACAAAGTAAAGTAGGATTAAAACGAAGATCTGATTTCATTCATTCGCCTTGACAACAAATGAGACACATCTTTATGACAGTGGGTGACGGTGCTCATGGGAAATGTGGTCTTAATTCCAGAAAAAAACACAGATTTTGTCTGTTTTACTGTCTTCTGTTTGCTGCTTTCACAAGTAAAAACTTAACGCCTCATGCACTAATGTTTTGCATTAAAAGTAAGGCAACTTTTCTTTCCACTAACGGCCAAATTCCACCAGATCCGTCTCCGATCCGTCAGAGTGCCGGATGTAATAGGTTTCTATTCTAGTCAATGTGTTAACTTCCACTGGATCCGCTCTGTTGCGTTCCGTTTGCGTCTCTGATCCGGCAGCTCGGAGCCCTCTGGATCAGAGACGCAAGACTTCTAATTTTGCCGGATGCTGGAGCATGACCCATCAATCTCAACAGAGCAGATGGAGCGGGACAGGAAGTCAGGCACCAAAACAAAATGAAAACATCCGGTTAATTTTCAGAATAAAACACTCTGTGTTATCACCAGATCGTATTTCACTTAACTACAACAACAAACCGTCATGATGAGCGGAGCCAGGCCTGGAGTCAACAGGTCCGAGGTTTTCAGAGGACCAGAAAGACAACATGGATGAAGAGAGGAGGAGGAGGATCCTCGATTCAGTGATTATCGAGGGAAAACCTCGGTCACTTGACTCCAGCTGTCCGGCGGTCCTGCTCCGTGCTGCGTTCTGAAAACACAGCTGGTGGGTGTTGATGGACGAGAAAGCCCGGACCTGACACGGATCGAGTGGAGGTCCCGGATAAGCCTCTACAAAGACCGGTTTCATGCTGCCCCACATCTTTAATTTTTGCTGTTCCTCTGAACACCAGAAAGCGAGCGCTGCCTTCTCATTCTTTATCTTTTTGGCATTTCTACCATCCATGACTGATGTCACACTCACCATTTATCAATAATAAGATAACACATACGCTTGAAAACAGGCACTTAATCAAACCTTCCTCTTTAGGTCAATTCTTAATTTGTGCATCAATAAATAATGCAACAGGTAACACCTGACTGCAGAACAGGTTTACTCTCACCTCAGAGCGAACATGACGGTTCATGAGGTGTAAAGGTGTTTGTAATATTCATGAATGTATGTATGAATTATGTAAACTGTGCATTCCCATCACGCTGTCTCAAGGATGCTCGACATATGATGTATATGTAGCCCAAAGGGAAAGTCTGTGTGCATGTAGTATTTAATTAAACACATTTTCTATCAGTTATAAAACTTCTTCTAACTTCACTTTGCCAAAAGAGATGGAAACTGTCAACACGGAGCACAGATGGAACAAAGCTAGCTTGCAGCTAAGATCAGTTTGCACGAGGCAAAGTGGGAACAAATGATGGTCTGAGGCGATGTTCTCACAGTTGACTCTCCAGTCACTCTGGAACACGGCGTACCTCTCCATGATTTATTATTTACTCGGCATGATTTTCAACCGGCCCTGCAGGAGCGTCAGCAACCAAAAGGTCAACGTGTTAGCAGCTTAGCTTTCTGTAAAGAGTGCTCCAGTTTATTATGATACCCTGGAAAATTTACCACCTGAAAATCTCACAATATCAGAAGATAAACCTTCATCGATGTCAGACGGAGCAGCTTTTCTTCACATGCTAACAAACACTCATTTTCCTCGCTAATTAAGATCTAATTTGAGTCGCCTGAGTGATTGAATTACACATTTTTCATCTGACTTATTTAAAAATGAGAATCCTGTAAGACGCTAAAAACAGCTGATGCTAAAGCAACCTGTCCCTGACAAACATGAGCATTATCACCAGCTGATGGATGCAGGAATAATATAAATACAGATGTTGTTTTTCACAGTGGAGCTGACATCCTACCTAAGAAGAAGAAGAAGAAGAAGAAGAAGAAGAAGTTTCGGTGCCTTGCTCAAGGGCACCTCGGCAGTGCCCAGGCAAGTGAACCAGTACCTCTCCATCCATCTATATATCTATACATCCATACATCCATACATCCATCCATCCATTTATTGATTTTTATTGATTTTTCAGTTAAAAAGGACCATGCATATTAATTACCACTTCTGTAAATATGCCAGAATTAGCCAAAAGGCTAGTTTACATCCATAGTCCCTTGCCAGATGTTAAAAAAAAGGCTCCCTAAAGAGATCAAGATTAAACAAAATAATAAAATAAAGTAAAATAAAATGAAAATAAGAAGGGAGAGGGTCTGTCTGTCCGTCTGTCTGTCTGTCTGTCTGTCTGTCTGTCTGTCTGTCTGTCTGTCTGTCTGTCTGTCTGTCTGTCTGTCTGTCTGTCTGTCTGTTAATTTAATTTAAAGTCACAGCTTTACGTTCTGACATAAACGTATTAAAATCATAACCAGAAATCAGAAAAATGACCAATAACAGAGCTTCAAAATAATACAAGTCTGGACTAAATAGCAGCGTGTTGTTGTCTATCATCATGAAGCAGATACTGCACACACACAATAAGTTCAGTGACCTCAGTATGTCAACGTGCTCTGGTGAAAGTCCAGTCCTGACTCTTTTAACTGTAGGTCCAGAGGCTGAAGATGTCATAGATCTTGCAGGCACAGAGACAAAGATGTGCCAGGCGGTGTTTCGGTTAAATTAGTTACCCTGTTAACTGGTGACTTTCATCCAATACGACTATAGGAATCATCGTTGCAGCTGTTAAAGCCCCTGCAGATAACTCTTTGTTTAGTTATTCATGGGAGGCACATCTGATGAGTAAACAATGAAGGGGGACTTCATTTGTTGTAACAGACTCATTCATAACAACTGATAGTCACCATCCAGGGTCACTCTGCGTCTTTAACCACCCAGTAATTCTGGTAACGACTAGCGAGGGAATCATTTAGTCGACTACCTTGTATTAGCATTAGCTATCGTTGCCTTTGTGAGCTTCTAATCTCTGCAGAGTTTCTGATAAGACCTGCTTTCACACAACAGAACGGGTGAACCTGTCGGAGCTAAAAAGTTGGCCATTGCTCCGACGTTCCCAGAGGCAGCACACTGTTTCAAATCCTGGCTGCTGGATTTAAAGATTGAGCTCTGCTTGATGTGAATACAAAATAATAATCAATAATTTAAGGTGAACGCCTCGATGCAGACTCACACCGACGAAGCCAGAGAGAGATTGACCGAGAGTGTGTGTGTGTGTGTGTGTGTGTGTGTGTGTGTGTGTGTGTGTGTGTGTGTGTGTGTATTCATGCAAACTAAGGCTAGAGGTTTTCAATGCATCAGCTCACTGACATCCAAACACACACACACACTTCTATGTTCATTGTATCTATAAGGAGTGCGACCTGCCTGCCCTGTGTGTATGTCTCAACAAGAGCATGAATTACCAATTACCCATCTACATTCTTCTTCCCTCATGCCCTCTAATGGAACAACACACACTCACACACTCCACAACTCTATTACTTCTCCCTGCACACACACACACACACACACCTGACACACACCATTATCCTGAGTCTTTAAATACATAATGGGCATTTTAATTGCAGAGCCGGCAGGTTGGAGACAGGGACTCTACAGTGAAGAGCCTCTTCACCTTGCATTAGGGAGGACAAAACTACAAAAGGAACTGACCAGGAGCACTCACACGCCACGGCTACACGGGGATCCATTCCTTTTTTACACATCTTAAAAATCCATAACTGTGTACTCAAGACAGAACCATGGTGATTGAATGAGTGGAGGAAGTGAGTTTGCCTCTGAAAACTTTGAAAGAAGAGTTTTCAGAGTTTGTGAATGTCTCCTTTTTGAGTTATATGAGGAGCTAGCTCATGTTTACAAAGCCGGGTTCACACGTCAGGTCATTTAAAACAAAAACACATTTAAAACACAGAATGAAAGATCCTTAAGGGCTTTCAATTTGAGGCAGAAAGGTTTTAAGACCTAAATATAGATGTATGCGATTAAAGCTCCAGGGTCGTGGTGATTTTGAGTCTGCAGAAACTTTGTCACAAGACGCTCTTTGATGCTAGTGTGAATGTTAAACTATCAACCAAAGGGATGAGACTTCCTGTGTCCACGTAGATTTTTCATGGCGTTGCAGAGTCTTTACATTTCTAGGAAACACAGACGTTAGCGCTGCTGCAGTGAGATCTGTTAAATGACCTTCCTGTTACTTATGAAACAAAACTATTACGATCCCTGTGGGAGAGACTCGACCAGAATGATGTTGGAGTGGTCACAGCTTACAGCCCAGATACTGTGCATATATCTGTGTGTATGTGTGTGTGCAGGAGTGTGTGTTTGTGTGTATGAGATAGAATGGACACTCTGCTGTTGTTGCAAAGAGGATGTGTGGGTCCGATAACACCAAGACGATATGGTTGTTATCAAATAATGAGTTAGCTATTGTGCGATATGGTGTGTGTGTGTGTTGAGTTATACAGTGTAAGTGTGTGTGTGTGTGTGTGTGTGTCTTACTGTGGCCTGTGTGGAGCCCTCCTGCAGGTCCCAGAGTAGTGCATGGTTATCAGCCAATGAAATCACACGCTTGCCGTCCCCCATGGGCTCCCACAGCACGCTGTAAGTACACAAAGGCAAACGCACAAAACCTCAAAGTCACACTCAATTAGAATACAGATGCTGGTCAAACATGCGTACGTTCTCACGGGAGGACAGATTTCACATGCATGTTGAATACAGACACAGGTTGTGCAAAGAGACGCCTGATGATTGTTTCTTTACACTGGAAAATCAAGAAAAGTGACGGAAACGGAATTAAAGGAAGAAGTCAGAGAAATCTAGCAAACTGGAGTTGGTGCATGACGTTAACACTGAACAGATGTGGAACTGTGTCATAAGTGCTTTTCTTGGAGTTCCAGTCTGCTGGAACAACCCTCTAACTTTACATTATCTCTGACTGTGTGACAACCCAGAACATGTCTTAAATTATCCTGCATGAACCTCCTCACCTTAAATATATTACACTTCTTACACCTTAAAGGTCAAGACTGAAGACTGTTCATTTGAAGGGGCACGAAGAGGTGGTTCAGTTCCTTCATGAGCACAGGTTGGGACACTTTTACCTTTACTGAGACAGGACATATGGGGAGCAGAGAAGGGAGGGGACATGCAGCAAAGGGTCGAGTTTATGAGATGAACCAGAGACCGCTGCAACAAGGACTGCATCCTCTGTATATGGAGCTTGAGTAGATTCTAGCATGAGTACAGATTCTTAAAGGGATACACAAAACCCTGGGGCTACTTCAGAGGGCTGCAGGAAAGACTAAAGATTTTTATATTTGTAAAATTCCAGGCATGAAAAATATGCCATGAAGACGTGAGTTTGATAAGCCACATGTCACATTGTATGCTCTTATTTTCATTCATAGATGTATGAAACATAGAAGGTCTCTGACCCGGGACTTCCACCAGATCCGTGTCCAGTCCGTCTCCAATCCGCTGCGGTCCGGCTCGGTGCTCTCTCGTCCTTCAACACCCACTGGTTGTGTTTTCAGAACGCAGCACGAAGCAGGACCGCCGGACAGCTGGAGTCATGTGACCGAGGTTTTCCCGCGGTAATCACTGAATCAAAGACTCTCCTCCTCCTCTCCTCCTCCATGTTGTCTCTCTGGTCCTCTGAAAACCTCTGACCTGTTGACTCCAGGCCTGGCTTTGCTCATCATGACGGTTTGTTGTTGTAGTTAAGTGAAATACGATCTGGTGATAACACAGAGTGTTTTATTCTGAAAATGAACCGGATGTTTTCATTTTGTTTTGGTGCCTGACTTCCTGTCCCGCTCCATCTGCTCTGTTGAGATTGATGCGTCGTGCTCAGGCATCCGGCAGAAATAGAAGTCTTGCGTATCTGATCCGGAAGTTAACACACTGACTAGAATAGAAACCATCAGATCCGGTGCTGTGACGGATCGGAGACGGTCTGGACACGGATCTGGACACGGATCTGGTGGAATTAGGCCGTGAGGGTGCATTTAAACTCTACGGTGACCTTGAGTGCTCAGAAAGGCGCCTTTAAATAAAATGTATCATTATTATTATGGAGCCAAATATGGCAGTCACCTTGTTTCAAATACTGACTATAAATAACTACATAGATAATACGAGATCATGCACTAGTCAGAGATCACTTTGTTGCAAAAAATATTTAACAGACTGCACAAAATGAATGTGGAAAGTCACTTCTAAAGCAGGTCCGACTTACACAAAACAGGCAACGGCCAATTGTTAATCACCCAAAATACTGACAACAGCTCACAATTGAGCCATGCACAGTAAGCACACGGTGCTTATTGGAAAGCCAGCAGCCCAATTCTGTCAATCCAGCGTTCAAACACAGCACTGGGATGCAGAGTTGCCTCAGTGGTGTTAAAGAAGTGGTAGCTTTTACTGCATACTTAGCTTTGATTCCTCCCTGCATACTACTTTCTGAAGAGTATTGATTCCTCGCTGCATGCTTCTTGGAGATGTGATTCTCCACTGCGCTCTACTTAAAACATGTATTCTGTGCACAAGCCATAGGGACCGATCCGCACCTGACACTCTGGAGCCCAAACTGTTGCTTTATCGCTCCCTCAGTGTTGTTTGGATCAACATGCTTTCATGCTTTTGTTGTTTGTTCTTAGTTTGGATGGGCTGAGCAGCTAAATGTAGGCAGAGACACAACTACATGGAATAAGAAAGAGGACACAACCCAAGTGAGAAAGCTTTTAAGTCTGAGTCCTGTCGACTTTAAAAGCAATATGTCAGCGCAGTCAGAGACCCGGCAATAAGCTAAACATAACCTTGGTCTGAGAAAGCTGCTATATGCTTGTTAAGGTTTGATCTGGTGTGACGTCTCGGCTCAGAAAAAATTCTCTCTCTAATTTGGGTCAAAGGATGTGAGATGTCACAGAGGCACAGACGTGGTCTGGCTGAGGGTTTGGATTTCTCTTCGTGTCAAAGTATTAAAGCTGCTGTCGTTAGGTTTACCAAATGATGCCATTTATTTAAGGAGTTCATCAATTAGACAACCCCATTTTCTTTCAATCATCTCTCAACTTGAAGCCATAGTAACAATGGCGGCATTACAGAGAGAGGGTGCTGAAGAAGGTGAGTGTTCGCAGGAGATAAAGGCATGACAGAGGAAGGGAGGGAGGACAAAATGACAGTTTTCTTTAGGTTGAAATCCATATTTCTAATATGCATAAAGGCTGAAGAGGAGGAGAGGGAGGAGGTGTTAATTTAAAGGCTCTATAAGGAACAGCTCTTACTCCCTCTCTGGGTTTGGGATATACTGTACGTTCTCCAACACGCACACTGAACGAGGACATTTGTTTCTGGACTTTAAAGTGAAATGTTGTCCCATTCTTGCCTGATAGAGGGTTTCAGCTGCTCATCAGTTCAGGGTCTCCTTTCTCATATTTTATGTTTTCAATGCGGGACAAGTCAGGACTGCAGGTAGGCCAGTTTAGCACCTGGACTCTCCGGCATCGTCTTGCTGAAATCTGTAAGGTCTTCCTGAAGACCTCATTGTCTGGATGGCAGCATATGTTGCTCCTAAACCTGTAGATATTGTTCAGCATTAATGGAGCCTTCACAGATGTGGAAGCTACCCATGCCATGGACTCTTATGATCCCCATACCATCAGGGACGCTGGCTTTGAACTGTGAGCTGATAACAAGCCGGGTGGTCCCTCTCCTCTTTAGAGCGGAGGACACAGTGTCCATGATTTCCAAAAAGAATGTCAGATTTTGATTCATCAGACCACAGGACAGTTTTCCACTTCCCCTCAGTCCATCTTAAACGGGCTCAGGTCCAGAGAAGTTTCCGTGGTTCTGGATCTTGTTTATATATGGTTTCCTCTTTGCACGGTTCAGTTTTAGCCTGCTGTACTGTGTGTAACTAAAGTAGATTTGGGAGGGATTTTGAGCCCATGCAGTGAGTTCTACTACAGAGTCATGTCTGTTTTTAAAGCTGTGCAGAGATTTATCCTGGATTGATGTTGCCTGGATGTTAATCCACTTCTCTTACATTGGAGTTACTCCAAATAAATCTTGTCAAACTTTCATTGTGTCGTATATTTAACTTATTCTCTGAAATAAGAAGCGATCACTTTAACAACGGGAAACCCTCTCACTGAAATAAAAGAGATCTGTTTTTATAAGTGATATAAGACCAATTCTAAAATCTTAACCTTATTTTAACAAAAAGTCAGGTTCAACCTTGAAATTGATCGGTTGAGCTTTTCGCCCTAAACGGCAGCAAAGTCCCCAAAATGCGCTCGGCAGCTCACAGACACAATGGATGGAGACTACGGCATGTCACATATCACCTTTCTCTCAGACACACACACACACACTCTGACATATAAATAAGCACACCACAGGACCAATTAAAATATACTCACCACTCTGGGATTTACGCAGAGTATGCCTCCCTATAGTATAAATTAATTCATTGAGCAGAGGGTGCAGGGTGCACAGAATCTCACATTTCCTTCCTCTCTTATTAAAGAATATAAGTTATGTGCATTTGACCTTGAGCTCTGCAACAAGCTGGCACTCTGGATACTGGAGTGGTATGTAAATACTGTCAGGGAGAGCTATGGAGGTTTTATAGCCCCATATATCTAAGTCTGGGACACAGATGCACTCCTCTCTCTCTTTGTCTCTCTCGGTGTCTCTCGCTCATCAGATTGCTCCCCTGCTTTACTGTGCTTTGCATCCATATGAGTCTAATCCAAGCCGCTCTTATACAAATACAACAGCCAGCACAAACAAAGTGTGTGCGTGTGTATGAGTGTGAGTGTGTGTGTGTGTGTGTGTGTGTTTTCTCCTTCTGGATAAGATTTAAGCTTGGATACAGGGACCGCACGGGCAGCGTGTTTCAGTATGTGAGATGTTTGGAAATTAGTTTTCCAGAAGGAGGACATTTTAGATAAGTTGCATGAGGTTTGTGTTGTTGTTGGTTTGTGTTAGAGCTCCTGAGAGGAGTTTTTAGCCGGCCCAAAAAGACGAACAAGACCATCAGTAACAAAATAGATCCTCTCTATGATGTTTTAATGGCTGAAACCGCAACCAGAGTCAGTGTCGGGCGTCGCGAATACCTGCATGCTTCCAAAACAGCCTCTTATTCACATTTCATGCAGCAGAGATTCTCGATGAGTGACATGTTTGACTGTTAAAAGAGGCAAGATGACATTTTTTATTTAAAACAAACACCATATGTGCCAGGCAAGATTAGCCGATGGATAAGATGCATCGTTTGTCCACAGGGGCCGCCAAAAAATCAAACAAACTGAAGGTTTCTCAAAGGAGCTATAAAGATAACCATCATGCATTACAAAAAAGGGTTGTATTTAAGTTCTTTTGACGATAGCAGGCCAAAGTCTGGAGGTCATATCTTCACTTTGCGATCATGAATCAAGTGTCAAGCAGTTTCTGGTCTGGTGTGTGCTGCACTTGGTAATGCAAAGCTAAAAGCATAGGCTTCCCTGATCGATGTACTGAAGTAGAGGGATGGAGAAGAAAGGTGCTCCCTGATGTCTGCAGCCATGTCAACTACCAGGCTGCAGAGAGAGATCGGGTTTGCAGAAGAAGCTCCAGGCAATCCTGTCGCAAGCCCCTTCCACACATGCACTGCACTCTGTCCAGGTGGGGTGTACGAGTAAACACAAACAGCCAAATATGTTCATCCAGACTTCAGCCAGACTTTCTCCAGCCTGCGTGGAGTCGGGGTGACTCGATGCAGCAGTGAGCAGTCTGAAGCAGTCACAGGGAGCTTGCAAGCTTGTAGAGAAGTGCAGACGTAGAGCATAGATAGTGACCATCGTGACCAGTTCATTGTTTTATGCAGTTGGGATTGGCATTGGAGAACATCTATATCCATGTTGCAATGATATTAAAACAGAAACAGTCACCATTATCCGAACCCTAACCCTGTGCATGCACCCAGCCGCCCTCCCTTGCCTGACGCAGAATATTTCCAGCATTCTCGACTCAGATAACCCCCCACTGTGACGTGCATGTGGGCCTGAATGTCCGGGAGTTATCAGGAAAATGTCAGGGGCTCACGTGTGAAGGAACGGATAGAGGCTGCAGAATGATCAGAACTACTGGTATGTTTGTTTCACAGAACAAAGCTGGTAGACCTGCAGACAACTGAAGCTTGGATTTTTAGTCTGCTGGGACTTGTTTTGCAAACTAGCTACAGAATAAGAGACAAATTATAAGTGCATATGGATGCTATGGATGAGGAAACATTTTGCAGCACTATAAGTCACAAAATATGCAGCCATGTTTAGGCAAAGAAATGCAGCGGCGTGAAGCCAAGGCTTAACTGCTCAATTTCTGTGTATCCTGTTGATTGACAGGCGGGCACCCTGTAATTGTTAGGGAGGAGGCTAAAGGCTCTTAACCTCACACTTGCTCGACAGAAGTTAGGTTGTGTTCAGAATTTCCAATATGGCATCCCCTGATGATCAGCTTCAAAACAGCGCTCAGGAACAGAGGGGTGACGTCACGGATACTACGTCGAACACACACAGAAGATGATCCCAAATCTACAGAGGTAGTTTCATATATCCAAACAAATCTTGATTATCCTTGATACAGCTGTGGCTTCCCTGAACTTTACCAGAATTCCTGTTTAATCAGAACCTGCTCGTACCAGAGGAGAAACCTGCAAACTTCATTGGAAAGCCTCCATCAATAATGTAAGACGTGGTTGAAAAGGCTGGACACCGCAGGCCCTGTGATCGACTCCAGCCTCCATCACACAAACAAACCATCAGACGAGTGTGTTTGTGTGAGACTCCTCTACTGGGGTACGATTGATTGGGACTCAGGGACCCTGACAGTGAAAATCAGCAAGAAATCATTCTCACACACTCACACACACACTTTGCATGTCCAAGAGAGAAATATGGACCCTGCTCTCACTCCAGGTCTCCTCGTGTATGCAGCGAGAGAGTCTTTCACTTGAAATGGCTGCAAAATAATACACACGATCGCATTCATGCGTGCGCACACACAAACACCTACAATCAGACACACAAACACCTCTTGCCCCCTGCTGTCAGTCCACACTTTAGAAAATTAGCCGTATTGCCTTCTGTGCTTCATCATTCTCACGTACAGCCCTGATTGGGTGAAATGGCTCTATAGGAATCGATTTGATCAACCCAATTGAAACCAATCCAGGGGATGAAAAGAGGATAAAAAAAAACACATGGGACCCAAAGACAGATTTCCCCCTACCCTTCTGTAGCCCTGTTTGTCTCTCTTTGGGTGTGTTTTGCTGATATTTCCATTCAGAGCACGCTTCACGACGGGGCAGAGGCTCAAATGTTTGCCCACCCAAACAATGAGGGGATTTGGAGGAAGGAGAAAGTGTTATTGTTAGTGGGAGTGGAGGGACACCAGCCACGGGATAACACACACACACACACACACACACACACATAGGAAGGAGGTGGGCAGACATAAACACACACACCGAAGACACACAGGGGCAAACACACGTTGGACGGACAAAAGCCTCGTAAGAATACGATACACGATCGCTTTACTCTTTGTCTGCTCACAAACATTCACACATACTCTGACTGGTGCAGGCTGCCAGTATTATCTGTGTGTGTGTGTGTGTGTGTGTGTGTGTGTGTGTGTGTGTGTGTGTGTGTGTGTGTGTGTGTGTGTGTGTGTGTGTGTGTGTGTCATAGAGAGATGGAGGAGGTGGGCAGCAGACCAAAGCCATCCATCTAGGAGAGCCAATAGTGCACAGCATAGGCTACAGGCTTCACAGCACTGAACACACACTCCCCCCAAACACGCACACACACACACACACACACACAGACACACACACACGCACGCACACGCACATGCACACACACAAACACACACTCTAAACACAGTACACAGTGTGGTGCCCTTGTGAGGGTTACAGCTCTAAGGGTGTTAAGATGGAGGAGCCCAGGGCCATCAATCTTTCCCCAGCAGCCTTGCTTGACCTGCCCTCTGACACACACACACACACACAAACACACACACACACACACACACACACACAGAGTACACATGCAAGGATGCTCCCCCGCAAATAAAAGACCCTCCTCTTCCACTCACACAAGCAGCAGACACACACCACACTGCACAAATCCAATCTCTCCTCTCCTCTCTTGCGTTCTTCTTTGTGAGTTTCTTTCTCTCTCTCTCTTCCTCACTCCTCCTCTCCATCTTTATCTCTCCCTCGCAGACACCTGCTGCAGCATGCATCACGCTAACTGATTGGCGCCTCTAAAAATGATTGCAATCATGTGCCAGCCGATGAGCGGTGGACTAAAAAGGGGAATGACCATTGATTTTTGTTCTCATCAGCGGTGAATTATGGCGAGGCATTGTGCACGGGAGCTCCGACTGTAAGACAAAGAGGAACAGTGCCGAGACTAGGATCTGAGACGTGGACCAGTCAATAGTCTGAGCCGGGGAGAAATAATAAAACACCCGTATGGAGAGAGACACAGGCAGAGAGTGGGAGATAAGAGTAAAGAGAGTGGAGCTGTATTCCAGCTCGTAGTGGTGTGGAGAGAGTGGGTAGTTTCATTTCAGTAGGACAACATGTCCATCTGTCCTCTCGTGTGTTTCCTCCGCTCTGTGTTTCTAAACAGCTCTCGTTTAGTTTGAGGATTTCTGATCTGATGATAAAACTCCCTGTGAGTTGTTTGTTTCTGTGTTTTAGGTGGGGAATATCAAAACACTAAAGTCTCTGCCAAAGCTCTTCAGAGGACTCCTGAATGAGCGTTTCGTATTATGTGATGTTTAAATCCGAGCATCACAGTCTGCGTATCATGTACCCGGATTAAAGGATGGGCTCACAGGCTTTCAGGTCCTTCTTGAAGGATGACGGCACATGAGCACTGTTTCCCAAAGAATGACTCTGTACCTGTCACAGGGGGGCAGAGAGGGTACAGATACCACAGTGTTGAAGAAGTCATGCAGTCCAAATCTGGAGACTCTTTTCATAAACTGCAAACCCTTCTATTCGCCGCGGGAGTTCTCCTCCTTTATTCTGGTCGGCGTCTACATCCCACCTCAGGCCTGCGTAACGGAGGCGTTACAGCACCTGGCTGACCAGATTACAGACGTGGAGAAAAAACATCCTGACTCTCTGCTCATCATTCTCGGGGATTTTAACAGAGCAAATTTAACCCACGAACTACCTAAATACAGACAACATATTAAGTGTCCCACCAGGGAGTCTAACACTCTGGACCACTGCTACACAGTAATAAAGGACTCATATCGCTCTGTCCCCCGTGCAGCTTTAGGACTATCTGATCACTGTCTGATTCATCTCATCCCGACCTACAGGCAGAAGTTAAAAACGGCTAAGCCTGTAGTTAGGACTGTGAAGAAGTGGACGGAGGAGTCAAAGCAGGAGTTACAAGCCTGCTTTGATTGCACTGATTGGAGTGTTTTTGAAGCTGCATCAGGAAACCTCAATGAACTCACTGACACTGTGACTTCATACATCAACTTCTGTGAGGACATGTGTGTGCAGACCAGGACCTTCTGCACATACAACAACAATAAGCCCTGGTTCACACCTCAACTGAGGAAGCT
This sequence comes from Notolabrus celidotus, assembly GCF_009762535.1. Lineage (NCBI taxonomy): Eukaryota > Metazoa > Chordata > Actinopteri > Labriformes > Labridae > Notolabrus > Notolabrus celidotus. Next base: position 22,092,015 of record NC_048293.1, read on the forward strand.
GCGTCAGGCCAAAGAAGAGGCCTACAGGAGTGGGGACCGGGACCTGTTCAAGCAGGCCAGAAACAAACTGACGAGGGGGATCAAGGTAGCTAAGAGGAGCTACACTGAGAAGTTAAAACAGAGCTTCTCTGCCAACGACCCCTCAGAAGTTTGGAGAGGCCTGCGTGAAGTTACAAGCTACAGGAGACCCTCCCCCCACCCTGAAGGTAACAAAAGACTAGCTGACGACCTGAACAGCTTCTACTGCAGGTTTTCACACCCCACACCCGAACACTCTGATTTACCTGGCCCCCCCACAAGCCCCTCCCCACCCCCCTCTGACCTCCCACCTGCGCTGACGATCTGTGAAGATGAGGTAATCCAGCTCTTCCAGAGACAAAAGACCAAGAAGGCTCCAGGACCAGACGGCGTGTCCCCCTCCTGCCTGAGAGTCTGTGCTGAGCAGCTGGCCCCCATCTTCACAAAGATCTTCAACACATCGCTGGAGCTGTGTGAAGTGCCCTCATGCTTCAAAAGCTCCACCATCATCCCAGTCCCAAAGAAACCCACCATCACAGGACTCAATGACTACAGGCCCGTCGCCCTGACGTCTGTGGTCATGAAGTCCTTCGAGAGACTAGTGTTGAGCCACCTGAAAGACATCACAGGCCCCCTGCTGGACCCCCTGCAGTTTGCCTATCGGGCAAACAGGTCGGTGGAGGATGCAGTCAATATGGGTCTGAACTACATCCTGCATCACCTGGACTCCCCCAGGACCTACGCTAGGATCCTGTTTGTGGACTTCAGCTCTGCGTTCAATACCATCATACCAGACATCCTGCACCAGAAACTCACCCAGCTCACAGTGCCGGCCTCCATCTGTCAGTGGATCACCAACTTCCTGACGGACAGGAGACAGCAGGTGAGGCTGGGGAGCATCAAATCCAGCACCCGGACCATCAGCACTGGCGCCCCACAGGGATGTGTTCTCTCCCCACTGCTCTTCTCCCTCTACACCAATGACTGCACCTCAGGAGACCCCTCGGTGAAACTCCTGAAGTTTGCAGACGACACCACCGTCATCGGTCTCATCCAGGACGGAGACGAGTCTGCTTACAGACAGGAGGTGGAACAGCTGGCCCTCTGGTGTAGTCAGAACCATCTGGAGCTGAACCCGCTCAAGACGGTAGAGATGACAGTGGACTTCAGTGTCTCGTGTCTGATCTTCTGACAATATTCATCAGCAGCTTGTTCATAGAGACGGAGCATCTCAATCGATGCATCCAGAGGAGAGACATACGAGAAAGTATGGACTGCAGCGGCAACAGCTACTACTACTACTATCCATCTCACCACTATCATCTCTCTCTCTCTCTCTTCATCTCCCTCTATCCCTCTCTCCAACACGGTCTCAGCAGATGTGTGTCTAACATGAGTCTGGTCCTGCTGGAGGTTTCTGCCTGTTAAAGGAAGTTTGTCCTTGCCACTGTAACTTGCTAAATGCTGCAAAGTGCTCTGCTCATGGTGGATTAAGATAAGATGAATCCTGGTTCATTCATTCGTCACTTCCCGTATCGATTACTGCAACGCCCTCCTCACCGGACTCCCCACCAAACTGATCAACAGACTGCAAATCATTCAGAACTCGGCCGCCCAGATCATCACCCGCACCAAATCATCTGACCACATCACCCCTGTTCTCATCCAACTTCACTGGCTCCCTGTCCCATACCGCATCCATTACAAAAACCTTCTCCTCACCTACAAAGCTCTTCATAACCTGGCCCCCACTTACCTCCGCGACCTCCTTCATGAATACACTCCCTCCCGCTCCCTCCGCTCAACCTCTGCTGGACTATTAACAATTCCACCATCACGCCTCATTACTATGGGTGCCCGAGCCTTCAGCTGCTCAGCACCCAGACTCTGGAACTCCCTCCCCCCACAAATGAGACAGTCAGACTCCACAAACATTCAAATCCCAACTCAAAACTCACCTGTTCAAACAGACATATTCATCTAAACTGGACTCTCTGCACCTCACTAGTTTTTAGTTTTTATTTATTACTTTTTGTTTGTTTGTTTGTTTTTATGATGTTTTAATGATGTATGCTTTTATAATCTGTAAGGTGACCTTGGCTGATCTGAAAGGTGCCCAAAATAAAATGTATTATTATTATTATTACTAGACTGAGTCCTGTCTGTAAGATGGGACTGGATTGATGTTGGATCTTTGTTAATAATAGAACATAGAGTACGGTCTAGACCTGTTCTGTTTGGAAAGAGTCTGAGGAGAACATTTGTTGTGATTTGGCGTGATACAGGAGGACCTGTGCAGGACGTGTGTCAGGTGCTGCAGATTTGTCTGCAACATTGTCAGACTTTTAGAAAAATCTGAGCCTGTTTTGAGGACTTTCCTAAAGGTCCCTGAGGATTCCTTTGCAGCCGTTACGTTGTTTTGCTGCTGCACGCTGGAGCAATTACGAAACTTTATGTACAAACGAAACATTTAGATTAGTAAAAATAGGACCGAGAAGTAAATGATCCGAACAATAAAAGGTTTAGGTCTATCTCAATACTTCAGAAACTAAATCTGTATCAGGGTTTTTAGACGTTCGGCATCCTGGTCCGCCCACAACTACATCAAACACATCCGTCTTATAAATACACACAGGAGACAGACACTTAATCGCACACTACGGCGGATCAAAAGAATAATTCACTTGTGTGAGTTCGACTGTTCCCCGGCAACACCTACCAGGAAGCATTGCTGTGTGCGCTGTCGTCAAGGTGACAGAGCAGCTCCAGGGTCTGGGGGTTGTGAGCGGAGTCGTCAGGTGACTCATGGCTTCCTGTGTCCCAATCAGAGGGCATCCGCCATACCGCCGCACAGGACACCACCCTGCTGTCGCTGGCTGGAGGGGGCGAGAAACACAAACACACACACACAAAGAGTCATATTCACAGGTTGTTAGAGTACAGGGCGGTGATGTGGATACACTGTGCTTCAAATCCACATCGCATGTGAGTTATTTTGGCACATCCACACCAGAGCCAGAGCTGCTAATTGGAACCAGTGGAGTAAATGTAGAATTGATACGGTAATTGGACTAAAAGTTTGAGGCTGGAGGGCATAACCGATCACAGAGAGAGAGAGAGAGAGAGAGAGAGGGAGAGAGAGAGGGTGAGAGGGAGAGAGGGAGAGAGAGAGAGAGAGAGAGAGAGAGAGAGAGAGAACAGAGGGAGCAAAAGAGCCTAATTTCTTTTCGGTGTAGTATTGACAGTGTGTGGGCAGGCGCCGGGCTATGAAACACAGGCGTTAGGCCTATTTGTCAAATTAAAAAGCAACGTGGTGCGAGTCCACAGGCTCTTGAGTGGTTTTAGACAACCTTGCACTTGGAGTAAGTGGGCAAGCAATCATCTTGAACAAAAGGCTTTTCTTGCTCACATATTGGAGTGCCGGTGGGAGGCGGTATGGAAACGCCATAAGAGCGCACTTGTGTATGTGTGTTTATTACTCCTGTGTATGTATATATTGCTGTGTGTGTGGTGTGTGTGTGTGCATCAGTGCGTGGTGGGCTGTCTGAGCCTCAGCCCGGTCCAGAGTGGCTGTCATCCTGTGAACTGAAGCATGTAGAGCTCAGCTGACAGAGAGCGAGAGACAGAGGGGGGGAGGGAGAGAGGGGAGGTTGGGTGAGGATTGTGTGTAACCCTGAAGGCCTACAGTGTGCTCTCTGCACACACCTCACCGTGCCCCATCTGATGTGGCTGTCTGCTCCTGTGTGACGCAAACTCACACACACTCACACCAAAACACCAAAACACCTACTACACCTGTGAGATCCGAGGTTTAAACACATTTTTACACTGTTTTTGAACTTTTTGTGCTTCCAATTAAAATTTTTAACTTTGTTTTAATGCTGGTTTATATTTTATTTGTTTATTAGTTTTAGTTTTGTCTCCAGGTAATCAAAGCTAGCATGATGCCGGACCAGGAGAGATTGGAAAAAGAAGACAAGCACATCCAAACCAAAGACGACACGCAACATTAAGTGCTGCTGTCTCCTGGTATGAAACAGTCTCTTGTTCTTGCCTTTGGTTTGGGTTTACGTAGAGAAACTTTGAGTGTATGTAAAGTATAAAAATGGAGATTTAAGGACTAAAAGCTGTAACAGACTTACATTTAGGTAAAGCACTTTTCATTATGTTTCAGGGACAACGAATCAAAACCTGAGGCCACGTGCAACGAGTGTCAGAAAACATGTAGCAGTGTCAGCGACCGGCTTGAATGCTGCAGAAAAAAAAGACTTCTCAATAAATATGTGACAGGTTACTATAAAGCTAAGCTGGACCATGTTGAGTTCAGAGTTTCAGCTTTAAATACAAAGAAAAGTGCCATTCTTTCAGTCACTGTAACACACTGATGCTCTGTGCAGGAGGTTTAGATCCTCAGCTGAAAGAAGCTTCTGAATTGTGATGAGTTTGAATAATCAGCAGATCATCCATACAGGAGAAGAACAATCACAGCATCTCTGACACTGGGTCATGTTTTTAAGCTTGGTCCTGATATCCTGCAAAAACTGTTTGTATTTATCACAGATTAAATGAAACCAATCATTTTATTTGACTTCTATTTCACCAAGTATACAACTTTCTGCCTGTACAGCTCATGTGTTTCACTGTTAAAGATTAAGAGTTGTCTGTGTGTAGTTTATTTTCTTTTTGATCCTGTTACATGTCGTTTTTTTAATTTTGGTGTTCTATCAAATACAGGGTTCCCACTCTATTCCAGAGATCATTTTCCAGGACATTTTCAGTGACGATCAAGCTGGTATGACAGTCTAAATGTAGTTCCTAATTTAGTTCCTAAATAGTCTAATATGTTCCTCTCAGTGGAAGTCTACATTGAAGACATGCAGTCTATGGCTATGGATGAAATCATCTCTTACATTAGGGCTGAACGATTAATCGAATTCAAACCGACATCGCAATGTAATAGAATGCGATTATCAAATCGCAAAGGCTGAGACTAAAAAAAAATAATAATAAAAGTTTCATGTACTCAGACGCAGCCTCACGTGACATGCATGCAGTAGGTGGCCGTAATGCGCCTTTCAGCTGATTTGCCGACGGCAAATAAACTCAGAAGAACGAGACACGTGTGAGCGGGGGATGAAGAAAACAACTTAAGCCAAATTTTTGCAAAATTTTGATTTGAAAAATATGAAATAATGCTATGAATAAAGGAAATATATTTGTGATTAAAAATGTATCTTTATAAATCCACTCTTTTTTTGTTACAAACAAAATTATTATTCTCACGAACCACAGATTCGTTTGCGTTTCCAGTTTTTGCGTTTGCGTTTCCAGTTTTTGCATTTGCGTTTCCAGTTTTTGCATTTGCGTTTCTACATAACTGTCATGGGCGGGACCTCCCCTGAGAGATGCAAGAAGCCTCCTGATTGGTCAGTCTCACTCAGAGAGACGGTGTGACAACTTCCGCCCCAACAAGTTGTTGCCGCGAAGGGAGACATATCAACATCGAGAAACAGGTACGTTTTGCGTAACATACCTGTCTATTTTCTGTCTTATTGGTGCTATTAAGGTTACACTTGTCGTTCGGTCTCCCTTCGCGGCAACAACTTGTTGGGGCGGAAGTTGTCACACCGTCTCTCTGAGTGAGACTGACCATTCAGGAGGCTTCTTGCATCTCTCAGGGGAGGTCCCGCCCATGACAGTTATGTAGAAACGCAAATGCAAAAACTGGAAACGCAAACGCAAAAACTGGAAACGCAAACGAATCTGTGGTTCGTGAGAATAATAATTTTGTTTGTAACAAAAAAAGAGTGGATTTATAAAGATACATTTTTAATCACAAATATATTTCCTTTATTCATTGCATTATTTCATATTTTTCAAATCATAATTTTGTTTGCAAAATTGTTTTTTGTTCTCAAATCCATTATTTTTGATTGCATATTAAAGACACAATATTCTCTCCATAAATATCAACATGTGGAGCAGGCTTATAAATCATCTCCGCAGACGCAGAATCAGTGAAGACCCAGACAACATGTGGATTTACTGCAACAGGACAACTGAACAGAATCATATTTAATACTCACAGTGTCCAGTTTTCTGTCTACTGGTTCTTATTGAGAAAAATAAGCATGTTTACGTGGTCAGGTGTCAGTCAGGAGCGCAACCGGGTCAGAATCAGTCCGGCAGCGCAGAAAAAAGAGACCTGTCACTCAGCCGCAGCTCCCAGCTGAGCGTCTCCGCTGGTTCACATCCAAACATGCTTTAAACTGAAAACACTTGTCTGGCAGAATTTTGTTAATTAGTTGTGGTGAACGCTTACAAGACTCCAAGTCAAAGGATTCAGTAAGTTTACAACTGTAATTGAAGTAGATAAATAAACCGTCTTTCATATTAATTCATGCTTCATTTGCCTTTATCTTAACAGAAGTCCAGCCTATGAGAAAGAACAGTTTGTGTATAATAAACCTGATATTGTTTATTATAATACAGATTGATTTATTACTTGTGTTTGTTGAAAAATACATGAGAAGAGGACCTTGAAAAAATAATCATATACTAAATCGCAATCGCAATATTAAGGAAAATAATCGCAATTAGATTATTTTCCAAAATCGTTCAGCCCTATCTTACATGTTTAAAAATGATGGCAAATTAATTATAGAACAATGCAACCACAGATGTACAGCACTTTATTAGTGCAACCAAGCAACAATGATGGCCAACTCTCATCTCAGCTTTCTCTTTTCTCAAAAAATATAAAATGAGCTAAGTAAAAAACAAAAGAGCCAGCAAAACACTCTGGAAGCTGCCTTACTGAAATAAATAAATAATAATAATAATCAGAGGATCAGTGCATAAATTGACCTAAATAGATCTGAATGACAAAAATGGCCACAAATGTTGAATGGGGGTGTGTTTTTTTAACCTTGTCAGGTCTCATATAGTCATGTTGGAATAATTTTCCAGGACAATCCGTGATTTTCCAGGACATTTAACTTTTTCTCCTATTTTCCAGGTGTTTTCCAGTACTGGAAAACTGGTCAATTGTTTTCCAGGTTTTCCAGTTTTTCCAGGACGCTTGGGAACCCTGAAATAGTTTTTCCTATCGAGAGGATCCTGGGCGCTTGTCTCCAGTGGGAGCATTCTTTGATAGAGCATATCCGTTCATCTCACCTGAAGTCTAATCAAGTTTTCTTTTGTTATTTAAATAATCTTTGGGGGCTTGTGCTTTTATTTTGATAGGACAGGGTGAGAGAATAAGAAATGACCGATCAGGAATCTATCCTAAGACCTGTGCGAGAGGACTGTGACCTCAATGCATCCGCGACACCAACCTTACCTAGATGGCGCCGCATTGAAAGATTGTAATAAGGTATTGAAACACGCTCCTATTACTCTGAAAATGCAAATGTAGAGAGTATTATTGTGACGTAGAATGAGTCTATACTTGGAGCATTATCTGAGGGGGGATATTCTCCTGAAATCATTAATAAAAGTCTTATAAAAGTCCATGAAAACATTATTCTTTAACTACATTTACCCCTGTTTGAGACCAAAAACATGAATAAATAGAGAGAGCTGAGGCATGCCGGTTAAATTGCGCACCTCTTGTGAAGAGGCTATCGTCCTCAAGCAGGCAGCTTGAGTTTGATTCCAACCTGCGGCCTCTTTTACTGCATGTCACTCTACACTGTCTCTCCCAGCTTCAGAATAAAGGCATAAAAGCCGAAAATATAACTTTAAACACAGAGAGCTGACGGCTGTTGATTCATGCTCCAGTGGAGTTTTTGGACAAAGCAGCAAAAGTTGATTTTTAACGTCATCACTTGCAGCTTTTATCATGCAGTGATATCCCTGTATATGTACCTGCTGCACTCCTACAGCTCACCCTGCACAACACAAAGTTTGACTTCAGGACTGGCGGGAGAAATTCCAGATAAAGTCAGAAGATAAAGATGATTCTGTTAAGTTTTGAGGAGTTCTTGGATGTGAAAAGAGAAAGAAAAGTAGATGCACGGCACAAACAAAGAGAGAAACAGAAAGAGGAATAAAGAAAAAACTGAGAGAATCATGATGCGTAGAGAGAGACTGTGAATGGATCCAGAGACAGACGGAAACAGTAGGACTCACTTTTGTTATAGCAGGTGGTGAGCACAGCCTTATCTGCAGGACTGGCGCCAATGTGCCATATCTCCCCAGCTTGGTGCAGAAGGACATTCTTATTAATGATGTTATTCTCATCATCAAAGTCAATGATGTGGATCTGGAAGAAAAGCAAAGACACACAGAGAGAGAAGAGGATGAAGCTGGAGTTAAAACACCGCAAGCACCTCCCTCACACACACACACACACACACACACACACACCAGCTGCAGTTCAAAGCTCCAACACTCCTCTGAATCCCACAGAAAAGAAGGTTTCTCTTTTTAATATGACAGTAAACGTAATTTCAAGGCAGGCTTCTCTTTGGTTCTCTCTTCCCTGTCAACGCCGAGACGTTTCATCTTGATTTAGCCTTTAAAGCGACGATTAAGACACTTCTTGAAGTCGTGTTGGATTCACGGGAGTTCTCATTTGACATGTTGGAGGAGTCAGAGGAAAAGGCAAAACAAAAAGGAAATCGATAAAAGCTCATTCCATCTTTTTTTTTTTTTTTTTTTTGAAGACAAATGGCTCTGCTAAATGGAGCTGGGGACGAGGTGCATTATCTGAGAGAGCTTTTCTGTTGAAGGGCTTTAATTGTGCAGTTTTTAGAGAGACATTTTTTATTTTGCAAACCTTTGGCAGTAGATTATTAAACCACGGCTGAGTGTGCCATCATTTTACATGTCTAGTTTTGATCTGCAGAGTATCAATTAGGTACAGTATGAGAGGGGCAGCAACAGGATGGAGAGCAGGAAGTATTCGTCTTAACTTAACGGATCATATGACGAAGAAATGTAAACTTCACCGTATTGCTGATGTAGCTCCGGTTCCTGGGAAATAAAGGGTACAACACGGATTTGTGACCGGGCTGTCGGCATCAGAATCAGAATCAGAAATACTTTATTCATACTGGAGGGACATTCAGTCGTCACAGTTGCTCTTAAACACGAAACAGAAGTAAGAATATAGAAGCATATTAATAGAAATGGGGAATAAATGAGCAATGAGCCAAAACCAACACAAATTTAAAGTTTTCACAGGAGCTTTAAGGTCGGATCAGACGTATATAATGCATATTTCTCAAACTTCATGTATTGAAAAGGTGATAATGCACACAATTATCACTACAACAGTAATCTTTATTCACAGATTCAGCATAGAAATGTACAATCTATACTCAGGGGTCTGGATTTTCAGTATCAGAAGTGTTCTGGTTCCTGTTTATAGTTGTCACGTTTCAGGAAGCTTCAGTGTGTGCAGGAAAAAGAGTTCTATGGAGAGCAAAAGCAGGCTGAATGCACACCCTGCCATAACATCTCACTGACTTCTATCGGTGGTAATCTGACATTGCAGACGAAAACACAGCATGGAAAAGAAAGTGTTAGGGACAACCAGATCCGTGTCCGGTCCATCTCCGATCTGTCACGGCAGCGGATCTGATAGGTTTCTATTCTAGTCAATTTGTTAACTTCCACTGGATCCGCTCCGTTGCGTACTGGCTGTGTCTCTGATCCAGCAGGTCGGAGCCCTCCGGATTAGAGCACAACGAATCAATCTCAACAGAGCAGATGGAGCGGGACAGGAAGTCAGGCACCAAAACAAAATGAAAACATCCGGTTAATTTTCAGAATAAAACACTCTGTGTTATCACCAGATCGTATTTCACTTAACTACAACAACAAACCGTCATGATGAGCGGAGCCAGACCTGGAGTCAACAGGTCAGAGGTTTTCAGAGGACCAGAAAGACAACATGGATGAGGAGAGGAGGAGGAGAATCCTTGATTCAGTGATTACCGTGGGGAAAACCTCGGTCACATGACTCCAGCTGTCCCGCTCTGTGCTGCGTTCTGAAAACGCAACCAATGGAAGTTGATGGGCAAGAGAGCACAGAGCCGGACAGCATCGGATCGGAGACAGACCGAACATGGATCTGGTGGAAGTCCTTATTAGTTGGAAGTCAGCATCATTCCCAGAGCTACATCACATAGCATCCTCAGACAAAGATAAGCGAGGATAAAGCGATGAGACGCTAACAAGAAAGAAAACAAAGAATCTAAACTGAAGTTCCTTCTGCAATGTCATACTGAGCTTGGACCTGCAGGATGGGGTCAAAATATTCTGATAAAAGGTGGAGGTCAGATTTTTCTTTTCAATGTTTCCAGCGTAAAGAAAAAACTCATCCTAACATTGTATGATCTGTTTTCCCTGTAGCTTAAATGTTCATGATCAAGAATGCAAAAGATGCACTAGAACACGTTGTTAAATGTAGAAGCTAAATCACTTCCCGTCACGAGGACCAAGAAATGCTCCAAATGTCACGGCCTTGAAAACACAATCATCAGCTCTCTCACTTTATAGCGCACAAGTTCAACAAACAAGAAGCTAACTTTTATCCATAAGATGTTAACAGCGACTCCTTCTTCGGCTCTTTTTACAACATGGAAATCTATTCTACGAGGGCTTGCGATTGAATGCAGTTCAGGGCCCTCGATACAGTAAAACAGTGAGGGTCTCAAGGTTTGATCAGACAATTAATGGCGGTTTCTCCCCGATGAGAGACACTTACAGCACCTTGGGGGACTGTTAATGGGGTTGCACTGGACAATAACTCCTGCGAGGCACTTCCACTCCCCTTCCCTGTTCTACTTTTACGGGCTAAACAAGAGGATGAAAGAAGGGGTGTTGGGAGGAGGACCAGCGGAGCAGCAGCATCCTTCAGCCCCCTCAAAGTCAGCTAGGCAGCTATTAACCTTGAGTTGGACTGCAGCGAGCAAAAAATTATTAGGCAAAGTTATAATTTTATGGTGGTGGGGGAGCGGCACAAATAAATTCAGGCTGGCGGGACAGGGTAATTGGAGGGCCCGGTAATAGGGTCCCCCTGAATGAACCCAGGTGTGAGGGGAGAGAAGTTCCAGCCCTCCTCCCCCAGGTGATTTATCCCTCATTCTTCAGGTCTAGGGAGTGACTCATAGCCCTTAGCCACTTGGGCAGCCGGCCCAGCAGTTTTAATTATGTGCCGATGGTGGGAGGAACTGAAGCAAGGAGGAGGAGAGGGGAGGGAAGATTGGGAAGCGGGGGTGAGGGAGGGATAAAGCCGAGCTGGCTCGTGGCCCCCACTCCGAGGGCCTCTCTGCTAAAGCTCTTTAGCCGTGCAGATGACAGTAAGCGGGGCGGAGGAGTGGCGAGCGGGTGAGAGGTGCCAAGCTCGGGCGCTTTATCTCGTTAGCAGCCTTAAATGCCATGCCGACGCGCCCTCCGATTTGTCATTCCAGCTATTGGTCTCTGAGGGATTTGAGAGGTGCTCTGCGAGTTAAAAGAGACATTTCCACCCTGCATTATGCTTAATGGGAGGTGGAGAGGCCAGCAGGCTTATGGATACAGCAGAAGCTATCAGGGCTGAAATGCCAATCGAAAAAACATTCTTCACATCACAAGTTCAGACTGAGACGGACGGAGCGCACCGATGTAGGCCAGCGAAGTTATGCAGAGTGGAAGAGACGAAGAGCTCATGAATAAAACAAACCCAATCTGGGACTTCAAATCAGGGTCATCTTAAAGACCACGAACTAAGAGACCAACGATGATCCCGATTAGGTTCTCAGCTTTGACATTAATATCAGAAAACCAAGGTCATGACAGATTTTACATTTTAACAACACGAGTTAAAATAATGTTTGTTTTCAAGGTTTGCATTACTTTAACAAGACAGCATCAAAACCAGACTGTGCAAAAAGATGGATGACATTACCGCTCCTGAAAGGTAAAGCCCCAAAAAATGGAGCGCCCCCCCTCTGGTGACTGGCTGCAGTGTCTGTCCCAAAGCACGCCTCCTCCAAGATGATGAGATTAGAGAGCATATCTAGTAAGATGTTTCACAGTTTTGATGAACTCTAACGGCCAATCCGTCACGGCACCAGATCTGATAAGTTTCTATTCGAGTCATTGTGTTAACTTCCACTGGATCCGCTCCGTTGCGTTCCGGCTGCGTCTCTGATCTAGCAGGTCGGAGTCCTCCGGATCAGATACACAAGACTTCTATTACTGCCGGATGCCGGAGCACGACGCATCAATCTCAACAGAGCAGATGGAGCGGGACAGGAAGTCAGGCACCAAAACAAAATGAAAACATCTGGTTAATTTTCAGAATAAAACACTCCTGTTATCACCAGATCGTATTTCACTTAACTACAACAACAAACCGTCATGATGAGCGGAGCCAGGCCTGGAGTCAACAAGTCAGAGGTTTTCAGAGGACCAGAAAGACAACATGGTTGAGGAGAGGAGGAGGAGAATCCTCGATTTAACGGACAAGAGAGCACGGAGCCGGACACTGGTATTGACTCTCAAACATCTGTGCCAATAACAGCCAAGCACGACGAGCCAATCGGATCAACTCACAGAGAATCAGCTTCTCCTATTCCTCACAAGATCAGTTGAATGAGGTTTAAATAAAACTCCAAAAATCTGCAGCTACTTGAAGATGGTCCATTTCTTTTCACAAGTACAAAGAAATAACGAGAAGGAGCAGTTTAGAGAATATTTCCATGCAGTGTATTTCTGACACTGCAGCAATCAATCAGATTCATTTATAGGTAAATGCAGGTTGTACACTGCTCCTCCTGCTTTCATTAGACTGAATATTTACATCTTCTTTAATAAAACTGTTCATTTACTTTTTAGACTTTATCCTCAGATCGCTAAATTTGAGGATAAAGTCTAACACAAGAGGCAGCAGGGCGACATTACATCAGGTTATTGCATTTTAAATGTGATTTCAGATGATTGAGGATTTCACCGCGTCTCTCTTATTAGTACAACTTTCTATTACGACGTCACAAAATTGCAGCAGAGGTCCTGCGTGGCCTTAAAGTAATGAACCCATGAATAAATGATAAGCACAATAACCGCCTTCATTACTGCATTAATTTGAAAATTATGCTAAGAATGGATTTACTCTATTATTAAAGTTCCTGGTGCCTCCCTGGTTCTCGTGTGTTTCAGTGTGCCAGAGTGAGAGTGAAAGTGCGAAGAGGAGTATATTCAGCTACTAACAGTGTGTGATAAGAAATCACACAGATCGACTGGGATGCATTGTCACCGTTCCCAACGAGCTCTGAATTAGACTCGCTACACAAGACTTGGATTGAGCTGCGTCTGCATTCAGTGCCAGACCGTTTTCACACCGGAGTCTGCCAGAGAATAGGCTCCTCTTTTTTCAAAGCAGGAATCTCTCTCTCTCTCTCTCTCTCCATCTCAATCATTGACAGCCAACTGTTTCCGTCATCTGTGTCTGAAATAACCTCTGCAAGATGTGCACACACAGCCACACACTCGCACACTCACGTACTCCAGCACACATGTAGAGAAAGCACAGATACACACACGATATCACACAATAAATTCACTAGATAATCAATTAATCACAGGCCAAATAATATCCATCTCACTCACAGTTATGTTGCAATAAATATCATCTGAGTCCTTACGCAAGATGAACGATTAACATTTACCTTTTCCAGCTCTTTCAAAACAGATTGAAATGAACTGTGATGCACCTTTATGATGCACAAAATCAAACTGCTGACAGGAAGATCGACATTTTCCATATTGTAGTCTTGAATGCCTGCAACCAGTGAGAGGGGGTAGGTGACAGATGAGACTAAGTAAAGCATGCAGAGGAAAGAAACTGCCCTCATGTACCTTCTCCACAGCAAAGATTCACAGTGAGTGACATATTTCACAATTCAAATTAAAGTGTGTGATTTTTATTTTTATTCAGAAGACGTAAGATGTAATACTCTGCCAACTGGGGGCGCCAAACTAAATAGAAAGTTCCTTTAAGGAGCTTTAATATTATAATTTTTATTTCTTATCTTTTACATTCTACCTTTATTATTATTATTATTATTATTATTATTTATTTAATCAGTTTCAATGATATTTTTAGCCTTTATTTTAGCTCCAACTCACCTTTTTTATTTATTTTAAAGATGTATATTCTTAATGTTAATTTCATGCTTGAATTTATTTTAATAACACATATATTGCTGTTATTAGTGTGCATAAGTCTCTATTGTTATGTTATATTATAATTATATTTTATTATTATTATTTTAATCATTGCTTCAACATGTATTTATCTTATATAATTATTTATTTATCTATTTATTTCTTGTATTCATCTGATCTTGTTAAATCTACCTTATTTTTAACTTTTCTTTCCACTACTACTTATTGTATTCATTTTACTGTATCGATTTTATTTTTAAGTATTTTATTTATAATCATGCCTTTTATAATTTCACCATTGCTGTTGTTTTCTGTCTCTCTGTTATTCTGTGAAGCACTTTGGGCTGCATGCTTTTATCTATGAAAGGTGCTATAGAAAATAAAGTTGAGTTGAGGATTATAAAATCTTTTTTTTTTTTTAAGTTTTGCCTTTATTTTATTTCTGCTTCTTTCTTGTTTTCATTCACTGTAAAGTTTGAATTGCATTTGATTTAAGATAGATAAGATATTACTTTATTGATCCCCGTGGGGAAATTTGGTTGTTGCAGCAACCCAGACAAAAGTACAATCTAGAATACGTTTAAATAAGTAAAATAAAATAAATAAATAATACAGATTTAAGATATATACAAATGTTACAAATGGTTTAAATGGATGAAAGGGGCTATACTGTATAAATAAAGCTTGATTGATTGATAAGACTCCCCAGCATAATTCAGCCCCTCACTCTTCACACAACCTTTTTCAGATCACATAACACAAAGAGAAATCTCTGCCCACATGGCATGCATCTAAACATGTACACAACACATAATCAACAAAATATACCTTATTTCTGCACCTTCTCATTTTTTTTAGATAAGAGATGATCTACTTAATTGATCCTCCATTGGTGGAAATGTACTTGTAACAGCTCAAAACAAAAAAACAAGGGGGTCTTGAATATGAAAGTGAAGGACATGAACAAAAAGCTTCATAGCTAAAACAGAATAACATCAAACATAAATAAATACATCATATACAGGAGGTGGAAAAAAGTTCTTGGACACCCTTAAAATTTTACACAATCTCAAACATTGTCATGAAATGTTTGTGGGAAAATATGTGTGACTGGACTAAAATAAATTGCACTTGAAGACCATAGAGTGATTCTCGGTGCAATATTTGGAGGAAGTACACACTTTGAGATAAGCATAATGATGTGGTAAAGAAGATGCTGCAGTCAACATTGCACATGAAAAAACAATAGTTGCACTAACATCATTGCACAGTAAGCATGGAGTAAGTTTTTACAAGGATACAGATACTATGTAGAATATATATGTGTGCATCGTATAGATGTGCATAAGCATTAAAATTGAAATTATAGTAGGTGCATTTAATCATTTTATTTATCCTCAAAGTGCCTCAACTTTCAGCAACATCAACATCCCTGCATCTTTTCTAACTTTCTGTAGCTCCTGTGCTGAATGTCCCTCTGTTAGGTTTGCTCTTTGTATTTCCTTTTCATTGTTTGTTCTTGATTTGTATTTCATGTTATCTCACCAATAAAGAGATTAAATGTCTGTCAGGATTTTAATTCATACCTGGTTGTCAAATTTCAGTGACTGTGTGCCCACAAGGAACCGAATAGCATCAGTTTCAGCTGTCTGAGCTGTCAGTGCTCGAGCCTGTAAAGGAGGAAAGTAATAATATGGTTATCCTATATCACATAAAAACATTGTATGTTACTTAAACACCTCAATGACACACTTTAAAGCTCGTGTATGAGCTTAAAACAGATAAGATATTGAATATAACAGAGCTAACTCCCACTAGCTAGCATGTAAACAGTAATGAATGGTGACAGAATAGCATGAACTGTTACCTGAAACTCGAGACCATAAATCACAGGAGCGTCGTCCTCCATTTTTCAGAGTTATGCCACAATTCCCGCTTCTTTTATAAGCTTAAAAATCTCTCCAAGTGATAAAACGCTTAAAATATAACAGAGTTATAACGTTCTGTCCACAAACACATCACAGGTTTTTACTTCCGGGAATCAAGAAACGTCAAATGCGTAACGGCTCCCAGGCGAAGCTGTAGCGCCTTTTTAAAGAGCGTAGAAGAAGACGAGAATCGCAAAACCAGCGTTGGGATGAAATTTGACTGCTCAGGGACACCGTACGTCCAGCTGACTCTCAGTACTGCGCATGCCCTGTGGAGTACAAGCTGTCATTCTGCAGTAAGGTGAGTAAATTAAACGTTATCGAGGAAATGTTGCAGTTGTTATCATTTTATAGAATTCAAACCAGCATATTAATGTGTTTCTTTTATTTTAGACGCGTTAAGTGATGTATATGTTTTCAATTGGCAACCATCGGTGAAGCCAAAGCCAACCGGCTAACGTAGCATTAGCGTGCTAGTGCTAATTAGACAACAATCATGGGATAGCTCCGTGATGGATTTAACAGGACAGGAGAGAAAGCACAATTAATAAGCTGAGAAACTGACTCTTTCTCTCTGTAGTTGTAATCTAATGCTGTCTTTGAGTTATTGTGCTAAAATCAGCGTTTGTTTGGCTATTAAATATCAGGAAGTGGCTGCTATGTGTGCTGTATTTATCTCAGTATTTGTTGATGCATCAAAACATCAATCAATCAATCAAGCTTTATTTATAGAGCACCTTTCATACAAATCAAATGCAACCCAAAGTCCTTCACAGCGACTGAAAACAAGACAGAAGCAGAAATAAAACAATGGCAAGACATATTAGGGGAAAATAATAATAATAACAATACAAATTAAAATGAAAATAACAAAACAAAATAAAATAGAGACTAATGCACACCAACAATAAAATATGTGTAATTAAAATGATCTAAAGCATCAAAATTAAGAATACATATAGTTAAAATAAATACATTTAAAAAGGGTAAGGATAAGAGTTGAAAATGAAACTAAGGCTAGAAATATCAATAAAACTGAGTAGATAAAAAAATTAAATAAATGAATGAATAAATAAAAATAGAATATGATAATAGTTAAAATTACTAAAATAATAAAGCAACATTTAAATCAATATCATAGTAAAAGGTAGGTAATAAAATTGTTAAACCCTACATAAAAGCCAGACTGAATAAATATGTTTTTAGTTTACATTTAAAAGTCTCAATATCTCGGTCAGCTCCTCTCAGATCCTCCGGCAGGCAGTTCCATAGTTTAGGAGCGTAGTGGCTGAAGCAGCGTCACCAAATGTTTTTGTTCTCCTCTGACGGCTGAAAGAGAGGAGCCGGAGGATCTGAGAGGCCATCCTGGTTTATACACTAAAAGCATCTCTGAGATGTAGTCTGGTTTCAAGGCCATGCAGCGCCTTAAAAACTAGTAAAATAATTTTAAAATCAACATGAAAAGCAACAGGTAGCCAATGCCAGTTAAATGATAAAAAAGCTGTTTTGGTGATAAAATGAACATGTGGTTTAAAATTAAATTCAGAGTCAAATAAAACACCAAGGTTTCTTGCTTCTTGGCTTGGATTAAGTCCATGAACATTTAGTGTGGAGGCCAGTTTCTCTCTCTGAGCCTTTGAAAAGTCTTTATTTTCTCTGTTTCACTATCCAGAGCATTAAGATGGATAGTGACGAGGCTCCAGCTCAGCGGCCTGTCACCTTGGACATCACTGTAGAAGATGTCACCATTGAAACCCCAGCCCCAGATCCTCCAGAGCCCACCACCAGTCAGACCCCCTTCAGAGACTCCCTCCTACCCCAGGAAGACAGCATCGACCTGGGCGGGGAGTTTGTCACCCCGCAGGAGGACAGCAGTGCAACACCTTCAGAGAGCCTGCTGGAGAAGCTCAATGACCAGATGATGGAGAGTGTCATGATTTCTGACTCGCCCAATAACAGTGAGGAGGATGATGTGGCGCCCATTGACTCTTTTCTGGATGGAGGAATTGAGGAGGAGGAGGAGGAGGAGGACGAGGATGAGGACTTGGACAAGGAACAAGGGACTTTATGCATCACTCAGGAACTTGGTGAAATTGGACATAACACAACTGAGATAACGGTTTCTGTGGAAGATCAGGACAAAGAGGAGAAGGTAGAAGAGGACGCAAAGGAGCAGACAGAAACACAAGAGGAAGTTGTAGCTGTTGTTTCTCCAATTGAGGACCTTCAGAGCCCATCTGATGTCATAGTAGAGGAACTAGCGCTACAAGAAGCTAAAGGGACAACCCTGAAAAACGAGAATGTGCCGGTGTGCACCATATTCAGCCATGGAACCCAGCCAAAGTCTCTGGTGCCTGATGGCTTCCAGCCCACTCTCATCAAGTCCCCCAGCTTCAGCATGGGGAGTGGTGGACCAAGCACCGAGGCAGTGACGCCCAGCAAGCAGACGCCCCCCCTTGTGTGTCAGCCAAGCCCCAGCCTCAGTAAGTTCTTCACCGACAACGGACAGTGCAACCCAGCCACTGACTTCTTTGATTCCTTCACTGCCCCCTCTTCCTTTATCTCTGTTTCAAACCCAAATGCTGACATCCCTCCTGGCTCCAGCCCTGCACCGATCGCTCCCACTCCTGAGCGCCAGCTCTCCTCCACATCCTCCTCCATCTCCACCCCGGGAGGACCTCTGGATTCTGGAGCTCCCACCCCTAGCTCAGTGTTCGGACCTGCCCCTCCCGAATCAACCACTAAAGCCCAACATCCTCCACCACAAACAGTCCCAGCTCCGTCTCAGACTCCGGCCAGTCAGCCCCAGCCCTTCAACCAGCTGTTCTCAGGCAGCGACGACCCGTTCGCGAAAGCCTTGAGTCTGAGTGAGGTGGACAGGCGCCATGATGCCTGGCTGCCGTCTGAGGAGACGAGGAAGGTGTTGATTTCTGTGGCCACCCAGCAGTACAGCCCAGCTTTAGTGGAGACCATCAGACTCACCATGCCGGGACTCAAGTTCGACAACCTGCAGGTAAACACATTGTTATAATACACTGCACTGATTTTAAACTTGAAGATCATTGTGTGTTTTACTTCTCATCCTGTTACAATAGAAGTTATCTTTTCATTTATCTCTCATGTCGTTGTTATAAGGACTGCACTCATACAGTGCCTATCAAGTCTTCTGACCCCTTAAAGCACTTTACCAACACATGTCCATGCATCCTTTCACACGCCTTATTACTTAATCTAATGTCGAGCAACTGCCAATAACAAGTCTTTAAATTTGTGCATTTCGAAACTCAGATTAAAAGTGTGATTCTTAACATGGAAACTGTCATCCTCCATGTTTTTAATACATTTCTGTGTTTTGTTTCAGGGCGATGCTGTAAAAGACCTGATGCTTCGTTTCCTGGGAGAACAGGCAGCGATGAAGCGTCAGGTCCTCACTGCCAACTCGGTGGAGCAGTCCTTCACAGGCCTCAAACAGCTCATCGTAAGTCACTAACTGTACTCTGTGTGTATAAATGATTTGTTTTTATTCACTTCTGAGGCTCCAAACATCACAAAGTGTGCCAGAGCGGTCTGACGTACAGCAACGACTAAGTAAAAAGAAGAGATGATGATCAGCTTTATAGATGATGTAAAGCTGATATTTTATAGATACTTGAGAGGTTGAAAAGCTGTTTTTTAATCAGGGGTCAAACAACCAGATCAGTCTTCGCTAGAGCAGCTTTTTTCTTCTTTTATTGGGGTTAAAATATAAATATTAAATGTATAACAAGAAAGTAGAAACAAGACCTGTTAACCCTGAATTGAATCCTGTTTTTTTAACTTGAAATGTCAAAGTGGGTTCACTAAATATTAGAGAAAGGCTCACCTGCCTCTTAATGTGACAAAGGAAGCGTCTGGTGCGTCTTCCAGCAGGTGACATGGAGACTTTTCATGCCAAGTGATCTCCTTGGTGTAGATTAGCTAACTCTGCTCGGAGAGAGGGGCCCAAATTTGGGTAAAAGAGACACTGTGCAAAAATAATTTGATGAAGAGTTCCCTCGTAATAATTTCTGAAAGGTTAACTCAGACTCAAAGCACAGAGGAGAAGAAAACAAAGGAGGTATTTTGTATGGAGTGTACGTGCACGTGTGTATTTTGGGACCATTACCTCACTTTGTAAAGGTTAATGACAAAAGCATGGATAGGTAACCGCAGCCTCACATCCTGTGGTTACTGCAGCCCGTCTGACCTTCTGACAGTCGGCCTGTGCAGTCAGTGATTCCACCGACACTCAGCTGACTGAGAACAGCCGACGACTCCTCTCCTTTCTCTTCATATTGCATCCCTCTGCTGTTCTTCTGCAGAGCATAAAAACCTCTTTCTTTTGTGAGCATGCATCGTACACTCGTTCTCCTCCATCATATCATCTGACCCACACATGACCCTGAGAGACAGTTGTTATTTAAAACATATGCACGGCAGCAGCAGATGATGGAGAGAGGAGGATGAGGAGAGGAGGGTGAAGTGGAGGGGATGGAAAGGTGGAGATCCACTTGGCTCACAAGTTCTTTTCTCCTGCTGTGCCCATGTATTATGCATGGGACTGCTGTGCATATTTCAAGGGCCTTCTGGACTTGGTGTAGACGCACAAACACACACACACACACACACACAAACAAGATGTTACTCTCAGCTTGCACTGTATGGTGTAGGTGAGTGTGTGTGTAAGAGGATCATACACCGTCTACCAATTGGTGTGGGAGGCTCCCTGGAGCAAGAGGCAAAAGAAAGGAGAGAGATGGGCGAGCTGGAGAGGGAACGCAGGCCTACAGGAGAGATGTCAAGAAATGACAAGCTAAAAAAAACACAGGGAGAAATGTGTGTGTGAGATATGGAAGCAGAGGAGGGCTACACCTGGCTCTGAGCAGTAAACACACACACACACACACACGGTTGTTTTATTGATGATATGCAGAAAAGCAACATAAACTGGATCATATGAAGCAGAACCTGCTCATGAGTTTTCTCGTTGAGCTGTCGGACGATTTAATTCATCACAGGCTCTGTGATTGATTCAACAACATTAATACTAGTATTAGTATTTTTTTTGTAGACAGAAGTCTATAATTGATCATTTGTTGCATCCTGTGTTGGTGGTACTTTATTCTCTTCTCATTATGACTGTCTTTGACCGGACGTTTATTTTGGGGTCAGAAAAGTTATTATTTTCCCTCCACAGTTTAGTTTTCACAGACTGTTCAGGGTTCAAGTTGGAGGAGGATTTTTATTAATGACGCAACATTTGTTTTGGATGCTATCAACAGAAGACTTCTCTGTGGGTGTTCACTATCCAGCTGTAGCCTCGAAGCATGCTGAAAGTGACACGTATGCCTCTTTTTTTTTGTAAATACTGCACACTGCAGATTCTTAAAATGGATGTTAGGATTACAAAAAAATATGTTTTAATCATAGACTGTATAAAATATGAACGTAGTATCCGTGATGTCACCCATCTGTTCCTGAGAGCTGTTTTGAAGCCAATCGACGGCGGCAGCCATATTGGAAATGCGGAACTCAACCAGGCAGAGTGTGACGTAGTGTGAGCCTCTTAGCCAACAGCTATGTGTTCCCCACCGGGAGTCACGTCAGTCATGTCCTTATTTGGGCAAAAACTTGAAATCTTAATATCTTCTGAACCATCACGTTAGAAAGAAATTCACCCCCCGTACAGTGTGTGCCGATAGAGAGATTAGCTTCGTAGGGCCAAGCTGTTTTTTGAACCAGGCTGTAAACATGTTTATTAATGCTGCAAAGATCACCTTTTTCACATTCATGTCTATGTGGTTTCCGGTGTTTCTGCAGCCAGCCTCAAGCGGATTCTCGATGTATTGCAGTTTATAACACTTCCGCATGGTCTTCATCGTTTGAGACCCGAGGTTGCCGCTTGGTTTTAATTCCTTTTTAGTGACAGAAGTGACGTCAAAGAGGAACTGTTTCTAAAACCTGAAACTTTCCCTGACAGCAGATCGTGTTTTCAGTTATCAGAGAAACTAGCTCGGCTAACATTAGCAGCAGCTTCGAGTGTCAGAGGTATTTTTTTTTTTATGTTCTTAATTATAGAATCGGTTTCAGGGAGGAGATCTTATCTGCCAATAATTGTTTCTCTATAAAAACCATAGACTGTAAAAAATATGGACGTAGTATCCGTGACGTCACCCATCTGTTTCTGAAGAGTTGTTTTGAGACCAATCGGCTGCGGCAGCCATATTGCTTCTGTCGAGCCAGTGTGACGTAAAGAGGCGGGCTTTGAGCCTCCTAGCCAATAGCTGTAGTGTTCCCACGGGCAGCTGTGCCTCTCATTGGAAGACTGGTAATCTCAATATCTTCAAAATTGCCGAATTAGAATAAAAATTCACCCCCCTCACAGTGAGAGGACATCGAGAAATTAGCTATTCAGACTACACTCATCTTTTGTACCAGGCTGTAAACATGTTTATTAATGCTGCAAAGATCGTCTTTTCCCCATTCATGTGTATGTGACTTCCGGTACTTCCAGAGCCAGCCTCAAGCGGATCCACGATGAACTGCAGCTTTTAACACTTCCGCATTGACTCATATTTTTAGACCGGAGGTTGCCGCTTGATAAAAACACAACGTGAATCATGAAAACTGAAGGAATACTTCAAGACAAAACAAGCTGAGCGTACAGGAATGTGCGAGCAACAGCCGCTGCTTGTGTCCTGTTAGAAGCAGGGTTGAGAAAGCATGTTATCGTAACATAAAGGTGCTTTCTTTGATTTTTATTGGGTCATATTATATCAGTTAGAAGAAGACTTCAGTGGAAAATTCAGCTCCTGATAAAAACCTTTGAATGATCGTCACTGAAGGGTCATTTTCAGACTCAGTTTAGAAAGTTTGCAGCCTGTTCGGATGTCGCTCCTGCACACTGAACGTATGTTGATGCATCTCCTCCCGTTGTACAAAAGTGAAGCAAAAACACCGCCTAGCAAATTGATTTAAACCCTCAGTTTATAAAAGGGAGCTTCATGAACCTCAGTTAGAGTCATGTCATAGAGTCATAGATACAGCGTACAAAAGTTGCCTTGTCGTGTGTAAAACGCTCGTCAGTGCTGCCCCTCGTTTCATCTTTCGTCCTTAATTGCATCAACAAATTCCAGAAACGTCTGAGATTGTGCGTGATAATCCGCCTCTGTGATTAGTCCACCATCTTTTATTGCAAATCAGCACATGATGTTATCAGGCCCTCTGCACAGACACATAACTGAAGACTTGTTTAAAACCAGTATAATCTGATACTTGTGATCCTTGAAAGAAATTCTCTTTTTTTTTCACTCCGACTCTAAAGGTCAGAGTCGGCTACAGAGCGGCTCTTCTGCAGCTGTTTTAGATTCAGTGTCTCGCTCAGAAACACTTCAATGAGACTCATGATTGCCGACACAGAGACTTGAACCCAAGGCCTCCAGCTGAAGGACAACATCTCCGCTCACTGCATCAGCGTGGAGCCGGCGAGACCTGCACCCTAATAGGGAGCTTGCTTTGCTGTTGATCGCTGTGCTGACATAATAATCATTCATTTAGTCACTACTGCTGATGAATGGACTAGACACCATCTGCCTTCTCCATTTACTGCCATCCACACACATTCAAATGATTTACTCACCAATAAATTATATGTTTCCAAACTTTTAGCACCAAAGTAAGTCATAGATCAGAGGAGTGGATGAGCTGGGTGAGAGGTTGAAAACTGAGAAAACAAAGTTGTGTGCAAACAATCAGTAAGCATGAAGCCACATACGAGCATCCACTGACTGTTTATAGGAATTAAACATAGCCTCGGTGAAGTCCAGCTGTAGGAGGTAATCTGACGTCACATTCACACAGGAACACATCCTCTCTCAGTCAGACTGAGCGGTGAAACATCCTGCTACATGGCGTCAAAGGTTGTTTGTCTTGTATTATGTCTGTCTCTAAACAAATAGACTGTGACAATAAGAGTAGCTGCCTGCAGGAGAAGAAACAGGAGTTACTCAGAAGACGGTCCGCTCATATGAAGGAAGTTGTTCTATTCTAAACCTGGATGACAACTAAACTTCTCAAACTGAAAAGTAAAGAGACGGATCTCATGGTTGTGGCCCCCAAGCCACTGCTCATGAAGGTTGGAGATCTCCTCCTCCATGTGGATGGCTGTTCCATCTCTCCATCTCCTGAAGTCTGCAGCCTGGGTGTCATTCTTGACTCCACCCTCTCCTTTCGGTCACACATCAAATCAGTCACAAAGTCTGCCTTCTACCACCAGAGGAACATCTCCCGTCTGCGTCCATCTCTCTCCGATTCAGTTGCAGAGACCCTCGTTCATGCTTTCATAGCCTCCTGGCTGGATTACTGCACTGGAGTCCTGTTCGGGGTACCCAGCAATGCTCTGGACCGGCTCCAATGTGTGCAGAACTCAGCTGCCAGGGTTCTCACGCACACTAAGCCCTGACAGCACATCACCCCCACTCTCATGTGCCTCCACTGGCTCCCTGTTAAGTCCTGCATCTCCTATTTTTTGCGTACTCCCTGTACAAACATAAATAGACAGACACTAAAAATCAAGTACTAATAAAAAATATATAAAATATATATATAAGTACAAAAGGCACGAGTGCAATAAAAAGACACAATAGACAAACATGATAACGTGCAATAGTGCAAGGATGAAGGTGGCTCTGTCCATGAGGTAGCTGGTTTATGACACAGTGTTAAGTGTTCATCAGTGTGACGGCCTAGGGGAAGAAACTGTTCCTGTGTCGGGATGTTTTTGTGTACAGAGCTCTGTAACGCCGACCGGAGGGGAGGAGTTTGAAAAGTGAGTGTCAAGGGTGAGAGGGGTCTGCAGATATGTTACTGGCCCGCTTCCTGGTCCTAGAGCGGTACAAGTCCTGGATGGAGGGCAGGCTGACTCCAATGATCTTCTCTGCAGACCTGACTGTGCGCTGCAGTCTGTGCCTGTCACGTTTAGAGGCAGAGGGAAACCAAACAGTGATGGAGAGAGACAGGACAGACTGGATGATGGAGGTGTAAAAGATGATGAGCAGTTCTCGGGGCAGGTTGAACTTCTTGAGCTGTCTGAGGAAGTACAGCCTCTGCTGTGCCTTCTTCCTGATGGAGTCTATGTGGGAGGTCCACCTCAGGTCCTGGGAGGTAGTAGATCCCAGGAACCGGAAGTTGTCCACACCAGACACAGTGTTGTTGAGGATGGTGAGGGGGGAGAGTGATGGGGGGTTTCGTCTAAAGTCCACTGTCATCTCCACAGTCTTGAGCGGGTTCAGCTCCAGACTGTTCTGGCCACACCAGAGGACCAACTGTTCCACCTCCCGTCTGTATGCGGCCTCATCACCATCCTGGATGAGACCAATGATGGTGGTATCGTCCGAGAACTTCAGGAGTTTAACAGAGGGGTCCCCAGAGGTGCAGTCGTTTGTATAGAGGTCTTCGGACCTGGGTCTCCTCTCCATCCCCCGGACTAAGCTGCGGACCTTTTGGGGACAGAGTATTAAGTGTGGCGGTCTCTACTCTGTGGGACTCTCTCCCTCCCAACCTCTGCAGCGCCCCAACCCTGGACACTTTTAAGAAAGCAGTCAAAACGCACCTTTTCCTCAAGGCCTTTCCCCGTTAGATATCCCCACCTACCTCCCAGACCCCCTACCTGACCCTGTGAAGCGACTTTGGGTTTCTTGAAAGGCGCTATATAAATATCAGTTATTATTATTATTATTATTATTTGGTTTCCTGACGTTTATAAATACCTGATCTCAAAGTTGGGGAAGTAAAAAGCTATACCTGGAGGTATATACAGACGCTAATGGTGAAAAGTTCCTGTCTGCCTTAACGTTGTTGATCACGAGGCTGTGCGGGGGATTACTCACTCAGGTGGCTTCATTTGGCCTTCAGGTGTCATCTGTCCGGTGTCAGATTGCATTTACTTGTCAGGTGTATCAAACCCGGTCTGCGTCTTTATTTACACACTTTAAACACATTCTCTGCTCCTCTGTATTTGATGTCAGATATGATCATCATGGCCTTTTGCCTGGATGGAGCGAGGAGTCGGTTCATAGAGCTTTTCCTCTGCTGTGTGGCATCAGCGTGTGTGTGTGTGTGTGAATGTGTGTGTTGTTGTTGAGTTCTGTTATGAGCTGGCAGAATGAGTCATGCTGCAGACCCAGAGTGTGACTGCACCCACAGACACTACACTCACACTCTCACTCTGCACATACATACATGTGCACTGAGTCAGTCACAACACACAGGAGATTGAAATGAAACCCCGCTCTTCCTCCCTTTCTCTCTTTGTTTCTCTGTGTTTGTCTCTCTCCTCCTCATCTGGTAAATGTGGACATCACTGCTGGAGAGCTGTCATTACAAATCCACAAACTCACGCAGTACCTCATCCTGATGATGCCTCATGCAAGACTGCAAAACACAGCTGAGGAAAAATCCTAATCCTGAATTGACAGATTTTTGGACGTCAGCACTTCTGCTCTTACGTCATCTGAAAGAAATATACGAGTCATTATACATCCACAAAAAAATCAAGTATCAAAACTGAGCACTATTTTTATCAGCTGCTCTCATTTATAGCTCTTATTAATCATTTTAGCTTTATATAAGGTTGGTGCTTACATTTCAATACCACATGCTTTAAAAGCTGCCACGTGTGAAAGAAGAGAGCGAGCAATCGGAGGACATTATGGAAGATCACATACGTATAGATTGAGTAAAGAGAGAGAGAGCGTCAATAAAGGAAACAGTAGAGAAACTATAAATGTTATTTTCTGATTTGGTTACTTGAAAAACTTCAACAGCAACAACAACAACAGCAGCAACAACAACAACAACAACAACAGCAGCAGCAGCTCGTCAAAAACAAAAACAACAACAACATCTCTCCCTCGGTTCACCAGGAGGGGAGTCAGAGCGTCCCCCCTCAGCCCAACATCACCTCAGCGTGATTCTCCCTCTCTCACCTGAACTCTTGCACAGACACGCCCCCTCAGACACGCCCCCTAAGACATGCCCCCTCAGACAGGAACATCCTGTTAGTAAAGACAACGCCCCTCAGCTCCATCGCGCCAAACGCCTCTGCGCTCTTTACGCTCCATTTAAAGCTGGGGTTGGTAGTCTCGGAAAATCATCATGAATTTGAATGTAGCTTTTCCTCATGACTCCGTCTAACCCCTCCCCCCCTCCCCTCGGAGCTCCTCCAAAACGACGCCCCCCCCGCTCACATGCACAAGCGCCGCTGACTTGCGACCATATGATCGTGACTGATTCAAAACCGGTCCTCACCAAAACATTATCATAGTTAAAGTTAAAAACACGAACAAATGCTAGCATTATCCAGTTGTACTGGTGACACGATATCAGGCGAAAAGTTATAACACATATATAATACTGTAACAACTCTACTGTTTGTTAAACCTGTTCAGTGTAGATGTTCTTAATTCCTACAGTGTTGACAGTCAGTGAAGGCATCAGGAGAGGTGTAGAGAGTGCGAGCTGGAGAGAGGAGAGACAAGAGGAGAAGTTCTTCATTCATTCAAACTTTGATTGTTGTTTTGTTGGTTGGCGTGATCACGGCCGACAGTGACCGATTAGTAAAACTCAACGTGTTCACGAATCGGCTCGTCATCCCTACAGTGTCCGGACGGACGCTACAGTACATATACATTTTCTGTAGGACTATAACTAAATGCCATTAATTCTTCTGCTTGTCAGAGCCCCCGTGGTGAGAGCTTTTTAGACTCTGATCCGGACTACAGTCATGGGCAAAGCACCTCATCGGGTCAGAGGGGACAGGCCCGAGGTCTAGCGAGAGGGGCAGTAAATAGAGGCAGGGGACGGGGACTGGGAGGAGTGCACGCCGGGGAAATGTACGCGCAGGAGGCGGGCAGAACGGCAGGACGGGATTTGAATGGTTTAAAATTTTGGCACCCAAAAAACGGTGATTGGTTGGTGTTTTCCCAGGTTTACTCCGGCTGTAGATAGCAGCTTTTCTTCGCTCTTTTTTAAGAACACATTATGTATTGATTGCCATCAGGACATAAAGATCATTTTAACCAGTATAACAAAAAGTGTATCTAAATCTGATTACCAACCCCAGCTTTAAGGAAAAATCAAAAACTTGTAATATATTCCCACAGCTGCAAAAACTTGCAGGAAACAGCAGGATATTGTTTTTCTTGCAGCTGAAGTTATGCTCCTTTACCTCTTGTGTGTCTTTATGCTCCGCCCTCTGTCACACACACTACACTACTTACCCGGTCCATCTCTGATCCGCTGTGGTCCGGCTCTGTGCTCTCTCATCCGTCAACGCCAGTTGCAGAACGCAGCACGGAGCAGGACAGCTGGAGTCATGTGACCGAGGTTTTCCTGTTGTAATTACTGAATCAAGGATTCTCCTCCACAGATCTGAGACTGACTAGATACGGATCTGGTGGAATTTGGCCGTTACACTCACAGAAAGTGTGCTATGAGAACGTGCACACCTCTTCTGTCTCCCTCTTACACACAAACTCAGATCCATAATTAGTCTGGTCCTGATTAAAGGGGGTGAGGTTTCTAAAATGTGTTGAAGATCAAGAGTTCAGAGCGCCCTTCCTTTAGTGAGTTTAAGAAAAAGAAACCTGCAGGACAAAGCTTGATGAACAAACGAACGCCCACTTCTTCTCTCGCAAGACCTGAAGCCTCAAGGCGAATTGGACATAAAAAGGCTTCCTTGCACCAACTCTGGTTAACACAGGGAGCTCCCATGCGACTTCAATTAAGCTCAGACATTTTGGATTACACAGAGGGTGTGAATAAAAAAAAAACACATTTGTATTTCGCTAAAAGAGAATGCCAGTCATTACAGCGTCGGCTAACTTCACTTTGATGCCTCTGTAGTCGGTTTTCAGACACTTGAACCAGGGGACAGAGGATCGCCCTCGAGCTGGAGGACGGCACACTCGCCTGCCGTACTGATACCAACTTCACACAGCAGCCATTTTGTCTCCCGCAGGCAATCACTGGACTCTTCAAACAGTAACACTGATAGATGTACAGACACAAACTTGCATAATATATTATGTGAAGACAGTGTAGCTCATGGCTCGTAGGAGAACTCTCCATAACACTCCCTGAGACAGTTCAGCGCAGCGTCTGAGCTCTAAGTGACGCTCCTCTGGGTGATATCAGCCGCTGATTGAGTAGTGGGCTACTGGATAGCTTTTGATGGTTTTGTTGTCAACAATAACAGAAATGTCCCACTTCCTTTTTCCTCTGAGAGTGCTGCTGAAGTTCAGCACACACAGGAAGTTTTTACAGTATGGTGAGAGTTAAAGCTGAGGCAGGCCGGGGAGTTAAGGTCACCGGACACCAACAGACTCACCAGTTTTTAACATTTCGCTTCCAAAAGAAATCAGATCCAGGATTATACAAACAGAGATACTTATGACCTCTTCGGACAATTATTTCTTTACATTTCAACACATCTTAAACCCCTCCTACTGTGCAAAAACTACGCCAAAACGCGACAGAGCAGATCCAGTGGAAGTTAACAGATTGACTAGAATAGAAACCTATCAGACACAGACACAGTGGAATTTGGCCGTAACTCAATCTGCAGGTTGGGAATAAAAAATAATAGATTAGCATACCCCAGAATCTTCCCAAAGAACTGTTAGCATAAGAAAATGCCGGTTCTATAAATACTTTGTCATATGAAGGGAGTTTGGTGGCTCTCCTTGCCCCCCTCTCTCCTCCTGTCTTTGTCTCCTCGGTGACCTCTGCTGTGTGGTCAGCAGTGGGTTTGTCTCTGGCTCAGCACCACCCTGGGCTGGCCTCATCTGTCTCTCTCATTAGCCATCACCCCTCTCCTCTCCTCTCCTCTCCTCCTCTCTCCCCCCTCTCCCTTCTTCTCCTTCATCTCTGTCTGTTCTCCCCTCCCTCTGTACTTTCCACCAGAGACTCTAACCTCTCTTTCCTCCCACAGTGTGATGCCGTCTGGGCCCGGGGCCAGCGGAATTTGTGCATGTGTGTGCATGTGTGTGTGCATGTGTATGTGTGCATGTGTGTGTGTTGGAGAGATAGAAAGAAACCCACCTTGACTGGGTCAGACAGACACACCCCCATAATCACTGCAACGACCCAGCTGCTGCATAGCACTTTGATATCATTGCTGTAACCTTTACTTGTTATTATCGTAACCTTTTTACATAGCTGTCATTTCCTCCGCCGGTTACTCTTACAGGCCGAGTCTGGGTAATGCACCGTCAGCGTTTGTAGCGCTGAAGGGCATGTTTAAACCTCAGTGGTGGTTGTTTTCCTCCTCGCTCTGTTTGTGTTGGCTGCAGCCTTATGCTGAGTGAAAATAAGAATAGAGTTTAGCCTGTTGGATGTTAGGACACATTATGGTTCCAGTTCATTACGTGTCGGGGATTTCTTTGGTGCTTTCTGCCATCATCGATCCTGCTTCATTAAACAATGAACACACAGAGTCATTGCATGGATCTGGAGTGACAAGAGCCGTCTCTGATCCATCACAGCACCGGATCTGATAGGTTTCTACTCTAGTCAATGTGTTAACTTCCACTGGATCCGCTCCGTTGCAATCCGGCAGGTCGGAGCCCTCCGGATCAGATACACAAGACTTCTATTTCTGCCGGATGCCGGAGCACGACGCATCAATCTCAACAGAGCAGATGGAGCGGGACAGGAAGTCAGGCACCAAAACAAAATGAAAACATCCAGTTAATTTTCAGAATAAAACACTCTGTGTTATCACCAGATCGTATTTCACTTAACTACAACAACAAACCGTCATGATGAG
Organism: Notolabrus celidotus; assembly: GCF_009762535.1. Lineage (NCBI taxonomy): Eukaryota > Metazoa > Chordata > Actinopteri > Labriformes > Labridae > Notolabrus > Notolabrus celidotus. The sequence goes on from NC_048293.1 coordinate 22,122,966, forward strand.
CGGAGCCAGACCTGGAGTCAACAGGTCAGAGGTTTTCAGAGGACCAGAAAGACAACATGGATGAGGAGAGGAGGAGGAGAATCCTTCACTCAGTGTTTGCAGCGGAAAAACCTCGGTCACATTACTCTAGCTGTCCGGAGGTCCTGCTCTGTGCTGCGTTCTGAAAAGGTAACCGGTGTGTGTTGATGGACGAGAGAGCACAGAGACGGACTGGACACAGATCTGGTGGATGTCGCGTGTAAAACATCAAGATACTCCTGAGTTAACTCATAATGATGAAATTATGCCCCACTTAACGACCAACCTTATTTCTGAGGTAGAGGGCCAAGGATTTCAGCAGCTGATGGCGTATTTGGAAAGTAAACACATCAGTAATCTTCTCAGCGTTAGCCTTCAGGAGCGGGTTTTTATTTGTCTTCAAAGATATCCGTGACTTACCTGAAGAAGCACCTTGAGCAGCATGCCGTCGCTCTGTCGGGTTATGACTTCCCCCTCAGAGCTCTTTACAATTCTCTCCTTCCTCTTGTGTGTGTTCTGCGGGGAACAAAGGCAGGTGGGCTCTACACCAACTTCAGAACAGCAAACAATATTAAATTTGCCCTCCCCACAGTCTCAGCCTTTACACTCACACACGTCTCTCCCTCTGCCTCCGTACTCAGTCTCTCATTTAATATCACTGGCAATAAATCACCATGGTAATGCCTCCTCATTTGATTTAGGAGGGATCTGATTATGCTTTATTGTGGAGTCATTTGAGTGGAGCTGAATTATTAATCACGATCAGCCTATTGTTTTTCTATTTGGATTTTCTCCCGGCCCCTTTTCTTTGTTAATTGAAATCATTCAACCTGAGACGCACTAATCACGGTGTCACCAGCGTGGTTTGTATGCTTGTTGGCATTCATGGCGAGCTACCATGAAGCTCTTTGTGTGCTCTGAGAAGAGAATGGGCTCACCTGGAGTATCAACTTCTTGGAGGGATGACACTGGAGGTGCTTTTGCTGCAGGCGGAAATATTTTAGAAACTCTTCAAGAAACTTTCATGATATTTGGTGGAAATATCTTTGATTCGTTTAGTGAGTTGGTTGGTTATCCTCTTGCACCACACGGCAGCAACTGGTAGGGAGGCTGAGGTGTTTCAAACATTCGTTGCTCACCATGCAGACGTCAATCCAGCCATCACTGCACTGATCAACATCAGTATCCGCAGGTTAGACTCTTTACAAAATCAGAAATCGAGCTTGTCTGATGGCCAAATTTGACCAGATCCGTGTTCAGTCCGTGTCTGATCCGTCACAGCACCAGATCTGATAGGTTTCTATTCTAGTCAATGTGTTAACTTCCACTGGATCCGCTCTGTCGTGTACTGGCTGCGTCTCTGATCAAGCAGGTCGGAGCCCTCCGGATCAGATACACAAGACTTCTATTTTTGCCAGATGCCGGAGCACGACGCATCAATCTAAACAGAGCAGATGGAGCGGGACAGGAAGTCAGGCACCAAAACAAAATGAAAACATCTGGTTAATCTTCAGAATAAAACACTCTGTGTTATCACCAGATCGTATTTCACTTAACTACAACAACAAACCGTCATGATGAGCGGAGCCAGGCCTGGAGTTAACAGGTCAGAGGTTTTCAGAGGACCAGAAAGACAACATGGATGAGGAGAGGAGGAGGAGAATCCTTGATTCAGTGATTACCGCGGGAAAATCCTTAGTCACATGACTCCAGCTGTCCGGCGGTCCTGCTCTGTGCTGCGCTCCGAAAACGCAACCGGTGGGTGTTGACGGACGAGAGAGCACAGAGATGGACCGAACACAGATCTGGTGGAAGTACTGTGTAAGAAAAGTGCAACTGGTTCACGCCTCATCGTCATTAAGACAACCACAGACCCATGCAGATTAAATTCACTCTCTAACAGGGTGGCCTATTAAACCAAAACACCCATGTAGGTTTGGGAATTCTGCATCTTCCCACTCCAGCTTCCCTGTGTTCAGTATTCAGGGCCTACAACGTAAATAATTTGTTTAACCAACTACTAATTGTGGTACGACAATTTTTGTTTTTGTTGTTGTGTTTTTTAAGACAGCTGAAGAGAAACAGCTGGAAGTCGAACCGCTGCAAAAAAAGACTATATACTGTACATGGGGTGCATAATTAAACTGCTAGGCTAACGTAGCCCTACCGGTGACAATGCTGCACATCCCTAATAACAACCCTAACCTCACATGAGAGAGACTCTTTGGTGAACACTTGGCCGCCGCTGCCATCGATTCACGCGTCAGGAGCATTTTTCAACGTGGCAGCAAAACTACTCACAACACTGGCTGCATGATATAAATGTAATCATCCTCCGCCGCTTGCTCGCAGTGAATATTCCTTGAAGACTTCCTGCTGTGCTCTCACAAGAGAAAAAAAGATTCTGGGGGACATCGGGGTGAAGAATTTGAACATTAACGTTCACAAATGCAGCACATGTGAGTAATCTTGTGAAGTTTTAAGGAATGTTCCGGAAATTGGAAGCACCATCAGTGTGTTTTTTTTCCTGTTTTAGAAACCGTATGACTCAAACTGGAACACTGCAGCTCAGGCAGCCTTCCCCGCATCTGTAAAAGCCCAAACTTTGAGGAAAGTTGAGTTTCATTCACGATCTCATTCACATACAGTGAATCCAACACTGTACTTTCCAAATGATAGATTAGCATGTTGAACGCAGTCTAATCTGTCATTGTTCCTGCTCTTTTTTCATCAGCGGGGTCAGAGCTCGGGTTCAATCACCAGGAATGAAAGCGGAGCAGGGATGTCATTATCTCACATCAAGGGCGCTCACAATTGCACACTAACTTTAATGGAGTCTGACCCTGTGAACCTCTGGACGTGTTAAAGCTCGCCTCTCAAAACACAAAGCCTGCATGCTGTCTACTCAGATCGCCGCTCCTGTACCGCTGCACGCCTTTAGCGCTTGGTTCAAGACCTGAAATTATAGGCTGGAGTGAGATAATATCATACCATAAAGCTATGCGTATAGGCAATGCAGCATAGTTACATAAAGCCGGAGCTGAAGTTCACTTTTCTAGCTTTCAGGGTTTTTTCACTTTGGCTCCATGCTGTGCATCTCTGCAGCTCCCTCTGGCCCTCAGCTCTCTTCTCCTCTCTGCTACTTTACTTCTTGCAACTCTTGGTCCAGAGTTTCTTCTCTTTTGTCTCTGATCCGCTGTGGCCAACTCTGACTCCTGCGCACTTTCTCTACTTGTGGGCCAGATTTCTTCCATCCGTATCCTCTGTTGAATCTCCTTACTCCTCTGTGCCCTGTCTCCTCTCTGTGTGTGTGCAGCTACATCACTGCTGGCTCTCTTCATTTCACCTCCTCGCGCCGCATCCCAATCTCACACACACATATCCGAGAAGCACACTCTGGCACACCTGTCTTCTCACGCCCTGTGGCAGGGCAGCGGTGTACTGTAGCGTACTGTAGGATATGTGTGTGAGAGAGTGTGTGTGCGTGAGTGACTGCAGCTGCTTTTGGCCATCCAGGCTGCCTCCTCGTTTTCAGCTTCATTTCCCCCCCTAATGAAGATTCAGAGGCAGCGCAGCTCCTGGTACAGGGCAGGGGAGGAGAGGAGAGGAGAGGAGAGGAAGGAGGGAGGAAGGAGGGATAAATGACGCCAGGGAAGAGAAAGGGGAGGGGAGGGTGGAAGGAAAAGTATGGAAATGATCTGAGGAGAGAGGGAGAGGAAGGGAAGAAGAGGAGAGAAAAAGAAAGGGAAGATGATGATGAGTTTTGCGATAAAGATGGTTAAGAAGAAAGTAGCCCCCCCCCCCCCTCTCTCTCTCTCTCTCTCTCTCTCTCTCTCTCTCTCTCTCTCTCTCTCTCTCTCCCTCTCTCTCCTAATTAGCTCCCTGGCTGTGATGAATGGCGCAGCACTTAGAAACCAATTGTCGAGCCGACCTTGTCATGTGTGTTGATGGGGTGGGGTGACTCTTCTCCCCCCTCCACCAGCACCACCTCTGTCCCCCTCTTACCTATAGTGCCACCTCCTGAGGAAGCAGATGCTGCTAATATCAAGGTGTGTGTGTGAAGGTGTGTGTTTGTTTGTGTGTGGAAGGGATCTTTGTCCTCTCGTCTAAATAGCAGGCAGTTCGACACGTCAGCGAAACACATTGTGCATTCGTAGACACACACTCCTGTAAATTAGAGGCCAAAGGAATGCTTATATTTATTTTTCTTTCTACATTTCTTTAAAAATACTTTTTGTGATCTTTGATTTAAATTCTAAATTGAACTTGACGTGAAAAGGTTCAAAATCAGGGATGCAACAGTATCTTCAAGAGGGTTAAAAGTTACACATAAGAGATGATTTAAATCAGTGAGATGACAAATGAATATCAGTACCCTTTTCAAACAGCAGAGGGCGCCATCTACCTCTTAGTCCTGTTGGATCATTGTGTTTCCTGTCTGCAGCAGGTGAAGAGTTAGCACCTGAGGATGCACCTTCCCTTGATACCTGCACAGCTCATTTCTATATTTGCAGATCATTTCAGCACTATTTTATTTTACTTCTGTTATTTTTTATTTATATAAGATTGCCACCTGCTATTAATAAACATCACAACAACGTTTGAGCATCTGCCTCCTCACAAAGTGTTAATCCACTGCTGTTCATCTTTCCTTTGGCTGTTTTCATTTATTCCCATAACTGTATGATCTGGGGAAGTGCCCTCATTGTCCTTTCAAAATAAAAGCACCTTTGTTATCAAAACTGGAAACAAATTAAAAGCCCTGGGTGTAGGGAAGTAAAAACAACAGAATAAAACCATCACAGATCGCAGTTTTATGAGTCTCTTCTCTAAAGCTTTGACATAAACTGAGTATTTTAAAAACACACTTTACTTTGGTGTTCTTTAAGTGTCACAAAACTAAATATTGAAAAGATGATGCTGGATTCTATTCTTATAAAACAATATAACACGACAGACAGTAAAAAAAAAAAAGTGCAACTTCAAACCTAGTCGAGTCTCCACTGACTCCACCCACTCTCTATGTGCAACACACAACTTTACCTTGCAGAGACGGTGACTCTTCATCAAAAAAGACACTAAAACATCCTTTAAAACAATCAAATACAATCACAATGTTCCTAGCTTTACAATTATAATTTCTCAATTGACACTCACGTTAAATAAATCAATAGACAGCAGGGCTGTCAAAATTGCTCCAAAATGATGTTCGAATATTCGCTCTAAAAAAATCCCATAGGTTCGAACCATTCGAATATCTATATTTGCGCATTATGTCAATAACAGGTGGACAAACTAATACAAGGAGACATAACTACTTGTATATGTATTTTTATTTCAGATTAAACATGCCTAAAACATACCTACACATTACAAAACAAGTAAATGACCTAATGGTCTATACCGTAACACTTTGGAGACCTCTCGCTCGCTCGCCCCCCTCTCTGTGCGCAATGCGCTGAGTGAGTGCTGAACAAGACTTGTGCGAGCAATTAAAGGTCCCGACTCTTGTCCCTAATATAGGCAGGCTTCATTCAGTGATTGAAGCAAATATTATTAACATTAATTGAAGTTAAAAATGAAAAAAGTAGTCCACTTACATTATTGGCGCTAGTTTGAAAAAAAGAGAGGAATAACTGCATTTTATCCCAGTGTCACTGATTGTCGGGCTCTTTTAGTCCACTGTCAATGTAGGTTCTTAGGCCTGACAGGTTATTTGCCAAAATCACAAGACAGTCCACATGTAAAGAGGCCAGTGCTGATCTCTTTTTATTCACTGTATTCCCAGCGGAGGAAAAGACGCGCTCAGAGCGCACTGAGGATCCGGGGACGGAAGGATTTCTCTCTGCCGTCTGCTTCACGCTGTGCATGTGTGACTCCTGTGACCTGTCCCTGACCTGTCATGCAGTGCGCGCACTCGCAAAGCAGCCGCCGATGTGTTTTTTTCCACAATCGAATATTAATTTTCACAATCGAATCTCCGTTTTTTTTTTAAATATTGGAATAGATATTCGAATTTAGAATATTCGTTGACAGCCCTAATAGACAGTCATTAATAATCAGTAATGTAACCTTGCCTCATACACCATCACTGTAAGTTGTGTTATATTTTTTAATCGAGTTTGAATTATGTTTCTATTTTCGGTTCAATATAATTTGGATGTTACTTTTTTTAGTTTTAACATCTATTATATCTTAAAAAATGATCCTGCCAACTATTCGCTTAAGTTTGATTAATTTACTCAGATTGTGTTATTTATTTATTCGCACTTCATATCTGATTTTATTCATTTTAATTTTATAAATGTAACAGCAAAACGTGTGGATGAAAAACCCCCCCATTTTTGTTTAACAAACTTAATATTGGAAGTCCCGCCCCTTCTTGATTTTGATTGGTCTGTGACTGAGAAGTTATATGCTGTAGTCATTCTTCCATCTCTCATGTGCAGTTGAAGGTTATTTACATCTTCTAAGCTGCACTCAACTTTAGATTTACTAAACAAACTATTGAAGGATCAGTCTGAAACTTAATATTTGACAGGTTCTGATGGACTGAAATTCTTCTTCCTCACCACACGATATCCTCTATATCAGGCGATCATGAACTTTCATTATTCAGAGCACTTTAAATTCCTCTTATTGAATGTGACATTTAACAGCAGCCATAGATTAGAAGTCCTGTCTGAAATAATCCTCTGTTTCCTCCCGCACAGATGAATGCTCCGAGTTTCTCTGTATTTAGCATTAAGATTTCAGACCGGTGTGATTCACCATCTTTATTTTGCGTCATCACCGACAGCTGTGGTGTCTCACACCTGTCTCTCAGTCTGGTGCTGAGGATTGGTGTGATACATCTGGAATATTAACAGAGCAAAAATGAACTCCAAGCTTCTACCGGTCTGTGCTTTCACATCCAGATAACAAAGAACCCACCCTTCACAAGATGCACCTTTTAAGATACAAAAAAATGAGTAATCTTATCAGTATCAGCAATCAGAGCCAGGTTTGTATAGGTTATCAACACTGGCTGAAAGAAATCCTTCTTCTGCATCTCTGATTTGTTTTATTTTAGTATAACCACCCAACCACAGCAGTGCATAACCAGCACAGGCATGGGGACGTTAACCTGCAAGGAGGACCAAATGATGATCTGCTAACTTTAGCCACACTCAGCAAACCAATTTGACATTGTCTACATGCAGACTTTATGATCCTGTGTTAGGCTGAGTTACACTTTGTTGTGTATCCTTACTTTTAGACTAGTTGGTAAGTCAGAATTTGAATTTCTGGATAAATAGCTAGATAATAAGTGGCTTTTTAACATCCCTAGTTTTTCTAAATTGGACACAAATTGTTGTAAAGGTCAGTCAAAGGTAAAGTGAGGACCTGATTGAGGAATACAAGCTCTCTTTTATTATGAAGAGTAAAGGAAAATGGAAGAATTCAAACCCTCCTAAGAGCATTTTAAATGGAGATAGAGGCTTCAAATTCAATTTAATTAGCATCTTCAGTCAGTTTAAAAGTGTAGGAAAAACATTTCACCCCACATCTTTATTTATACAGCGCAAAATCCCAACAAATGTTCTCCTCAGACTCTTTCCAAACAGAGCAGGTCTAGACCGTACTCTATGTTCTGTTATTAACAAAGATCCAACAGGACTCAGTCTGATCTCATCTTAATCCACCATGAGCAGAGCACTTTGCAGCATTTAGCAAGTTACAGTGGAAAGGACAAACTTCCTTTAACAGGCAGAAACCTCCAGCAGGACCAGACTCATGTTAGACACACATCTGCTGAGACCGTGTTGGAAAGAGATTAAGATTAAGCAGCATATTAAAGCATGACTTGTAGCATGAACCCTGTGAGAGGTCTTCTCGGTGTGTCGGTCTAAGAGGGAATGAAGTTGGGGGACGGAGAAAGACTCCCCAATAGATTCACAGACTCAAAACAAGATGTTTGATTCCGGTGTCAGGTGTCTTGTCGGCCATTTTTTATTTTTGTTTGTTTGTGATTATGATGTCTGGAGCTTCATATGTGATATATTTAGCCTCAGGTCTTCCTCCATGTTTCCATCAGTTTCTCACAGTGTGTGTCTGTTTCAGACGTCATGTGTTGTGTCTTTTCTCCCCCTGCAGAGCAGCAAGAACTGGCGGGCTGCGGTGGATCTGACGGGCCGGCTGCTGACAGCTCACGGTCAGGGATATGGGAAAGCTGGCCAACCAACCTCCCACACCACCGACTCACTGCAGGTAAGACACCAGGGATTTTCTATCTGTGCATCGCTCCATTCATCTGAGTGTTTGTGGGCATTGGAAGCTGAAGCCAAGAATCTTCTTCTACAGATTAATCCAATGATTTCCAAACACCACCTTCACATTAATGGATAAGCTTTAGTTTGTTCTGTTGTTTTTTTGTGCTATCCTTTCTACATGATTTGCACGTTCCCATGCCGTGTTTGTGAAGCTCTATTCAAAGATGGATGGCAGCATAAGCTCATTAGGAAGGCCACCCCTGTGTTCAGCTCTGTGCATGAGGCTTAAAATAAATCGACCATGTCGTTGGCTTGTGTTACATTTTACCATTTATGTTACTTCCTTGAATACACTGGTGCAAAGTTCAGGTTTTAAATGTGTTAAAGAAACATTTAGAAAGTTTTCCTCCTTTAAAAGGCCAAACTGCAGCCGAAAGGTCAACGGTAGTATCACCAGAGCATTATGCATCATAACAAGACTCTGTTAACCTTAAGCACTGTACTAAATCTCACAGTCTGCAAGTTCCTCACAGAATAACATCGATATGAACAACCGCACAGTTAGAGTCGACTCTGTGGTCATCTTAAAAAACAGCAGATGGCTCGCATGGCTGAGGTCACAACTCAAACTTTATACATTTTCTCTCTCCCTAAATTCAACACTACGGAGACTTAATATTGCCAATGACTCAAAACATAAAACACAACATTTAATTATATAAAAATTGCTCACAGAGAGTCATAATCATGCAACAAAAACTCATAATAATGTGATTGGTCCAAATTTATTAAAATGCCATAACTGTGTGATGAATAATCATAATAATAAAATAAAAACTCTTGTATTTATCAAAAATAAATTCATATATTATGAGTTAAAACGCAATAAAGTTGTATTTGGGTTGAAAAAAAGTCAAAGGCAATACTTTCTGCACATTTTTTGTCCTGAAGCTCTCCAAGTTCATCAGGACAGCACAGGTCAGGTTAGTGTTTTTTGAGGTGGCATCAGTGCTGCTCAGGTGCTTCTGCTTCCTTCCATGTCTCCATGTCCATCGCCTCCTCAGTCACTTCAGGGTACACCAGCATACGTCTGGGTGTCCATCCAACTGTGTATGTGCTGCCAAAACCCCCTGAGAATGCACACAACATGGTCCTGGAACAGCCTGAGCCCTGCAGATGTTGAGAAGCTCTGCAACGTTTACATACTGTACTTTTTTTTCTAATTCCTTAAAAAAAAATGTTTTATTTAAGATAAAAATATTTTTGCAATCACAATGAATACTCAAAAATTGCAGCTCCATTGTGGCGTTTCTTAATAATAATAATAAATCTATGAAAAACATGATAAATATTCGATCACATTAACGGCAGAATGTTTGAATTTTAAGTAACTGGTTTGTTTACTGAAGCTTCAGTGCTGCTGTGACCAAAGAGATAAGAAAATGTGTTCGGTTTATATTTAATGTTTGTGTTTGAAATATTTGATTAATACTTTATAACAAACACAGGGAGTTGTGTGTGTTTTTCTGTGTGTGTGTGTGTGTGTGTGTGTGTTCCAGCTGTGGTTTGTGCGGCTTGGCCTCCTCACCAAACTGAACCTGCACCAAAACGCCGAGCTGGAGATTGAGCCCTTCGGCAACCTGGACCAACCAGACCTCTACTATGAGTACTACCCCACTGTGTACCCTGGGAGAAGAGGTACACACACCAACACACTCACACACACACACACACACACACACACACACACACACACACACTCAGCCCTTTAAGTCATCATTACTGACTTCCTTCTTTACGTGGAGAAATTGATCAGAGAAAGTTTATAATCCAGGCTCATTGTAAAAATCATGCCTCTGTTTTATATTTCATGTCTCCGTCAGCAGCTCGATGCGTCTCTGTTCGTTCTCTCTGTTCGTTCTCTCTGCGTTCTCTCTGCATTCTCTCTGCGTTCTCTGTGCGTTCTCTGTCTGTTCTCTTTGCATTCTCTCTGCGTTCTCTCTGCGTTCTCTCTGTGCATTCTCTCTGTGCGTTCTCTCTGTGCGTTCTCTCTGTGCGTTCTCTCTGCATTCTCTGTGCGTTCTCTGTGTGTTCTCTTTGTGTTCTCTTTGTGTTCTCTCTGCGTTCTCTCTGCGTTCTCTCTGTGTTCTCTCTGTGTTCTCTTTGTGTTCTCTCTGCGTTCTCTCTGTGTTCTCTCTGCGTTCTCTCTGCGTTCTCTCTGTGCGTTCTCTCTGCGTTCTCTCTGCATTCTCTGTGCGTTCTCTTTGCGTTCTCTGTCTGTTCTCTTTGCGTTCTCTCTGCGTTCTCTGTGTGTTCTCTCTGCGTTCTCTCTGTGCGTTCTCTGTGCGTTCTCTGTGCGTTCTCTGTGCGTTCTCTCTGGGTTCTCTCTCTGTGTTCTCTGTCCGTTCTCTCTGTGTTCTCTCTGTGCGTTCTCTCTGCGTTCTCTGTCCGTTCTCTCTGTGTGTTCTCTCTGCGTTCTCTCTGCGTTCTCTCTCTGCGTTCTCTGTCCGTTCTCTCTGTGTGTTCTCTCTGCGTTCTCTCTGCGTTCTCTCTCTGCGTTCTCTGTGAGTTCTCTCTGCGTTCTCTCTGTGTGTTCTCTCTGCGTTCTCTCTCTGAGTTCTCTGTGCGTTCTCTGTGCGTTCTCTCTGCGTTCTCTCTGTGCGTTCTCTCTGTGCGTTCTCTCTGCATTCTCTGTGCGTTCTCTCTGCGTTCTCTGTCCGTTCTCTCTGTGTGTTCTCTCTGCGTTCTCTCTGCGTTCTCTCTCTGCGTTCTCTGTGAGTTCTCTCTGCGTTCTCTCTGTGTTCTCTCTGCGTTCTCTCTCTGAGTTCTCTCTGCGTTCTCTGTCTGTTCTCTTTGTGTTCTCTCTGCGTTCTCTCTGCGTTCTCTCTGCGTTCTCTGTCTGTTCTTTGTGTTCTCTCTGCGTTCTCTCTGCGTTCTCTCTGCATTCTCTCTGCGTTCTCTCTCTGTGTTCTCTGTGCGTTCTCTCTGCGTTCTCTCTCTGCGTTCTCTCTGCGTTCTCTGTGAGCTCTTACTGAAGGTTGATTCCCAGTATTCATGGTCGTGCTGAAATCAGCTCTGAAAGTTTTTTTGAATGTGATATTAGCGCGCTCTTCTGCAGGATTTTGCATTTTACCCACGTTATTTTACAGATCCACTCACATACCAGCACTGTCCTATTAAATATTCAAAGGAAAGTTTGTGCCAGGAGCTTGATATCAGACTGTATCGTCGAGGAGCTCCAACAACTCCACTTGTCTCCTGCAGTTCTTTGGTTTTGTTTTCCCTCTTTTTACACTGCATGAATTGCTCTCTAATGTATTCCCATTACTTTGGATCTGCTTCGCCCCTCGGGCTACCACAGTGAAGGCAGTAGCAGAGACACAGCTGCATGCACACGCACACACACCACACACACTTGTTCTTGAAGCTGCACTGCATAGCCTTTTAAAGAGAGCACCGATTGACTTTCCATTGCTCAATTTAAACGCTCGGTGCCCTGCTAGGTGCTCGCAGACAAACTGGCACGAGTTGTGTAGTTTGGCATCAGGAGTCGAACATTTCTCCAGCCCAACGCTTACATCGACTATCTATTACTCATGATCGCACTCTTTGAACGCCTTAAGAGACGGCTGCCCATGTATCACACTCCCAAGTATTAGGATTGACTGAGCGCTCAAGAAGGAATCGATGTTTATCAGTTATTCATTTGTTTTCCGAAATGAAAATTTGAGTCCAATTTAGACTCTGAAATATTGAGACCTGAAAGCCACCGACCCAATGAGCAGCACACTTTAATGTCCTGGCTGAAGCTGCGTCTTTACGCTGTCACATCAGGTTGGTTATCAAAAATCACAGAGACTCACCAGTCCTCTCACAGGTCAAATAAAACAAACCTGTGGTCAAAGCTAACCGTCCCATCGTCTTTAAAAGGCATCCTTGGTTAAATTATTCTCTCAGCTGGACATCAGATCGTTACTGCATCTTTAAATCTGCAATTTTGCTCCTAAAAAAGTCAGTCAGGTGTTCTAAAGTCAGCCCAACACAAAAGGATTTTTTAAAATTATCTCTGGACATTTCAAAATCAGGATTACAATACATTACATATCACATTACTGGTTTCACGATATGATTTTATTACAATACGATTTTCCAGTTTTTAGAATTTTGATTCCTTTATTTAAATTTTCTGACGATAAAGATGCCAAATATATTTTACCCTTGTGCTTTCTTTATATATTTAAGTAGTCTTTTACAAATTTGGGATTAGTTACTTAAAAAATGTTGCACTGAAAAAGTCTTGCAAACAGATCTTTACTTGAAATGTTTATATAAGAGAGTCCAAGGATTTTAATGCGTTATGAAAATAGGTGCAGTCTATGTTTCCAGCATTAAAGCACAGAAAGCTTTTAAAAACCAACTTCATTTTCTCAACAATTGACTTCATGTTTCGCTTTGTTCGGCAACGTAAGAGAAGTGCTGGTCACGTGTTTCTGCACAGTGTTGTTCTTCTGTTTGTAGAACCATTAAAGCAATGAGAGGCGTTCAAACACCATAGTGTTAATATGGTGTGCAGTTAATGTGAGAGAGTTCTGATGACTCACTGATGTTCAGGGATTCCTGGTTAATGCAATGGCATTTGCACTTTTCAGGAGGTCCAGTTTGGTTACGTTCTTAGGACAACCCTTTCGATCTAAGTCTTTCTTTGACCTTTGATAACATCCCAAGGTCTGCACACTCGTAAATAGTGCTCTGCTGGCCTTTGTGGCTCTGTATGCTCAGCTCATAGGTGGTAACTCAAATTCAAAGCACTTAATTGATGTTTTAATTCCATTTGACACTAAGTGATTTTTCCTTTACTCATCAACTGAGCCATCTGCAAGTTTTAAAGTGAAATGAATCCCTCAAAAGCCACAGTGCTAGCAGGAAGCAAGTGCCGCTTAACTACAGTGAACAAAAAGGGACTTCTTCTTCTTCTTTCTTTAGTGCAGGTTGCAACCAGCATTAAGGTGCATTACTGCCCTCTACTGTATTGGAGTGTGAACCAGAGTAAACACAAAGGCACAAAAGTAGATTACAAAACTAGCACACCACTAGAAAAACATTAGCACCTCGCATTAACGCTGACAGTCCTTAATAAAAGCAACTCCTATTGGTAGTTATTTATCTGATTCAAGTTTTATTATCATCAGTCTAGATGGACAGATTGTAAGATAAATATATGGATGCATATAGACGGATGGATGGATGGACTGAATGATTAAAAGGTGTAGATTTACGAGTTGTTTCCTTTCAGTTGTGGACACTTTAAAGGTTTTTTAAAAGACTACCACGAGAGACGAAGAGTGAAGCCACGAGAGAGCGCTGTCCAGACAGCGTTAAGATGGAAAGCGGGCAGTAATTGAAGCGCTGTGGTAAACGTGGGGGAAGAGTGTGTACTCGCTACACTTGATGGCAAAGATTAAAAAAAACTCGATGTAGATAAAGTGAGATAGAAATCTAGATTCAGCAGCTAAAGATGGACCAGCTCGCTGAGCTTCAGATCTGATGACAATATCAAAGAGACCCTGATCAAAGCCTGGGGACTCACCTGAATATAGGCTTCTCCTTTTGGGAAATGTGTGTGTGTATCTTTGTGTGTGTGTGTCTGTGTGTGTGTGACAGTGTGAATGATGCTCAGGCAGAGAGACAGAGGGATGAGGCAGGGAGATGAGTGATGGAGCTGTGCAGAGAGAGAGAGAGAGGGAGAGAGATGAGAGGGTTTAATAAGCAGCCATACGTAGCTCAATGCCATCTGTAGGTTCCTGCCTTCAGGGCTGTGTGCAGTCTGTGTGTGGGCGGATGGGTTTATATTCTCATCTCGCACTCTGTGTCTCTCTGTCTCACTACGCCTTCCTTTTCTCTTTTTTTCCCTCTCTCTCTTTCTCTCCTGCTATGTCCTCATCCCACCCTGTTTCTTATTTTCCCCCTTTTCCCCTCACACATTTCTCCCCCTCCATCCCTCCCTCCCTCCCTCCCTCCTTCTCCTCTTCCTCCTCCCATCCAGGCTCCATGGTGCCGTTCTCCATGCGGCTGCTGCATGCCGAGCTCCCACAGTACCTGGCCAAGCCCCAGGAGGCTCTGGACCGCCTGCACACTCTGAAAACCGTCTGCCTCGCTGTGAGCGCGCACACACACACATCCACACAAACAGCCTCTGGATGAACATAAAGATATGCATACTCTGTAGTATTCGCACAATAAAAACTACACACCCACACAGAAGCACATTAGCCATACAAATCCTTAAGCCCACCTGTGTAAACAGCCAAATATGAATGGATTTTAGAGGGAATATGCAGATTCTAATACAAACAGATAAAAAGCCTTCAGCTCTGGCAGTGAAGCAACTTCCTCCTTATGAAGTTTCCACCTCCCCGCTCCCCTCCCTCACACCCCTCCCTCATTAACAGATCCTGGAGAACTTGGAGAAAGGCTTGGCTGAGGATGGCAGCATGATCACCTTAACACAGGAGAACAGGCAAGGTAAGCGCGCACACACACACACACACACACACTCACTTATGCACACAGACGCTTGGCTACAGACCTGGCCCCGGTCCCAGACTGCATCACACTGAGGAAGGAGAGTGAGGTCATGAGCCCCAGTGGGTAACACACACACACACACACACACACACACTAACACACAAACACACACGAGCACTGAGGTACACCTGGTGCAGGATTGCAGCATACCTCGGCCACACATACACACACTCCCAACCACACAAACTCCACCAATGCGGTGCTCTAAAAGTGTTTAGCACCTCAGTGCTTCTGTACTCGCTCTGAATATCAAACGGTCTCTCCAGCCCTTCACGCCAAGCAGATCAATACGGATCAATCCCATCCAATCCACTCACATCTGCACAAGTGTGCTGGGGAAACAGGCAGGCACCTTCATCTGAAAATTCACCACTTTTAGGGAGACACACCTCCACACACACCGATGTAAATAGACTTCATTTATTCTTCTTTTCTCTTGTCTCACACGGCAACGTTCCTCCGATCGATGCAGCGTTCTCTGAGTCCTGTGATGACTAATTTAGCAACTTTTACAGAGGTTGTGTCAGGTTTTCTCTTGTTAAAAGCAACTAGAAGCCATTTAATCAGCTAATTCAGGGCGATGCACAACAACAAGCCACTTGGCGAAGTTGAGCTAAATGCACCAAGACACTTGCTTATAATTGGGGGAAACTGGCAGGGTGAGGCGTGTGCGGATTTATGCGTGAGGGTGCCGCGCTTCTGCTAGTTTCTCCCCCTTCAGAAAGCAGCGTAATAGCCGTGCCCTCTGTCTCTCCTCTCTCTGCCCACGCAGACAGTCGACAGTCAATAACGCAGGGGCCTTGCCTTCACACATCAGACCCCAACTGAGTGATTAGCTCCTCTCCCCAACACACACAGGCTCACACACACACACACACACGCGAACATGTGTGCAGCAATGAATACTAATAGGCCTGCAGACTCGCTCTTCCACAGGGCGCTGTGTCTGAGGAAAGAGGAGTGTGCCGCAGTGTCTTCCTCACCACCTCGCCTTAAAATAAACCTGCGAGGAGGCGGCGGCGGCGAGGGGGGAGAAGGGGGGTAATGAGAGCAATGAAGCAATGAAAACGATGATGGAAGAGAGAGGGGGGGGAAAGAGGGAGGGCGTCAGGGGGATGCCCCAAAAACCTTTAAAAAAAAGTAACCCTGCTGTCCGTTTGTCTTCTTCTTCTTCTCTCCCTGTTTGCAGTGTCTCTCAAGCTGTGGCGGTCTCGCCTCAGCCGGGTCATGTACTCCATGGCCAACTGTCTGCTGCTCATGAAGGTATGTGCATGTGTGCGTGTGTGTGTATGTGTGTGTGTGCGTGTGTGTGTCTGCTCAGGTTTGTGTGTCATTCGCGGTGTGTTGGAGAGGATGTGTCCCTGTGTGCCTGTCTGGATGTGCGTCTGTGGGAGGGTGTGCTTCTCTGTATGTGTGTGTGTGTGCGTGTGTTTGTGTGTGAGAGAGAGACTCTGAGATCTCTGATGCCAGCCTGGTGGAGGATTCACAGTGAAATCCCCCCAGACTGACCACTAATTGGATTCTTGGTCAGTGAGAGAGAGACGGAGAGAGAGTGAGCGAGAGGGTGAGGTGAAGGCTCGGATCAGACGGTGGAGAGAGCCACAGTGCCACCTACTGGTGAGAGCTGAGATTACAGCCGTGTATAATTGCATTGGCTCTCAATGAGAAGCAGCTTTTATAGGACAGGTATTCATGCAGGTACTCTGTGTACAGACACAAACACAGACAAAGGTAACACAAGCTATTAGAAATGAGAATGCTGTGAAAAGGCTCATAGATATAATTAATGTAATGGTGCAGTGAGGAGGGCAGAGGTGCTGGATTTAACGTGGTTATGCATTCAACTCCTGTATGTTCAAAGATTTATAGCATTTGCAATCAATTTCAGCATCTCAAACTCACCTTTAACGCACGTTACCTATGTTGGAGCACCTTGCAACGAATCATAAATACAGCACATCGTGCTTCTTAAATTTAGTGATGCACAGATCCAACTCTTTAAGTCCCGAGACGATCTGATCAATAATAATGATAATAATAATTTATTTGTAGAGCACTTTTCAAAAACCAAGTTACAAAGTGCTTCACATGAGCAGCAAAATAAAACAGGCAGTTCATAAAATCAACAAGTCAAGATAAAGACATAAACGGTTCAAAGGTTCAAAGGTTTTTATTGTCAATTTTCACTGTATATACGAGACATACAGGAAAAACGAGATGCTGTTTCTCTCTTCCAGCTTTTAAATATCTAAAATTTAAATATAAAATACAATAAAATATAATAAAATACAGTTTTAAAACATATTTTAAAAGACATAAAATTCCCCTAAAAGAACTCTAAAGGAATACAATTGTTTTAAAATATACTTCTTAAGATGGTCGGTTGAAATAAAATAAAATAAAATAAAATAAAATTCAGATAAATCAGGAAAGGCTCTGGGACAAAAGTATGTTTAGAGCTCACTGACTCAGCAGACCTGATCTCCTCGGGCAGATGGTTCCAAAGTGTCAGACCCCTCACTGCAGCGTAGCTTTAAATTTCAGCTTTAAATAACTTCCTCCATGTTAGGATGAGACTGGGGATTACTGTCATCAGGCTCTTCTAACTTTGTAAAAAGCAATTCACATCTATTCATATATATTTCCACTACCAGTCAAAAGTTTGGAGACACCTTCTCATTCAATGGTTTTTATTTATTTTAATAATTTTCAGCATTGTAGATTAATACTGAAGACACCAAAACTATGAAATAATCTGGATTACAACAGTAGTCAAATAGGGCTATCCATTGTGTACTAACCCTACCTCTGAACAACACAACTGATGGTCTCAAAAAGAAAGAAAAAAGAAAGAAAGGTACTTTATTAATCCCCAGGGGGCAAATTCAATTTTTTTCACTCATGCTTTTTTGGACATGTTACACATACAGTTTTTTTTGGTATATACATACAAATGCACATACATGCAGTTAACATGCTTAGGGAGAGTCATATGTCATATGTCAGAGTGAGGATACTGCCATCAACCAGCGCACCCAGAGCAGTAGGGGGTTCGGTGCCTTGCTCAAGGGCAACCAGCACCTCTCCAGCCACCAGTCCACTTGCCAAACTTCGTTCATACTGGGACTCGAACCGGCGACCCTTCGGTTCCCAATCGGCGACCCTTCGGTTCCCAAGCCAAGTCCCTATGGACTGAGCTACTGCTGCCCCTACACATTAAGAAGGCAAGTCCTTCTACAAATGAACTCTTGACAAGGCTCATGTTAATTAGAAACCATTCCAGGAGACCACTTCATGAAGCAGACTCAGAGAATACCAAGAGTGTGCAAAGCTGTCCTGAAGGAAAAAGGGGGCTACTTTACAGAATCTAAAATATAAAACGTATTCTGCTTTGTTTAACACTTTTTGTAAATTAAATAATTCCCTATATGTTCTTTCATAGTTTTGATGTCTTCAGTATTAATCTACAGTGTTTCAAATAATTAGAATAAATACAAACCCTTGAATGAGAAGGTGTTTCAAAACTTTGGACTGGTAGTGTATGTGATGGTAAACTGTATTCCAAGAGTTCAACCAGGGTACAGAATCCCAGGCGTTCCTCATCCCATCACAAGCTTCCTCACGTCTTTGCAACACAGCCACCAAATGAAACATGAGATGTGCACGTATTGAAAGTTGTTGGCGTAGCAAGTGTAGTTAGATTTCTGCATGCTACATTTGGACATTTGGTCTCTTCCCTGCAAAATAGACAGATCTACAGATGTGCTGATGACGTAGTTCACACACGTGGTTGTTGTAAACACTGAATGGATCGGCTCTTTGTCACTGATACCAGATCTAGCTCCGAGTCTAGTCTGAATCTGATACCAGGATCAACTCAATGCATCCCTAAAGTGCATCATAATGAACATAACCTGTTCTGTTTTTGAAGTTCGACACACTGTACGCTTGCACACTGTAGCTGTTGAGTCTAGTTTCGTAGTTTCAAACACAACTTGTGCAAACTTTCCCGCTCATTAAGACAAAAGCTACAGCACAAGTCCTGTGCTTGGTTCCAACCTGGTCCACACTCTCTCTCTACCCACACACACACGCACACACCTCGCTGACCTCTCTCGGTCGTCGTACTCAGCAGTGCGGTCGCCATGTGAGTGATGTGAAGCAGTGCAGCGTGGAGGTGGGAGGAGGGTCACATCGCCCTGCTAATACTCCATATGTTTGATTAATGCCCTCTCTCTGTTCACGCCTCAGCTTTGCTCCTCTTTACCTCGCTCGCCCTCCACCTGTCTCCACCTCCTACAGTTCACCCAGCTTTACCTCACTCACCTCTAACTAGTGGATTACTTTACCTTCCTCTGCTCTTCTTCTTGTTAACTCTCTCTCCCTCTCTCTTCCTCTCTCTCTCTCTCCCTCCCTCCCTCCCTCCCTCTCTCTCTCTCTCTCTCTCTCAGGACTATGTTCTGGCTGTGGAGACGTATCACTCCACCATCCAGTATGAACCCCAGCAGAGAGTGCAGCTGCTCAGCGGCATAGGACGCATCTTCCTCCAGGTCTGCACACACACACACACACACACACACACACACACACACAAACACACACACACACACACACACACACACACACACACACACACACACACACACAAACACACACACACACACACACACACACACACACACACACACACACACACACACACACACATATGCTCTACGGATACATGATGACACACTGATTCCCAACACGCACACACACAGCTTCCTCCACCCTTCAGAAATCACCCAATTTTCAGCTAATCGCCCGATTCAGCACCTCACACTTCAAGGTACTTCATCAGATTGATCTTTTTAAGATCCTCACATATTTCCTTGAAACAGTCCTGAATGAAGGTTTGCAACTTTGCTTCAAATGTTCACATCAGCAAATCACAAAGTGCAGGGTCAGTGTTTGCTGTGGGGGGTGAAAAGTTCAGTGAAGATAAAGAAAGGCGGGGCAGAGTTAAGATTTCTAGGTTTAAAAGATGATTTGTGTGATACTATGGTTTAATAGTATCATGCTGATATTTTCCCTTTGCATTTTACTTGAGTGGTGTTTGTTAATATATTTAAACCTGCTACTCTAGCGCCCTGTTTATGGCAGACATCATCAAAAATATGTGAATGCATTTACAACAGAAGCAGCATTTTGCACTGCGTCTATGTTCAGTTACAGCTCATAAGACTTATGAGACTTTTAAAAGTAAATGAAAAACCTATCTGGCTTTCTTTTTATTCATGTTTATTTTATTTTTTTTAAGTTATATTTTTGGCCTTTTTGCCTTTATTTGATAGGACAGCTGAAGAGAGACAGGAAATGTGGGGGGTAGAGAGTTGGGGAAGACTGGCCGGGAATAGAGCCGGCGACACCTGCGACGAGGGCTGTGGCCTCTGTATGTGGGGCGCTTAGACCGCTAGGCCACCAGTGCCCCTTATTTATCATTTTAATTTCACTTTATGTTTATTTAAATATTCTATTGTTTTATTTCTTTTTGATTCTTTATTTTTTTTATTGAATTACTATTTGTATTGATATTTTTAGCGTTCTTTATAAATCTTACAACAAAAGCAGCATTTTGCAATGCGTCTGTGTTGAGTCACAGCTCATAAGACTTTTGAGACTTTTAAAAGTAATATAACATCTTTAAATTCATCACTTAAATATACCTTTATTTTAACTTTAATATTCTATTCTTTTTTTATTTTTAACTCTTCAATTTTCATTATTTAATTCCTATTTTTATTGATATTTTTAGCGGTTTTTATTTATCTTAGAATGTTTTTGTTTTATCTTTTATTTACTTATTTATTAACTCTCTCTCTCTTTGTTTTTTAATTATATTTATTTTATTGCAATTGTGTGCTTAAGTCTCTACTACTAAATCCATTTCTGTTTTAAGTTTAGTCATTATATATAAGATTTTTATATCCTGACTTTAGTTCTGTACTCAAAGATCAGAGCATTGATTCAGTTTTCTCTCTTTTTAAAAATCATTTTATTAAATAATTCTAAAGTCTTGTTTCTTAATTTTTTGTTCCATCATTAGAGAAATATTTGTGTTATCTCCATTATTCTCTCTCCTAATGTTCCTGTTTGTATTCTTTGCTGATGATATAAGTTAGCTTCCCCAGGGGCATCACACAATCCGACCTAATTCATGAATGCTGTACAACACACACACACACACACAAACACACACACACACACACACACACACACACACACACACACACACACACACGTACGTGGATCAGCTAATGTGTCGCTGCTTTGTTCTCGTCCAGATCGGAGACGTTAAAACAGCAGAGCGGTATTTCCAGGATGTGGAGAAAACCTGGCAGATGAAAGGGAGCCAGCCGAGTCACACCACATGCGTGCTGATGAACAGGTACGTGTGTGTGTGTTTGTCATGTACTTCGCACCTTCATACAGCATGCGTGCGTGTGTGTATGTGTGTGTGTGTGTGTGTTCAGGATATCGTTGCTCCATGATAGCGGTGCTTCCTTCGGGGCCTTTTGCAGGTTTGAACTTCCTCCTGGTGTGTGTGTGTGTGTGTTTGTGTGTGTTTGTGTGTGTTTGTGTGTGTGTGTGTGTGTGTGTGTGTGTGTGTGTGTGTGTGTGTGTGTGTGTGTGTGTGTGTGTGTGTGTGTGTGTGTGTGTGTGTGTGTGTGTGTGTGTGTGTGTGTGTGTGTGTTTTAGCGCAGGAGGTCACACCTGTGCAGCTCCGGCCTGAGGGGAAGTTAAGTATGAGACATAGCTGAGGTGACAACCTGTCTCCCTCACGCTGAGTGTGTCGATGCTCGCTTTGAAAAGCTGATGATTGATGTCATCATAGAGTCACGGCTGCTGGTTTTTGTGATCAGCTAAAGGAAAAATGTTAAAAAAGATGGGGGGAAATGTTTTTTTTTTATCTATCAGCAACACCGTTTATTCTGTCCTCTGAAACCAAAAAGGCAGAGAGAGATCTGTGCAGTATTTATTCCTGAATGAAGACTACATTTCCCATGAGCACCGTCACCCTCTGTGATAAAGATGTGTCTCATCTTTTTAATCTTCTTTGCTCGTGATGATTTGCAACTATGTCTAAACTTCATAAACTCTGATTTGTCACTGCTAGCTTAAAAACAGGCGAGCAGACGTCGTCATTCCACGTACTTTGTGGACGAACAGCAGCTTGATTTCTCATTGCAAACAAACCAGATAATCGCTGCACAGGTTTGTTGTGATGAGAAAGCCGGGGACGACAAGACTCTTTATTGTGTTTAGGTGGGCTCTGATTTGCAGCTAGATTTATTCAAACCAGAGTAATCGGCTGAAGGAATGAAGCAGATTGGGGGCCACGGCTGCAGCTGCTCCCCTGCAATGCATCCAGTGGAACATGTAGGCGCAGTGATTGGACGTCCAAGTAAAGCATGGCAGGAGATTGCATATAAGTGAAATCTTATGTCCAGAGTAAGGAACTAACAGCTTTGTGTCAGCTGTTTGTGTTTGTCCCTTCCATGTTCAAACAAAACATCCCGTCTGTGCAGAAAGACAGCTGCAGGAAGTCGTAGTTTTTCCAGTTTAGTGAGGAAAATCTAGTCCAGCCTGCATGGAATCAGAGAGCAGGGCCTTGAGTTTAATAAGACATGTTCACAATAACTTAAAGACGTGTTTGCTTGTGCAGCTAATTTTGTTTTCCAGGAGTTTTCCTCCCTTGTTTCATTGTGATCGCTGTAAATGTAAAGACTGAGTGTGTGTTTGTTTATTTTCAGAGCCTTTGTCTACCTCAGTCAGAACAACTACACTGAAGCTCACGGGTCCTTCGCTGAAGTCTTGAAAATTGACCCCAAGAACCCTGTGGTAAGCTTCCATATTTCCACTGTAGTATTTATAAAGCAGGAAAGGCTGGAAATCAAGTATTTTAAATTAAAGAAGCATGCATTTACACCCTGCATGTGCACATTTTACTGTCAGATGAAGCTCAAGCTAGCTTCGATTAGTTGGTGTATTTTATGCGCTTTGTCTTTATGTGCTTTGGGCTCAGATGGTGAGTAAACACAAGCAGCAACCTCAGTGTAGAAAAATGATCATGCAATTTGTCGTAGCTGTTGCAGAAGCTTGCAAAAGTTCGGTTGTAAGTGTTTCTAATAAGGTGACTGGCATCGTTTGGCTCCAAAAAAGCCTCTTCAGGAACCAAAAACTCACTAAAACTGCAGCTAAGTTTAAAATGTTGTTTTCATATCCTCAACCTTTCCTTCCCTCCCTCCGTCCCCTCTCAGGCTAACAACAACGCCGCGGTGTGTTTGCTGTATCTCGGCCGGCTGAAGGAGTCCCTGGGTCAGCTGGAGGGTCTGGTGCAGCAGGACCCGGCCCTCTACCTCCACGAGAGCGTCCTCTTCAACCTGACCACCATGTACGAGCTGGAGTCGTCCCGCAGCACGCAGAAGAAGCAGGCGCTGCTGGAGGCCGTGGCCTGCCGGGAGGGCGACAGCTTCAACACGCAGTGTCTTAAACTGGTGTGAGAGGCAAGAGCATGAACTGGAAGATAACACACACACAACACACACACACACACACACACACATCCTCCCCCTGTGTGAAAGGGAATTAAAGCCCAGACGTGAGATCTGTAGAGGGAAAAAGTGAATGTGTACTGCTTGGTTTAGCTTCCAAAAATCATGTCAATTTTCATCTTTAGGATTACTCTTTTAGATTGATGTGGAGGACCAAACAGAGGTGCACATTTCTCTTTGTGTCAGCACATTGAGGACTTCCTGTCCCCGTGAAGAGAGACCTGATAAAGACACAACAGGAACACACACTAGAGGTCACCCACAGGACATGTCTACTAAAGTCCAGTTTTATTTATCAGATTTACGGGATCGTTTGACCCTCATGGAAATTCCCAAACTAGAAGATCGAAGCTGCTCTCATGTCTGCACCGGAAACATGAAGCTGTAAGGACGGTTAGCTTTATTTAGCATCACGAATGGAAACAGGGAATGAGTCAGAGTTGCTCTAACTTAACAAAAAGACGATGAGATGATCAGCAGGCAGCTAGAATATTCAGCAGAAACAGAGAAGCAGTCTGGTGTCCTTTTATTTTAGTTTATTTTTAATGTTTCTCTGGAGATATTTCAGTTAAAGAAACTACTTTTGACATTTTTAATTCAGACATTACAATAGGACCTCCTGCAGAAGAATAAGGGACGATTCAGAGCTCCACCAGGAGAGGTTTTTAACTCTATGTGAGCATTCATGATCATGAGGGAGCTTCACTTTCTGCATGGGAGCTTTAAACTTTCATGCACATTTTTAATCCTGCAAAGATAAAGACGTGCAGGAGTCTTTTTCCTTCCAGTGAGAGCATATCAAGCATTACTTTACTAACCTCATCGTGCAGCCAACACTCTTCAATCTGCAAGTGAACCAACCAGCTGCAACTCCAGCTTCACAACGAGCGTGCAGACATGACAGTAGCTTCCTTTTTTTCTTTACATTAATGATGCAAAACGTAAATATAATCACAGAAAGTGTCGAACTCTTCCTCTAAAGATCATCAGACTAACTCTTGTGGGACGAGCGCTGGTTTTAAGGGAGTTTCAGGCTCACGCTGTGAGACCTGACCCGGGCATTAAGCTGAGCTTCAGTGTCGCTTTAAGACTAATACACTACCACACTTCCTCTGCACACACCTGTACACCTGTAAACCACTCCACTTCACCTGCACAGGTGACTATAACTCATGCAGTGAACAGATTAAGACGCGCTTCAGATTACATCACTTCCTGTCCTCTACACAGACTGTACATTTGTACATATCAGAAAGGCTGATTGTTTCCTGTTGAAATAATTATATCTAAATTAATGTCATTTTTAGTGATGCGTCCTCTTTGATTCTGTTTACAAACTGTGCTGATCATATTAATGTATATTATTATAAATAATTTGTTTTTATCTGAAATAAAAACTCTTTTAAATCTTCTCTGAGTGTCGGGAACGTTTAAAGAAAGCAGAACACGAAACAGACTGAGCTTTATAACCGCTTTATTTTCCATAGAACAAAAACTTTGACTTTTATTTGACTTATATTTAATAGCTGATCAGGAGAAGCTGCATAATTCATTTTTACAACATGCTGAAGAAGGTAAGGACACAGAGTAAGGCACTGCTGATTGTTCTGCTGGGAATCGATTATTCAAACCCTAAAAAAAGGTAAAAATATTCTTTAATTTCTGCTTTAAATTCAAAGTACAGAGTCTAAAAAAAAGGGAAGCATAATTAAATATTTCTAAGGTTTTATTAAAGCATTATCACCAGACAATAAAAGTTATTGCAAGTATTGTATGTTTCAAAATAAGCTGATTATCTCTACAAATGGAGCACCTTTTCAAATAAGGTGTGCACTTTCTACAGTAGCCCATAAGGGACAAAAAACATGAGCTTCAAAGCTTGAATTTGCACTTAAAAAGATTCTGCAGCTACATTAAGTTCAGCTGAATAAAAAGAGGAGGATGAAGTGGATTTGTCAGTTGGGTGCAATCTGGACTCTCACCACTAGGTGTCACTAAATCTCAAACACTGCCCCTTTAAGTTAAAGTAAAACTGGCATCAAAACTAAAGTCCTTTTTATTTGCTGTGTAGTATGTATGACACAAAACTAACGGTAGCTGCTAACGAGTGAAATGTGAAGTTTCCTTAAGTGTAAATTGGGATGAAATGAAGAAACCTGTAGCTTTCTATCTGAAACATCACCTCTGAAACTGTGGACGTGTCTGCTCAGCTACAGGACACCTTTAAATAATCTAGATTATTCTTTAAACCATCAGTGTTCATGTGGAACCTGCTCTTGCTCAGGATCCCTGCAGAGAAGACAGGTACTTCTGCCGGATCTCAAACTCGTCTGCAGGTCGGTTGTAAGCTTTCCACACCGGTTCCCCGACAAACAGCCTCATGGCTTTTGTGTACTCCTGAAGAACAAACAAACAAACAAACTTAAAGGGAAGATTTAGTTCTGCACCAGTATGAAACCACAGAGGAAAGCTGTTCATGTAGCTAGCTGGAAGCTAATGAACTGCTGCTGTTTGAGAGAGACAAAGGTCCAGTCTCCACACTCATGGACTTGAAGCCAGGTTTCTTGGAAGTGCATGTGTCCCTCTGTCACATCCTCGAGTGTGTGAGCTCTCTGCAAACTTTCCTGAGGGGCTAACTCAGA
The DNA here is from genome assembly GCF_009762535.1 of Notolabrus celidotus. NCBI lineage: Eukaryota > Metazoa > Chordata > Actinopteri > Labriformes > Labridae > Notolabrus > Notolabrus celidotus. The sequence goes on from NC_048293.1 coordinate 22,149,057, forward strand.
GTTCATGATGTGAGGGACACACACCTCTCTAATCTCATCTGTAAATGCAAACAAACTTCTGAATATTGAAGCTGTTTTCATTTAAGATTAGGTATATAACTAAATGTGAACAAAGAAAGCATGAAATACTTTATTGTTTTGTTCCTCAATGCAGTTTTATGACTTTAGATTGTATTTATTCCACGTTTTTAAAAGTGTTTTGTTCATTTTCACTCCGTCTCATCCCCTCATGGACTCCTGCATTCCTGCACTGCACATCAGACATTATTAGCCTCAGTGGGAGTTCAGTGCTGAGGTGTCAGGGTGGAGGTTATGCAGATATTTAGACAAATAAAGGAACTTTTGTGTGTTCAAAAAGTCTTTCTGACTTTAAGTTATTGAGCTGAGTGAAAAAAAAACCAAGATGTTAAAGTCGTAGCTGCTAAAGAGACCTTCAATGCTTCCTCTCTTATCACCTTTAGATGAGTAAGCACTCGGCATAATCCTCATAATGCATCAGTTAAAAATATATATACTTCAGATTGGCCACAGGCTGTCAGCAGCTAGGAAGTAGATTTGAATTTTAGATCACTGCCTGAAGAGAAACTGAAGTAAACTTTCCTTTAAATGAAAAACAAACAGAGTTTTGCATTCTCAGTTAAACATTACTGACGTCACACGGCTGCAACAGTGTGAGGAAACAGTGACACTCTAAACTCTGTGCATTCCTAAATCATATAAATGAGAATAACTTTCACATACGATGGTAAAATAAAAACTCATCTGTACATTTTGTTTGTATTCTGATGTAAAAACAAACCCATCGGGATGTCCTCTCAATATTTGCTCTACTTATTCCAATATTGTTCTTTTCTGCAGCTTCGCCTCCTCAGGCATCTTTTACTTTTCAGCTCCACTAATCCTGAGGTGCAAACACTCTCAGACATCCACAGTCGGTGTCACAGAACCTCCAAAGAGGCGTCCAGGATCCAGACTGTCTGGAGGGTTTGTATTACTTATAAGCTCCTGATTTCTGCATCTCTAAAAAGCAGAATCCTGCTTATATCAGAGTCTAGAGCTAATGTTAAGAAAATGAAGAGCAATAATGTAAGTTTTCAGCTTTTCAAGGGTGCTGAAGTCGTTCTTTTAAACATGTTTTCAGTGGTGAGGAATTAAATGATATCCAACAGCCAATCAGAATCAAGTATTCACTTTAACCACAGTGGAATAAACTGAAGTGATCTACGTACGGTCTCGTCGGGGGTGAAGCGGTGGTAGATGCCGGCCGGTAGAGTGATCAGGTCTCCTTTGGTCAGGAGGATGCGGATCCATCGTTCCTGCTTGTCCCTGACGTCAAAGTAGGCCCGGCCGTCCAGGATGTAACGGATCTCATCGTCCAGGTGAAGGTGCTCCGAGTATAAAACCTTCAACTGAGAGACACAAAGAGACAAACTGGGCTGATTACAAAACGTTGTAGAAGCTACAGGTCAGGAGATGCATTGATTGTGAAAATCAGGGAAATAAAAATGTAGCCTTTCTTTTTGCATCACTTCTTTGTTACTCTCTGAGACTGTTTTACAACTGAGCTGATGAATTTAGATTCTTGCAAATAATCTATCTTCTTAAAATGTCAATGCACTAAGAAGAAACTCCCACACTGAAGACTTTATCTTTCACATTTGACCATGGTAGGTAAAGGTATGATAGATTTTCTGCATGAAATTCAGAATCAAAGTAATAAAGATAAATAAATCATGCAGATAAACATCGGCTACAGATGTCAGCTGCATTCAAATTTTCATTTCTAACGCTCTGAGACTCTTTCAGCTCATTCTTCTGACTTAGAGTTATCATAGAGTTTGAAAGGTACGTGTTCTGCAGTGTTCTGCAGTGTTCTGCGGTTACCTTTGCTTCATAGTCAGGCAGTGTGTCCCTGTGGATCGTGATGGTGTCCATGAAGGAGTAGCCCTGCTCTTTACGGATCTTCTCCAGCTCTGGGTCGTTTTCGTAGATGTCGGCGTTCAGCTGCAACGACAGAGGAAAAAGCTCATGTGTGGAAAAACTGCATCGATATGATCTCTGAGGAATGAGTCAGCAGGCAGTGAAGATGAGCCTCTTTCTGTGTCTCTAAGTTGGGTTTAAAACAAACTGAAGCAGTCCACGCTTCTTCTCTTTTCTGTTAATTTTGGTGAATAAATACAAAACATTTAATGGTTGATTCCATCTGTTTAGTATGATTTAAAAAACTTTCAGGGTCAAACATAATCAGACTTCTTTCAGTCACACTGATAAAATAACTTTTTAAAAGTGAGCAGAATTGTTTTTTTATGTTATATAATCCAGATTATGTGTTGACAGCTGGTCCAAGAAATTTAATAACTTATTAACAGCATCGAGAGCAGTGTGTCATTGTGGATGGACAACTAGGACAACTATTTTTGACACACAAATCTTTCTAAACCACAAACTGATCAACTTTTAAATGTTTTTACAGAAGAATAAATCATGCATATTGACTTATTTCTAATGCAACAAATCCAAACATATACTTTACTGCCAAACTTCACATGGGATTGAACATTTTTTACCAATCATGCTTTAAAACCTGCAACATTAAACTTGTAAAAGTTGTCATTTTTGTAAAGATGTGTTGGGATCTTTAAAGATTAACTTGCAATATGGCTTCTTGCAATACAAAATGTAACATTAGCCCCTCATGGAGCCTCTTATGTAATGATGAACTCTCATGTGATGCATATGGAGAACAATCCAGCAGTTTAAATCACTGAGAAAACTTTAAAGTACTTTAAATTATTCTGTTTAGTGAGTTTAATGTCATTAGGACTATTGATAATGAAGCTTCAGTGTATTTTGCATGCAATTAAAAGCTCAGCAGTTTCAAACTAGAAGAGGAATGTCCACATATTAGTTGGGATTTGTTGAGGATCACAAAGTTATATAACCCAGATTAAAGATTAACCTACAGAGATTATGCAAACTATTAAAAGTAATGAAACACTCTTTCAAAATTAACTGATACCAATGAATAACAAGGTGTTGAATCAGCTGTTTGCTAAATAACATGTGTTTTTTTACCTTCCATGAAAACACTCCCAGAGCCTTTAACTCCTCCAGGGACACGGACTGGTTCGGGTCCAGTCTGTGAGGCTTCTTCACGTCCTCCTCCGAGCTGTCCATGAACCAGGCTTCTATCGCCATGCTGGAGACACCTGTGGGACCTTTATGATCCGGACTCCTGAGAAGAACTGAGACAGGTTACTGATCCAGTCCAGACTCACGCCAGGAGACGGGAGAGAAGAGTCTGCAGATCACTTCCTGATTACAAATGTGACGCATGCGCTGTGAACGTCAGGCTGAACAGCTGTTATTTCAGGAATTTTAATAACAATGAATAATTTATTATTTCAAGTACATTTTTATGAAGATGTGTTAGAATTAGTAACCACATTTAGCTGGTCTGATTTTATTCTCAATGAAAAGTATTTACAGGAACAAAGTTTGTGGAAAGGAGAACAAATTAAAATGTTTTTTATTGTATTTTTATCTTTTATTCTCTCACATTTACGTTTTTAAACACAATCCCATATAGAAAAAACATAACTTTAAAAAGAAATGGCTTTTAAAGTTACACCTGAAAGTGAGTTTTATTTTAAGGAATGCTGAAATGTAATGCAACACTGCCCTCTGGTGTTCATTTTGATTAATTACACCTCAATATTTCAGTTGTATAAAGATAATTAATAACACTTTTATATGAAATCAGGCCTATTTAATATAAAATCATCATTACATTAATTTAATATGACAGTTTGTGCTCCACAGTCATAATCTGGACTCATTTATTCACCTTTAAAAGTTGTGAGTAAACATTATTGGAAAGTAATCTCTCCCACTTTTCTGACATGGCGTGAATGCACCACTCAAGTAATAAAGAAAGCAACAGAAATGGTGGTTTAGTGTGATGTTGTGTTATTCTGTGTAAGATTGAAGCTCGGAGGAGAAAAAGTCACATGTCGACGAGGATGGGATTCGAACCCACGCGTGCAGAGCACAATGGATTAGCAGTCCATCGCCTTAACCACTCGGCCACCTCGTCGCTGCGTGTGCCGCTCCACAGTTTGAAAGATTTTACACGATCAACCCGAACTTATATTACTCCTCTTTATACATGCATTATGGTGGATTTCACATCAGCTGATTTAAAATATAAACTGTATTTCAATGTGCAGAGAGACTGTAGAACCTGCAGGAGACACCAAAGCAAACATATGCATGGATTATAACCCTTAAACACACTGTCAAGGATATTTATAGGAGGATAACATGAAGCCTTTGTATTGTTGAAGGTCAAACTGACACAGGAATAAGACCTGTAATTCAGCAAAAACTCATGGGCTCTTTCCAGAAACATCCTCCCCTTTTAAGCTAAGAAGTGTGCATTATTATTCTGATTTCAGGCAATTCAAAGTTCTTTATTCAGATAATAATAAAATAAAGACAATATAGAGACAGTTAAAAACATTGGGCAATTAAAAACAAGATAAAAGGAAAGTAAAACTGGTCTAATTGTTTGTCAAACTAAGAAAAAGTGATCTGTTTTAGCACACTACACTTGTGTTTGTTAGATGTATTTCTAATCATTGTGTTTATGCAGGGCTGTAAGCAAATGTAAAATAATGTGGGAGATTATTTAAATGACATGCTTTTAGTTTACAGAGGTGTGTTGATTTAACCACCAGAGGGCGCCAGACTTTGCAAAGACACAGCCAGCACCCCACCTGGTTCACCTGGAGGGTGTTTCATAAAGCAGCGCTTGACCTGAGAGCTGTGAAAATGATGAATCTCTCTGTGATGTGATTCCTTTTAAACCAATAAGGTAAAAAGATAAACCAGCTGCAGGAAAACATCAAATATAACATTCATGTGTTGTTGTTTATTTCCTCTGTGAGTGTCTGAAATCCTCCAGCAGAGTCAGTGTCCTGTGATTTCAAGGTGAACTGACACCACAGCCTCAACAGGAAGAGGAGACGTCATGAGGATGTGTCGGATGAGCTGGCACCGGAGCTCATGTGAGAAAACCAAAGACAGACCAGCACATTGGAACACATAGACTCAGAGATCTGCAGGGAGGGATTTGATTCGTCGCCATAAAACACGATGACGTGAATCGTTGCTCCTGTCATTGTTTTTTATTTACTTCCACTGCTGCTCACTAAATATTCAGATTGAGTGTTTCAGCTTTTATCCACAGGGGGAAACACTGCACTTGTGTACTGAAACTCAGAGAGAAATGCAAAAAAATTTCATATTTGTATTCATTTCATCACCACAGAAGTCTTCACGTTACAGGCTCAGGTTTGTGTGATTGCAGAAACAAGAAAGACAGACATAGTCCAACGAGGAGGGTCCGAATAGAGACCACATCAGTCCTGAGGAGCCAGGTCCACCATCCAACAGGGTCCAGATGTAGAGCAGCTTTATTAATGTAGCAGAGTTCAAACACAGGATCAAATCAAAGTGATTTTTATACACAAAGATATGGCAAAAAGATATAATCTCAGTGTTAGAAGTTAGAAATAGAAAACTGCAGGACTATAAAGCTGCACGGAGATATTTTGAGCTCTATAAAGTTGATCTAGCTCGCCAACAACCAGCCGTAAAATGACTCTGTCTCCAAAGCTCCCAATTCCTTGCAATGTATACATTCAGTTTTAGAGTTTTCCCATCTTGCAGGATTCAAACTACCTCTACAGTTTACACCTGGAGGCAGCCAGAAAAGCACAATTGAAGATATTTTATTAGAATCCAAACTAGTAGATTTGAGCTGAAACTTGAGCTTTATCGAAAGAGGCACATTGAAAGAAACTGAAGTGAAAACTTGCATACAATCTTTGTTAAAAAATCCTGCAAGTCACAGTTTAATAAGGTAATAACAAAGGGATTCAAGGTCCAAAGTTTAAATATAAACATTATGTAATCAAAATAAAGCCTGCTATTCATGACATCCAATTTATCAATCAATCAATCAATCTTTATTTGTATAGCGCCAAATCACAACAAACGTTATCTCAAGACGCTTTTACAAACATAGGAGGTCTAGACCACTCTATGTCAAATTATGAACAGAGACCCAACTTCAAGACAGGGTAAGACTCAGTCTGACCCCACCTTAATCCATCATGAGCATTGCACATCGCAGTATTTAGCTAGTTACAGTGGTGAGGAAAAACTTCCTTTTAACAGGCAGAAACCTCAGGCAGAACCAGACTCATGTTAGACAGCCATCATGCCTCGACTGAGTTGGGTCTGGAAAGACAGATAGAGGGGAGTAAGAGAGAGAGGTGATAGTGATGAGACGAGTAGTAGAAGCTGTTGCCGCTGGAGTCCAGTACGTCCGTATCAGCTGGAGTCCAGAACGTCCACAGCAGGAGGACGTCTACGGCAGCTCAGAGGAATCTACTAGACAATGGAGCTCAGGGACTCCAGAAAGGTCTATGGTTAGTAACTTTAATAGGACAGGCAGAGTTAAAGTAAGTGATGAAGGGGTTGGGGGGAAGGGGGTGAGCTAGGATCCCAGTGTGTCAGTGCGCCAGTTCCCCCGGTAGTCTAGGCCTATAGCAGCATAACAAAAGCTGGTCCAAGCCTGAGCCAGCTTTAACTATAAGCTTTATCAAAAAGGAAAGTTTTAAGCCTACTCTTAAAAGTGGAGAGGGTGTCTGCCTCCTGGACCCTGACTGGTAGATGATTCCAAAGGAGAGGGGCCTGGTAACTGAAGGTTCTACCTCCCATACTACTTTTAGAGATTTTAGGTAATTTTCCAATTTAGTGGACAGATGATGAATCAAATTTGCTCCAAAGATAAATCAAGGTCTTCTAGAAAGGAAAGATTTGTGAGGTGTGTCTGAGCTGCATATCTGACTGATTTGAGAAATTTCTGGTACATTTACAACAGCTGGCCACTAGATGGCAGTGTACAGGACGACTTAACTAACATCCAGTGAAGTCGTCGATGAACAAACACACCATCAACACGCATGCATTCAGCAGAAAGCAGCCTTTGAGTGGTTGCCTGCTGCAGTGATCGAAGTGCATGAGCTGTAGACTGATGAATACCTTTGAATGTAGTGTTAACAGCTTGTTGTAGTGCCCCCTGGTGGCTGTACAGCTAAGTGAGCAGCGTTGTTGTTAGGATTGATGGAAAAATATATTTTGAAACAGGAATTTTAAAACTGCAGCTCCTGTGAGGAACTTTTGGTTCGTAGTGATTTTGGCGCCCCCTGTGGACAAAGCGTTCAGCTGCTTTCTTTAACAGACAAATATATATTTCTCATCCTGTCTCCATGGTTTCCCACATTAACAATCATTACATCGATGTATTCTCTCTGTATGCTGATGCCTTCGTGTTTGCAGGCCATACAGAGGCGTCAATTTTAATTTCAGTCTGTACAAATCCAGATAAAAACTGCTCACAGGAGCTTTAAATCCAGGAGCAGGATCAGATCTCAGTGTGCTAAACCCATGTCACATCTCCCCCGTGTCCTCTAAATGCGCTCCTTCATGTGAATCAAACTAACACTGCAGGTGCTGTTTTCAATTATGCTTATCAGTCTGGAAGAGAAAGCAGCCACTTTATCTCTGAGCAGTTCAAATCCCTGCAGAGGAGAATTCGTATCATCAGCTTCATCCGACAATATTCATATTATTTCTCTCCCAACGCCGCACGCATCCACCCACCATACTGTACAAGAATCTGTGAGCTGTGCAGCAGCAGCAGCAGCAGCAGCAGCTCTGTCTGTATTTATTCAGCTCTGTTTTTCTGCACAAACCCTGAAACCACAGTCAGGAGTTTCTGCAACCATTTGACCAGGAGAGGAAATTTGGAGGTGCCTCACTGTGATAAAAGCCCCAGTCTGCATTATGTAACTTTCCTTTAAAGTCCCAGTCCGCTCTGCCAGGTTTCAGAAGGGAGAGGAACACACGCTTTACACACACACACACACACACACACACACACACACAAAGATGATTTCCTGCGATGGCCAACATATCAGCCCACACTGCTGCTTTCTTTCTCTGAGCTCAGGCCCGGGTTTAAAATAGCTCCGCTCCCTCTCAGGTCCTTACCATGATATTTGTGATAGTCTTATATAAGCGGCACCTCCTGATCTCCTCTTTCTCTTCATCACTCGGTGTTTGTATCCCATTCTGCCTGCCTATATCTGCTTCTCTTTCACAGCTCTCTCTTTGACAGAGGGAACTGAAAAAAAAATTGTCAGAGCAATTTTCATGGCAAAGACAGCCGGTCTGCTCCGGCCCAGACAGACTGGCAACATCAAAATCCTCCTGTTTGCAGCTTTTGTTGCTGCTTTTGTCCCCGTAGTAATTCAGGACTGAAATGAAAAGGAGATGAAGATGCTAATGATGTCGCTCATTCTGACTGCATCAGAAAGAAGGTTCACCTTATGGAGACTTCATAAGCCTGGTTCTGGCTCGTTTTGTGCACGCCGCAGTGCTTCCACAATAAAGTCTGAAGATGTTACACCACTTTAACTTGGAAAATAACTTCTTATTGATGTTGTTTTTTGGGCCTTTTGCTTCTACATTGAGCAGCTAAAGTAAGACAGGAAATGGGGGATGACGTACGAAGGGTCATGGATGAGAGTCAAACTAGCGACAACTGCAACAGCCTGCAACCTCTCCTGTGTTCTGAGCGTGCACATTAACCGCTGAGCTTATCCTGAGCATATTGAATATTTACATGAGTATGTTTGGCTCATTGCAACCGCTCTGAGAAAGATAAACACACCTTAGTTTAGTTTAGTTTAGTTTATTCACACACATCATCACAAATATACATCTATACAGTAAACATTTCAAAATGGTTGGATGTGTGGAAAGGGGTGAACCCCAAGGAAGCTATTTAAAGCTCTTAACAGGGGGCCCAATTTCCCACAAACAAAGTAGCAACAGACAAGATACAGCAGCAACAACATACTAACAGACATATAACAAACACACAACAGACAATCCCAATATTGTGGTTACATACATAAATTAGTGGATGCATTGATATGGTCAGTGCATTAATCCTAAATTTCCAGAAGTTGTAATTTTAGCTTTTTCTTGATGATGGAGATGGAACAACTCACAACGGCTTTCATTGAAAACTTGTGAGAGCGAAGTAATCAGACATCATTAAAAGTTTGCACTCAGGGGATGTCAGCGGTGTTATCCGTCATCACTCATGCAAGAGTAGCAGGAGGAGGTTTCAGTAATGGTGACTGTGTGGGTTAACATCACTACAGCATGTTTTAGGATGTTTAAACACGACTATCTTGAGAATTAAAAACAGAACTACAAGCAGGAAAGACGCTCTGCATCGACTGAGTATAAAGATGGTGGGCACATCTCTATCTCCTCCCGTTGTACAAAAGAAAAGCCACAACAGGCACTGACATCTTGTGACAGTCTGCACAGGAGAAATCAGACCCGCCTGCAAACCAAAACACATATTTAACTTACTGATTAAATGTCAGAGCTCCCTCAGGTGAGTCCAGTCCACAGCGTCACAAATTCTCACGTCAGTTTGAAGCAGACATTCTCAGTTATGGAGTTAAGCAAGGGAAAATGTTTAGTGAGCAGGAGCCTGACGAGTTGGGAGGAGGTCTTATCATCCAGCAAACAATGAAAGCTACAACTAACAATTGCAGAATGAGGTCCTGAGTGTGCAGCCGTCAGGTGTGCAGACACTTGCTGTCAACACAGAGGAAGCAGGCTTTACGATCTGTACTGCAGCCAGTCAGAGGAGCATGGTTGAAATGTTTGGCCTCACTTTTCAGAGGCTGCAGTGTTGTCTATCTTTTTACACAGTCTGGTTTCAGACTCTTCTCTGCTGTGTTCTTGCACCAGCTTGCAGAAGTTTTACTTGTGGCATGGCAGGACATTTTCCTCCACTAATGCACTCCTCTAGGACAGTGTCGGGAAATGTTTTGGAGTTTAATGCATGTAAGAAAGAGGCTCATGCTAGCTAGTATCAAGCTGCATACTACTTTAATCTATCTCCAAATAGTGCGATACATAAAAGAAACTTGTGCATCTTTATCTTAAATCTTCTACCCCCTCATGTTGTATTTTCAATTCCCTGTGTCCAAACCAGCGTGGAAAATTAACAGACATCTTCGGAGGGCACACGCAGGTGCTAGAAACATTAATGAAGATGATTAAAACTATTCATGAGTGGATGTGGAGGTGATGAAAAGCCCAGATTAAAAGCTTTGAGTGTATGTGACTTTTTACTGTAGAGACTGAGAAACAACCTTGAATCCTGACGCCTTCCACTTTATATTCCTGCACGCTTGTGTTTGTGTGTGAATGTGAGATTCAGCAGCTCCCTCCGTCCTCCTCTCTTCACACATGCGGTGCATACAAACAGCCAGCACCCACACAGAACTACACACTCACATAGACAACAACAAAAGCCAGCAGCCACCCACGCTTGTACACACACGCCCACACACAGTCAAATACTCAAAAAACAATGGACTAGATAGACACCAAGGAGACAGAGAGAGGCAGAGATAGACTCTGACAGACCCGCTGCTGTTCCTGCTCTGTACGCCTGTTAGCATTAATACTAAATGTATGATAATGATACTGATAGAAGGAAGACATGAGGCCACAGATAAAAGACCAGCGCTGAGATAAACCCAATTATCTGCAGGGTGTCTCTGCAGCAGGAGCCTTAAAAAGTGGACATAGTGTTAATGGTCACTGCAGACACAGAAAACCTTCGACATGTTATCAGTGCTAAGATTAAAAACTGTGTTTTTATGAGCCTGCATGATGTAGCGCTGGCATTTCCATTTGGCACCAGCAGCTTTTATTTTCGTCGGCTCCTGTTTGATATTTTGGTAAATAATCACCAGGCTTCTAACCGCCTTTGAAGGAAAAACAGACCCGACATGCTGAGCGACACTAGCCCGGATAATCAGGCGACTACCCACCTGCTCAGGATGTGTCAACAGGAATATGTTTTCATTTGAGCAGCACATTAGATTTGCTAACACTGCTCTGACAAGTTAGAGTCTCTTTCTGAGAAGCTGCAGACTGTTTTAGTTTAATGCTCAGGAGGTTTGTGTCAGCGTGTGCCCGAAGGAATGGAGACGTTTCAAAACAGCAGCGTGGACAGTCGTTCAAAAATACATGCAGAAGGCTAAATATGAAGCTCTGTGGCGTTTGTGTTCTTGTTGTGGACGTTCTCGACGTTGCATTTTTGTATTTGCAGAATTTTGTCTGTGAATGCATCTTTTTTGGGGGCATTTTTTAATAATTTGCAACACTTCTGAGTCTTTGCATCTGTGTTGGATTATTGCAAGTGTTAAGAATTTGATTCATCTCTGAATTTGGAGCACATTTCTTGCTAAGAGTTCATACAAATGGATTCTCGTCAGCAGCTGTAGAATTACATGTCTAATGTTGCAAAGAAAATCATTTACTCGCTTAATTCACGCAAATAACTCACTCCATTTACTTATCAAACTGCATGAATGAAAGTAGCCAAAGACACGAGGCCGGTGATGTAAATTGTGAAGTGGTTTTCGTGAAGTTGCACCAAGAATTAGAACCCAGGACTCGAGAGGCAGGCGAGAATTTAAGTGGTGATGATATCAAAATTTCAGGAGCAGGGCCACACCTACGAAGCTTCCCCAAAGCGACAACAAGTTCAACATCGATCAATACAATAATCCGTAATCAATAAACTATCTTTCAAATCTCATTCTGTTGTTGGTGTGGTCCTTGCTGGTGAAAGTCCATTTAATCAGGAGCAAGTTCGGTACATAGGCAGGGCGTCGAAAAGGGACAGAAACTGGTTAAAAATAACACGAGTGAAAATGCAGGACCTCTGACACACAGTACAAGACAAACTGGTACACAAGGAAGGGGAGAGTGAGGAGGAGTGGAGTTAACACATTAGGTGCAACACATTAGGGTAATCAGGAGAGCGGGAAACACAGGATCAGGAAGTCAGTGGATCTGAAACAAGAGACAAGGATAAGTGACAAAATATAAAAGACAAAGCACAGAGCAAGCAGATGTGACAATTTTCACAACTTACCAGATGATCTGACCTCCTCTCTCACTTTCCTCCAGGAGAGCTCCTTTTATTCCTGTTTCTTAAAAAATATAAATAAAATGAACTGAAGTTAAGGTGTTAACTTAAATTCAGGAGCAGGACCACGCCTAAACCACACCTTCAATCACCTGACAAGCCTACTTAAACATAGCCAGCCTACTCCAACTGCTTGTCTGTGATTCTTCAACACACCCTCCCTCACCTTACTCTACTGCACTTAACCTTTTTCCTTATCCTCTCCTACTCAACTAATGCTCGCTTCTTCTATGCCCTTGTCCACTTCAAGGTACAACCTGGGTTAAGATCAGCTCCGGTGGGATAACGCTGAGATGGAACCCCCATCCTGAGTGTCCTTCTGCTGGGCACACTATGCACAACTAATTCATTAAATGTTCAAACTTATATCCTTGTGTGGCGTGGTCCTTGCTAGTGAACTGACCGTTGTTGTACGGTTCGGTTGGCTTCTCATGAGACTGACTTTATTTGAATAAATATAAAATACATTCCAACAAAATGTGTGATTTACCTCTGAGAAGTTTGATTTTACCTCATCATATTGTTGATTTTGGTATTCCCGTGAAGCAGGGATCGTCTCAGTGATCACAGAACGTCACATAAACTTCACTCGACGGGTAACTAAACCCGTTTTACTCGTAAAGGTCAGTTTGCTTGTTAGTGTGAAAACAGCTCGTCTTCTTTTCCTCCAGAGGAAACTTTTTCTGCTGTGACTGAAAGAGGCCCTTAAATCTCCATCAAGGGCTCAGAGACCAGGAATTTAGCGCAGAAATCTGGAGTAACAAATTGGAGACGTCAGCTGAGCAGACATGGATATTAACCACGGAAGGAAGGCGTGATGGAGAGAGGTGATGAGAAGGGAAAGAGCAGAATGGGCTGTCTTTGCTTCTTGTCCATTACTAGAGAATAAACTCAGAGTGTCAGGTATTATGTTTTCAACTTCTCCATCAGTGTTTTAACACGATGTCTCAAGAACTGCTTGAGGGAGTTTCTTTAAATGTTGCACTGATATAACATTGAGCTTGGAGGACGAATGAGCAGTCGAATGTTCAGATCCCAGTGATCTTGGGGTCTCTTGAATGTCTGAAATGATAAAGCGGAGTACTGGATGCATTTTTGTAATGAAGACGTCCAAGGTTAACGTCATCAAGACAAAAAAACACTCCGGAAAATATCTATATCTGGACGTTCTTTTGCGGTTGTAATTTGAGAAACCCTGGAGGGAAAAATGTCAGATTTGGCACAAACAACAACTTGGACTCATGGAGGAACTTGCTTAGATTTGAGTGGTCTAAGGTAACCACATAGCTCTGTTGATAGATAGATAGATAGATAGATAGATAGATAGATAGATAGATAGATAGATAGATAGATAGATAGATAGATAGATAGATAGATAGATAGATAGATAGATAGATAGATAGATAGATAGATAGATAGATAGATAGATAGATAGATAGATAGATAGATAGATAGATAGATAGATCGATCGATCGATCGATCGATCGATCGATCTTTATTTGTCCTTAGGAGATTTTTTGCCACCGTCTGTACAAGAATACATGTATAAACACAATAAACAATAAACATCCACGCAGCCTCACAACAATGGTGCACCTCATCCCACATATGTACACACCGGACACATCTGAACACACAGGACACATATATGCACACCGGACACATATAAACACACTGGACACATTACATTGGCATCGCCATTTTGCTATGGCGGACGGGACAAAGCTTCTGCCAAACCGGGCTCGCCTACAGTATGGGGATCTGTATCTGCGACCGGATGGGAGTAGTGTGAAGACTGAGTAGAGGGGGTGTTGGGGGTCCAGTGTTATAGCCCGTGCTCTGTGTATGATGGCTCTGTTGTTGAGGTCAGACAGGTTGGGTGTGGGGAGGCGGATGATTTTGGTGGCAGTGTTTGTGGTGCGTATGAGTTTGTTTTTGTTGGAGACAGTTAGCATGTTGTAGAAGCAGGGGGAACAGTAGAGGAGAACGGGTTGGATGATGCTTTGGTACAGTAACAGCAGAAGGTGGGGGGGGCGACAGAAAGTGCTTTAAGTTTGCGGATGGCAGAGAGTCTTTGTTGGCAGCGTTTGTAATGCCCTCAATCTCAGCACCTCTAGGTGTAAATAATGTCATTCCTTTATTATGATGGATTAACTAAGGTAGAACTAAAGCAGCAAACTCTGATGTTGGAAAATGAAACAAATGTGGAAGTGCTAAAGCTGCAGTTCCTTAAGTGTCCACTTGAGGCTGTCTACAGGAGCCAAGGCAACCCATGCATCCGTGTTTACAGCAGAAATAAACATGTTTACAGCCTACAGGTATTATACAGTCTGGTTTTAACCCATAGTTACATTTTGGAGGAGGTGCATGTCAGGCCTCTGCGTTGAAGCAGGGTTACGATTCGACACAGGACTATAAACTAGTCTTTTGGGGGTTCAACTGAAAAAGAGAAGCTCAACGCAGCACAAAAAGAAAGACAGGAACTTGTCCATGATAATCTATTCGTCTCCCTTACACAACCCTTGTTATGTCACCCCCGTCTCTCTACTCCCATAGCCGTGGCGGCTGCATGCTCCTGCTCTCAGGCGTCTATTCAGAGCAGCTCATCAAGTTGCATATTCAAGGATAGCGTTCACATTTCTCAAAGGAGTGATTGAACAGGCACATCATGCTGCTCCGCGGCATAAAGGACAAGGAAATTAATGTCGTCCTCTTGAAGCCTCAAGATCTACAACCTCTTTGGTCCCTACGGATAAATTGTGATCATTTAGGGACGTTGACGTTTATCAGCCTTAAAATGAGTTGAGCGGTAAACGTATAGGATAAGCGCCGCTCTGCGCTCGGCGTGTAATTTACCAGAGAAACTGTTCAAATCCTGTCTCCCATCTTTCTCCAGCGCCTTGATCCTCAAAGTTTGTTCAAGTTGGTTTAAGAATTACAGTAAATCTGGTTGTATATTTTTACAGACTGTGTGACAAACAGACTGTGTCATCTGGCCCAATAAATCACCACAGTCCCTGCGGTGGTGGCTGAGGAAGTGGCACATGGATTAAGTATTCATAAATGTAGCGTCTCTATCTCTCTCTCTCTCTCTCTCTCTCTCTCTCTCTCTCTCTCTCTCTCTCTCTCTGGCCTTATTCTCAGTGCTCTAATTAATCAGCCCTAAATAGATGGACGGACCTACATAACTGACACAACTCCTTATACAACATGTACTATTTAATACACAGATGGCACCACAGGCTGTGTGTATGTGTGATGAAAGATACCGTTAATCTAAAGAGGAAGCTTCGGTGATACTGCTTCTGTAACTAAAGTTGACCAATTTTCCCTGCGTTACATCAAACATGTTAGAGGCACATTTCCAGCGTTGGAATAAAATCACAAGAGTTCAGTTTCAATGGTTCGGGTTTCCAGCTCAAATATAATCGGGAGTTTGAGTCTGAGCTTGTGGAAAAAGGGACATTGTGTACGACTAATGGTGGCACTCTCTCCAGCAGAAAGCAGCAAACCAGGTGATTACTCTTTGATTTCACAGCAGGTGTGTGGACTGTCTGTGCCAGTTACAACACACACACACACATCTGTCGATCAAATAAGCTACCAACCTGCACTCTAAGCTTTAATATAATCAAAACGAATGAGTTATAAACAAAGGAGGGATTGAGACTAAAACATGTTTTCACTGTCGAATCACAGATTGATTTTGAAATTGTCGCATCATCCTTTGACAGTATTTTCCTTTGACATCATCAGACTTAAATAAATCTTATTATATGAGTCACTCAGATGATAGTTAAACATGTTTTCTTTACTAGAAAGTTGATTTGCCTTTTTTTTAAATGTGAGCAATATTTATTTTATTCATGTGTAAACAAAGGGTAGCTAAACAATCAATCAATCTTTATTCATATAGCACCAAATCACAGCAACAGGTCTAGACCGTACTCTATGTTCTATTATTAACAAAGACCCAACATCAAGACCGGATCAGATCCAGCCCCATCTTACAGACAGGACTCAGTCTGATCTCATCTTAATCCACCATGAGCAGAGCACTTTGCAGCATTTAGCAAGTTACAGTGGCAAGGACAAACTTCCTTTAACAGGCAGAAACCTCCAGCAGGACCAGACTCATGTTAGACACACATCTGCTGAGACCGTGTTGAGATATGCATCCATTTATTCCAACAGTTAAGGCCTCAGGCTGTTACGATTGACTCTATCAACACAGGTTGTGTAATTTGTCGTGTGCAGAGTAAAGTTTGTTGAAAAAAAACCCCCAAAGCTTGTGGGCTAGTCTGCAGAATTTGTAACAATGACGTTTCAATTAAAAAACTTGTAGTGGGCGGGGCGTGTACCATCTGAACCCCGCCTCCTCTATTCTAACAGATGGAACAAGGGTCAAACTAGGAAATTAAAATACACGTCAAATAGATTTTTTCTGTCATTTTAGTTAATTCTTATCATGCTGTTTTATATCCGAGTGTTCATTTCTTTGGAGAAGATTAATTTTATTTAGTTATTTAATTTAAGAGAAAGAGGGAATGTGATGTCATGATTGACAGCTCTGTTGACCAATGAAACTCCTGCAGCGCTGTGTGCACCAGATTATTACGGCCAAATTCCACCAGATCCGTGTCCGGTCCGTCTCCGATCCGTCACAGCACCAGATCTGATAGGTTTCTATTCTAGTCAATGTGTTAACTTCCATTGGATCTGCTCCGTTGCGTTCCGGCTGCGTCTCGGATCCGGCAGGTCGGAGTCCTCCGGATCAGATACGCAAGACTTCTATTTTTTCCGGATGCCTGAGCACGACGCATCAATCTCAACAGAGCAGATGGAGCGGGACAGGAAGTCAGGCACCAAAACAAAATTAAAACATCTGGTTAATTTTCAGAATAAAACACTGTTATCACCAGATCGTATTTCACTTAACTACAACAAGAAACCAAAGTCATGATGAGTGGAGCCAGGCCTGGAGTCAACAGGTCAGAGGTTTTCAGAGGACCGGGAAGACAACATGGATGAAGAATCCTTGATTCAGTAATTACCGCGGGAAAACCTTGGTCACATGACTCCAGCTCTGTTCTGTGCTGCGTTCTGAAAACGCAACCGGTAGGTGTTGACGGACGAGAGAGAACGGAGCCGGACCGCAGTGGATCGGAGACGGATCGGACCCAGATCTGGTGGAAGTCCTGTGTAAGGGAGTCGGCCTAGTGGCTTCTGATCTCACCATCATGAGAAATGAAGAAACATTGTCCACTCTGTATACAGTCAATAATCAAAGCAGACAAAAAGACTGTATAGTCTCACCCTTGGCATATCATACAGGCCTACTATACGGATAGCAGGCTAAGGAGGTTTTGCTAGTTTATATAGAAAGTGAGCTTACAGTTGGAGAAATGTTTGAAGCTCTTAATATTATTTAGATTTTAAATGTTTTTGTTTGTAGCAGGCTGTAAACATGTTTGTTCTTGCTGTTAAAATGAGCACTTTCAGAGCCAGCCCCAAGTGGATGTTTGAGGAACTGCAGTTTTTGGCACTTCCGCTTTGTCTTCACTTTTCAACACCTGAGGTTGCCGCTTGGTTGAGACACACACCAAACAGTTGAATCACATTCCACCATCAAGTTAAGTCTTTATTTTTACATTAATGCATTTCAACAAGGCTTGGGAATACAGCACACGATAAGATTTTACATAAATCATCATTTTCTGCTAAGAATTTCTCTCAGGTCTTAGTTCTTAATCACCACTAAGCTTGAACAGTGATCAGCGTTAACATGAACAGCAAAGTATTATGGCCTGGATTTTTACAAAAGATGTGTACAGTAATTTATCCTTAATATGTCACAGTGAAACTAGATGTCTTACCACAGTTTGATGCGAGCAGAAATCAAAGATATTTGTCTTTGATAAGAATGTACAAACAATCCTCTCATTTTGGTCCGATTAGTGAGCTTTACACAACAATCCTCCAGCAGACATGAAAAGCAGTAGGGTTTGAAAATGTCATTATCCAATAGAAAGCAGGTTTCAAGTGCTACACATAATAGTGCCAATTGTATAATACATGAGAGAAAAAATCCACACAGGTTACATTTCATAAACAGTGTCATGTAAACAGCCTTTCAGCGCCGCTCGAGTCCGCACGTGACGTAAAAGGCGATGTGGACCACCTGACATTTTGTCCAGATGGTTTTCATAAATGCAATGGCCTTTTCAATTCACAGCCAGCTTCAAATAAAGAGCACAGCCGTCCATACACGAGCACATTGAGATGGCAGAGCTGAAATAAAGACACTGTCCACTGTGGAGCTGCAGGAGCAAACTGGCTCTGTTCATCTTCAGCCGTTTCATAAAGCAATCACTGTTATAAAAAGGAAGAGAGACGAGATTGCCTCAGTACAAATTAGGTCTCATAACACATACACCCGCTTCATTTCTTTATATTGCTCATATGTGAAATGTGGGTGGAAAGTGTCCAAACTGTGCAGAATATCACACTGTGAGCTTCACCACCTCCAAATAAGAGCATACATGTCTCTGCAGAGACAGAAGATGATAATGTCGCACTCACAGATCTCACATGCAAACCTGCATGACTCACTGAGCGTGTTTCAGGTGCACTGTTTGTAAAAGCTTTGGTGGTTGTTTAATGAATATTAGAAGATTAAAGGGATAGTTCAGGTTTTTTAAGAGGGATTTGAAGAGGTGTTGTCAATAGTACGTGTATTATTCAGAGGGGATGTCAGGGGAGAAACTTCTTCTCTAACTGGAGAGCAGCAGAGATCCAGAGTTACCTGGTGGAGCAGGAGAGTAAACTGTGAGTCCCTGAACCCAGAGAGCTCCTGCTGTCAGGAGTGGGACTTCAGGACCTTTCTGAATCAGAGAAAACCAGCGGCTCACATACGGCTGCAGTCTGCATCACTCACCATGCAGAGGTTCCTACAGCTTCACTGAACGCCACTGTTTTACCCACTTTCTTCACTTTTCAGAAGTTAACATTACTTTTTGGAGGGGCATTTTTTGCCTTTATTGCCTTATTGGCTTTATTAGTTCCTGGTAGAGACAGGAAATGTGGGGAGCAGAGATAGGGAGGCGGGACAGGCGGCAAATGGTCCTGGCTGGGAGTCGGACCAGCGACCGCTATGACAAGAACTATGGCCTCTTTATATGGGGAATTCGATTAAAAAGCTAGGCAAATGACACCCCAGTTTTATGTAGTTAAATAAGAAAAACAAAAAAGTTGAATGGAAGAGCGTCATCAGAGGAAGTTTTCTGCTCTTGTTGCTTTTCTTTGGGTTGATGCATGGTCCACATGATAACTTTACCTTATCAAAACACACTGTTAGCTGTTGAAGGAGAAGACTAAGCTGAAGTAAAGTCTAAAGACATCATTGTTCAGAATGTTCTCTCAAACTGAGATGCAATAATATCAAATCTCACAATCTTTCAGTGTACTGGGAAAAAAACAACTAGACTTGTACATCATGGACCCGTACAGCTGTTCAGCGCGCTGCAAGAAGAAGAACACGCATGTGTCACTTTTGAAAATAGTGCAAAAACAAATGGGCTTTTTGACAACAAAGTAAAGCCCTGGACATGTTTTAAATATAGCGGACACCCATGCTAACAGTGAAGTTTCTTGCAGTTTGCCGAATGATGTAGTAGAGCTGATCCTGTCTGCAGCAGTTGATAGCTTAGCCTCAGTTGTTGTTCTCTTAGTGGTTTCTGGACAAAGGGTTCAAGCTGACTGGGTTCCCCTGTGGGTATTGCTCTTACTATTGACAAGTACCTCATGCATACACACTTCAAAACACTGAACTATCCCTTTAAATGCATTCATGCTTTTGGAACTTGTGTTTGAAACCACAAAAACAGTTTGAACCTTCGTCTCATCGCCGTAAGGAAATGATGATTCTGATTGATCTGAAGGTGTAGATGATTTGTTCGTACTTGGACACAATGTGCAGGCGTTGTTTCCGTTTAGCGCCCCTTTTTTTAATGCAGAAAAAGAACAGCAATAGAGGGAAGTTTATACCGAATGTTCCCGATACAATCAAGAAATGCAACTTAAAACAACTCAGCATATTGAATTATAAACCTGCGAAATATTTCATGAATCTGAAACCAAAAAAAGAAAAACAACAGTCTTCAGGTAAAGAAAGGAAAGGGATGTTAAGTGTGATTAAAGGTAATAAATGGATCCAAGGGAAGCCTTAACAACTGAACCATGATACAGAGTTGAAAAAAAAGGTCTGAATTCATGCTTTGTCAGAGGGGCAGCTTGTTTGTTATCTTACGAGGAGGTGACGATGAGAAGAGCGAAATGATTCCCAGTTATTCACAGGTGTTGTTGTGTTCTAAGACTTTGGCCGAGAGTGAAGCTCCACTCAGAAATCCTCCACTTTTTTTAAAAGCCTCCACTCTGTTTGCTAAAGTTTACAGCCTGCCATGTTGTTGCTTCTGCATTGCTGTGTGTACAGTGACGCAGCTAAAAAAAAAACAAAGGTGCAGAGATTCGGCTGAAAATAGGTCAGATGACACATGGCATACTCGACTGATTGAACTCTTAACTTTGGGAGGCAGCGGAGGAGATACTGAAGCTGAATCGTCTGGTTCTCTGCGATTTGAAGCAGTTTCAACCCGACCTTGACTGCAGCTCGACGCTTAAAGGAAAGTTAACAAGGCGGTCGAGAGTAATGTGAGTTTTTGCACATTTTTTGGCCAGTTATTTCGACTGATATTTGACTTTACAGGTTGGGCATGCCATGCATTTTCACACACAGCAAAAAATCAATATCATATAAGTTATTTTTTGGGAAACTCAAGTAATTTTGACTCATTACAGGCAATGCAGGCCTTAGTATTTGCTTGTTATTTCTTGAAATAAGATATCTGCATCTGTCCGGTGAATGTGGCCTATATTGCATGTATTGTGGTATTTTGAAATTCAACAAAAACACATGGTAAGCTTTGAGTTTTTGCAGTATACCTCCAAAATGTTAAATAATTCACTTTTGTTTAACCAGATTACCAAAAACTGACAGGCGTAGAAAACCTACAACAAAGTAGGCCTACCAATATCTGGAATATAAATTGCACCGTAGTATAAACAATGTAATCTGTGTTTTGGGGTCTTCTTTGGGGGGTCTTCTTGCAGGTGTCTGTGCAGCTCTTTCAAGTACCATCAGTTTTTGCCTTGTACAATTTGTAGCCCCTGTAAGTTACCAGAACTGTGTTGGATATTCAGTAGCATACACCCAAGACCAGTTCACCCAGAGTCACACTGCACACCGCTAATCACACGTTTTAAACCGGAGATATACCTGCTGTGTAGCTTTGTGTTCATGCACGCGTCTGGCTGCATCATGAGCATAATCCTAATTATTTTATACTTAAAGGCATGCCATAAAGCTCAGGCTGTATAGAACGACCGGATGTGTGGGACAGACTTGAAGAGGTTAATCTTATGCCAATGCTTGAACAAGCCAGAAAAAGCAACAGAGGCAGTAACGTAGGTGGTATTTAAGGCCACTAAATGTAAAAGCGCGTAGGACAATGGCGAGTATGAGTCAGCATGTCGTCAAAGCTTTCCGCCACTTATAATCCCTGCTGTTGTTTATTCATTCACATCCGCACTGCCACGACACTGCAACTCGTGTCCACGTAGCAAACCAAACCAACGCAGGGGATGCACGGCAGCCATCATGCATATGCATAGGTAACAGAAAGTAGATCTCCTGCCTTACTCTGAGGAGGTTTTCTCAATCAAACCAGCACTCCACAAGGTTTCTCTAAGAAATAGTGGACTACAGTTTTCTCAAAATGCATGATTAGGACCTGATGAGGGAGAGAAGCTGGTAAAAAGTGGTGCCGCCAACCATGCATTGAGAAGCTTGCAGCACACAATGAATGGTTGCATGCAGATGGTGATGGTTCCTCTCTTTGCATCTTGCACTGGTATATTGGTCACACTGGTGGTCGGGTTGCAGCTCACTTTTAAGATGAAATAAAGGTGATAAAAGACCGTCTTGTACAAGTTTTGTGTCAATATTTTTCGATCAAAGGTGTATTAAGGTTTGTCAGAGGGGGCTTCAAGAGACCCAGGGGCCCCTTAACACAGATCCAGCCATGCCAAATTGTCCTTACAGCCCACATAACTCCCTGCAAAGACTTGGAGTGTTAATATGTGTAAAAATGTATAAAGAATATGCAGTAAATGAGCTTTGCAATGAAATTCAGAAGTAGCCACCTTCGCTTGTCACTCATTCCGCCCTGATTCATATTCACCTCCTCAGACGTTCTTACAATCCTGCAGCTTGAAAAAAATACAGACATGCTAATGAAGCACTTAACTCCTCAGTGGATGTGCTGTTAAATCAGCGCTCAAAAAGAACCAGGGATAAATCCATCCTTGAACCCGACAGGTGCGTTTGCAGCGCCACCAAATCCTGTTGGCTTTACATTGAGCGTTGTTACTGAGAACAAGGACTGGCAGAGGATTTCACTGTTCATAATCGCAGCACAAGCTGCACGGAGAAACATTCATCTCACATGAGGACAAAAAAGAAACAGCCTCGGTCCCCTTTTCATGTGAATCAACAAATAGATTCAGCCTCCAAATTCAACCTTCACTGTCAACAGGAGAAACATTCAGTTAACTCGAAGGTGTCAAATGGTGACGTGCCCTCTTTTAAATTCAAGTGCAAATTCAAAAATAGCAACCTGCTCATGAAACAATTTACCTGTCAGGCCATGACTTCCCACATGACCTTCATCACCTCAGGAGTCATTATCATGTCGCTGACGATCACTTGTTCACCTGCCACCTCGAATGCACATTAATAAAGAATCTGATAGCACTGTGCTCCCCAGTAGAGGTGCTATATGCATCATTTTTTACATCAGTAAATTATAACCACATTAATCTAAGTGTTGCTGTAATTAATCAACTGCAAGACCACTGCTGGGATGACTGGCAGATCCTCCAGCCTCCACACTGCATGTTAAACTGTGCGCCGACGCTGTGGATTTAAAGGGAGCTCTTCTGGTTTGCTTTCCTTTCAGCACAAACACAGCTAAACCTGTCCTCATGCTCCTCCGCCGAGATGTCCCAGAAGAGACGCGAGGCAGGACACGGAGGGGATTATGGGAGATATAACTCTTTAGAGAAAACACTAAAAATAACAGCAGTGTGAGACAAAGGCTATCAATCATCCCAACAATGGTCTCAATGTGTAGAGCAACTGTACCTGACGATGGCTCGATGTTCAAAATGTCACACATAGAACCTCTTAGTAGGTGTGAGACTGCGTTTACAATAAGTATTTGGCTGTATAAATAAAATAAAACCCAGCCGTTATTATATACATCACTCAGGCAACACTTTCCACATACAAAACATAGAATATAGCATGAGTCTTTAAGCATATTGCTCAATTATTACATTCACAAATCTAATCAATAAATAAAACATTCAAATTAAATGTTATTACTAAATTCCCTCCAGTGTTTCTTCATGATTGCACATTCATTACATATATATCTCCCTCTTTAATTATCTCAAAAATCAAAATATATTATAGACACACTGTTAAATACACTTTAAAGTTGTATGTGATTATAAAATATATTGTACACTGTAAAGTCCGACCGCAGTCAGTTTGTAAAAGTCAGTTTTTAAAGGATGTATAAAGTATTAAGTGTCAGGGTTTGGTGTTAAAGAAAGGCATTGAATAAAGGGGAGGGGGTTTGTTAAAAGGCCTGAGTCAAATTTACATCGTTAGATCGTTAAACAGCGACACATGTTCGGTTTCATGTGACTGATTTCCAACATTGTTCTGTTTAAAAATGCACAACTGAGCCAGATTATTGGGAGTTATTTGATGTCTGTTTGAAAGTGGATTTGTCTTGTTTTTGTGTGTATGCTGTCAAGTACATTCAACAGAATAAAAAAACTCACAGAAATCGACATATTTGTAATCATAAAGAGAATAAAGTGAGTGTGTAACAAGTAAATCAACCCTGTTTTCAAAATTTGACCACTGATAAAAACCCAACACTGCATGACTCACTCAAGTGGTCCACCATTGGCCATAATTCCACATAATCTCAACCTGAAGTTGTCTGTTTAGCCTGAGTCTTATTCTGTCTTAATCTGTGTGCACAATATTTAATGAGTCTAATCTGAGAAAATGCAATGTTTAACTAGTCTTTATGCAGCCTGTAGAAGGTCAGAGGAAGGCAATGGCAGCAGCTTGATGAAAGATTCAAAACTTTACAGGCGAAAAAAAAAAAAAAAGCTGAAGTGGATCCAGCCGGCAGTTTCTTTTGAATAAACTGAAGATCTTTTCTACCTTTCTGCAACCATCTCAGTTTCAGGCGATGAAAGCTCCTTCCAAGAAACTCAAAAACAAAAACTCTGTCCTTCCAAAATCAACCAGAGGAGGATGAGGACGGTGACGAGGATGAGGACGATGAAGCGGACGGGGAGGGTAAATAGCTCTCGCCGTATTCAGTGAACCTTGATGTGGTCATTTCCTTGTCTTTCTCCTTTCTGCTTCCGGTGCAGACCGACCTCTGGGCTGGTTTAAACTGCCACGTCACCTTCTTTGATGATTGATCCACCGATGTCATCCGACTCATTTGCGTAGTGACAGCATGAGTAGCCCTGGGCGTGGCTTGTGCCCCTGCGATGCTGGTGGTAACCTTTGCTTGGCCGTTGTTGTTGCTGTCCTCGTCTGCGAAAGGCTCATTCAGCACTTCGGGCTCTGGGGTGTCTCCGACCATGTCCCAGTCTGGTTCGTTTGGCAGCCGCTTGGGTCGCGCTACACCGGCGGATTTGTTGGCGGCAGCTGAGAATCTTGAAGAGCGACTTGGATCAGAGTCGGACAAGTCTGAGTCCCAGTCGCTGTCACCCGCCACTGAGCCACAACCCAGAACTGACACATCAGCACCGCCAGATCCTGAACTCTCAGAGTCTGAATCCCTGGAGAAACACAACGCATAGAATCTGAGTTAAACACTGAGCTGTTAACGAAGTCATCCCTGACATCTAGAGCTGCTTTCGCTGCTTTTAAATATTCTACAGAATTCTAAGCTATGACTCAAGCGAGGGCAAGCATGCATGGACTACCGTTCCAAACAGGGCTGTCGCAATATACAGTTATTGATGCTAACAGTTGACATTGTGCTAAAAGTGAGAATATGGAAATACCACGTGACTAGTTGGATCATAGTAGGGGGCAGTAGTGGTTATTTTTTCTGGTTTCTACCTGCCATAAATCTGAGAAAAGACGATGAAGAAGCAGCTGCAGCAGAAGAAGACTCATAAACCAGCCAGCTAGTCTTTAACGCAGTATCTGGCTTCTCCTGCAGCGCAAATCATGTTAGACGAGATAAAAGCAAAGCACTTTAGTTTCCTCGCCAGTTTGGGAGATTTGGGGATTTTTTTTTAATTAATGGGGTTTTTGTGGAACAAGTGTACAGCAGAACTTTATTCATATAATGCCAGTACATAACAAATGTTATCTCAGGACACTTTTTAATGATAACGTAAGTAAGTCAAGGGAAAGTAAAGTTAAAGCCTTGTGTCACTTGTCTTTCCTTAATTTGACTGATAGCGTTCTCTATGTTTTCCATAAATACCACGATAATATTACCATCAATATTTTCTTAGGGGAAACCTGACATCATGATTGACCTAATTCAAAATTCTCAATATTTAGTTTTGAAGAGATGGTATCACATTAAAACATTCATATTTATGAAGATGGACTTGCAAAGAATGTCTCAAAAGGACAACACAGTATGTTGAATTGGAAAGTTGGAAGTGCTGAAAGAGAAGAACTACTCAACCACCCATTTATCTTCTATTCTCAGCCAGAGCAACCAAGTGAGGTGCCTCTTGTTTTGGTATGCTATAACTGGGCATGGGACCAGAAATAGGCATACCCTTGAAACAGCTAACATGGGTGCTGTGTTGGACCCATTATGGAGCCACTGAATGGCCCTTCATCTACCTATTTTGGCAGAACCACGAGACCTCTACAAATACTGGGGATAAAATTGGCTAAGCCCAAGTTGAGTATACTTGGGGCCCCAAGTGGTTGATGAAGAGTGGAGCTCTTCATCAACCCATTTGGCTGACCCATGAGAGACCTCTGAGGAAATATGTAAAGCCCAAGTCGGGCTGGATCCTGGTCTGAGTCATAGTGGCTATATGTCTTTTAGCTGAGCCATGCCTTCAAGCTCTCCCTCAGGAATAGGATTAAGATTTCAGCCCAAGAACTGCGGTTAAGGCAGTATATATACAAAGGATATGGTCCTTGTCCCAGCAGTATCTGCTGCATGTTGTCCTCCACTCTCTACTCCCCATAGTCCACTAAGACTCCAGCCCCAATACTTTACTTAATCTACTTTAATCTCCCCTCCGTTGGATCCACCTTGAATTCCTTCATAGGGGAAGTCCATAAGATGACAATGCTCCAAGCTTTGGTTATTATTTCCCACCAACATCTAACAGTACTTCCAGTCAGTTGCCCTTACTTGCTCAAAATCTTCAGTGCCAAGGCTTGCACACACAAACTGGAAGTCTCCATGCTCCTCAAAGGTACACCCCTACCCTCTTGACTTCCTTGCACCAATAAGCTGCGCCAGGAGTCCCCCTTACCCAATCCTTATCCCACTACTGTACTGTCAATGTGAAGATGGAGATTATCCTGATGGAGCCATTCCGTTTACTGGCCAGTCTCCATTAGAACCATCCTCATTGGTCACTAACATTGCTTAGTAACCAATGGGGATGGTTGGTGCAAAATGAGACACCATGGAGGAGTTGAAATGCTTCCCTCTTGGGGGTTGGGGCGTCTGATTTGGGTTACTCATGCTTGCCTCTCTATATGGGTCCCTCCCGGTGTGTGTGCAAGCAAAACCAGCTAGAGTAGAATCAAGTGTGGGCTGACACCTTTTCAGTAAACCTCAGGGAGAGCTGGAAGACATGGAAAAGTAAAAGAAGTCTAGGCGCTACAGCCTTGCCTTGGACAAGTGGAGCAGAAATGGATGGATGAATCGGTAGTTGAACAGAATTGCTTTCCTGATATTTTTCTGACCCCACACTGAAAAACAAACAATACAATGCACAATGACCAAACAGGAAATGGACATACCTGCCGGTGTACTGTGAACTTCCTGCAGGACCCAGTAGGAGGCATGCTGGAGCAGCAAGGTAGACAAAGCTGTCAGTGCACAGAAAATCTTCCTCTGGTTTTTGTGGGTTAAGGTGAGTAGGCTTGGCATCCCCTTCTGTATTTGACTGGTTCAAATTTGTTTTCATGCTATCTGAATGTTGCTGTACAATGTCTTGTTTTGTAACATGGGTGGGAACTTCTGTCACTTTGGTGGCTTCACCAGGTCTTGCAGACACAGCAAGGTAAACAAAGCTGTCCGATTGGACAAAAGGATCTATGTCACCACAGTCCAGTCCTGAGCTTCTGATGGGCTTCTGATTAGGATCTAGCAAGTGTTTAATTTGTTGTTTGGAGGGCGACAGAGGGAGAGGGGAGTCACCCCCCATAAGGGTTACTTTTTTTCGGGATGGTATCTCTTCACTTTGAGGGACATTGAAATTTGTTGAGACCTCACTGTGTGCATGGTTGAGTGGGGCCCTAATGATTGAAACAGTGGCAATCTTACCAACTCTTCTTCCACTCTCTTCTTTGCTTTTCTCTTCTCCTTCCTTCTTTGTACGCCTTGGTTCTTCTCTTTCACCATCGCCATGTATGTCCGTATCCTCCTGCATGGAGGTATTGAGGAGTGATGGGTAGCACCACTGTAGCTCCGAACTCTCCTCCCTCCCCCATTCCTTTAGTCCTCCTTCCTCACCGTCTTTCTCCAGTGATGTGTTGCTGCTGCCTAAGTCGGAGCCGCTGATTGGTGGGTCGCTATCAGAGCCGCCCTCCTCTTGGCTCTGATTGGATAAGGACATGAAGACGCCACTGGAGTCGGACTCCAGTGTTAGGTTGGAGTCTGGAGAGCTGTCCTCTTTAGTGGAGCTGGAAAAAAAGAAAAGGTGGTTAAATGGCTGCTACATCCTCCACCAAGACTCTGCTTAACTCAGGTTACTCCGAATGCTCAGTCTTTCCCATTGGTGACAATTCATGACATTTACATTTGACTTGACCTCCTTTATAAGACCAAACCTTGATCTGTTTTCGTCTGGAGTGTTTGGATTTTTGAGGCTATAACTGAATGCTTGCATGGTTGTGTTGGGTGACAGACACCTCATTATAAAAACAGTACCTCTCTTGTTTAGAGAAGGCGATGGCATAGTTTGGCTTTCATTTATTCACCAGAGCAACACATATATTCGTGATGCAATTGATTGCAATAACTTTGTAAATGCTGCCATTACACCTCTTCCCCTCACATGACCAGTTTTTATAATGCTCTAGAGGTTTTGTTATAGTCCAGATTCTAGATTAAGCTCAGTACTATTACTACTAGCATAAAGAATATTATGAATTAATGCAAAATGCACAAAATTGAATTTTATCGTTTATAATAATTATATAAAATATATTCTGTTTTTTTAAAGCTGTATATACACTACCAGTCAAACATTTGGAAACACCTTCTCATTCAAGGGTTTGTATTTATTTTAATTATTTAAAACACTGTAGATTAAAACAAAAGACATCAAAACCATGAAAGAACATATATGGAATTATTTAATTACCAAAAAAGTGTTAAACAAAGCAGAATACGTTTTATATTTTAGATTCTGTAAAGTAGCCCCCTTTTTCCTTCATGACAGCTTTACACACTCTTGGTATTCTCTCAGTCTGCTTCATGAAGTGGTCTCCTGGAATGGTTTCTAATTAACATGAGCCTTGTCAAGAGTTCATTTGTAGAATGACTTGCCTTCTTAATGTGTTTGAGACCATCAGTTGTGTTGTTTAGAGGTAGGGTTAGCACACAATGGATAGCCCTATTTGACGACTGTTGTAATCCAGATTATGGCAAAACCAGATTATTTCATAGTTTTGATGTCTTCAGTATTAATCTACAATGTCCAAAATATTTAAAATGAATAAAAACCATTGAATGAGAAGGTTTGTCCAAACTTTTGACTGGTTGTGTATATCAGAAAACAATTTCTGCAAGTGAAAGTCGCCAAATTTGAAATATTTTGCAGCCAATGAAGTTAACATGCATCACTTTTTAAAAGCACCCATTCAGTGAACACAGTCAGTTCATATTGAGTGCTCAGTCAACACTTTGTACAATTACCATGTGCCAACAGTGGAAGTCACGACAGATTTGGTCGACCACTCGGCAGGATGTCTGTCTGTGTCTGTAGCTGGTGAGGCCTTCGTGCTGAGCTCCAAACTGACCTGCGATCTGCTCACCACTCCTGGAGAGAGGAGAGCAAAGATTACACACAGTTACAAAAGAGCAACTGGAAATATCATCGTAACACATTCAAGCTTTTCTTATTTGATCACCGCCAAGGGAGCAACCGCCTCTGACAATCAGCTGAACAACCCTAAATCCAGACTTCCCTTCAGATCTGAACACCTGCTGTAAGGAGCAGTAACTCTGGCACGGCTGCAGCTGTTAATGAAGCATTTCAGATGCCTCCACATAACCTCAAGGTCCCGAGTCTGCCTTCCTCCTTGTGAAGGTTAATATTGCTTCCTTCCCCGGTCCCTGCTGTACTGACCCACATGTATCAGTCAGCTACTGTCATATGAGCAGCTTCAAATATAACAGATCTTGTGAATGTTAAGGTATCAGTTTGTGACAAGAAATATCATGATTGTTATTTTCTACACTTCTGACTGACCAGATAGTGAGACATGCAGCTAGACGCCTGAATCTGGACCCACCAGTTTATGGTTCAAGCTTTATCAGGTCAACATAGCGCTCCTAATTTCATTGTTTGCAAGTCACGCAATGACAATAAAGGCACTCTATTCTATTCTATTCTATATGCTCATTTAACAGGAAGTGTGACGTCTTATGCTTTATTTATCACTCATAAACCTAATAATGTTCACGCTCTCAATCCTTATTTCTTTGCATTTGCATTATATGCAGATGCACAACATGGTGTCTGTTTTGCTAAAGTTTCAAGGTACCCTTTCGTAGCTTCTCCAGGAAGCTGCATTCAGAGAATGAATGCAGTTCAAAAAAGCCTGCAATTTTAGCCAAGCAACACGTATGTCAACAAACACACTTCTTTTATTTCCAACATATATAGGTGTGCAATGTTTCGTCACATCAGAGAGTATCAGTTACTGTATCTTTCATTTCTTTGGAGACCTTGACGCTGACAAAAAGCCGACCGCTGCATCAATCTGACACGACTCTAGCCTGATAATTACCCTTTTGTGAGCTTCCTAATTCAGCCTCAAACTGCACTGACTTAATGTAGAACCCATGCAGTGAATCCATAATAATGAATCCAATGCTCAGAGTCTCCCTGTGATTATCCAATCACGCTGGAAGCTGTTTGCCGTCTGCATCGCCGCCTTCTGGAGGAGCTTATTGACTAATCACAGCCTCTGTGACAAACTTTCCACCAGCGAGAGTCAAGTCTTTCTTTTATTGGAGAGCGCTTGTCCCTCTTGGTCACTGTGGATGTGTCACGATCAACAATGCAGGGATCAACTGGTTTCACTTTGAACCGTGCTTTAAAATGTCACGCTTATTTAATCGTTGTTGAGTGTTTGTGTTGTCATCCTCGAAAAGAGGCCAGTACAATATGTTTGGTGCAACCTGCATGGAACGAAAACAAAGTGACACCTGTGGAGCGCCAGCTCAATGTGTCGTGCTGGTGAAGCTTTATTAGCACATTAGCAGCTCAGTTTTAGAGAAGAAGCGAAGAAACAAGTGGAATCGGCAGTGTGGGAAGTTTTCATGTAAAGCTAGAATGAGCAAAGAAGTTATTGAAGACGACAGATCACTGTCTGCAGAAACCTGTTGCTTAAAGTTGCTTCTACTGCTGCATTTATGTGCTCCTCGGATTCTCCCAGTTTGTGCATTCAGAAGTCATTGTTCTGACTTTGGTGTTCACGTGCTTTCAATTTGGGAAGTTGAGTTTAACTTTACCTGACTGTTTAATCAAGGTTCTTGTAATAAAGAGTTAAATACCATAAGGATTTTAATAAACGTATCTAAGTCACTCTTTCTGAACAACAACTAAATTGATGTGCAAGACATAAATCCAATTAAAGTTTCTTAACATTAACAAAACATTGTTTGCCCACCATGATGTTGACGAATGTGACGTCAAGCCATCAAGTCAGGGACCAAAATCTTTAACGTTTTTTTGGCGAGGGGCTTTTTTGCCTCTACTTGGCAGGACAGCTGAAGACAAACAGGAAACACTGGGAGTAGAGAGTTGGGGAAGACATGCAAAAATGGCCGTGGTGAGGAGGCAAACCAGTAACCTCTGCAACAAGGTCTTTGGCCCTTGTACTTGGGGCACACGCTCAAATTATTGCTGGAGTATAAGAGTTATTGTTCGACTGGAGCGGGCGTTTCTGACTCAGAAAGTCATTTTTTACCTGATGTGTTTGACAAACACATGAATGCAGGATAAGTATACAGCTTGGAAATACTGCAGCTTGCATTGCAATGTTCTCAAAAAGCTGCCGTGAAGTCAGGCAATTTGGGCCGCAGCAATCACAGAAAGCCCTGCGAAATCCCAGAGGGAGTGATTCAGCATCTGTTTAAAATTCCGTTTCCTCCTCCCTAATGATGAAATAATGTTTGTCTGAAGGAGCCTGTAAGATTTTTTTTCTCCCTTTCTTACAAATAGATTAAGTTATGCTTCATTAAGAACGGCCAGAAAATAATGTTACAAAGATGGTGTCAAGTGGGCCTCGAACCTGAGAGCAGATTCACCATCCATTGTCCTGAAACACGAGTCTCAAGAGGACTTTTAATCCTTCCACTAATACTCCCGCAAATGGGTTTTAATTTGAGTTAGTGTGAAGACCGGCTCGTCTCATGCAAGTAAAGCCTCCCTGTGACGAAGATATAAAGGATCGGGATGGTGTTATACTAAAGATGTCACTGTCACGTTGAGCAGCAGCTTCCAAACGTCAAATACATGATTGTAACGCACATGATTGAGACATTTGAAAGGACTGTAAAAACCGTGCATGCATTCAGCTTCTATCTACCTGTATAGACTGTAGCTTTCTCCCTCTGTGGTCCCGGGTGTGTTTGGTACATGTCGCCTCGTTCCCTCTGTGGCTCCAGAAGAGTCTGGTACACATCCTGGCTCTCCCTCTGAGGCTGAGACAGGTCCAGGTGCTCCAGGTCAGAGTCCAGCTCCCGGGCTCTCCTCTCTATCTCTGTCAGGCTGAGCTCCGAGGCGGCCGACGAGGGGGGGTGCGAGCCTCCGAAGCCGATGGGAGGCCGGAGAAGAGGCCAGCGCTGCAGGGATCCTGAGAAAGAGTCTGTATCTCCTTCTCCTCCTCCTGCTTCTCCTTTATCCCACCCTTCATCCCACAGTGTGGTGACCAACTCAAGGACTGAATCCCAACTCTCCATCCCTTCTTCCTCTCCTTCCACGCCTTCCAGTTCAACATCTTCCCTTTTTACCTTCGGCACCACCTCCCCCAGATCTTGTCTATGCTGGACATGCACCCCACTCATGATCTTTATTCCTGTACTCTCTCTCTTTTCACACGTTACTTGTACTACTATCTCCTTTTTGAAACCTTCCTTTCTGTTTTCTTTCCCTTCAACCCTTCTTTCTATCTTTGGTTGTTTGGTTTCTATCACCACCCCCTCACTGACAGGAACTCTTTCCTTCTCCCTTCCCACACACTCCTCCTTTTTGTCTCTTTCCTTTTCTCTGATCTCCTCTTTACTCTTCATCTCCTCCCTCTCAGTCTTTTTCTTACTCTCCTCTCCCTGTTTCTCCTTGCTCCTGGATCTCCTCGGTTCTTCCAGCTCTCTGCAGACCCGCCACTGCTCCAAGTTCTGCTCCTTCAGGGAAGCTCTGCCCACCAAACCAGCCCCGAGTCCAAGATCTGGATGAGAAGGCTCTTTCAGGGAGCATCTTCCCACCATGCTTGTTGAGTTGATTAGACTCGTCAGCGGGTTCTCTGAGTAGTGGCCTGCACGAGAATGAAGGTGGGCATGTGGACGCCTCTTCTCCAATGCTGAGAGGACGGCGGGGAGCGGGGGCAGGATGGGAAGGTTGTGAAGTGCCCCACCCTGCCGGACAGTCCTCTTCCTGACCATGATGCGCCTCGGCCAGGTGGACTCAATGCCCTCAGGAGGGCCTGAAGACTCAAGGTCTCCGAGCCCTCTGCTCAGTCGAGGGCTGACGACACCAGGTCTGAGTCCGGTGGCCGTGCCAGGTCGAGCCCTGGAGCTGGACTTTGATGATTTGGACTTCTGGGATCTGGAAATTCTCTCGTCATGGCTGGATTCAGTATTAACAGAATCCAGAGACTTATTGTCGGACAGATCAGCGGGGGAAAGTTCTCTTTTGATCACAGTCACGTCTCTTATCTGTGCTTTATCTGTTTTGTGGATGCTGTTCTGGCTCTTACTGATCTCAGCGTTACTCTTTGTCCCTGTCTCAGTGGCGACCCCGACGTCTTTCGCCTCAGGATAAGGTGGAGGAACAACCTTAACATCCATCTCGACTTTAGCTTCTACTTTGGGCTCTGGTGCAGAAACAAACTCATTATTAACTTTCATCACTCCTCCAGGTTCCCCTCCAGTCTTCATTCCAACCTGCTGTGAGTGGATTCTCTCTTCGGCCCTCCCTGACTCCATCTCTGGCATCATCACTGGACCAGATACGGCTGATATGTCAATTGTATCCCCAGGCACAGCCCTGCTCTCAAAGTCTCTCACAGGTGAAGGTGTTGTATCAGCAACAGGTTCAGGTTTAGACAAAACCCTGCCGTTCTTCTCCCCACCCCTCGTTCCTCCCCGGTGAGACTCCTTGTTCACAGCCGGAGCCATCTTGTCCATCTCCATCCCAGACTGAACTTTACCTTCCAGCTCCCGTCCCCCTGGTCTGGTTTTCACCTGGGAGCCCATCCTGGTTTCAGATGCATGCTTATTGCTCGCCCTACATCCGTTGTCGTATTTGTTCCAGCTCTCGGCTCGGTGGTGTTCTTGAATTGCAGCTCTCATCTCAGCCTCTGACATGTTTCCAGACATAACCTCGCTCACTAGCCGGGGCCCAGATTTGCTCTCCACTAAAACCAAACCCACATTCCCGTTGTCATACTTAGGAACCATACCCCCACTGACACTATCATGACCAACCTTTGACCCGGCCCTGTTCCTACCCACGGCGCCGGTGCCCATCCTGGGGGCAGCGTTAGGGGAGGGTGACGGTGATGGCTGGGGGATTAACAGCGGTGTTGTGTCCAGAGCCTGATCAGGTTCTAAAAACACAGAATCTCTTTCTGAGCGAAGAGGGACCGGCCGACCGTACCCAAAGGTCCCAAAAGTTGACGTTTCCCTCCTCTCCCTCTCTCTCGCCCTCTCTCTCTCCAGCCTCCCTCTCTCCCTTTCTCTTTCCCACTCTCTCTGGGCCCACCCTCGCTCCATCTCCCTCTCTCTCTCCCTCTCCCACTCTCTTTCTCGCTCACTCATGGCTCGCCCCCATCCTCCTCCTCGCTCCCTCAGGTCCTGCTCGAGGTCATGGGCTGACAGTTGGACCAGCGGGGCTCGGTAAGGGGATCTTCTGAGCTCCTGGGGGGGTGACAGCCTGAGGCTCTGGGTCTGGGAGTAATGCCTCGGCTGCATGACCTGGGGTGGGGAGCAGCGCAGGCTCTGAGTCTGGCTGGGTCGAGGTTTGGCCGGGGAGAAAAAGACTGGAGTGTGGTAGCCTGAAGAGAGAGGTGAGCCAGAGAAGGGAGAAATGAGGGGGGAGGTAAGAGAGGAGGATTGACCTCCAGGGGGAGCGTAGTGCCCTGGATTCAGATATCCACCTCCTCCTCTGTCCATCATTTCTGTTGTTGTAAACTCCAAACACTCCAGGTGTTTCGGAGGTGTTAAGACTTTCCAAGACTGTCGGCCATCTCTGCTCTTTGTGCTGTCTCCATGGTGATGATGATGATGCTGTTGTTGTTGTTGGTGGTGTTTCTTGGATGAGGAGGAGGACACTCCAGGCGCCGAGAAAGATGACACAGAGGGAGAAACTGAGCGGTTGTAATTTCCTGGAGAATGGCAGCTGCCACCATCAACTTCCTGACCCGCGAGCTTCAACGAATCATAGATGGCTCTTTCGTCCAGACGCCTCACGAACGAGGGGTTCGGAGTCAAAGAGCGAGGCTGGTCGAACATGTCAGGTGTAGGCCTGCAGACCCTCAGGGAGCCACTTGCAGAGTAGCTGAAACTCCCCTCACAGTCTCGCCTGATGGACCCTCCGGGGTGATGGTGATGGCTGTCGATTTGCTGATTGATGCACATGGTATCGTAGATGGACCGTTGGGGTATGTAGCCATCTCCGTATCCCCCATCCACCCCACCAGCTCTTCCCCCCATTCCCACATCCCCAGGTCCATGCTTCTCCAGGCAGCAGGAGCTCTTCCTGAAACACCCGGGACGGCTAAGGGGCTTGCCCATGACTGGTCGGATGGCTGATGGTGGGAGGGGTTGGTGGGAGGCACGGTTGCAGTTTGAAGAGTGAATCGTGAAGTCGTTATTTGCACTAATTCTGAAAAATGTTGCTCGCAAAATGAATATTTGAATGTGCAGAGTGCATAAAAGCAGACTTTAAGAAGGCCATGACAGATTGAGCAAATACAGTAATGTCAAAGCAGAAGTCTTGCTTTCTATTTTCTGATGCTGCAGCGTAATTCCTCTGTTTGAACAATCTTGTGATAAAGGAATGCTGCAAAAACATCCGCTTCTCAAAAGCTCAATAACATGAAATAATAAAAACAAAATAATGTCCAAATAAAAATTGGAAATTGATTCCTTCTTCCAAAAATATTCCCCAAAAATTGAGTAGAAAAAATTATAAGTAAGTCCAGTTTTAATCTCCACTGGGTTTCTGTTCTTAGCTCATCTTCTCCCACTCTCTTCTCAGTCTGACTGCATCCGTATTTATTCTGCTTGTTTATTGTTCTGGCTGTCTTTTCAGAGCCAATTAAGTCTTTATCCAGTGGAGCGTTAGTCAGTCAGTCACAGAGCGACAGAAAGACCGAGCACAGTTGATGGAGGATTGAATCCAGTGAAAGCTTCTCCCTTCATTCTGGCAGTTGTAATTGGTTGATTACAGACGTCTGCCTGTGGAAAACAAAGCAAACAACAAAAGATTTGAATAGAACGCAGCTTGAAAAAGTCTCCTTATAATTATATAACTGAGTGGGTATTAGCATATCCACTAAAGACATTATAATCATTGATAGTCTTGCATGTCCAATCAAATGGGTCCAGTAGTTATTGTAAACATGCTGAATTGACTTGCTAAGTACTAATCAAACCGTTGTGTAATGCCTCCTGTAGCTCGGAATTGAGCTCCTCAAAATCTGACATAACAACTCTGATAAGCGTCTGAGTGGAAAGCCTGAAATGAGGAGTTTAGAAGGGGCAAAGACAAAGACGAGACTAATTTGCATTTAAGGAACAGCAGGATCAAGTGTTCTGAAATTGACCAATACTCGTGAGTAGAAGTCAGGATGCTCGGCCTCTCCTCGTGGATATTTTTTCTCCTCCTAATCAAAATGCAACGCTAAACTTCTGAAGTGTCTGATTAGATTCAATCCAGCTGTGCCGGCAGAGCACTTTACCAGCAACTCAGAAGAAAAGTGGCACACGCCTGTCTAAAACGTATCCAACCATTTCCTCAGTCTATTGATTTGAATATAAGAATCACTAATGCACCCACCAAAGCATCAACACATGGACCTTTCTCCATCAGTGGGTTATCATAATGCTGGAAACAGGAGCTAAGATTAGAGGAGGGTGGACTAGCTTCATGGTTTCAAAAGAAAAGCCAATGCAGAAGAACATTAATACTGCTTTTTGTCTTATAACCACTAGGGGGCAACCCCAATGGTTTCAAGGAAAGTCAGACAGGTGAGGAAAGAACCCCTTTGTGCTCAAGCGGTAACCTCCGGTCCTAAAATATGAAGCCCATGCTGAAGTGCTAAAACCTGCAGTTCATCAAGCGTCCACTAGAGGCTGGCTGCAGAAACACCGTAAACCACATACACACCCATTCAAAGAAGACGATCTTTACATCAGAAATAAACATGTTTACAGCCTGGTTCAAAAAACAGTTCAGGTCTGAGTAGTTAATTTCTTGAGTCCACTCTAATCCTGAAGCCTTTTGTTTGATAATCTCCTTCATCCAAGATTTATATTTAGACAAAAACCAACAAACCTTCAAACCCAAAGGGTGAAAAACTGCTCAGTACCAAAACAACAAAGGCTGCACACATTCTGCATTATTTCTGCAGGTGTGTTTTTCCCAAGGACTCGCTGAAGCTGAGCTAAAAACTGTTAGCCTTGGTGGTGAAGTTTGTAAAAGCATTTTGTGCAGAAAGATGCCAACAGTCTCACCAAGCTTGAGAGGGAAAATCTGTTTAGAGCAAAAACAACAAGGGTGGGAACCATCAGAGCTCCTTTCGAAAGGACTTATTTCACTTTAAGCTGTGCTAAACAATGAGGTACCTTTGGAAGCCCTTCAAAGTTTTATATCTCAACATGTTTCTCACTGAAAGGCTTCAAACCTAAAAGGAAAACACCTCATTAAAGCCATACTACCACAAACAGAAAGTTCCTTTTTTTCCTTTTAGATTTTTTGGATGGTGATGCAACAAACTGAGATTAACACTGATGCTTCTTTATGACCAAAGCAAGCAAACAAGTCCATCAGGAAGAAGACTGATTATGTCTATATGGTTATTTTTCATGCCTGCAACCCCTGCTGCAGGGTAGGCGTCAGACGAGATTACGAAACAGCCTTTATTCACATTTCCCAAAGCGATGATTCACAATGAGGGATGCATTTGACTTCTGATAGTAAGCCGGAAGAGATTTATCTTTCAGAAAAATATTTTAATAAGCACAGGACAAAATCAGCGTAGAGCTGAGGTGTCACATTTTGACCAGAGGGGTCGCCAAAGTTGACACAAGGTGAATGTTCCTCATAGGAGCTTTAACTTAAAGAGAAACCTTCTGCATCATAATTTGACATCAAAGTTCACAGTGAGTCAACTTTGTGTAATGTAACAGTTCTGACGATTCAGAGTACAAACTCAAGATGTTCCCAAATGACTAATTTCCTAGTCGCCTGTATGGAAATTTCAAATCTGAGTACCTGACTGATCTAAAAGTGAGAAGAAAAGGTCAAAATTGAGCTGATTGGCAAGGCTAAACATGTGGCCACAGAATCTGCAGGTTAGGTTCCTCATTGCTCTGGTGGAGTGGTTATATGTCAGTTTAACCAGACTCAACCTACTTACAACTTTATCTCCATTTACTAGATCAACATACTGACAAACCACGGCGCACTACGAGACGACATCATCACCTGCACTCGTTTAGATCCTGGTAGTAGAGCATTAAGGTAGCAGCCATTTACTGGAGCTGCAGCCCTGACTGTGACACCTTTTGTGCAGGACATATAACCGTCATTCTGGGCTTTTAACCAATTGGTGATTCTGGTGCCGATGCTGGTTAGTCGACTCCAGTCTCAACACTCATGTAGCTGACTGAACGCGCACATAACTTTAAGGCCTCTCTCCAAAGAATGGGCGATACACTAAGATGATTGAAACGGTTGTTGGTTAGTGTCTAATTTTTATGAGACTTAAAATAACGACATCAATGTTAAGTCCAACATCCAATATTTGTAAAACCTCTCCTCACAGGCTGAACACCAAGCCAACTTCTCCAGCCCTTTGTTTCTTTGTTGCTCCGTTTGGTGGAAGTGTCCAAAATGGGGATCGCAAAGATAACAAACAATAAAATACTCAAACTACTCTGTGTGGGATTGTGAAGTTGGAGAAATGTTAATGCGGCAGCCTGCACCAAGCAGCCTTAAAGCCCCATGCAAATTTGCTGCCAAAAATAAAATCAAGATGACGTCAATATTCCATCAAAGCTGCATCTTCACTCAATATGAGAAATCACAAACCGAACATTCTCCTCATTGTCACAGGACGACGATTGTTTCTGATGTTTCTGCTTCCGATGTGCCCACAAACTAGCTAGCCTGGCAATGCCAACTTTGTGGGAGGAAAACAACAGTCTGATGATTAGCTCCAAACAGCTTAGAGAAAGTCACGATCAACAAAAGAAAGAGGCGTTCGGGACAAATCATGAGCACAGACAGGATGGTGAAAGACGTAGTAACCTCGGGGTGACGCTTGAGCCAGTTCAGAGGGTAGAAAAAGTTGAATGAGAGATTAATCACTGATTCAAAAACTCCATTTAGACTCAACAGATAAGCATGCACACATCACAACACATCCCTAGAAGGTTTTCCTGAAGTATCAGAGCAGAGATGATCTCAGATGTAACATGAAGGAGTCAGGATCGTCTCATTTGCATCTATTAGAGAAACCTTCCCCACAATTAAGTCGAGCTTCATCAAAGGAGCCTATTGATAGTTGAAAACCATCCCTAGCCTCTCTATCTCTTCATCTTTTCAGCATGCCTTCATTCTTAAGCATCCTCTCCCTCCCTCTCTCTCTCTCTCCCTCTCTCTCTTTCATCACCGCTGCCGCCACCTGCTCTATTTTCCTCCGATCAATAGAAAAGCCAGAACCTTATCAACGTGGTCACAGTCGTTTAGACGCATCAGTCAATCCCGTCCATCGAACTCAGTCCCATCCTGGTCACGTCTTGTCATTCGGCTTCAAATCAGCATCATCATTTGTTTTTTCTTACCGGCATCTCTCTCTCCCTCTTTATCTCTGCCGTTTTTCTCTTCCTCTGTTCCTCTCTCTCTTTCTCTCCCCCTTTCTCTCTCCCTCCGCTGTGAATCATGCCTTCTGTCAGAGGAAGGTTTTTTTGACAAGCGCTCTCTCTGCCAACCAACACACCAACGCAAACCTCCTCCTCCTCCTCCTCCTCTCCCTCACTCTCCCTCACTCTCTCTCTCTCTCCTTCCAAGCTTTCCTTCTCAATTCAGCCTCCCTCTACCTCTCGCTCTCTCCCTCCCATTTATACTCTGCACAGCTTCAGGGCTTTGAGAGCTTTGGAGCTGCACAGAGACCAAGTTCTCCTCTCCAGCTGCTTCTCTTTTCCTCTCTCCCTCCGTCTCTTTTTCTCACTATTGTTATCCCTCTATCTTCCTCTCTCCCCTCTTCCCTCACTCCCTTCTAGATTTAGTTTGACCTGAGTGGGTTACTCTTGGGAAATCATCGCCGTCAGACATTTTTGAAACGAGGTAACGGAGGAGAAGAGGGGTGATTGAAGGACAGATTTATCTATCTATCTATCTATCTATCTATCTATCTATCTATCTATCTATCTATCTATCTATCTATCTATCTATCTATCTATCTATCTATCTATCCCACATATCTACATTTTCAGTCTCCCACACACTCTTTTCTTCTGCGGCTCTCTCTCCATCCCTCTTGTAGCCCTCTCAGCTTGCCCTCTACCTCCCACTCTTCACCTCAGCGTTAATGCAACATGCATCACTGTGGAGGCGGCATGGAGAGAGAGAGAGAGAGAGAGGGAGAGAGAGAGAGAGACAATGGGCACTCATACGTACTGTACTGTGCAATTTGAAAGCATCCTCATCATCCTCATCATGATTAGCAACATCATTTGACCGTTCGGAGCTGTGTGGAAAAACAGCAGCTATTTCTGCTCATTAAAGGACATTAATGTGATGATATCAAAATGTACTTTCTGATCCTTCCTGACTGAATGATATAACAGCTAGATTTTCACAAACACTCCTGGAAATTAATCCTGAGGAGGAATAACTAGAAAAGGAAAGAAGAGGGTAGTTAGCTCAGCCGCCATGTTTGGGCAAGAGAAGCGAGTGCCACCTACAGAAATACCAACTTCATCCAAATCAGAAAAGTAGATGTCACTGTGCTGCCCACATGGTTTGATTGACACTCTGTGGGATTGACCTCTTAGGATCCAAACATGGCGATAAACAGCTTCAGAAACAGCATGCTTCTGCAAAAACGGAGGAATACCGTCAATGCAGGCCTTACGAACCTCAATCCAAATCTGCATTTACACCTGAAGTGTCAAAGAAGACGTAATATGTTGATGTTTGAAGGTAGGCTGCTCTCTTGAGCTGTGCATACTTCAACCTACAAAAAGTTTAAACTTTGTATTCTGTTTCTAACACAAACTGAAGCACCTGGTGGGCATTAGTAGAGTTGAACTGGAGTGGTGCTCCATCTATCTCACATATAGACTCTGCTCTGTTGTCACGTGACCTCCAGGGATCTGTCTTGGGACCCAGGAACAACCTGATCACAAGCTTCATATCAAATCAATCAGAAAGGAGTCTGTAACATCTCTCCTCTGCCTGTTGACACTGTGGTAAAAACGCTAGGCTGGTTTTGAGAGTGGGGAAATAATGACAGTTAGCGGGCACAGGTGTGAGAGCAGCCTGAGGAGCTACTGGACCCCAACCCTCTCTGAGAGGGAAAATTGGAGCAACATCCTGTCCTGTGATCCAGAGCTGGTGAGAGCATCTCTAAGCCAGTGGTTCTCAAAGTTGGGTCCTAGGACCCCTGGGGGTCCGCGAACCATAGCGTGGGGGTCCGTGAAATAATTATATCACTCATGCACACTTCATTCTGGTCACAACTGTTCCTGATACTACTTAGCTTTGCTTACTACCTCGCAAGCATGGAGCCATTTCTAAATCAGTTAATTTCACCAAGTGATGCTAAACCCAAGCTAGCTAAATTAAGACAATATGATGACAGGTATATAGATTTCGGTTTTATTGAGATCAGTGACGGGAGACCAAATGCGTCATGTGTCTTCAGATGCTAGTGAACAAAGCTATGAAGCCAGCCAAGCTAAAGTGACATCTGATCACCCGGAATATAAGGACAAAACTAAAGACTTTTTCCAGCAAGAGAGAGGAACACATCCACCAGAAAACATAGATGGTGAAGTGTTTTCTGTTTATCACTATGGAACAGGTCTGAAGTGTTTAGATTGCCAAGTTTTACAATACAAATAGTTCAAAATGCATCTAAGAGTGCAAATGGTAGCAAGCATGTGCTTAATTGATGTTACAATTATGAGGGGGTCCTTGGAAAACGTTCTCACCTGTAAGGGGTCCCTGACCCCAAAAAGTTTGAGAACCCCTGCTCTAAGCTGCTGATCTCTACAAAGTCACTGAAATCAGGAGAGGTCGAGATAACGGCAACAACGTTCAAAGAGGAGACATCTGACTCATTTATGTTTAAAGACAACATCAAAGAGAAGAAGGAGAGCTGAATGAGGACAGAAATGTCAATACTCCTGCAGAAGTCCTGCTCACCTCGTCTAAAATGACCTTCAATGGAAATGGTCACTTTAATGCGGATTAGAACAAATAAGAGGAACAGGTTTAAAGTTGGCTGTGAAATCAGGCTTTTTTAAGATGGGAACAGACCCATTAGGAACACCATGTGCACACGGATTTGCAAAAATGACTGAAAACACCAGCGTTTGCATGCCAGGCCACTAGTCGGCAGTATAACTTAGTAATGAAAACGCCAAAGAAGAACAACACACACCTGTGGTTGGAGACATTTCTCAACATAGCGGTGAGTACAAACAATCAAGGTATGCATGTGTGACTGGGGCTACAGGTGTAGTTTAGACAGCGACCAACGAGGTGCTGTTTTCAAAATGATCCCCTCTGAGACCTGGTTTCCAAAGTTTGCATTTTCAATCCTCCAAAGCGCCATTTCGTGTCAAGGAACGGCCAAAACACAACTGCAATGTTCTGTTTTCATTTGCTTTAATGAGGGGAGGATAATGTATAGCAAGCGGGGGGTTTATGCAAATTAGAATCCACTCTGTCAAGATTCTCTTGTTGTTAATTTCGTGTACGCGAACCCACGATGGCTGCCGCGTGTCCCCAGCATCAGTTTTGTGAGTTGGCTTTGCACGCCCTCTCACATTAATGCAGACACGAGGTATATAAAGAGCAAAGCGGAAGTGACAGAGTAAACAGCCATCATGATTACAAATGGCGGAAAGATTTGAAGACAATCTGTCTCATAGTCGCCATTTGCTCATCAGGCTTGATTTCGTGGCATTACATTGCCGCCTCTGCTGTCGCTATTCCCGCCTTAATCTCAGCTCTACTATAAGAGTAACTTCCTCAAGCGTTGCCATTTTGGTTGTCACTCACATCCAGTAGTTGTTATCACACGTAGTGCATTGTCAAGTTTATTCACAATCAAGCTTACTTTCGTACACGACTATATCTCTCTTTATCGATGCCTGAATCTGCTGCACGCTGCAGAAATAGCCTCTTTTTTTTTTTACATTTTCTGCAGCACAGATTCTCAGTGAGTGATATATTTGATTGTAAAGGAGACTAAGGTGAAATTGTTGTTAAAAAATAAAAAATGTGAGATGCAGCTTGACCACAGCGATCGCAAAAATGACCAAAACCAAAAGTTTCTCACTGGAGCTTTAAGGTATCCTTCTCCCTAAACACATACCAATCAATATGGTTCATCATTTAGAAGTCCAAGATGAGTAGCATCAATAATAAGAATGCAAATGATTATATTATGATAATGTCACATAGTCCTGAAGGTTTCGCTTTTTCTACAGCAGTGGATGAAGTTATACGACAGAGGATTCATGTTGGCCTCAGTTTAGAAACAGGGCAGTACAGCTGATGTGTTTCTAAAGGAGTTAAATAAAATTTATATCGACATGAGTAGGTGCCAAAAAAAACCTGGTATGATATTTGTGAAACTCTAGGTTTCAGTTTCGAGCTGTACCTTTCACCACAGGCTTGTTGAAACGGGGCGAGTCATTTCCAGGATGTCTTGTGTGATTGACGGAGACGAGGACTGACTCACACTCTGCTGTATTATATGTGTTCATTAT
The DNA here is from genome assembly GCF_009762535.1 of Notolabrus celidotus. Taxonomy (NCBI): domain Eukaryota; kingdom Metazoa; phylum Chordata; class Actinopteri; order Labriformes; family Labridae; genus Notolabrus; species Notolabrus celidotus. The sequence continues at coordinate 22,193,289 of NC_048293.1, forward strand.
GTGAGCTCAAGTGGTGTTGACTCTGAGTCTGTGTGTGATAAAGACAAGACTGACAGGAGACAGAGAGAAGCAGGCAGAGACAGGGAGGAAGATCTGAGTCAACAGAAGAAGAAAAAACTGTTTATGAAGAAACTGAATATCCTGAGTTAGACTGCACAGCCGAGTGAGTCTACATTGGACAGCTGTGAAAGAGTAGCACTGATTCACGCTAACATTCAGCTTCTTCCTTTTTCCTTAGGTTGCATTATGAAATTAATCCAACGCCCATCGGGATTTAAAGATACCATCAGTGATAACTTAAGACATTTGCACGTAACGCAAATGTTTCTACTTTGATTATACATTTAAATATTATCCTTTTAACCAAACTACAGTTATATGACCCATTAAATTACAAATTGCTCTTTAAGATTTGACAAACAAAAGCATCAGTGTCCTCACAAATATGATGGACTGTTGTCTTGTGACTAATAAACACAACTTCAGCAGGTAGTTCACACATTACAACACTCACAGGGAGATTTTTTTTGATAAACAACAAGTAGTCAACTTTTTCTTGCACATCATTTTTGCTGTTTTTCCAGAGCTCTGTGCAGAATGTCAAATAATAAAATATAAGAGCGGTGTATTAATCTGTATTCCAAATTTTAAAAACCAGTGCCCACGGTTCGTAAACTGTGGGCACGGGTTTGCATGAGCTACGGACACGAGTTTTGTATACTTTGGGCACAGTTTTTCGTGAACTACAGGAATTGTTTTCAAAGAGTATGGACACTGATTTGAAAACTGTGATGGCCAAATTCCACCAGATCTGTGTCCCATCCGTCTCTGATCCTTCACAGCACCGGATCTGATAGGTTGCTATTCTAGTCAATGTGTTAACTACCACTGGATCCGCTCCCTTGCGTTCTGGCTGCGTCTCTGATCCAGCAGGTCGGAGCCCTCTGGATCAGATACACAAGGCTTCTATTTTTGTTGGATGCCGGAGCACGACGCATCAATCTCAACAGAGCAGATGGAGCGGGACAGGAAGTCAGGCACCAAAACAAAATGAAAACATCCGGTTAATTTTCAGAATAAAACACTCTGTGTTATCACCAGATCGTATTTCACTTAACTTCAACTACTACGTTCTGAAATACAAGCAGCGGATTGGAGACGGACCGGACAAGGATCTGGTGGAAGTCTCGGGTTAGTTTAAATAAACTAATGACATGGTTTTGGAAAATGTGGGCACAGATTTTTAAAATACAGGCATTTTTTTTCAAAGAGTACAGACTCTGGTTTCAAAACTGTTGCGGCCAAATTCCATCAAACCGGTGTCTGGTCCGTCTCAGCTCCGTCACAGCACCAGATCTGATAGGTTTCTATTCTAGTCAATGTGTTAACTTCCACTGGATCCGCTCCGTTGCGTTCCGGCTGCGTCTCTGATCCAGCAGGTCGGAGCCCTCAGGATCAGATACACAAGCCTTCTCAACAGAGCAGATGGAGCGGGACAGGAAGTCAGGCACCAAAACAAAATGAAAACATCCGGTTAATTTTCAGAATAAAACTCTCTGTGTTATCACCAGATTGTATTTCACTTAACTTCAACTACTACGTTCTGAAACACAAGCAGCGGATTGGAGACGGACCGGACAAGGATCTGGTGGAAGTCCCAGGTTAGTTTAAATAAACTAATGACATGGTTTTTGAAAATGTGGGCACAGATTTGTAAACCCTGGTCTGATTTGTGACTTTCAGTACAGATTTGTAAATTTAGGGCAAAATTCAGTAAATTACATGCACAGATTTGTAAACCGTGTGGGTATGGGTTTCTTAAAACATTAGCATGGTTTTGCATGCTATGGGTACAGATTTGTTTTCTACCAAGCTAACCTCATTTATTTCTAACTATGAGTAGATCTATGCTGTTTCGCATTGGACTACACAGATTACACGTCTTTCGTTTTTAATATGCATTTCACTTCGCCCACAAAATATGTCCTGCAGATTTCAAGTCTACCTGTCCATGTGGTTGTGATGTACCTAATGTGACGTAACTGTGACAATACTTTCCAATCTTATAGCGGATGTCTGTCATATCTGTGCTGCAGGAGCAGGCTGACAGACACATGCAGGTGATTCCCAAATAAGTGAACGAGCCCAACGAAATCCCCGGTGCAGTCTGCAAACACTGAGGACAGAGGACAGTAAAGCAAGGTATCTGTGGACACGTTGAAACTCAGAAAAGGGAAGAGAGGACGAGTTGTGCCAGTGTGTCAGTTGACCCACCTCCTGTTTCTAGGCAACTGTGATTCTTTTTTTTCTTTTAGTTGACCATACTTTAAGGAAGCACACATTATTTCTACACACTGTAAAGTGATACAGTGTTTTACAGATGTGTAGGAGCATGTTCAGTCAAGCTTCTCCTTTTAGTCGTGTCTCTCCAAATCTCATGCTGTATTAACAGACAGCTGCTGTCTTCATTCATCCCTCCTCGTTTATTGTCATCAGTTTGGACTCCTCAAATCCTGCAGCCTGCTCCTGGTAAACAAATGAATCACCTGCACCTCGTGCCTGTGTGTCTATTTCAGCTGAGACAGAGACGAGCGGCCGTGTTTTCAGAGCGCAGATAAAGGGAAAAAGGACCGGTTAGAAATGCATTCAGAAGCAGCACAGTAGGCTTCTGGCACAGCATATGGTGGCCTGTATCTGACACAGATACCACAAATCACTTTAGCACAGTGAGTGCAGCGGGCTTGCCAAGTAGAGTGGAGATCCAACAGAAACTTCTGGTGAAAATAGAACGATAACAAAGCTTCTTAGGGTGCTGCACCCTGCGTTTAGCACGGACTATTCTGGGTCAAAAAACTTGTAGAGGATTATTAAAGCTGCACTTTTATCGTCTCTTTATAATGACAGTAGACCAAATAACTCTTATTAATGGAGCCTACATAAAAAGTAGAATCTGCACACACACAGGATGAGACTTTGGTTCCTGTTTGTGGTCAAGTTATATTAACCAATCACGTACTAGCAGGCTTTGGTGTTCGCAGGAAAAAACGCCCACATGGAGAGCAAAAGCAAGAGGAATGCAATCTGCTGTCATGACAGTGATCTGACGCCAATTTACTGCTCTCTATAAACAGATATCTGCATACAAGTGCAGCCAGCAATCTGCTCTACTACATCACACGTCTCAGCTTGAGTGACAAATCGGCTTGATGATGAGTCGTGGAGGCCAATAAGCGTTCAGATTTCCCAAGTTCCTTGAATGCATCAGAAATGATCAATCCAACATGTTTATTGCTATTCATGATAGGGGGATTCTTCTGATATGCATCTATCTACAATTTATGCAAAGACAGGTACAAGCAACCTGTTGCACCGCAGCCCATGGTGAGGTAAACCTTAGTCCAACCTCTTACGGAGCGAATAGCAAATCAAACTACTAATTAAGAACATGAACTCAAAAAGGTTCGTATAAATGGACAGGTATCAGGTCAGATCTGTTCTGGCTGCACCTCTCTGACCTACACCGGTATGTCACAGCTCTAACACTGTGCAGTAGGATTTGTAGTTCTATCATAGCCCCCTTTTAATGCTGTAATTGTTGCCTGTAATGCTCTGAACCACAGCTCCCTCCAGTGGTTGCTCTCTGGTGGTGACAGCCTGCAACTGAAAGCAACTTCACACTTCTTTCCCACAGTCTGATGAGCACAGAGTCTGTAGAAACAGCTCAGGTGTGATCATGTTTGGTTTGCACAGGAAGCAGCTGCACAGTCAGACCACAAATGCATGTCCATGCAGAACAGCAGCTGAGGACTTTACAGTAATCAGGACCACCGTATCAGAACAGGGAGGGATTTCATGCCGCTCGTTTTGATGCATGAGAGATTTATTTTCGAATACATGCATAAATATTAGATGTGATGATAAGAAAAGGAGTTTAAAAAGGGTGCTGGAGGTCAGCCGTGGTTGAGAGTGCTGAGAGAAGACATTTTCAAGTGAGATCTTGATTTTTACGGGCCGCAGTTAAAGCGTGCACCGTGTACTGAGGGGTCTCCACGCCACAGCGGTCTGGTTGGACTCCTGGAACCGACCCTTACAGATGCATGTCACTTCCAACACTCTAATCCTGTCTGTCTTCAGCGTCCGATCTAATAAAGGCCAGAAAAAATAACTGCAAGGGAAAAATTATCTTAACTTTAACCAAAGGGAGATTTTAAGTTCTGAAGACCTTTTCCTTCTTCAGGTTTTGGGTTCTTTAAAGTTCTAAGTAAAGTTTATAATCCCCTGAGTTCTTTTAGTTTCTATATTTATGCAGAGTTAGTGTTAGTGCAGTAAATATCACATATTCAGAGACTTTTACTGGACATTAGAGAAGCTGACTTTTACTCCTACCATGATACCTAAACTTTTACTCCAGTGCAGCTTTCCGGTCTTCATCCACTGCCTGTGCAGGAGAGTTTAAACAATCCAAAAGCAAACACACGTTTGTTGTTAAAGGATCTGAGTTACATGACTCTCTAATTAACATATTATGTGCAAGTATTCTTAGTTTTCAAACCTTTATGCATGCTCTAAGATCTCCTAACTTTGACTTTTCTCAGGACAGAAAACGTTGGGATGCTGAGACTTGTCATGAGAAAGAAGAACAAAGCTAAGGACAGATAAGAAATCAGTGGAGGAGGGAGGACAAGAGAATGAGTTGTGTGAACTTAAAGGGGGAGGAGTGAGGAGCAGAGAGGGACGACGGGAGGGGGAGAAGAAGTTGTGCATTCCTCAGTTTGAAGGGGGAGCATCTGGAAATCTTTAAAGAAGGAGGAGGAGACTAACGGAGCATCTGCTGAATATGTAGGCCACAGATACAAACAAATGTGAGCTATGCTGGTCTGTTTATAAGACAAGGCTAGGCTGGACTTGTGAAAGTACAACCAGAGGTACTGAAACTTGTGTTTGCATGAGAGAGGAGTTATAGGTCTGTGAGTAGGAGACAAAAAAAGACAGCAGAGAGGAGGGGAAGTCCGACCAAAGTGCTCGGCCTCTTCCTGCCTCTCGATCAGCTCAGGAAGTGGAGGCAGAAACAAGAGAAGGGGGGGCTCACACACACTGACACATTTTCCCTCTGCCTTGTAGTTTTCCCTTATTCAGTCCTGCACGGATCAACAGGAGGAAGAAGAAAAAAAAGGAGGAGTGGGGAGCAGAGAGGAGGCGGGGCTTTCAATGGAGCTGAGACAGAGTGACAGAGAGCAGTCGAACAGTCAATCTGTGGAAATATGATGGAGGCCAGTGTTGTTTCTCCGGACGCAGGGTGAGTTTATGAGCGGTGTGTGATAATGTGAACAAACAGAGCAGGAGCTGAACTCTGTGAGGACGGGGGGGTCGCTTCAAAACCTCACAGAGGGACAGGGAGGGGAGGGAGGGGGTCCAAAGTCAGGCAGTCAGAGCAGGAAAACCAGATGTGATGACTCAGTGACAAATAAATAGGTCAATACGTTTTCTGAGGGTTTGAAATTCCTGGTCTGGGTTTTACATTTTCATCAAATCCTCTTTCTTAGACACGAAGGACACAAAGGGAGTTATTTGTTGTAGAGAACTTGTGGAAAGGAGAGTTTTTAAGTTGAAGTTGCTTCAGAAAAAGGGAAGATCAGAGCGTTTAAAGCTGATTGATGATGCTGAAGAAAAATCTGATTTAAGATCCTTTTTATGAGTCAAAGTTTTTAGTGTTTGTGTCAAACAATGAAGAGGCAGCATAAATCTGGAGTCAAGGTTTTATTGCTGTGTTTGGCTTTTAAAATACAGCCCTCAGATTAAATGTTAAATTACAGACTCTTATGAAACTTTATTTTGTCCATTGATTCAGGATTGTGTTGTTTGTCTTTAACTTTCATGCGAGTATCCTAAAGGTTAAGTTAGGTCAGCAAAGTAAGAGGTCGGATCAGGTATTCAGACCATGTTCAAGCTTTGGAGAAACACTCCTATAGGATCATCACCTAAAGAGACTCTTGTTATCTGACATTATTACACAGCTGTCATAGTTATAACCCAGCTGTGTTAAATGCTTGATTTTGATTGGTTAATTGATTCTGAATAGCAGGAACAAGGACAACATGATCTCATCTTTCCATGTTGACGCTTAAGTAAGAGTGTTTCTGTTAACACTCTAAATCTGTAAACGTTGTTGCTTAACCTTTTAATTTTTAGTTTGCATTTTAAATTGGTCGGCCAAACAACATGGAGGATATTTGAAGTGTTACCTTTGATGCTTTTGGAAATACAAAACTTTAAACTCCTGGATTCATCTTTTAGAGTTAAGACGATTTCAAATCGTGGGAGAGCACAGACAGTTTTACCGATTTTTAACGCAACAGTCTTCTGAACACACACGAGACGGCTAGATCACACACTTAACTTTTGTGGTTATGATTCCAGAGACTTGAGATCTCACAGAAATGTGCATGTGTTCTGTTTTGCAGCGATAAACAAAAAACAAGGACAATAATCTGGGTGAATAATTCCACAAGGTGCTCTTCTTTTTAATATTCAGCTTGGTTAGAGGTTCAGTTGTGTTTACATTCACTGTCATGTTTGTGAACTTTAGAAGTTCACAACATCCAGACTGTGACGCTTCCCAGTTTGCTCCTCTCATTGGTTATTGAAGGTTTCCTGTAAGACGCAGTCCCAACTGCTTGATATTTACGATTCCTTGAGGACCATTTGGACAAATAATCGGTCACGACAAGACTTGAATATGGTCACACACACTCGATCATTGGGGTGGCAGATTGGGCCTTAAGTCAGTTAGTGTGTGGCCTGTATTTCCTCCAGAGAAACAGGGGCGGATCAAGAGGGGTGGCATTGGTGTCACCCGAGAACCCTTCATCAGAAAGGTGCGAAGAAGAGGAATCAGTCAATCAAAGGCTTTGAACAAACTTTTGCACACCATCTTTCCGTCAAAATACATTTATTGGAAGCATCTCGGTGCAAAAAGTTGCTTTTAAGTGTCTTAAAGTACCTTCAAATTTGACTCCGGACAAACATCTTCTCTTGAGTCCTTAAAGAACTGAACTTAGAAGATTTGCAAGTTGCTGCTCTGTCATGTTGCATTTTAAAGTTCGAAAAATGACATCCAGGAATATAACATCTGTCAAATACTTCACTGTTTGCAGTTAAAGTTAAAGCTTAAATGAATGCCATTCACTCACTGGAGTGTGTGCATGCAAACTTAATGCCAACCCTGCAGAAGTCAGCTCCCCAGTTGGGTCACCCCAGTAAACAAAGTGTGGACACACCCATGCAAAGAAAAGAGGAAGGAAGGAGGAAAACAGAGCAGAAACTAGAGATGACAAAGCAGACGAGGAGCTGAGTGAAGAAGACGTTGACCATATTGAATGAAACAGACACAACGCAGCTTTGGTGACGTTACAGGATGAATGAGAAGAGCATGCTTACAGACTCGTGCTGCTGTTGCCAACGTTTAGACTTTACTGTAAATTAGAACGTCAATCATCTTCAAATCAATACTTGTTGATGTCCTTAGTTTGTAGCCAGGTAATGAGCAGGATTATGTAACAGTAACAGTTTCACATCAGGGTCTTGTCTCACCCTGTGGGGATTATTTTTCGCATAACCACCTGCTCACTATACGTTATCCCCCTTATAACCCTGCTACCAACTTAAGATACACATAAGTCGACCCTTAGTGCTGATTTAAAGACAATTGTATTAATTAAAATGTATTTGGTGGATTTTGGACTTGTAGCTGCAACAAGTGTTGCATGTTTTAGTTTCTTTATAAACAATCTGTGAGTTAAGTCGGATAGTTTTCAACCCTCAGACTTCTTCTAAAGCTCAGAAAACAGACCTGAGGGGATGTGAGATTAATAGTGAGAGAGGAAAGAAGAGATAAACGTCAACAACACATACATCTTTACATCGCTGGGCTTGTTTTCCAACTTCTGGGGGGCATTCTGTCCAACGATGATCTATTTTCAATCGTATGAAGTGCAAAATGACGCTGTCTGATTGCTCCTGTGAGTGTTTAACTTAATAAACGGTTTATTAGCAATCATGCATGAATTGGTTAATGTTAGTCTTCTTCTACTTTTGCAATCTAAGTTGATGTCATCACCCACAAAAAGCTTGCATCACATTTCCTTGAATCTGAGTGAAGTAGAGGTTTTAAGAGACCTCAAAATCTGATAAAGGTCTGCAAAGAGAGCTAACATCACAGCTGATATCACTCCGAGTGCGTTAGTTTCTCATGACAAACACAATATTTTCCAGGATGTCTGCGCAGAGAGTTTCACTGACAGCTGCAGTTTCCATTTGCTTTCCCAGATTCAGCTGACCTGACTGTAATTCTGCTCTTTCCTCTGAGTTAGCATCACATGTGAGGCACACACACACAGGACTCTGCGGTCACTCCGTTTCCTCACAGTCACAGAATATTCCTCATAAAACATGTCTGAGCTGTGAGGTAGAGACGCATGTTGCATACGTCTCTCTGACGCAACACCAAGCTGAGAACAGTTCGTTACTGTGTTGGCCGCACAGAGCTCTCAAAAGAGGAACAAGCGGTTTGAACAGCAATGAGTATTCATCTAAAAATGGATGGATTAGGTCACATTGTGTTCTCATCAAGAGCTGGATTTTGTACCAGCAGCAAACACAGTGATGAAACTTTAGTTACGATCAGTGTGGAGTTTTTCATGCAGCTCAGGTTGTGTGGAAGTGGAAGTGGCATCGAGATTGCACCGATATAGAGGGTGATGTCATTACTCAGGTTTTTGAAGTTGAACCACCAAACCCACAAAAGGGTTTTCTCTGCTGCCTGAAAAAAGTCTTTAACTGGAATCTAATTTTAGCTGCCACTGCTGCTGAAGGTAGAACACACTTTAACTTGTCTTGCTATAGACTACTGTTCTTATAGTGTGTTTCCTTTGCTGCTGCAAGCTGAGACTGAATCCTTGTAACTCTAAAGATAACTGATAATAACCCTGTTAGATATTTCACTTTTCAGAAGCAACATTTAGAACAAGAGACATTTATCATAACTGCCAGAAAGTACACATTGTGAAGATACTTTGAGACCCAAAAGGTAAAAATGTTTCCTACTGTGGGGACAAATTGTCATTTTATGCACACAGGATAAAAGCTACAGCTATCGTGATCTGCAAGGTCATGCACACGATTCACTAAACAGTCTGCTATTCTGTTATAAATCTACATTAGCCGACAAGGGCAGGGGATCTGTACCGGCCCTGATGGTCTTCATTAGAAGGAAAGTGCTGCAAAAGCAGGAACTTCAAAAAACATTCAAAATCAAAAACAAACACACTGCAAGGGAAAAAATGTGCTTCAAAAAGCCGAAACAGCTGCATTTACAGAAACAAGCTGCAAATACTCCAACGATGCAAAACAGAAACACCTGCAGAGGGACAATGCTGCAGAATCCAGATTTTTAAACGGGAGTGCTCCAGACCTGTGGGGGCGCTGAGTGACACAGCTTTAATGATGACGGGACAGAGAAGAAGGGAAAACATGGGACTTGTGTTTTATTTATTTTAAGTGGACGTCTGGACGTTAGCTGTGTATGCATGTTTCCGCTGTTGCATTTGTTTTGGACTTTCTCTGTGTTCTTGAATTTGCATCATACATTTGCAGCATGTTTCTTCAAATGAAGATAGTTCCAACCTGCAGTGGTCACTATCTACTAAAAGTGGTCAAAGGTTTGAATCAAAACTGGACCACAGAGCGGTGAGTTCAAGGTCTTGTTTTGATCTCCAAATTTGGCAGACAGGGGCGCGTATAGATTTTTATAACTGGGGTGTTCCTGCTAAAGCTCTGACTTGTCCAGGAATGGCATGTAGAGCCCTTACCTTTACATTTAATCAGACATTATATTCCTCTTTTTAGCTTTAAAAGCAGCAAAACAGAGTGGAAACATCAAATCTTCTATACTTGAATCTTTAAGAATGCAAAAAGAAGAAGAACATTCAAAGCTGAGATTTAAATCAACAAGAGAAGGACATGTGTAACATTGAAATGCAGAAGTAAAATCCACTCTCAGCCCATCATAACACAGCCCAAGTAGGTGATTTCAACATAGATAAGCTCCATCTTTGACTGAGCTTAGCCGATCACACTTCAGGTTTTTGGGTTGGCACCCGGGGAGGCCAATCTAGTTTCAAGGGTGATCCCTGCCGCCTCTGGCTCCTCATTTGGACGCGCCCCTATCCCAATATCTCACTCCAAACAACCGTCTGTTGGATGTGTAGAGGATCTACTGCTAACAGCTTGGGACGAGGCTCTTTTAGCAGCAAACGGGGGATCTAAACACAGCTGTACAACATGAGTATGTATGCTCTGAAGGTCTTCACAATCACAAGACCAACAGCAGGTTTATGACCCGTTAGAGTGATGCTGCGAAGTCCTGCAAGCTGACCTTTCCTGACCTTCCCAACAGTACTTCTATTGTTCACGGAGTTCATAGACATCATGTGTCACAACATGCATGAGCTGCAGACGGTGAACATTAACTCCGGTCTGTGTTACCATGGATTCAGAGAGCAGGAGAGGAGCGCTGCAGCTTGTTTCTGGACGCAGAGACAACCGTCAGCGTGTTGTTTTCTCTGACCTTTACTTTCTTTCTCTTCACAGCTCTCTGACAGAAGCACTCGACTCTCCCTCCATCACCCCGGTCCCTCCAGCTTCTCCCCTCTCTCCACCTTCCCTGCCCTCCACCCAGCCTCCCGTCCGGCCATGTCGCCCCAAACCGCCTCCTCCTCCCACGCCCAAATCCTCCCAGCTCCCTTCTGGTCCTCCTCTACCTCCATCCAATCCTCCGTCCGTCCCTCCTGCCTCCAAACCTCCCCTCCCTCTCACCTCAAAAACATCACCTCCCCCTCTCTCATCCAACCTGCCTCCCCCATCTCTTCCTCCGCCTCTCGCCCCAACTCCAGCATCTCCATCAACCCTTCTCCCCCTCCAGCCGACTCTCTCCTCTGATCTAATTCCCACTTTCACTCCTCCTCCTCTTCCTCCTCCTTTATCGCCAACAATCACATCCGCCTTATCACCTCCACCTCCACCTGACATCCCTTCATCCACACAAACTCCAGACAATCTGAGTTTGATAGATCGGCTGGTCGAGAGCGCCTCGGTGTGGCAGCCGAAAGAAACCAGCAAAGAGAGAATCACGAGTTTACTGGAGAAGGAGACGGCTGGGGTAAGACACACACACACACACACACACATACACACACTTACACACACACACACACACACACACACACACACACACACACACACACACACACACACACACACACACGCACGCACGCACACACACACAGACACGCTATACTTCAGTAGAATAATAGTGAACAGTTAAAGGGATAGGTTGGTGTTTTTGAAGTGTGGTTGTATGAGGTACTTGTCAGTCGTGATGTACCCACAGAAGATCCTGGTCAGCTTGACCCATTTTTGTGTTGATGTCAGAAAGTCTGCATGTTTTTGCACTATTTTTGGACGCAACAAATTTGTGTCCCTCCGCATGCAGTGCACTGATCAGCTGCTCGGGTCTGCAGGCTCCAGAAGAGACAAAAATAAAACCAAACCCAAAAAAAACACAAGAAGAACAAGACTCAACAGACCGAAGGAGAGAGGGGAGGAACGTTTTCTAAACTGTGAGTCCATGAACCCAGAGACCTCCTGTTGTTAGGAGTGGGACTTGGTAACAACAGGACTTCAGGACCTTTCTGAATCAGAGGAAACCAGCAGCTCACATTTGGCTGCAGTCTGCATCGCTCACCATCCAGAGTTCCCTGCAGCCTCACTGAACGCCGCTGTTCTACCCGCTTTCTTCACTTTTTAGAAGTTATATCAGAAACGAATCAACCATTGATTGTATAAAGGATGTATATGTATATAAGACAATGTACTTTTTCCATGCTGGTTCTATGCATTGTTTCAACAAAGGGGCGGGGCTAATCAGGACGTGGATAATACACTTACTATTGACTAGTACCTCATACAACCACACTTTAAAAACACTTAAACTATCCCTTTATTGCATTTTAAATGCTTGTGTGGAATACATCTCAGCATGTGGCGTATATATAAAGATACAGATTTTTTTTTTTTTATTAATTTGTATTTTTTAAACGTTTATTTTTATTATTTTGCTGTAGTAACATAGATTCGTGGCTAGATTAGGATTTTATTTAACACTTTTCTTTTTCTTTTATTTATTTATTTTTACATTCCTTTATTTTCTATTTGTTTATTGAATTGATCCACTCATTTTCTGATTCATGTGGATACACATTTTTTGAATATGTAGGATTGTTACAAAAAGATGAAGAAAGTAATAGAATTGCAAATCTAAAAAAAGATACAGATATGTTTGATAAATCTTAAGTTGTTGCAGAGAAGTAATAGTTTTTGTGTCATATGTTTTGGTTGCTTCACTTGGCATATTCTTGAATCTGACCTTAGAGTTGTATCCGCTCATGTTGACACCTGCAGGCGTTCCTGGTTCACAGCACAGAGAGCGAGAGCGTGACGCTGTCAGTACGGCTGCCTGACGAGGAGGGGACGCCGCTCGTGCACAACCTGCAGGTCAAACAACACAAAACATGTATGTATCACTCACTAAAGCATCTTCTGCTTTGAGGAGCCATGGAAACACAAAATATAAGATGTGCATGAGCAGAGCTGGTGGTGATGGATTGCTCTCTGTCTCAGTTATCCACTTAGACGGTTCCAGTTTGGTTTTTGATGACATCTTTAAGCTGATCTGCTTCTACTGTGCCAGCAGGTAACACACATGTGAACGCACAAATACACAACTCAAGTACAAACACGAGAACAACCACTGCAAAAATATGACTTTCTCTGATTCCACTGTTGTTGTGTATTTAATCAAATGCAACAAAAACAGCATTTTAAATCAGCATCCGCATTCAAAAACTGATATTGATCGACCACTCGTCCTCAGTACTGTGATTCAGGACCCCTTAATTTAGCATTAAAATGTTAAGTGACTCCAAAGTACTGTTCAGGTGTGTTGATAATTGCAGGTTTGACCCTGAATGACCTCACACGCCTGTGTAAAGTAAAGAGGGCACATTCCTGCAGATACAGCCAATACGCTTCAGGACAAAGAGACTAAACACACTTTGATTTGCTATATTTGGATCTGATGGATGATTCACTGCTGATTGCACAAAAACTTCCCCTGCACAGGATTAATAAAGACATATTTTCACATGTTCAGACACATGCATGTTACTACTTCAGCGTAAACTACACACTATTGAACAAACACACACAGACACATTTATGCAGCATGCACACTCAAACACAGCATCACTAAAAGACAGAGTGTGTGTGGTCTCTTGTTTATAAGACTCTATGTTTAGACTAAACGCTGCTTTTTCTAATTGAATCCCTCGTTCAGGGACATTCTGGCCATCCCACTGAGGTTACCACAGGCCATTACCACAGCAACCAACAGAGAGGAGCTGGAGGTCATCTCCGCCATGGGAGCAGGTATATAAATCTATATTGATAGTGTATTAAAGCTTAGTCATTGCTGCTGCAGAGAAAAGAGGAGGGTGGAGAAATGGAAGGAACAAGATAAAATGAAAGAGCATCAGTGGTGTTTTATAACGGAGGGATGAAAACAGAATGGACGGTGAGAATTTATGAATGGCAGCGTGTTTTAAAACATCCAACATGCAAGAAATAGAGACTCCATGAGTTTCCCCCGAGGAGAGGAGGATGCAGTCACTCCTCTAACAGAAGCAACCACAAACCAAAACACAATGCAGATCAGATCTCATGTAAACACTCAGTCTGACATGTTATCTCAGCATCGTGCTGCAGGAAAGAAAACATTTCCCACGCAGACTCATTGGGAAAGAAGTCACTGTAATATCTTCTGAGCACCATGATCCTCCTGCACTCCAACGTTTTTAGAAAACTAATCTGATTTGAGTTTCTTTAAAGACCTGGAAGAGCTGCAACAATAAATACTTTTATCCGTGTAACATGTGAGAGAGAGCAGAGCCAGGAGAGGACTGAACTTCCTCAACCTTCATAGAGATGAAGAGGGCCTCTTCTTTTAATATTTAAAGCCAAGTTTTCAAAAGTAATCTGATCGGATTAAAATATCTGATATCACGTTTTATAATCGTGATAGATCAGACGATCCTCTCCTGGTTTCATCAGGTTAGCACCACCAGTTTGTGGAGGAGGACAGGTTAACTTTGATCCATAAATTCAGGATTGTCTTGATCCCAGCAGGAGTCTGCATTACACAACAGGGAACAAAATGTCAAAAACTTTTAATGCATTTAAAGACATTTTTCCAACATTGAGCTGTAGATCGTTTAGACATCAGGGTTGTGCAGAAATAAAGGATTAAGTCCTTATAAGAATTTTACCAAATAGCTCTTAATGTAAATTGTAGATTAATTGTTTTGGCGCCCCCTGTGGACAAAGTAGGCAGTATGTCGTCCCATGTGGAGAACTGCACTGTGTTGCACCTTGTTACTTCTAATTTATGACAGATTACATGCACAGCTGAGATTTTAAGGGTTGCACCAGCTGAGATCTTGAGTATAAGTTACAGTTGCTCTGAGCAGGACGAGCTGTGCATTCACCTCTCAGAGTCACTAGCTGTGCATTGAGGATGCTGGCTTAAGTTATCACCTTGCATGATGCTTTTTCATATTTTATCTATGCCTTGTTGTCAGATGAGTAACAGGAGTTAAAGGCTGTTAGCCATGATTGGCGGAATGGAGTGAAAACATACTTTCTGCAACAATATTTGGACTTTTTTAACGTTAAGCTTGACTTGTTAAGATGAACCGTTTGTCTCTGTGGTGCAACCAAACAATGAAAGAATTAACAAGTAAGTGTGGGCTTTAACTTGAGAAACACTTCTTCTTTTTAACCATGCATTACTGAGAATTACCAGAACATTTTAGGGCACCGCCCTGGTAAAATTTGCTAAAGTTGCTAAATCAAAGCATGCTTCACAGAGAAGTTTCCCTGTCGGTCAAGACGGGGTCTCAGGAGGAAGGACATGGCATGGTTAAAAGAGCGCTGCAGTAGTCGCAGTTTAATGTTCGCCAGATATCAAAGATGGTGGGTGAAGCAGAGTCTACCGTTGAATGTGAGGAGAGTAGAAAAGGAGTAGGAGCAGATTCTTTATGTGCATGAAGCTTGCACAGGTCGCACACCAGTTGCATGACATACACTTCATCATCCTCCACCATTCACTCTCGTTTTTGCACAACAGCTCAACCTAACTTTGCAAAACTATTTGGAGCCGAGATTGCATTTAAACGCTGACTCCTTGTGTTGCAGATTTCTGGACCTCTGATGAGAACCAGCAAGGGAAGATCCAGGATTCAGCTTTGGATCAGAACCACAGCAGACCATTCTTGTATGTGACTGTGGAGGAAACTCCCAACAAAGACCTGAACCCCCCCTCTGTCTCCAAACCTGAAGTCATAACCAATCAGAACATCCCAGTGTCCCTGCAGAATGGAGAAGCCCCTGAGACAGTCAGCACAGAGGTCAAAGGTCAGGCCAAAGCCACACTGAGTACAGATATTAAATACAAACGCCCCCCACCCAGACCCCCCAGCCTCAGCTCAGGGTCTGGGATGGGCCTCCTCTTCTCCTCCCCCCCCTTACCTCTCACTTCATCTTCTGTAAACGCAGCAGCTGAGAGAAAAGAGGAAGGAAGGGGAGGAGGCGGGGAAAGAGAAGAGAGGAAGTCAATGTCAACATCACCTCCTCATCCGTCACGGCCTCCAGTCCCCCTGCAGAGCAGAGCCGCTCCTCCTCTTCCTCCGGCTCCTCTTCGACGTACCTCCTCCAGAAAAAGCACTGACCGAGATGTAGGCGAGGGGAGGGAGAGAGAGAAGGGACAAAATCCTGCAAAGAAAACAGAGAGAGAGGGGGGAGGAGAGAGAGGAGAGGCGAAAACGGGAAGTAAGTCAGGTCTGCTGAGCGAGGGGGTTGAAAACGAGAGCAGTAGCCAACAAAAAGAGGAGGAGGAGGTGAAAAAGGATGGAGAGAAAAAAGAGGAGGAGAAGCAGGAGAGTAAGGAGGATGACAAACACAAACCTGGCTCCCAGTGCCCGCCATTAATCAAGAAACCGTCCCGACCAGTCCCTCCACCTCGGAGGAAACCATCTGCATCAGACGTACCTGTAAACCCCAGCCAGGCAGGAGGGGGATCAACCAATCAGAGTGCTGGGATGAGAGTCCCTCCTCCCACCTCAGCCCGGAGGCCAGATGTGTCCCTGTACTCGCCACAGGGGGGCGCTGTGGTGGGGACGGACCCTGACTCCTGCTCTAACAGCAGCACGGAGGAAGAAGGAGAGCAGAACCAGGAGCAGGAGAGTAATCACAGGTGAGTCTGACCACACTATAAGGGAGTCTACAAAGGGGGGCGGATCCAGGCTGTTTGACTGTTGACATCAATACCTTCAAAACGAATAAGTTGTCATAGTTTGCACAAATACAGAAATAGGCTTTTCAGACTGAAACATGTCTCTAAACATGTTTAATTCAGCTCTAAAGACGGTTAACATGGCTGTTAATGCGACTCTCTGAGCTTTTGGAGACAGCCTCAAGTGGACACTAGAGGAACTGCAGTTTTAAGCACTTCTGCTTTGTTTTTTGAAGCTCATAAAGAGACACTTCAGTCTTTTTCATATCAAGTTAAAAACTCAAGTTAAAATATGTTTTTGTTGTTTACATAAACTAGCCAAACATGCTACCATTTGTAGCTCACTTTAAAGCAGATAAACATCTCATTGAATCTGTTCTCAAGTCTCACCATAGAGTTAATAAGTGTGAAACATGTGACAGTTAGGATGCACGAACAGTATATAAAGAGGAAGAGGAGTTTCATATAGATGACTGTGGTTCACCAAAACTCAAGAGCAGAAGGTGTCACAGGTACAAAAAACTGGTCTTAAAAATAGGTATGAGTCACTCAGGCAGCCTGATGCTCGCTTTAAAAACTGGAGTGAAGGTAAAGGTTTGCTACGTGCAGCTTAAAGGAGAGAAATAAAGTTAGTTTGTGTCATGAAAGAAGGATACTAAAAGATTTAAAGGTACAGTGTGTAGTATTTAAAAGTACAGTGTAGTGTTTAAATACTGGTCCTTCAATATGACCCACAGTACCTTTAAATTCTACAAACTGTACCTTCAAATATGACACACTGTACCTTTAAATACAACACACTGTACCTCTAAATTCTACACACTGCACCTTTAAATACGACACACTGTACCTCTAAATACTACACACTGTACCTTCAAATACTACACACTGCACCTTTAAATACGACACACTGTACCTCTAAATTCTACACACTATACCTTTAAATGCTACACAATGTATCTTTAAATGCTACACAATGTACCTTTAAATACTACACAATGTACAGTGTAGTGTTTAAATACTGGTCCTTTAATATGACACACTGTACCTTTAAATACAACACACTGTTACTCTAAATTCTACAAACTGTACCTTCAAATACTACACACTGCACCTTTAAATACTACACACTGTACCTTCAAATACTACACACTGCACCTTTAAATACGACACACTGTTACTCTAAATTCTACAAACTGTACCTTCAAATACTACACACTGCACCTTTAAATACTACACACTGCACCTTTAAATACGACACACTGTACCTCTAAATTCTATACACTATACATTTAAATACTACACACTGTACCTTTAAATTCTACACACATACCTTTAAATACTACACACTGTACCTTTAAATTCTACACACTATACCTTTAAATGCTACACAATGTATCTTTAAATGCTACAAAATGTACCTTTAAATACTACACAATGTACAGTGTAGTGTTTAAATACTGGTCCTTTAATGTGACACACAGTACCTTTAAATACTACACACTGTATCTTTAAATACTACACACTGCGCCTTAAGATACTACAAACTGTACCTTTAATTGTTTTAATTGTAAAACTTCTCACTGGGTTTAAAGTCGAAGTACCAAAGAATGTAAAAAGGATGTTTCACTTCATCATAGTATCACATATTTCTCAAACATGCAGCTTCATGTGAAGTTAAATTAAAAGATTTCTCTATCTGCAAAAGCAGAAGAGAAACTGTATATGTGTAATGCATGAACAGTTGCATGGAAAATATGTGATCATATCTATTAATAACAAGAAACGAACTTGGTCAAGAGTTGAAACTGTCCAAGTATTTTGAGCTCTGCATACAGACCTTTATATGACACAACTTCTCTGCACAGAATATCTCACACAAGTGAAGATTGAACCACAAATCAATTTCAGCATGGTGTCACTGAAAGGACTGACAGTCACGAGTCACGTTTACAGAAAGTTTCTGGCGTCGCTGAATCAATACTGCGGCTGTGAGGGCGACAAATCAATCTTAGACGCGTTAGAGATGAAAAAACATGAAAGTAAAGACTTGTTTGTTTTACTTTCAGCCGCCCTGCAGAGAGCCGCAGCCCCAAAGTGCCCGTTAAAAGAACTCCCACCACCGTGATGCTGGACCGAGCTCGATACCGCCTCTCCACCGTCCTCACCGGCCTCATCAGCCACGACCGCCGCCTCAAACAACGAATCGTGGAGCTCGCCAGAGACCCCATGAGCTACTTTGGAAACCTGGTGAGTACAGTCATCTACTGGCTGATATATCTGGATTGTTCTGCATCAATCACAGTGGAATCAAATTAAGCACTCATATTCTGTATCTTCAGGTTAAAGAGCACCGTGCGTTCACTCTGGAGACCATGGCGAACCACACGACCTCCACCGAGCTGCTGCAGGAGATCAGACAGATGGTGACTCAGCTGAAGAGTTACCTGCTGCAGAGCACGGAGCTGCAGGCCATGGTAGAGCCTCAGCATCAGTACACACATGACAAACTGGGTAACTTCAGAACTCTGCACGCTTCATACAACTTTTTCAAACTCTCTCATGTCTTTTGTGTATCTGACTCATAAGTATCTTTACTTTTAACCTGTGAGAAATGTTGATGTCCTCTGTTTCTGTAAAGAAGCTTTGTCAAATCTTACACTGAAGAAAACCTCAAAATGTACTCGATATGTTTCTGAAAACATGCACCAGACGTAAACATCAGGGCTGATCCTGATACATCTATCTGTAGCTACGCAAAGTCATTTCAGTGCATTTAATCTCACATTTAAAAATCTTGCATGATGCACTTGAAGGATAAGATCTTAGACAGTGGCGGTTCTAGACCAATTTTACTGGGGGGCCAGGGTGGGGCCAAGGGTGTTGTCAGAGGGACACATTCAACCCTGACAAAAGAGACTGAGGGCAGGTGATGAGCATGTTGACTTTACCGTTGTAATGACTTAGAACAAGGTAACGCTACGCAGACATAATTTAGTATTTTGGTTTATTAGCTATTAAAAATACATAGTATTTTCTCAGCTAACAGTGCATATTCAATCTGTTAATTACTACATGGATAGAGCTGTCACAATAACAACTTTTCAGAAAAAATCTAACAATAATAACTCCTGCTTTGATATCACTTCTTCAGAGATGTATCTCTTGCACACCCAAAATGAGTGCTTGTACAGAAAAAGTTATTGAAAGTCTCAAAATGAGCTTTCCTCATCCATGTGAGGTGTGAGAGTCGGTGCTCTCTGTCTGTCTATTTTCATTTTCATACTTATTTCGTACTTATCATTGTGCGGTGTTGTAAAGCTCCCTGTCAGCAGTCTGCAGGCCAGGACTAATAAAAGTCATACGTGGACCAGGTGACATTGCGGTCTGTCTGTCTGTGGTCTCTGTCTGTCTGAAACAGACATAGATGTAACGTCGTCTTATGAGACGCTAAAGGCTGAACAAAAACACACAGATCTTAGAGCGAGATGTTTAAAACATTCTAAAGAGTAGAAAGCAAAAGAAAAAGCATGCTCAGGCATTTCAGTTTAACACCTCGACTATGAAGGCAGAAAAAAACCTTAACAACATTGAGAATTCATCAAATTTTGGAGCCAGACAGAGATGAGTGCAGGACTGGCATGCAGGAGTCACATGTTTGATTGCAGAGCGTGCAGGATGGCAACCCTGCTCACCTTCAGATCATTGAAGCTGCTATATTTGTGGGATACTGCTTGAAAATTGTGAGCAAATTAGTGATCAGACTTAGGCAGAAGCTGATTTCCCAGTGATGTATGGTTTAAACACCAACGTCTAGAAATAGATGTTAAAAAAACTGAATTTTTCAACCAGTTCAAATGTCTTTTCAGGGATGGCTGCAGACATTTTTTGCCATTGAAGTATCTGACATAAAACAAGTCAAGGAGAAGACTGTGTTGTTTCAGACTCCCAGAGATGTTTAGATAGAGACCCCCTTTCATGTTTTGTGAGTTACAGGGACAAGTTTTTGCGACCCCTAGGTCAACAGAGGTCAACAGAGCTGGAGGACAGTACTAAAGAAGATCAGATGTTAAGATAAGTTTGTGTGTGTGTGTAGTAGGTTATGTCACTGGCTCTCAGACCTATAAAAGGTGGTGGTCAACAGCAAACAGGGAAGACACGGATTGGCACGCTGTCTTCCCAGCATGTTATAAACTTAATACTATACAAGCAAGCCAGTGTCACAAAGTTCCTTCTACATCTATGCAGGGTTTTTGTAACTCGATTTTTTTGAGCTCTTATCACTTCTCTCTTCGAACCTGTCCTCGGAATTTGATGTGTGAAGCCTTTTCTTCATTTTTGCAGACATTTCTTAAAAGTTGTCTTAAAGGAAAAGCGTTTCCTGGGATTTTACTGAAACATCCAGTATGACCTAATTGCAAAAACAAAGCTGTCTCCCGGACAGTCCAGAAAGAATTACTCACCCGGCTCATGCCAAAAATATCTTTTCTACACCTGGGAAATGTGCCCCCCTGTATATAGGCTGAAGTTTCTCTCATGCTGGTCTAACTTTCAGGGGAAACTGAATTTTTGAGCACCAATCTAATCCTATTTAAACCTGTGTTCCTGCAGAGGGGATAGTCGAAGCCGCTTTGTGTAAGAGCGTCCTGAAACCACTCAGGGAGCCGATCTATCAGAGTCTGGAGAAACTGCGCACCAATGACAGCAGCCTGAAACAACTCACACAGAACCAGGTAAGACCGGACTGGATGAGCTCTCTCAGACCGCTGTAGTTTAACTGTGGGTGTAAACTGTTAATATCGTGTTGTTGTGTGTCAGTCTGTTGTTCTCGGCAGCACCACGACCGCTTTAGGGATAACCACAGCCGTCCCCGAGGCCTCGTCGATGGAGAAGATCAGCATCAAACTGAACAACCTCCATCAGGAATATTCTCCACAGAAGAAGATCGAGATGCTGCTGAAGGCATGCAAGATCATCTACGACTCCATGTCTGTCAGCAGTCCAGGTCAGAGCCCCCAGCAGCCCTTTGACCTTTGACCTCTGATTCCTCTCTGTGTGAGGTGTCTACATTTTTAGCATCAGAGCAAACGAGCGTAACAAGGCATCGAGCATTCTTGCTCCTCGTTCTGGAGTTTGAAAGTTTGCCTTCTCATGCAAGAGTGTTTGCGAGCTTTAAGTTAGAATGTAGAAACATTTTTTGCACATCCTACATGTGACAAATACATCTCTAAACTCTGGAAACACGAAACATCTGCTGCTTACAGTCAAACATTTGTGTGTTGTGAAACTTGAGCGAGTCACACCACATGATGTAACTCCTCCGCCTTGAATTAAAACCTACTTCCTCTGTCCAAATATTTAGATATGTGTGTGTTTTGTGTTGGTGTGTGTGTGTGTATGTTTGTGTGTGTGTATTAAGGGCGGGCCCATGGTGCGGATGACTTCCTGCCTGTAATGATGTACGTCCTGGCCAGATCCAATCTGTCTGCCCTGCAGCTGGATGTGGAGTACATGATGGAGCTGATGGACCCGTCTTTATCCCTGGGAGAAGGTACACACACACACACACACACACACACGCACACACACACACACACACACACACACACACACACACACACACACACACATTTTAAACACAGTACTTACAGTTTGTCCTGTTGCCCTTGTTAATCATACTCCTGTGTGTGTGTGTGTGTGTGTGTGTGTGTGTGTGTTTGCAGGCTCGTATTACCTGACCACCACGTACGGCGCTCTGGAGCACATTAAGACGTTCGACCAGCAGAGGTCAGCGACGCGGCAGCTCAGCAGAGAGGTTCAGGACTCCATCCACCGCTGGGAGAGACGACGCACGCTCAACCAGGAGCGCCAGGCCCAGGGATCTGTGCGGGTACACACACATACACACACTAACCTAAGAGATTGTGCTTTATTATCTGGGAACGTCACGACTAACACACAGACTTTAGAGATCCCATAAAGGAAAGAAAGAAAGATTATGAGATACAGTCAGGTCTTAATGAGCTCTATACTGTTTTAATAATTTCATCTGAAGAAATGCAACAATAAGTATTCAGAGATTCTCCCCCTTCTCCTGTACTTTAACATCCCTTTTTTGTCTTTAGCTATGTGTGTGTTTTTGTGTGTTTGTGTCATCTGTGTGTGCATGTACTCCAACACATATGTTAAAAGTCTTCTCCATGCAAAAGAACAAACATGAGTGTGTGTTTGCGCTTGTCTTTGTGTAACAGTGTGTTATGTGTGTGTGTGTGTTGTGCAGGACTTCCTGACAGTGTGTTGTCCTGATGTTGGGACTAACTCAAAGACTCTGGGCGTCCTCCCGACGACGACCATCCAGGAGCTGGATGAGCAGTGTGCTGCACGCTTTGAACAAGGTGAAGGACTCGCCCTCATCCATTCATTCATGCATTCAATCATTCATTCATTCATTCATATTATTTACTAATATTCAGTTTCTGACCTCATTCATAAGAGTGAGATGTTTTGGCTCAAACACTGATTCAAAAACATCTGGATTCAATATAATTGATCGTTAAGTGGAGAAATATTGCACAGATTAATCGTTAGTATTGGTTTTATTAATTTATAATTAGTCAAACTTTAACAAACTTTAACAATAAAATCTTGCTCTTACTTTCGTGCATGATTAATAAACACCTTATGATCAAATGTGTCAATGTAGAGTGAACTGGTGTTTATGCAAATCAGACTCCTGACGGGGTGAGCAGGACTCTAACGCAGAGTGACGCTAACGATGGAAAACATAAACAATGTGACACAAAATATGAATTTACATATTTATATTTAGGCTTACATACTTCTACAGATTTTCAGAGGTGTACCTGAACATGCCATGACTCTTCCAGGTTTCCATTACCGTGGGAACCATCAGGTGTTAAGCAAAAACTTTTCCTGTTAAATACAAGTGAAGACAGCAGCAGTATTAATGTCCCGCCTCTCCTGCGCACCAAAACTCACATTTGACTTTACAATAAGATCTATAAATTCAACTTTATTTAGTTCGGCATAAGATATTGTGTAATACTAAACCTACATGTTGTAATGTGTTGCATTGCACCAGAGCCAGCTTCAAGCTAATTTACATCCTGCATCCTTTGGCAAAGATCTGTCAGGTTGGGACTTAAATTCAAGGACTCTTCTGAGTGCTGCAGCAGCCACATTTCTCAACAGAGCTTCCAATCATGGCGTTAAAGCTCTCTTTATATCATCAAAGACTAAACTTCAGAGGACAATTAACACTTGGACATAAATCTGCATGATTTGAAGTAACTAGAATCACAGAAATGACATCAGAGAAAAATGTATGGATGTGTGTTTTGAGTTTAAAGTTTGACCCATGTTCCATCTGTTTTGGTTCAGCTAGATAAAAAGCAGCGTTTCTGTAGAGTATGAGTTTTCCTGAGTCGTACTACTCTGTCGTGCTACTGTTATTCCCTCGGTAACATTCCCTCCTTCCTCCTTCCCGCAGACTCCTACGTGCTCAGTCTGTACATGGACGGCGTTCATCGTCCCCTGGCGCCGACAGAGCTGGCCGTCAGTGTAAAGAACAGCTGTCAACCCGGATCCTGCTGCTTCGTCTATCACCCGGCCAACCAGCCAATCAGACAGACAATTAAACCGCCCGTCCGCAGCTGCCCCTCTGACCCGCCCCCGGCTCCTCCCACACAGATCGTCTCCCCAGCTGACATGGCGGCCGTCGATTCTGCAGAGGCGGAGGAGGAGAGTCTGATTTGCTTGTAACTGTTTCAGCATCACGGTGGCAGCTGAAGCATCAACGTGGTGACTCCATCACGGTGCATCAAGAACAGAGGACAGATTCAAAGGAAGAGGAGTTTTATTCTAAGGTGTCCCCAGAGAGGTTTATCTAATTGAGTCTTAAATTATAAACATCTTTCTTTTGAGAGCAGTTTTTTAAAGGGTTATTTCGTAAGATGGGATAAAGGCCAGCTGAGGATTAAAAAGGCTGAGATTATGAGAAAAAGGTTGAAGTTTACGAGAAAGCATACATTTAAGAGAGAACAAAGTCATTTATTTAAAAGAATAAACTTGTTCCTCATTTAAGTTCTGCTGATCTGATCTTCTCCATATAAATATATAAATATCATAAAAGCTGAATGTAGCCTCAAATCATGACTTTTTTCACATAAATGTACGACTTTAATCTTTTTTTTCCTCTTCTACATCATCGCCCTAACACTCCATCATTTTGATACAGTTAAACTTGGCCTTTAGTTTACACAAATCTTGCTTTAAAATACAAAATGTGAAAAAGTTTTGCTCTAGATTGCTTCAGCTGGAGGATGCAAAAATAAAGGCTGCAATATAATACTTCGGGGCAACATTGTCCAATTAAAGCACAGTTTGTTTTTCTAAATGTCTGACATTACAGAAAATATCTCCATATCACCAGCAACCAAAAAGCTGTTTTTTTCATCGCTCTCTTAAAAGCCACCAGATTGCAATGACAAAAGCAAAACTTTTACTTTGCATAGCATAGGAATGGCTTGTTTACCGCTGCCTCAACAGAATTAGACTCTTATTTTGAAAGTCAAATAATGTTTTGGATCCAAATCAACAATTTAAAAACACCAAAGTCATATGATACTATATAAAAAGCAACAGACTGAGGAAGATGTTCTACACAGTAAAGTTTCAGGTTTTGTCGATGGCGTCTGCTGGCTTTGAAGAGACCAAAACGAGCACATAACGGCAGGTCTTTTTTATTTCTCTGCATAGATTAGGTTGCAGTCACTCCAGTCGTTAATCAGCTGCTGGCTTAAGCAGTCTACCTGAGCAGACCCAATTGTTATCTGCGAGCTCATCATTTAGACCCTGAAATGTGTTGAAAATAAGGCCCATGTTTAAAAAATGGAGGACTGACCCTTTAAGTCTCTGTTTGCTCTGATGCACCGTGCTGAACTCGTCACCGTGGAGGAGCTGCAGTGAGACCTCACAGAAGAGAGACTGATTTTGATTTGTCATGTGGGGTCTGGAACCTCAAGAGACTGCTGGAGGATTTAAAGAAACAATGTCAACATGCACATAAATATGACTGTGTTTATACTGTTTATACTCTTTGATACCTGATGCTACTTTATCAGATTTGTAATGGCTTGGTATTTTATTTCAGGATAAATCATCACTTCAGGGGACGTCCACAGATTTAGATCAGTATTTGACTGTGATATGAAAGCTGCAAGAAACTTCTTTAAAGGCAGAAACATCCAGTAGAGCATTTTTTATTCAAATCACATGTATGGAAGCAGCTTTATGGACTAAAAGTGTCATGTTTTATCCTGCAAGCATCACATTTGTATTTTTTGTACTAAGTGTTGTAAATAAATGACTTTTACATTTTGCTGAATCTGCTTCCTGTGCATAAATTCTCCATCAGATCTTAACAGCAAAGGAGGCTGAGGTGAGAAAGCATGCAAGAGCTCTCTGTGTCCGTTCTTTACAGAAAAAATCATGTGTCCTGTTTGTGTTTACATGCACCGTAGATGCAAAGATTGAAAGGACTTTAAGTTGACGTTAGAAAAGTGAACAGAACTCCTGCAGAGAGTTGATGTGAAGTATTTAAGCTGCTGTTTATATCAAACTACCATGACACAATGTTTGTCTGGGACTGTCCTTGTTTTTTTTTTCCTGGTTTGATGGAGAACGTCAAGGAAAGGTGTAAAGAAGAAGATAGGTGAAGATAACTGCAGCCTTTACATATATGCACAGGAGTGTCATCAGGTCCCAAAAATACAAACGCACCAGGCTCCATCAAGGCTCAATTCAAGACAACCAGAGACCTGCAGAGCCGAGCGGAGAGAAGTTTAGTAGGAAGTGAGTCATGTGCATTGATCGGTGAGGTTACACCTTCCTATATCGTTCCTTGAATGCTTCAATCATGACATGTTGGTTTTCTGCGAGTAATTGTCCACCTTCCCAATAACAATGCCTGAGGAGCATGCATGTCACCATGGATGGGTGGTACAGTCAGAGATCAAGGTGTGAAGGGTCACGGTTTGTGTTTGTATTGAGCAGCGATCTATGAATGACTCAGTGTGATATCAGGTTTGTTACGAAGCTTGGATCACCTTGATTCGCTCAAGCGTTTAATCACCGGTTCACCGTCTCTGATTTGACCTCATAAATACAGAAACGATTCAGTGGAGGGAGTGGACTGTTTCCTCAGAGAACAGGTAGTGTGAGGTGACTCAGGCTTTGTGTCTGATGCTTGTTATCCTTTTTATGAATCTAGAATCCAGGGTCCTTGTTAAGTCGACCTGCTTCCTGTCCGCAGGTCATTATTTCCCACAACGCCCGTAACGAGGCCGTTAAACTGTAACAAGCTTCCTGTATGCTAAACACGCTGCTGAATGTCCACGTTTGACCTTTGTCTTTTCTCCATGTCGGTAGGGATGCACATATAAAACTATTTCATGTCCTATGGGCACAGAATCAAAAACAGCTGACATGTTTTTTATCATTCCAGTAAAGTTTATGTTTAGAAATGGGGGTTTCTTGATACTGACATACTAACAAGGTGTCTTTGTACAGTAGCGCAAGAAGAACCTTGATGCGTCCAAGAACTAGTCCGTCCTATTTCAGGCTTTCCAAAGGAGAAGCCCCTTTGTTTGCAGCTGCTGCGTATCAGCCTGTATCTAAAATAGATAACCGCCACGTAGGAAACAGTAAAGCTTCCATTCACAATTTATGTAACTGGTTCACCAGCTGACACCTCATCGCCACAATGAAGGACTTCATCATTTCTTTCCACCTCTGGGGAGTTTGGGTAACTTCGATAAAGACAAAGAAACTGAAAGAAAAAGATAACACTCGATATTAGTAGATTAAAATCTAGTACTCTTATCTTTAACATTCTGGTTCAGACTTGTTCAGACTGCTCTAGTTGAGTAAGATATGTGCTCTCAACTTTTTTGAGTTGAAGGAAAGGAATAATTTTACCTAGATTCATCAAAAAGGCGTCCTTTGGTAAGGAAGCTTGCCAAATGTGCAAAAACTGCAGTTCCACAAGTGTCCACTAGAGGCTGGCTCCAAAAGCAGCTGAAAGCCCATTGACACCAATGTTAAAACACCCATTTTTTTTACAGCTGATGGAGATCCAGGATCTTCATGCGGTTGGCCTTGATCGTCATGCCTTCAACAGACATGAGGGGCGCTGGTGGCCTAGCGGTCTAATGGACCAAAACGAGCACATAATGGCAGGTCTTTATTTCTCTGCATAGATTAGGTTGCAGTCACCCCAGTCGTTAATCAGCTGCTGGCTCAGGCAATCCACCCGAGCAATCCAAGTCTTTCTTGCTAGTTCATCATTTAGACCCTGAAATGTGTTGAAAATAAGGCCCATGTTTAAAAATGGTCTGAACCATGCAAAGAGGAAACCATATACAAACATGATCCAGAACCACAGAGACTTCTCTGGACCTGAGAGGAAGTGGAAAACTGTTCTGTGATCTGATCAGAATCTGACATTCTTTTTGGAAATCATGGACGCTGTGTCCTCCACTCTAAAGAGGAGAGGGACCACGCGGCTTGTTATCAGCTCACAGTCCAAAGCCAGCATCCCAGATGGTATGGGGATCATAAGAGTCCATGGCAGGGGTAGCTTCCACATCTGTGAAGGCTCCATTAATGCTGAACAATATCTACAGGTTTAGGAGCAACATCTGCTGCCATCCAGACAATGACGTCTTCAGGAAGACCTTACATATTTCAGCAAGACGACACCACACCACATTCTTGAGATCTTGAAGTGGTGGCGCCCAAAATCCTTGTTGGCGCCAATGCCATTCACACACTGGTGACAGAGGGTGCTATGCTGCATGCCCATAAGTATTAACTAACCCCATGCACAAGCAGTGGGCGATGCCACAGGGTGCATTCAGGGTTGGGGTTGACGTCAGTGAGACCACGTCCATGTTCTAATCAATCTATGGTTTCAGGGGGTGGACACGAACATGCCTCCTATTCAGAGCGAAAACTGCAAACTCTAAAGATATACAGCATCAGTGTTCAAGTCAGTCACCATGGTAGGTGCTGCAGGTTGAATCGGCTATGGATGTGTGTGTGTGTGTGTTTGTGTGTGTGTGTGTGTGGACATCCAGTATAGTCTATTTGCCAAATGAACTAAAAATATCTTTTTTTTCTGCACAGACAAAGTGAGACAGTCATGTCTTGGTCTTGGAGAGGGACATCCGGTGTGTGTTTGATCTGCCGAACGGTATGAATGAACACCTTCACACAGACACACACACTAACTCACACACAAACACACACATACACACACACCACAGTAATGATTTTCAGTAATAAGACGGTGGGCTCTTGGAAACGGGACACTAACAAGCTAACGGCTCTTCCTCTTGGGCTTTCCTCTTCCACGCTGAAGTCAAAGTTGGTTTGATCTGTGCTTGTGTGCATGTTTGTGTGTATGTGTGGGTGTGTTTGGGGGGGGATGGGGATTAAAACAATCCAGTCCTGGGTATATAAGTACATGCGACAAGAAACTGACTTTTAAACCAGCACTGACCTGCACGCAGACGCTCACAGAAACAAGCAGCCATTAAAAAAAAAAGAAGAGTCCAAATCCGAATAACTTTTATTTATATCAATCTTTCATTTTTAGAAGACGGGGGTTCGAAGTAAACAAAGTTTCTGACTGCACAAAGTTGTTTCTGTTGTTGTGGACACTTGACTTATACTCCTGGAGCCAAACTTTGAGAGGCCGCCTTCTGGAAACACTTTTAACTGACCGGCTGACCACCTGAGGAGCAGGTAAGAAATTAGCCTCTTTTTCAACCCTTTGTTTTCATCTCATTTTAAAAATATTGCTGCGGGTTAAATCTTTCTAAAGTGGCTTTAGCATGCACATACATGATTTTTAAACTTTTGCAGAAGTATAAAAAAAAAATGATTGATTCAGGGTGGCAGAAGTTTGATTCCAGCTCAGGTTTTGCAAATGTGCAATAACCCGATGCACAAACCAGCAGTAACTTGTATATTCTTGCACAAACTGAAACAAGTATAGTTTAATGCATATTTATGAAGTAATAGTTGAAATGTTAATGTTTGTTTTAGTTATCTAAATGTATTGACAGCTGACAAAACACATGCTGTTTACTTCCTACTTCACTTCTTGCACCAAACATGAACACAAAGTGTATGTATATGTGATCCTCTTCCTCAAAAACACTGAATCTGGTATTATCAGGACCTCAGACGGAGCGTCATACGGATTGTATTGCAGAATAAAATAAATAACTGAAGCCTATTTTGTTTTATTTTGAAGCTTAATTGTATGAATCTTAAAAAAGAAATACAGCTAGACCTTTACCACGAGGAAACTATGTTGAAATTAAAAGAAAATAGTGAGAGAGGGAAACACAGACGACTTGTTTTCTGCTTGTGCATCAAATATGAGCAATACAGCATTGAGAAAGATATATTTAAAATGTCTTATAATAAAAATACTTAATGTTTCTATTCATTTTATTTATTTTACTGAGTTGTCAGCTAACTTATTTTGGATCCACAGCAAAACTGAGATGGATTTCTGTGTTCTAATCAAGGAAGCATCTTTTTTTCAATCCTTTCAGGATGTCTGAGCTGCCGTCTTTCTCCCGCATGTCCGCTCTGCTGCTTTGCATCCTGGGTATGACAGTGATGACGTCTGGCCTCCCTCATCCTCGATTAAATCTCAGGTGGTTATTTTAAAAAGTCCTAAAACTGTAGCAGTTAAGTGAATAATAACAAACTCTAAAATGTGTTGGAGTTAGTTATAGTTCTGCAGTACGGAAGCCTAAAGTGGACATGCATCCGTAC
Source organism: Notolabrus celidotus (assembly GCF_009762535.1). Classification (NCBI taxonomy): domain Eukaryota; kingdom Metazoa; phylum Chordata; class Actinopteri; order Labriformes; family Labridae; genus Notolabrus; species Notolabrus celidotus. Next base: position 22,223,626 of record NC_048293.1, read on the forward strand.
TCAGATTTCCTGTGATAACAAATATTTTCTGGTTGTTTTCTCGACGCCTCGACACCTTCATTTTGTTGGTCTGACCAGCTTACTGTGATCCCCTGCTAAAGATCCTGTTATCAAGAGAAATAAATGTGTGGATGCATGTCTGCTTTGGGCTACATTAAACTTTGAGTTTAAGTTAATACCTGGATGTTGTTTAATCCTGACTCTAATCTGGTTCCAGAAGTCCAGATGATTCGGAGGAACCGAAACAATATGACTGGGACATCCTCTTCCCCTCCATTTCTCTCCGCGATTGGAGCATCCAAATGATGTCAGCGCCGAGCCTCAGGGAAGCAGCCAATAGCAAAGGAGGACTGATGAGGGAGGCGTGGCTCTTTGGCCCAGAGAGAGCAGAGGCGAGGTAATTAATAAACTTCTGATGACACTCACGGGATGCAGTCTGTGTTTCAGGACAGATAACTCAATCAGACCCTGTTCAACTTGTTCTACTTCGTCATGAGTTCAAATGTTCAGTTTAATGTGAGAGATAACAGCTGGGTGAGCTCATTTAAAGTTGCTGTTGCTCCTGTAAGCCCCGCCCACAAACAGATCGTAGTACATGCTCAATCAGGACGATGTAGGAGGAACAATCAGGAGAGTGGCTCTGATTGGTCAGAGCTGACAGGAGCAATTGGAATATATAGATTGCTGAATACAGAGGCATAGGGAAATACAGAGATCTCGCCATAATATCAAAGTACCTCACTCATTGATGGCTGTTGAGTGCCAAACACAGCACGAAATTAGTACTGTTTTTTTTACCCCGATCCTACTAACTGCAGCTTTAAAGAGGCTGCAGAGACTCAAACTGAGTGTAACAGACTATTTCAATGGAATGAAGCCAAGAAACTTTCATTATTTCCCCCTCCACCTGTGCACTTCAGAGTCCATTTTAAGATTCTTTTATTTGTTTTTAAATCTTTAAATGGTCTGGCCCTGCCTTCTCCTCTCTGAGCTCCTTCACCCCTACGCTCCTGCTCGGTGCCTCAGGTCAGCTGATCTGCTGCTCCTGGAGGTACCGAGGGCAAAACGGAAGCTCAGAGGGGATAGAGCTTTTTCTGTTGCTGCTCCAAAACTATGGAATGAGCTTCCCCTCCACATTAGACAAGCCTCCTCACTGTCCATTTTTAAAACTCATCTTAAAACCCACTTTTATTCCTTGGCTTTCAACCCTGCATGAGACTCTGCTCCTGTTTCAGTGTTTTTATGGTTTGTTTTTATTTATTGTTTTATTGTTTTTATTGTTTTATTATCCTGTGTTTTAATTGTTTTTACGCATGCGTTGTCTATTTATGTACAGCACTCTGTTCCAGCTGTGGTCGTTTTAAAGTGCTTTATAAATAAAGTTGAGTTGAGTTGAGACTCTCAAGACCAGCCTGACGTTTTTAACAGTGTCAACAGGCAGAGGAGGAATGTGACAGACTACTCAGCGTTCTGCCCTTTGGTGCCTGAATGCTTTAAAGCTGGTCTTGTGTTTCCTTACAGCGACGAGAGGGCGTGGCCTGCCATGTGGTCGCCTCAGGGCGGCGGCCTGATGAAGAGGAACATGGTGGTGGCCGATGACGCTGCTTTCAGAGAGAAGAGTAAACTGCTCACCTCCATGGAGAGACAAAAGTGGCTAAACTCGTACATGCAGAAACTGCTGGTGGTTAACTCTTCGTGATGATTATAAAAACCTTTTAAAGTGACAGAGTCTTTAAAAGATAGATCAGTAAACAGAATAACTTTAGATTTATGGTGCAGACATGATCGGATGTTGTTAAATGCACCTCCAGAATTAAAACTCTTTGCCCATTTCACAGTTTTATCTCTGACAGAACATTTTTAGGATGAAGAAGTTGCAAAATATGTTTAAATAAATACTTAGGATTGTTTATTTATTCACTTATTTATGAGTTTATTGATGTTGAATCAATCTGGAGTGATTTTGTTGAAATAAAATGTTCTTTAATTTAATGGATGAATAAATAAAGACGTAGATTATGTTTTTGACCGCTGTGGCCTGTGTTTGACTTCATCAACAGTTTCCCTTTTAGGCTGTATAAAACATGAAGGGAGACTCAGTGACATCATATTGTGTTTATTTTTTAATAAATAAATCATCTTCATTATTATCAGAACTCTTCCAAACACTTCACGGGGGTATTAACACCAGCTCATCCCGCCTGCTGACGATCTCCTGCAGCTGCATCCCGTTGGTCAGTCTGCGTGCGTCCCTCCTCTCCAGCAGCAGAGCCTCCGTCTGAAGCAGCAGCCGAGCGGCCTGAGACGCAGGGAGCTCGTCTGCGGCCTCAGCACCACCGTCTGCTGGTCGGCTGCTGCGTTTGACCGGACCCGCGGACTGGAGTCGGGCTCGGTACACCTGAGGAAAGGTGTGCATGGAGGGGAAGGGGGGTAAGGAGGTTTCTGATCCTGATTGCAGAACCTTCCTCTGTCCTCCTTCTCCTCTGTCTGCTGCAGCCTCTCTGCTTCTCCTCTGTCCTTTCTGCGACATATAACGAGAAGAGTTAAGACAAAAAAACAACTCTCCTGTAACACTCCAGCCAACGTATCAAAAATATACATTTAAATCAAACTTGAAATGTATTTTATTACACTTAAAAGTTAAGAATTAAGGGCCTGTGTCTACGAACAGATTTTTGTGCTGCTGTGACCGATAATGTCTTTTAAAGTTCCTCTGTTGGCATGAACACCTTATGTGTGTGTGAGTGTGTGTGTTAGTGCATTGAACACCTGTCCTGTAGGCAGTCTCCGGAGCATGTCCTCCATTTCCTCGAGTCCCCGGTTTCCATGATGGCACACTCTTCTTGTGCTCCGTCTGAGCGTTTGAGTCGGCTTCTTGATAACCATCGGATCTGTCAGGTAGCAGTCCAACACACTGTCCTACACACACACACACACACATACACACACACACACACACATGCTTAGTATCATATGTCCTGGTTGCTGCACTCGTGGACGACACTGATCAGATGTTTTTTAGTATCCAAATTCAGTCCAACCTAAATTTGCAGATTCACTCTTTAAAATGTGTGTTGAATTGTTTTCCTGCGTGTCTCTGAATCTGACTCACCATCCAGGTCCAGAAGACTTTCTCCGCCTGCTTCCAGTTCAGATACGACTCCAACAGGTCGCACAGCAGCCGCACACACACACAGTCCTAAAACACCCTCATATTAAAGTGGAAAAGACACAACAGAGTGTCTATTTAACACAGTATGATGCTGTACTTAGAAATAGGAAACCAGCTCTTAACCTAACAAAGTGTCATTCATAGTAAATTGAACCTTAAAGGCACAGTGAGGAGCTTTTGTCTAATTTAGAATCACTCTAGATGTCCTTCCATGACTTGTGTTGAACAAACAATGTGTTTTTTATTCTATCCATGATGCTGTGGGTGTTTTTTCTGAAGCTTTCTGAATTGCTTTGCCGCTGAAACATTCTCTTTAAATAAATAAATCTCCCTCTTCTTGATTCGGCCGACATTCAAGAACAGGTAACAGAATCTTTAACGAGGAAGCAAAAAGTGTTCGAGCATAATCTTTAAAGACTTGTTAGTGATTCACTTAAACAGCAGGAACAAACTTACCTCCTTCAGTGCTGCTGAGTTTTGTTGAGAGGACGGCGGAGAGGAGGAGAGGCTGGCAAGAAAAACCTGAACACATATAAAGACAGATTCTGTGGTCATTTTAGATGATCTTTAAACTTATTTGGAATATAAAAACTGTGTCTCATCCTCTGCTCTGTTTCCATGAATGAGAAAGTAACAGATTAAGGGAGCAGTAGGTCTTACAGCATGAAGTAAGCGAGTTCGCTCCTCTTGCATGGACAGCAGGATCCGGCCCTGATGCCTCAGAGAGCCGACGAGCCACTGAAGTCTCCTCAGAGATGACGAGTCGACCTGAGGCTTGTTTGAAAACCCAGAGCTCACCTGATACAAAGAGAAACAGAGATAGGAGTATTAAACTTTTCAAACACAGCGTCATATTTGTATATGATGGAGGTGAACCAGTGGGACTCACAGGTGGAGGTGTAAACAGTGTTCTGTCCAGTTTTTGCACCCTCTGTGTCACCAGGGTCTCCAGAGTTCCTGCAGCGAGCAGCCAGCCCAGAGCCAGGAGGAGCTCTCTGCTGGAGCATCGCCCTCCTTCTCCTCCATCACCTTCTTCCTCCATGAACATCCAGTCTGCATGGTAACCAGTCTGCCAGAGACCAGCAGCTACAAGCTTATGGGGCTCTGAGGTGACACAGAAAGAGAGGGGAGTCCTAAGAAAATCCACATATTATTTCCATCCATTAAAGAGATGTTGTCAGCTTGGTCAAGGTATGTTACCTTCTGCGACACAGTGCCAACAGTAAAAGTTAATCTAGCTGCACAGAAGAGGCAGGAGTTGCAGGTGACAAACATTAAGATATGATACAAGTTAAAAAATAAGATCCAGATATAGCGTTGTGTGATCTCTGATAAACTGCAAGACAATCATGTGATGAAGCTTCATCATATCTGATTAATTGAGGGATACAGAACACAACTAAAACATAAAGTGCAGGATGAAAGTCATTAGCGCCATCGTGAGGAGTCATGAAGGAGTGAAGCTGTGAGTTAAACTGAGAACAAAATTATCTATGAGTTAAAATAAACAGATATTTGACACCAGTCAGGACTATGATATGTTGCTCTAGGGATATTTGGTCGCACACCTTCTGCAGAATCAATCAGGATACGATTAAAATAACATTAAGCTCACAGAGGCTGCACAATGTGATAAAAATACAGCACCATATCAGACAGGGACATTTATATTTTTGATTTAATTTAAAAAAACAAATTCAGTTAAGTGTCTGACCTCCTCCAAGCTGAGCCTGCGCCTCATGAGAAACAACTCCCGCTGTCTGCAGGATGTTGGCGAGGAGCTGCAAAAACTGATCCTCCTGGAGAACAACAGAGAGCAGAATGACTTCAGGAAACCAAGACAAACTTTCTTCCTTCATGAGAAAGATTTACGTTTATTTGTTAGGTTGCATACTTTAATTTTATTATGTTAGTCTCATCGATCATCATTTATTTTATCAGCATGCTTTACAATCAAAATCTGTAACGTTAAAAAATCTGTTTATTAGTTTATAGTTTATTGTACAGCTCAAAAACAGAATATCTAATAAAGCGATCATATCTTGTGTCTTTTATCCTAAGTGATTAGAACCTTTGTGATGCTTCAGAGAGCATCATCAACCTTGTAATTTAACTCCATTGTGCAGTAGCTTTCTGGTTATTCAACTGAATACATTTCTACCAGATACTTTCAGTACTTTTACCACCTTTAGTGAACTGAATTACTGAAACTAAAATCACCTTTGTGGCCCAAAAATAGAGGAGGGGGGTTAAAAAGTTAAAGCTCCTGTGATGAGTTTTCAATCAGTGATGAATCAGACTGAAATCAATGCTGACTTCTCTTTATGACCTTAAAAAGCAAAGCAGACCATCAGGAAGGATTTTGATTATGTCTTTATAGTTGTTGTTAAGCGTGTTACTCCGGCCACAGGGTCCCTGTCAGACGAGGGGGTGGATGAAACAGCCTTTGTTTACATTTTCCAAGACATAGATTCACAATGACTGCTCTTATTGTCTCCTAAAAGAACGCTGGATGATGTTTAGGATCTGAAAACATTAATTTTGCACGAGTAGGAGAAAACAACAGTGTGGCGTTCTGTCCACAGGGGGGCGCCACAGTCAGTACAAATCAAAAGTTACTCACAGGAGCTTTAATGTTTTCATACATTTGATTAAGCAACACTGGCTTATATAAGGTGTCAAATTATTTCAATGAAAGGTAATAATGCTGTTTGAATTATTAAAGTGATTATTTGTTTATTCATGCCTGTCATGTTTACAAGTTGGCATGTTTTTATATTATTTGAGGACGAAGTTAAAAGTTGTTTAAAAAGCTAGAAGCTGATAAAACAGCTTCCCTAGCTCGTGTTACATCTCAGCCTGTGACAGTGAAAACTATGAACCTACCACCTCGGGTCCACCACTGAATTTCGCCCGCCTGAAGGTCTCCGGAGCTGGGACAGCCTCAAGCCCTGAGGCCGTGAGCAGCCTGCAGAGAGAACCGATCACCTGCTTCACCTCCACGGAGGCTTTACTCCTCTGCATTACAGACAACTAACACTAAATATATACTTTACTTATACTACTATACTTATAATAAACACTTTAAACTAACTCAGTTATTACATTTAATCCTGAAAAAGTACTTTAAACTGTTTTAAAAGACTAATTTAACATAATTTCGAACTCTGACAGGCTGTTCGTGTTGTTGATATTTCGCGGTGAAGACTACTACTTCCGGGTTGAAGGCCGTTGCTAAGGAAGTGAATACAAAGCAACAACGTGATTGATGTGTGAGACAGCCAATCAGAAGTGTGATCCTGGAAGAAGTGGGTGGGCCTTAATTTACATGGAAAGTTTAACTTTTTAAAATATTTTATTTGTGATTAAATTAATTAATTTACTTATATTAGTTATTGATTTGTTTTAATTAACCTTTTCAAATTATTATTTTTTGTTTTGTATTTGTTACTATTCATGTTTTCTTTATATGGAATTTAAGTTTGATTAGTGATCAAACATTTTCGGTTATTTCGATCTCTTTTTTTAATTTATTTTGTTTAACAGCTAACATTTATTTAAAGAAGAAAAATTATGAAATTATAGAGGTCAAGCATGGTGGTGCGAGGAGTGAGTTAATGTCTGTATAAGTCCTTTTTTTTTCTCTGCTCTGTTTGTGGATCTTGTTTTTGTTTGTTTGTTGTTTTGTGTCACGGTGAATTTAATTGTCCCGTGTTTGATTGTTTTATTGTTTGTTTGTTTTGGTGTCATGTGTCTAAGGTGAAATGTGAATTAAAAAAAATATTTAAAAAAATAATTTAATCTGAAGTATTAAATCCTGATGTTACACACTATGTAACATGTACAGTTGGTGGCGATACACACCATTGCAATTTTGTTTGTGATCCGCCATTAAAATAAGAGAAGATGAATTCTTTTATCTAGTCATCTATTTGTGAACTTGGTGGATAAATCCTGTTTTTATAACTTAATTAAAACTAAATCTTTCTGTATAACTTCAAACATGACTACTGTTACAGATCTATTTCAAATGACATGATTCAACTGGCAAAGTTTATTTATTTAAAATATCAAAATCATTTAAAAACCATAAATATCTCACATACATATGTACAAACATGCCTTAATTATTCAAAAACATGAAAATATTTTCACTAAGACATCGTTAATCTACAACCTTATGCAACATACATGCATAAACATTACAATCACGTCTGTTAGAACAAGAAAATGCTGAAACTACAGAAGCACAATCAATCAAAGACTCCAGTTTAAAAACAGTAGATTGCTAAATGCCCTTAAAAATAGACAAGATCTCAAAACAATGCATAATTATGTTGTATTTAAGTATGTCTACATGACCTCAGTTTGATACTGGAGGGAAGATAGTGCCAAACAGAGCTTTAGACAGTTTTTTGGTCATGTTAGTCTTCAATTTTATCGCCAAAGATGCTTCCTTTGTGTCCTTTGAGAAGGTTGATACAGAAAAATGTCCCTCTTTTTTAATGCTTCTACTGCTTAGTGCCCTGAGAAGTCAGAGAGAGAACAGTACTGGGATGCACCTGTCTTACTTTTCAAACCATCAGTCGTCAGTCTAATGTGTTGCATTACCTCTCTAGATTTAAACATTGCTTGTCTATCTCTCTTGTGGTGTTATTGAGGGAGCACAGAGTTTGGTGTTTACAGCCAGAACTAGGTTTCCCACATCAACATTTGGTCCACTCAGAAGTTTCATCTAAATGTTGTGGGTGCTACATTGTGCTTTAACTCTACTAGAAGAATACAGAGACAATAAATCACTGACACTGTAAAAAAAACAAAACACTGTAGATACTTTTAGCCCTTCAGTTGGACTGTACCATAAATCCTCACAGGTCATTCTCTGTGAACAAATGCAAACATATGAGAGAATCTGACAGTTTAAAAACACTGTCATCCAGGTAAAAGCATCTGGAGATGTAATAAAACCGTAGATCAACTGGTCCCAAACCACAAGTCAACTTCCCACACTCTCCTAACTCCAACACATTCATGTTCACTGTGCTTGTTTTGTGCTTGGACGTGCAGTCTAAGCTGCTCAGAATCCCCTCTTACAGAGAAAAGCACCACAACAAACCGTACAAAACTTTAAAAAGGAAGACTCTCAGGGAGGAGGTTTGATTTCTGACAGATCAGCAGGATCCTCAGTTGTCTCCCTCTGCTTCATCCTCCTCCTCTTTGATGACCGGGGTTCCTGGAAACAACAGAAAAGGAGACCATCAGCATTAAAGAGCGGACGTGTTGCTGCTATCTGCCTTGTAAGAAATACAGATCAAGAAACATGATACTTTCATTTATGTCTTTCCCTTGCCCTCTGCTCTTCTTTTACGCCGTGTTTCATCAGATCTTATGTCACTGAGTTTTATATTTCAGTTTTATTTGTCCTGAAAAACACTTAATTACTTTTCTTTAAATCCTGCAAGTAAGGTTTTTTAAGATTATTAGCAGAAAAAGGAAAATGATTCCTTCATAAACGTTTTTTACTTCTAGTCTGACTCATCTTTAATGTTTATTATAGAATATTTACAGATCTGTAAACTTTCTGACAACTTCTAAGGACATTTCCTGAAAACAAAAGTATGATCTTACTTCAAAAATGTGAGAATTATCATTTTCTATGAAGTCTCTACTTCATTAAAACCAAAGTAGAACACGTATTTATGATTATTTTGTTGATTTTAAACATTCATTTGTCATGGAGCATGCTCAAAAACATTTTAATCATAGATCACAGGATACAGTCAGCCACATTTTGCTCCTATCTCACGACCATCTGAAGCTCTTCATCAATTCTTTTTCTGAATATATTTGATTTACGCTCAGCTGACTGAGTAAATCGATTTGAACGACTTATTTTAAACTGTTAGAAATGAGTTATAGTTAGATTTGATCTGTGCAGGACTGTGAGTCATTGCTTTTCAGAGATATAAGGTTTTTGATCAGGACTGTCTGCTGCACCGCTCTTACCATCAAGTTTCTTCAGATTCGGGAGTCTTTTAGAGGCTTCGTCCATCCAGGTTCCCTCGGCTGAATACTTCTCCTCCAGAGGATTTCCAACAAACACCAGGTCTACGAGGCACGGCATTTCAGCCAGCTTCATGAACTCTCCTGCACAACACCGAAAACACACCTTATGTTAGATTAAAGAAGGCCACAACAAATCAATATATCAAATACAGTGATTACTCTCAGATCATATATAAGAATTTTACAAAAGGTCTCTACTGTGTGCCTCATTTTCTGTATTTGTCCTTTTTTTAAAGTGCAAATTGTGCTCCGTTGCAGCTTTAAAAGGACAAATTGGTCAATAATTATCAAGAAATGTTATAGCTTCTGCTTATTTGAGGACTTGCAAATATTGTCTTGATTTGAATATCAGCAACTCATTGCAAGAATGACACAAGTGCAATGCCAGATAGTCAAGTGTTGGTTAAGTGTTGGAAATTCCCTAATTTTAAGCTAACAAGGTCAAAAGTCAACCCAAAATATTTCATTTCTTCCCTTTGTGGACTTTATTTAAGACTGTAGCGTACCCCAATCTTTGACCAGGTTGTTGGAGATGTAGAGGACTTTGAGTTTCTTCATGTGGTGGAGTCCCCTCAGTTTCTCTATCAAGTTATAAGAGATCCAAAGCTCCTCTAGTGTGTCCCCTACCGCCTCCTGCACAAACACACACAGGCACAAACAAAAACACAATATTACATAGAGTCAAAGTTTGTATTTAGCAAGTGTTAATTCAGCTTAATGTGGTACTCACCAGACCAGTAAGAAGCTTTATGTTATTTCTTCCTAATGACAATATCCTCAAGTTCTCTGGAAGCACAAACAGGAACATAAGATCACAACAGAGTCTGTATGCATGCGTGTCTTTAAACGTTTTGTATGTAAGCAGGCTCTACTCACTCATGCCGTTCAGATTGGTTATTTTCTCGATGCAGTTCGTGGACAGTGACAGTTTTCTGCGCAGGATACAGAAGTAAAATATTAAACAATTCAACATGTATTTGTGCGGTGAAACTAATGTAGATAAGAAACAGTTCAGGTGCAGGACTCACTCGCATTTAGTGAGCGTGGAGAGCGCAGAATCCATTTTCTCTATCGGAGGAACCTGAGCGTAAAGCTTTATGGCCGTGGCCTCGCTCCCTTTCTCTCCAGACTTCTCCTCCTGCACAAAGATGCACAAAGAAATAACATTAACCATGCTACAACAATATTAGTGATCATGTTGTTTGTCTCACTGTTTATGAATAAAGTTATGATCGTATGACTGCTAATGAATCAGGTTTGCCACTCTTAATTAGTTTTATTGACAATTTTTTGGGGCAAATGCTTCTTAAACTTACTGATAAATGTCCTGAAATGTCTGTTGTTGTGCACAAACCAAAGATAATCATCTAACAGATTAAGAAAAGGAAGGGATTGCTGAATAAACAGACGCCCAATGCAGACGTGCATGCAACTTCCCACCCGACGTTAATTAAAATACTTCTTATTCTTTCAAAATCATCAAGAAAACAACCAATATCACGATTATGTGTACAAGCATGGAGTGAATAAAATGTGTGGATGCATGTCCGTACAAATCAGAGAGCTGTGATCCTTATTTTCTTTTGGTTGAAATGGAATAACCAATCATGAATATATATCTCATAAATAAATAAACACTTTAAATAAGTATCCTGTCTTTGTTTTTAAGTTTGTTTTTAAGGTATGTTTGTATGACACTCACCCATTTGGCCAGTGCGTCTTTCACTGTTGTTGCTTTTGCCTGCAGACATGAGATGCCATTCAGTTAGCCAGGAAATGACTGGATTATGTTATAATGAAAAACAGCAGACAGGTAGAATAAAACAAGCTCATAACAGTGCTATTCTACATTAAACTCACTCTTTAACCTGTAAATTTACACTATCTTGATTATAAATGTCACAATAAGGCTCTAAAATGCATTCTTCTGGAATCTTTCCTCTATAAACACGATATAAAAGCATAATAATGCATAAAAGGCTCAGGTAGTCTCATTAGTTAAGCACAGAAGCTAGTTAGTTAAAGCTAAATCCTTCATTGTGCCAGTTAGTTTAGCTAACTAGCTAATTAAAGTTAGCTTATTTCAGCTCACAGCGACATTAAAACATCCTGTAATGTCAGCAGCAGCCGTCAGAAGCTACGTGACTGTATATTCTTACACTTTAACACAGTTAGGACCCTTTAAAGAGCTCATTAATCCAGGAAAGTAAAGATAAAGAGAGATAACAGCGACACTCACCATGTTGATGCTTGATATCTGCTCTGGTTGCTATGGCACTGAGAAGCAGACTACAAGCTGCGCATGCGTCGTTTGTACTGGGCCTGACCCAGTTTAGAAAACAATTTAATTGTAGATTTTCGGACTTCTGCTGTTTCTCATTCAATATCTCATTCTTTTTCACTTTAAAAAAAACAGCAAAAAGATGCACTTTATTTATTATGAAGAGGAGTCAACTTTTTATTTATTGTTTAATGATTCTTCTTGTGATTTCGAATAAAGATCCTTCAAAAATAGAAGCAAAACGACTCATTAAATTCACATTATTACCATTTGTATTCCTCTATTGAAAGATTCAGTCAGTGAATTGGCTTCTTTCTTTGCAGGGATTTAAAGTTAGATGTTTAAACCTTAAGACTTTCTCAAATGTATTTAATTTTAAGGCTTATTCTGAGTGTTTTTGTGTTATTTTGAATTTTTAAAATGTTTTTCCCCCCATTTTTTTGTTTGTTGCACCTTTTGGAGTACTTGTATTCATAACAAAAATGTATTTAAGAGGGTAAATTCTAAGGTAAACACTTTCTAAAAAGCTAGATGAGCAAGATCATTATTAACCTGCCTTATAACATTCAATTTCTTACTCTAATTTTATCCAGCAGGTGATTAAAGTTAGATTAGCTGTGTTATTGTACTTTTACTGTGATTTCTAATGATGAAAATGAAAAAAGGAAGCCATTCCTCTAACTAATGTGCAGCTCCATCTTTCCTCTCTGATGTACGAGCTCTATTTCAGTGCATACTGCAGAATTATTGAGGGAGAGGCAAATATAAAGCATGCATTGTTCCCATTAGGATGCTCTTTATAGTGTTAAAACAATTAATTTAAGTTTTATTTAACCTGAAAGGCCCCATACAGAGAGTGCTTAAAGATGAACTGCAAAAAATAAAAGTTTTCAAACAAAAGAGGAGTGCAAATACCAGACACAGAGCATGCAGGAGTCAGGAGTCAACCTGTGTAGATGATGGGACCTTAAAAAGAGCAACAACGTGTTCAGTAAAAACTAATTTTCACTTATTTTACAAATGTGCAGCAAGAATAAAAACCTAAGACAAGTACTCCCTGCAGCTGATTTTGGGCGTGGAAGGAAGCAGCAGATTTAAGTCGCTCTGTCCGGATGTTTGTAACTCTGAGAGGAATTTCCTCTGATGATCTGTTTATCTGAAGACACAGGAGCAAATACCAGTAAACAGAACCCATGCAGTACATGCAAACAGAGTGTAATAGTATCCATGTTGTATCTGCCTTTATGATTGTTAATGTAATTTATGATTATTTAGAAACATACTGCAGTTATTTAGTTTTTTCTGTTTCTAGTTGTGTTGTAATATAAAGTATTACAACACTGTCCTCTAGTTTCTAAACATGAGTACTGCATCAACGTCTGTTTTGGGGCCTTGACTTTACAGTAACCTTGAATGAACTGAGGAAATACCATTCAAGTTTATTCTCATTCAGAGTAACTCTTCATGGTCTGACATGTGAATGTACAAGTCCTGTTTTAACTGCAGTGTTTTTTATGTTTTGGATTCAGAGTGGAAGAGTAACAGTGAGAGGAAACATAACAAACAATAAGACAGGAGCCATTGAGCTTCCATAGCCTGCCTGCTTTAAACCCACATGAGAATCTGTTCTGCTGTGGACTGAACCCACCTGAAGGTAGAAGACAGTTTATTGGTACATTAAATTTGTGTTATGTTGAGTGAAATGGGCTGAATCTGCAGCTCCACCTGTGGCCAGATTGCTTCAGCGCATGTCTCCTAACTGCAGAGCTACCCTTAAAAACAATACTTCAAGTGAAATTAAATTTAATTAAATACCAGAAGCAGCCAGAGTCTTGTTGGCTTGCACGAAATAAACTTTAAACCTAAATAAATAAATAATCTGCTGATTAATGATCGCTCCTTGCCTAAGAGGAGACCTCCAAAACACTGAGTGCATCTTCAGGAGGGACGTTATAGACAGAGCTTTATATTTAAACTGCGCCTTCTGTTTGTTTTTGTTTTAGTGATTTATTGTATGTGTTTTATTATCTCTTCTTGCCCTTTCACCTTTTGATTTATGAATTTCAGTCTTGTTTCTTCTCACTTTAGTACCTCGGCATTATTGCAAATGAGGGTTCTCCTTCAATCTGTAAATAAAGGATGATTATGATCCTGATGAGAAGCTGCTTTCTTGCAGACACTTGCACAAAAATGAGGCCTTCCAAGTACGATGAGGCCTCACGCTCTGTGTGTGTTCTGCGTGCAGCTAGAGGCGGCACTGCTTAGCTGCTTCCAACACCTAATACAAGTGTCCATCAAGGCCTTATGGCTTGGGCATTGTCCATATTTATATACAGCCAAAGACACACTCCCTTTCCTGAGTTATATCTTTAGTATCCTCGTCCTGTCTGTCATGCTAAGGCAGTTGTTGAAATATTCTTAACTATACCAGCAGGATAACAGATGTTAGGACTCTGTCTCAGCTTTGAATGTGATTTCTTGAACCCTCCTCATGTCTCATATCAGCCATTCATCACTGTCAGTGGAAGAAGTGAGCTCACCTCAGTCTGTTTGGCACGTTCAGGCGGTGTTCAGTGTCACAGACTGAAACAGACAGCTCAGAATACATCCACTGCAACCCTATAGCCGGTACCTGCCTCGGGATCATTGTTAAGTAAAGAGTCAGCATGTTTGGTGACGTGCACGTCCAAACAAAGTGAAGAGGAAGATTTTATCTGACTGGGCAGCAGTCACTCAGAGTTTAAAGCATCAGAGACTCACTTTAAGACCTTTTTATACGCAACATTTGAGTCTGATTTGATTTCTTCTCAAAAATATGGATGTGTCTCCTTCGGTCCCATCAGGGTTTGCTGCTCAAAGTGCAGAGCGTCTGAGACAGCTGCTGAATAATTCCCTCCTCCCTCTTCAGTCGGAGCAGAGTTTTAATTAAAAAAGCAGGAAGTGGATTTAGATGGAGTCACTGAGGAGCTCGTAAACAAAGAACGTGACTTGAAACTGAAACCTCAGGTTTAGGTTTGCAGAACACACCAGTCATTTCCTGCTCCGTCGATCTCGTCCCATTTATCCACAGTGACAGATCAGATACCATCATGGTGAATATTTTACAGGAGGCTTATTTGTAAGACCGACAGTGAGGTCGGGTGAAGGAAACACATCCCAGAGAGAGCAGAGACGGTGAAGGACCTTGAGTCTCACTGATTAGTGCAGAGCTGGAGTCAGGTCATGTTTAGTCTAACTTAGCATAAAGACTGCCTAAAAAAACCTCTCTATCCAGCAGTGATGTCCAGGCTGTTTTTATTAGGGTGGCACTGTCAGCGTTATCATAACGACCACTGATAGGTGAAGGGAATATAATTGTTTACCTCTTCTGTGTGGCAGAAAGTCAAACAGCTTTTCCCCAAAGTTGATTTGTAGGAAGCAGAAAAAATGGGAAGCAAAAGCATGTGACGACGACTGGGTCAGAGCATCTCCAGAACTGTTCCCTGTCTGCAGAGGGAGGAAGGAAGACCAAGGAACAAGCAGCGAGGTCATGGGTGGGAAAGGCTGGCCCGTGTGATCCTTCTAAAGAGCTGCTGGAGCTCAAACTGCTGAAAAGTTAATGCTGATTCTGATACA
Source organism: Notolabrus celidotus (assembly GCF_009762535.1). Lineage (NCBI taxonomy): Eukaryota > Metazoa > Chordata > Actinopteri > Labriformes > Labridae > Notolabrus > Notolabrus celidotus. The sequence continues at coordinate 22,238,760 of NC_048293.1, forward strand.
AAGGTGTCCGAACACAGAGCATCACAGTTTGTTGTGTGTGAGGCTGTGTAGCTGCAGACCGGTCAGGGTGCACACTGCCAAAAGCGCCTGCAATGGGCTGGACCACTCACCTTAGCAATGGAGGAAGTTTAAGGTGTTGACTTGGCCTCCAATTTCTTCAGATCTCAATCTAATTGAGCATCTGAGGGATGTGCTGGACATCCAAACCCCACTTCACAATTTCCAGGACGTCTGAGCTGACTGCTGTGATGCAGCTTGATGAAACCCGGGTGCAGAGAGGAGGCCAGTTTATGTCTTGGCTCTTGCTGCCGATGTTGAGGGCCAAATCGGAGTGTAGGAAGTACCAGCTCTCAAATAGAAGTGACACCACCGGCTCATTAAAGTTGTCAAACCACCAAAGACTGACCTTTCCACTTGAATCATCTTTTCAAACTGCATGAAAGACTCAAGTGTCCGCTCTGTGTGCTGTATTGTTGTTTGATTTATGACTCTTCATCAGCTGTGAAAGAGTTTGGTTCCTTTTAGGTTACCGGTAAAGTGTAATGTTACAGGTCGAATGACTGCTCAGGATGTGTGTGTGTGTGTGTGTGTGTGGGGGAGTGGAGTGAGGAGGAGTGGGCTGGGTCTTTAAGGGACAGACAGTATAAAAGACGACTGACAGCAAAGTGGTTTCATGTGCCTTGAAGATGGTTGTGTTCCCCTGACAGACGATGCAACAAGCTGCTGCTGAAGTTATGAAAAGTTCTCAGACAGTTGTCCACAAAAAGCCAGACTGGTTGGATTTAAACAGAAGAAGGTTTGCACGATGGGGATTCAACTTTACTGAAAGGAAAAGTCGAGCTCTGGAGATCAGCATCCGACAGATTGACCGATCGAGATCCTCCATTTATCTCCAAGCTGCTCTTAAATTATCTGACACTGCACACGTCCTGAGCAGGTCCAAACACCTCATGGGTTTGTCCAAACCAAGACAAACCACAATCATCCCTCTGCCTCCCATCAAGGGATCAAGAACCATCTCTGTGCAGAACACTGAAGCTTCACCGTGTAAAGTCAATCAGGAGTCAAACAGATCTAATAAAATCTATGTTGCTCCTGCAGCAAGGAGCAAAGCAGCGGTCAAAGACTCAGAGACTCGCAGCAGACGGATTCAGAAGACGCTGGATGGCCAGCCAGCTGCAACATTGACTCCAGCACCACCAGAGCTTTCAGGACGACAAACGAAGGATGCCAGGGATCATGATGCCAAGGACGGGTGTACGATAAAGGTCGAACTTGATGCCATTCTCCGGGAAGGACTCAAACAAAGACATTTCTGCTCCGATGACTCAGCCTTTGAAACTGAGTCTGGGCTTTCTGTGGACAAAGGCCGTCTGGAGAGGCTGCAGGAGGACAGTGATGATGCAGAAGAGGAGGAGTACTACACGGAGCAGAGGATCACAGAGTGGGTCCTCAAAGTCAACTCCAGCCTCTTCTCGACGGGAGATCGTGAGCAGGAACCCTCCAAACCTGCAGAGGAGCAGGATGTGGGGACCATAAAGATTGTTTACAGTGGAGACTGACCTGCTGATGGAAGAGCCGCTATTACTGGAACACAACATGTGTAAACTACCTCCAGGTGTCCACAGTCTTAAACCACTTTAAGTTTTTTTACAGAGTAAAAAGTTGTGAGGAATTGGAAATGAAACAGAAGTTGGGAATTGTCAAGTATTACAATAAATATATAATATTTTTTATTTATCTAGCACCTTTTAAAACAAATGTTTACAAAATGCTTTAACAGAAAAAGCATGGCAGAAACTTCAGAAGTAGACAAAATACACATTTAACAGATGGAAAGACGTGTAGGATATTTAAACAATGCAGAAAACAAAATATAACACAAAAGGTTAAATAGAATAAAAAAAATTAAACAGTATAAAGTGACACAACAGTATAAAAGGGAGTGGAGCAATAGGATAAAAATAAATCAATAGATAAATAAATGAATGAAAAAATAAATAAAGAGGATCAGAGGAGGTCATGGTAACAAATAAATTGATTAAGAGCTTTAAATAATACAAGAAAAAATGAATTAATTAATTAATACGACAAATAAAGTATAATTAATTAAGATAAAGTAAAGATAAATCAATTCTCAATAAAAACATGAGAATTTAAGCTGCAATAGGATGATCTGAGGTTTAAACTTGCCTAGAACAGTATCAACGTAGTACCAGAAAATATCTAATGATATTAACTAATTAACTGTTTCAATCTGGATTAAATACCAGAGTTGTGATCAGGTAAATTCATTTAAAAACAAAACTTCAACTCATCGCATTTGTGTCCTTTCTTGTTAGCAGGCGCATTGATTACACCAACAAAGCTTTAGACTTGTTCACTTTAGTGGGAATTATAATAGATAAGCAGGATCATGTTTGAACTTGAATGTAAATTGAAATGTTCAGTTTAATCTCATCAAGGAGGCTACCAAGAATCTGTTGCCAAGCATTTCCAACCATGGAATTGCAAAATCAAATTTTTAGCTGTATAAAGAAATCGCTTTAAAATCAATAAAATCATCTGTTAATCAAGTTTATGATTCAACTTGTTTATGTCTCTAGTTTTGTTCGTAAGCTGGATCATGTGCAGGGAATGTGTGACTTACATCGGGGGTCCTGCTCACCCTGTCGATATTATAATTTGCATAATCATCTGTTACCCAAACATCGTCCCCATTATATCCATTAATCAAAGGTTAGTGAGTTTTCAAGTTAAAAAAAGGAGCTTTTTATTTAAGTTTGATCATGACATTATGGAAAATTATAGCAGATAGAAAAAAATAATCATTTCAAATCTACGAATTACTTTTTAAAACTCATCGTTGAAGCAAATGTTGAGCATTTCCTCCGTCTTCTTTGCCGGCCCAAGGACTGAACTGAGCATGTGCAGTAGCAACATCATGACCGTGTGTTTGTGACTCAAGGAATCCAGTCTCTCGTATATTTTGATGATGCATGTATTACCTGTAACGCCAAAGCAGACTCAAGGGGCTCCTGTCTGCCCAGGAGAGGAGTGTGGATGTGATGACTGTGTTGCACACTGTTGCCTCCTTGTGGACAGAAATCAAGCTAATGACACTGAAATGTCATAAGCTAGGCTCTGTTGTTGTTTTATTCCGTTGTTGTTGGCAGCTTTTGAGCGGGTGTTTGTTGGCTGAAGCAGTGAGACACATTTCTCCCACTCTGCTGCATGCCTCTGTTTAAGATGTTGAAATATATTGATCGTGCTGCTGCCTGTAGCAGCAACAGCCTTTGAACAAACTTTGCAGCGGTCTGATGTTGCAACAAGTTTCAAACTACTGACGTGACTGTGGCACAATCTGTTCATACGCCTCACCTTTTCATAATACAGGTGCATATGAGAACAATCAGTGCAACAGAACAATGCAAGCAAACGCATGCACACTTTCTTACAGTCAAAGATACATTTGTTGGGAACACTGTGGTATCAAAACGATGCCAATAATATATCTTTGAAACATACACAGTGTGCAGGAGTTTGCTTTGAATGTTTCCTTTTTTTTTACTCATGATTGTATATGCTGTTGTATCTTAACAGCCCGTGATGTGCAGATGCAGAATGAACCTCGTGACACTGGCCAGCTTGGATAGTAATTAGATTTATTACAATCAAACAGCATCAGCATCAGTAACAAGCATCGCGACCTCTCTTCTGTCTCCACGTTCTGACTTAAATACTATGAAGGTGCACTCAAATTAGAGTGAGGGTGTCCTCCAAACATGCACATATATGGACTCCTCAATACGAGTTTAACGTTAGCCGCTATTTGACTCAATTTATGAAAACCTTGTTTTGAATATGTCAGAGATGTCAGCTGTCAGTGTCAATCATATTATTGCCTAGGTCAAAGGTGATCTTTTGTTAGGCCCTCCCTAGAGACTTCTGGGGCCATTCTACACATTCTTGTAGGCTCCTGAAATTATTTTAAACAACACAGACTAGCAACATATACTTGATATTATGTGGGTTGAATATCAGATACTTCAATGCCTTCAAGTGATGTAAATGTGGGAAATACAATGAGAGCCATCGGCGGTTCTAGACCAATTTTACTGGGAGGGCCAGGCTGGGGCCAAGGGTGTTGTGAGAGGGACACATTCAACCCTGAGAAGGTCGAGGACCGGCTAAGAGCAAACTGGCAAAACATCAGTGCATCCCTTTATACTAGACATATATACTACTGTGCACTACATCAAAATGCAGACTGACAGCAGCTGTTTGGCTGTTTACACTCAACATGAGTCCCTTGGTGCTCTAAGGGACTGGAACCAAGTGCCACACGCATGTGTTCCGCCTGTAACATCGGCGCGATGCTTTTTTTATTGTATGATATTATTTTGGTGTGGAGGAGGGGGCCACAGGGGGGCCCCTCCCCAGAACCGGCACTGGGCAGAAAGGACCAATCACAGGGCTTGCGGTCCGCGTCAATTCTACGGGTGGTTACATTTTGGAGGAGGTGCATGTCAGCTATGTGAGTAGGCCTCTGCGTAGGCTATGCCATCGATTCAATGCAGAAGTATAAATCAGGCATTAGTGAAAGTCCTACATGCCACCCCTGCATGAGTCAGTATCCTAGCTGGGCCACCTTAGTCAGAAAGTCTGGATCCGCCCCTGCTGCAGATGTCCTAAAATAGACTTAATAATGTGGTTTCATTGAATGTGGCCCTCACTGATTACAGAACTTTTTAATAATAAATATATTTTACTGAAAGGTCACAGAACCTATATTTTGACGTTATCTTAAGTTCTAAATGTGTTCCCAAAAATCTTCCCTAATTACTGGGAGGACATTTAGACATAAGGACACTCTCAGATATAGTATCATCCTCCAGAGGTGCAGCATCACACACACACACACACACACGCACGCACACACATAGAGGTTGTGTGCGTGTGTGTGTGTGTGTGTGTGTGTGTGTGTGTGTGTGTGTGTGTGTGTGTGTATGTGCCGGCTCGGTGCAGACAGAGGTTGTAAACATGGCGGCGGACGGGATGGTGCTCACTAACCACGACCATCAGACCCGAGTGGGGATCCTGACAGGTGAGGAAACAGTTGATATTTATATATGTATCTCGTCTCTGTCGCGCGACTCTGAGGGTTTATTGTCTCTGTCACGATCTGTCGAGCTGCCGTTAGCCTGATGCTAAGCTAACCGGTCATTGCTTTAACGTTAGCTCCCTGACAGATCGGACAGATGTGGAATCTGCTTCTGAGCGACAATATTTGAAGTTATATGTTCACATTAGTGACGTTAGTGCTCAGATGTACAGACTGGCTGTCATATTTAGGGCTGTAGTTGATAAAAATCGACGCTGTAACGAGATATTTTAATCAGCGTGAAGTCAAACAGGATGTAAGAGAACTTCCGGCAGAAACTTTCACAATAAGAGTCTTTTTATTTCACCTTTGGCTTTCCTTTATACATATATATTTATTATTAAGGGCTAGTTCAACCATCTTATCAATGTATCAAATATATAACAATACAGTAATTTTGCACATTTCTATTTATTAATAATAATAATAATAATAATAATGTATTTTATTTGTCACGCACTTTACATTTGGAGCAAATCTCAAATTGCTACAGGGCATAATAAAAGAGCGGTAAGAATAAAAACAGGGTTAAAAAAATAAAATAAAATAAAAAAAGAGACATTTTCTCAATTTTCTCTGCGTTTTTGTAAGTAAGTGAGTCAATACTCTCTGTAAATATACATGTAAATATACAATGCAACAATTCCCCAAGCAGAATTCCATATTTCTATTTATTTTATTATTTATAGCACCTTTCATAGAATGAAATCACAAAGTGCTTCACAGGAAATATATTCAAATTAAAATGAAATCATAAAACATTAAAAGAAACAGACAATAGCATAATTAAAACATCAGTGTCTACAAGGTGAGTCGAAGGCCTGTTTAAATAAATGTGTCTTTAAGAGTTTTTCTTAAAAGTGACAACAGAGACAGCTGAATGAATATTTACAGGAAGAGCGTTCCGCAATGTTGGTGCCACCACTTCAAAAGCACGGTCACCTTTTGTCCTTAGAGGAGTTCGAGGTCAGAAGACCTGAGTGACCTACTGGTGTAGGTTGTATTTCACAGTCACTGATATCTCATCTGTGAGATGGAGGCTTGGGTTTTAAGCGTGCAATAACGTTGATGGATAAGCAGGGGGAAAAAAGTGTGCATACTAGCTTTAACTGTAGACTGCATATTAAAGTGATATGCCATAAGCGTTCACTGATTGTGAAGCCTAAAGATGCAGAGCTTCCACAACTGACTGGCTGTAGTTTGGGTGATAAACTCCTGGCTTCATCTGCACAATATTTCAGTATCTATTGAGGCAGTCTTTGGCTCCACATCTCACAATGGGCTGAATTGTAGGCACATTGTACTTTATATGTGCAGTTACCTGTGTCTGAAACATGTTCCTTCTGAATCCAAAAGTAATCTTAATCTATAAGCATTTTTCCTGCACAATGAATTCAGACTTTCTCTGTGTATGTATTGTGAATTCTCATATTGCATCAAACATGAGGTCATGTTTACCTGCACAGCTCGACTGGATATAATGACCTTGCTTTAAAACAAGTTGATGCTCAATGTTGGTATCATCTTCTCTCGGATTAATTAGCGCCAGTGAAGTAAAGGAAAAAGTCACTGTTTTCTGGATTTATTTTGGTTTCAGAGGAGATGTGTTACAAACATCAGTATTGTGTAAATCAGGAAAAATCCCTTTTTTTTTTATTTAAATTTTATTTTATTTTCCAAATAACAAGAAAAATAATGACAGAGACAATACACCTAATATACAAAAAGAGTAACGCACAAAAACACACAAGACAAAACAAACAAAACACAAGAGAAACAAAGAAAGCCTTGTTTCCATGGGGTAGATCAACATTAGTATAGTTTTTCATTATTATTATTATAAGGATCACAATTAGCTTAGATGCATATATAATTTAAACTTTTCCCTGATTATAGTCCATAGGGCTTCTGGTGTGTGATGGTCGCTGAGAGATGATGCTGCACTCTCCATTGATAACAAGTCCAAGAAGTCTGCAAACCAGTTGTGTATATTAAAACAGTCCAGTTTTGGGAATTTCCAGTTGAGGAGTATTGTCCTTTTTACAGACATAAAAGCTAGACCAACAATATGTTGGGTTGCTCTTGGCTGTATAATTTAATGAATGTTCATGTCCCTAATCGCCCTGATGTATGCATACTTGGAAATGTGATGGACAATATACAGCCAAGAGGAAAAATCCCTCTTTAAAATGTGTTCAATTGTAGCACTACATGTTGCAATATTGAACATGAAACACTGCAGCTCTGTATTTGTGCTACCTTTTAATAGGCGCTCTTATTTTGAAAGGTAACACCTGGTTCTTCCGGTTTGGCTGTGTTTTTTGTTTCTACATTTACATTAAATTTTCTTCCAGTGTAGCGTTACTGAGCCTACATCAGCTGCATTATTCATGTCCCTTTGCAGATCCGATATGTTGGCTGCATTGGAGGAAGCTTTCCATTAACATCAGCCTCTTGAATGTTTTCGCTTTTGTTTCATTTGCACGAAGGATTCACTCTTAATGCAGACATGTACATGTATGAATAATGAATCGTGCGTCTTGCAGCTAATTAAGCTGGTTCCATGGTCAAAGCGTCAAAGCGACATTAATTCAGCAGTGCAGCTCTGTTTCAGTAGCTCCCTGCATCAGCTGATCTCTGCCTGTGAGTCGTGCAGAGAGGGACCAGAACCAGAACCAGCACAGTGCCGTGTGACAGTCACCAGTGGTCCTGCTGCCTCCCTGTCAAAGCAGGAGAGACGTGAGAATAATGCTAAGAGGATCCGAGCCAGCTGCTGCACCTCGGCTAACAAGGAGCTAACCCTCCATCCATCCAGCTGACACACAAACCTCCTGTTAGGTGTTCCTGCAGGTTCAGAACCCAGTATGTCCTCTGGGATCAGGGGCTGGATCCAGGCTCTCTGTGATCAGGGGCTGGATCCAGACCCTCTTTGACGAGGGGTTGCCCAAATGAGGCACTGGCATATGCAGGGGTGGCTTGAAGCATGTGTGCTCTATTTATTCACCCTTTCTGTCCTTGCCAATCACATCTACTGTAACTCCTCACATCAACATATCTATGAGGTGTTATATACCTGTGTGTATGTGGGAGTGAAGATAGGATGGTTTTAAGGTCCTGTGACTGACAGGGGCTGAAAACATCTGAACATTTTGCAGTAGTTGAAGTGGTGAGGCCTAATGTGGTGGTTTTCATGAGGCCTGGATTCCCTGGTGGCGCCCCTTACTGTGAATAATTTTTAAACTTGATTGAACTTTGATATGATACCAGTAAAAATCACACGACCTCGATTCCCTGTTTTCATACCACATCCAAAAGTAAAGACTTCTCTGGCACCCAAAACAGATAATTGATGTCCATATAATATTTCATTTCCAACCTGCACACAGGGCTGGTGCAGATAAATTAATTGAACACAGACTAGCATTGGACATATTGGAATAATATGAAAAGCACAATGGGATTTTTACCCAAAAATAGTGTAAACCCCCCAAAAATATTCCCTCTGCATAATCATTTAAATGAAAAGTGAGTGTAAGGCAAGGCAAGGCAGCTGTATTTGTATAGCGCATTTCATACACGAGGGCAACTCAATGTCCTTTACATTAAAAGATTTAAAAAATTGGAGACATTCAGACAAGCATAAAAGAACACAATTAAAATGACAAATATAATAAAACAGAAAAGAAAAGGAAAATTAGAAATATATTAAAAATTACATTAAAATTTGCATTTAAAGAGAGTTAAAATGAGCTAAGATAGGAAGGCAGTGTCAAATAAAAAGGTCTTAATCTTTGATTTAAAAGAGGTGAGAGTTGGAGCTGACCTACAGCTTCCAGGGAGTGTGTTCCAGATAAGTGGTGCATAATGACTAAACGCTGCTTCACCATGTTTCCTTCTGACTCTAGGGACTGAAAGCAGACCAGTACCTGATGACCTCAGAGGTCGAGGTGGTTCATAAAGTAGTAGCAGATCAGTAATGTATTTTGGGTCCTAAACCATTCAGTGCTTTATAAACCATCAGCAGGATTTGATTTTAGTCTATTCTCTGACAGACAGGAAGCCAGTGTAGGGATCTAAGAACTGGAGTGATGTGGTCTTCTTTTTCGGTCCTTGTTAGGACTCGAGCAGCAGCATTCTGTATGAGCTGCAGTCGTCTGATGGACTTTTTAGGGAGTCCTGTAAAGACCCCGTTACAGTAGTCTTGTCTGCTAAAGATAAATGCATGGACGAGTTTTTCTGCATCCTGCTGAGACATAAGTCCTTTAACCCTTGATATATTCTTAAGGTGATAGTAGGCTGACTTTGTGATTGTCTTAATGTGGCTGCTGAAATTAAGGTCTGAGTCTAAGACTACACCAAGGTTTCTGGCTTGGTTTGAACATTTCATCTGTGCAGATTGGAGCTGAGCAGTACCCCTTAACCTTTCTGGTGAATGAAGTGTACTCTCATTCTGTATTGTCGTTTTATTGGTATCAGTCATGGTTTAGTGGTGTGATAGTCCCTGACTTACTGAAACGTGGCATTTCTCAACCTGTAAATGAGAAGGGCTAGCGGTGCAGATGCAGTGACAGAGGGCAGAGCAGAGACACACAGCAGAGGAATAAGTGCGGCTACAGTAGCAAAGAATCAAAATCTGGTTACTGCAGAGGTGTGGACGTGTTTGTGATTTCTTTAAAGCCTAACGGCTGTGAAACAATCAGGAAATGACCTAACGCTTTATTTGACTGCTTTGCTCTCCATACTTAACTCTCTATCAATTAACCACCACTCCTCTATCTCTCTCTTCATTTGCTAGTATCAGCATACGGTTGTGTCCTTGACAAACAACCAATCACAGATTAGGATTTGGGGGTGACACCTGGTGGAGCCAATCACAGATTTCGACCTCTGGACGCGCTCCTGCTGCTGTGCTATAACCACAACTTCCTGTCAGATGTTATAACACATTATAACCCTTCTTAATCAGTGTCAGTACTGACTGAACACCTGAGCTGTTGGTTCTGCAGACTGAGTATCATCATATTATTGAACACATCTGTTTGCCTCACTGGGTAGGAAGAGCTAGATCACAGTTACACATGGCGCTTGCTGTGATGTTGCTTTTAATATTCACTGGTGCACCAAATGTATCTTTAAATTAATCCACAGCCAAAAATAGTTCCCAACAAATGCACTTTTCCTCCCCCTAAGAAGGATTTGTGAAAAAGCAGAGTGCACAGCTGTTTCAAAGTCTAACAAATATCTATATGCAGTTCGACCAAGCTGAGTTTCTCCTCTGGAGCCGTTTAGTGTGTTTGATCTTAAAAGTGTGAGATATGTGAATTTACTGTGGGCACAAATTAGCTTCTGTGACCTGCTGTTGTTCCTTTAATACAGGAATATTACATAAACAGAAAAAATAACACTGTGTAATCTTTAACAGAACCTCAAAGGTGGGGCTTCTGTTTGATATTCGATATAATGTCATGTTTCCTCTTTTTTTCGTCTAAAATCCTTGTCAGAGAAAATATTCTGTGTCCACTCCGTCATGGCACCAGATCTGATAGGTTTCTATTCTAGTCAATGTGTTAACTTCCACTGGATCTGCTCTGTTGTGTTCGGGCTGCGTCTCTGATCCGGCAGGTCGGAGCCCTCCGGATCAGATACTCAAGAGTTCTATTTTTGTTGGATGCCCGGAGCACGACGCATCAATCTCAACAGAGCAGATGGAGCGGGACAGGAAGTCAGGCACCAAAACAAAATGAAGACATCCGGTTAATTTTCAGAATAAAACACTCTGTGTTATCACCAGATCGTATTTCACTTAACTACAACAACAAACCGTCATGATGAGCGGAGCCAGGCCTGGAGTCAACAGGTCAGAGGTTTTCAGAGGACCAGGAAGACAACATGGATGAGGAGAGGAGGAGGAGAATTCTTGATTCAGTAAAACCTCGGTCACATGACTCCAGCTGTCCGGCGGTCCTGCTCCGTGCTGCGTTCAGAAAACACAGACGATGGGTGTTGACGGATGAGAGAGCACGGCGCCGGACGGCAACAGATCTGGTGGACGTCCCGGGTTACTTCACACTGCAGCAGACAGTCCTGTTACTTCTCCGATAAAGTTATGTGTCAAGGAAGGTAGCATCTGAACACCTTTGCAGAGTCATTTTAAATTCATAAATATTAAATCACAAACACAACCATAACGTTTTCCTTGCTCTTGTTTTGTGTCGGGATGAGCTGTCAGCATCTCCTTGTTCTGATCATACGTGACATTTTTAACTTCTAACATTGGTATTTGAACAGATGTCAGAAATCTAACATCAGTTGGACTGTAGTGAGAAATAAAGATCAGGATAAATGAGAGAGATTGTTTAAGTTTGGCTCCCTTACACCTTTATCTCTGTTAAAACCCTGGAGTGTGAGACGTTGTGTGTGAGAGAGCAAAATGCTGCTTTTGAAAAACACACAAACTTTCACCTATATACTGAAGTTGACAGCCGGGTTGATCTCTAAATGTTTGTGCCCTTGAACTCAGTGTGCTCAGGTTTCAAGATAAGCTGTCAGAACACAAAGAGTGTGCTGACATTTTGCCTCCAAATGAAGAATTACCACTTTCAAATGTTCATAGTTTTCTAGAATTACACACTGTTGTTTGCAGGCGTGCATAGAGTTAAATTCCAGGAGTGGCACCGCCCGTACTCACCTGTGTTTTCAGACACATGACAGTGTTGTCATTATTTCTACTAACTCAGGGCAATAAATCAAACCAGCGTTATTCCAGGAGTGTCAAACTCCTCCTTTGAATGTTTCAGGCTGTGACACTTTCAAACGGAGCGTGGATGCTGACTGATTAAAGAAAGGTTAAACACTCTTGGCAGGCTTTTGAAATCACTGTCGACACATCTCATTTGAACTGGATCCAGACAATCAGTTCATACTTTATATAAACTGTGAATGAGGAGAGAAGTTGCTGCTGTTAGGAGGCTACAAGGGAGTGCTCTAATAATTCAATATATTAAAGGGGATGGTTGTATTTCGAGACGTGGTCTATATTTTTTTGGCATAGTTTGGGGGCTAAAAAAGTACAAGTTTAAAAAAGTTGCTCCACTAGCAGAGATAAAACAGGCTGCAAAGGCTGAGATGTTAAGTTTCAGGCTGAGTTATTCTTCCACAATTCAACGTGGAACAATAATGAACACCCTCCTGTAGAGACCTGGGTATTAAACCCATCACTGAAATGTCTCCATCGTATGAAGCCATGCCTCAATGTTCCTTACAGACGTTCAGTGTGTCTGTGATCAGTAAGTCTTCGTCATATAGATCCTGTCTGAAGTGTCCTTCTTCTGTCTCTCTGCAGTTAGTGACAGCTGCTACAGGAACCTGGCTGAGGACAGGAGCGGGGTCAACCTGAAGGACCTGGTGCATGATCCCTCACTGTGAGTATACATTGCCTATACTTCACAAAGCATGTGTATCGTTTAGTAATTTGGATTTAAATGTGCCTCACTTTACTGTATACTGTGTTTTATATCAATCAATCAATCAATCAATCAATCAATCAGACTTTATTTGTAAATTACTTTTCAATATGTGCTGTATAAAGGAATAATAATGGAATAATGAAATGGAATAAATAATATATACAAAAAAAGAAAAAGATGATTTATAAAATTATAAAATTAATAATAATAAAAATGATTTAAAGAAATAAATTAATAAGAAAGAACATGTATATATGATGTGAAAATAATCAAATTAATATTAATACAAATGATAAAAAAACAAATTAATGAAGTAATAAAAAAGAAGATCCTGACGATGTGAGAAAATGTTGCATAATACCTTAATGAGGAAACACTGGAGAAAAAATAAGATGTTAAAACTCAAGACAGGAAATTAAACTCACCAAAATAACAGAAATTAATAAGAGAATAAAACACTAAAATATTAAACCAGTAAAAGGAACTAAGAAGCTACACTTAAGGGAAAACAGAATAAAATATGAAATTATCTGTAAGAAAAATCACAAGATGATAAAATCCATTTAATAACTAAATAAATAGTTAAATAATCCACAATAAATTAAAGTATATTATATATATTTATGATTTTATTTACGTTGCATTCATTGGACACCATTATTAGTCTTTTGACTTTATTATAATTATTTTTTTATTTTTTTATTTTTTATTTATCCATCTTTTTCTCGTATTCTTCTGATCTTGTTATGGTTTCCTTATTTTTAACTTTTCCTTCCACTCTTACTTATTTTATTAATTTTACTGTGTTGATTTTATTTTATTTATAATCATGCCTTTTATTATTCTACCTCTTGCTGCTGTTTTCTGTCTCTGTTATTTAGTGAAGCACTCTGGGCTGCATGTTTATATGTATGAAAAGTGATATATAAATAAGAGTTGAGTTGAGTTTAGAGATTCCTGGGAAATGCTTCCTCAATTTTGCCGTTTTTAACAGTTTTTTTGCCAAATGACGCTGAATTTTAATTTCCCTGATTTGATTTGAAATGTAAACAAAGTCACGTCTCACCTTCTGTATCTCTGTCGCCCCCTGCAGGCTCGGAGGAGTCATATCAGCCTACAAGATAGTCCCAGATGAGATCGATGAAATTAAGGTACTGGTCTATTTTTCTGTCGCCCTTTCACACATGAACTCTGACATTCTCTGGATAATTTGAGGACTCTCCTCTCCTCTCCTCTCCTCTCCTCTCCTCTCCTTTCCTTTTCTGTAACACATGCACGTAACACCGTGGAAGATGATCTGAGTTGCATTTGCTCTCCCAACTTGAAATACTCTGTTTGGTGTAGGTGGAGGGGGGTAGCTCATGCAGGAGCAGGTGGTGGAGTGTTAAGTAACGGTGACTGTATGTGGGTTATTTATTTTACATGTATGAGGGTGTTTCCACAAGATGAACACATCAGTGGAAAATATTTGACATGCAACAAGAGTAGAAAGCTGAGGAGCTCCACACAACGTGACTCATGTCATCGTTAACATAAAGGTGCTTTTTGGACTGCGTGAGGTTTATACATTCTCTACAGTGCAGAGATGAGTGCTGGATTCTTTTCCAATGCTTGATGTTCTAATCCAGCTTGTACATTAAGCTTTTTGTTTGTGACTGTCCTGCTCACATATACTCTCATTCTGGCTGCTTTATATGAGATATGACTTGAACATTTGCAGTTAATATATGCCTGAATGTGTGACGAATGTTGTGATGGAAGCAGATTTCCTGGTGAAAAAAACTTCATTTTTGAACTTGATTTGAACGTCTTTGCAAAACTATGCACAAAGGAAGTTTCAAAAGGTACTGTATTTGCTGCCATGTTGATAATTAATAATAATAATAATAATAATAATAATAATAATAATAATAATAATAATAATAATAATACATTTTATTTAGAAGCGCCTTTCAAAACACTCAAGGTCACTTTACAGACAGATTAAAACACAATAAATAAAAACAACGTGATAAAATAAATAAAGCAGAGTTACACCAAGTTAAAATGAGGCAATGAAATGAGACAGGGAATGCAGTTTGAAACAGGTGAGTTTTAAATTTTGATTTGAACAGGGGTAGAGAGAATTGGTGAAATTAATCTCTTAAAATGTGTATTAACAATCTGTTAGCTTCTAAAAAAGCCAGGTAAGATTCCTCACGTCAGCCTGACGAGTTGCTGAGGAGCTCTGTGGAGAATCAGGGCAGATGCTAACTTGAAGGAAGTTGTCATTCATTAATCAGAATCAGAAATACTTAATTTATCCCGGGGAGGAAAATTTGGGAATTACAGAGCTCTTTTAAACAGTATGTAAGAAAGTAAGATATTAATAGAAGAATTAATAAAATAAGATATAATTCAAATAAAATAAAATTACAGATAAAAAGATAAAAATACAATAAAATAAAATAATAAAGTATTTACATAAGCGCAAAATAGTTAGAGTTAGCTATTTACAGAAGTGCTGGGAATGAAGGAGATATATACAATGATGTTAAAGTTGCAGGGATTTTGCACAGTGTATTGCACGGTTATTGTATGGTTATTGCACAGTACAGGATATTGTTGCTTAATGCAGCTGTGCCATCAAACCATCCTATATCCCCACAAAGGGATCTCTAATGTAGTTGTTACGTGTGTGTGTGTGTGTGTGTGTGTGTGTGTGTGTGCGTGTGCGTGTGCGTGTGCGTGTGCGTGTGTGTGTGTGTGTGTGTGTGTGTGTGTGTGTTTCTGTGTGCACAGGACACTCTGTTGGAGTGGTGTGATGATCTGGAGCTGAATCTCATTCTGACGACCGGAGGAACTGGCTTTGCACCACGAGATGTTACACCTGAGGTGCAAACACACAGAGACACCTTACTTAAAGACTTATCAATGAAGAAACCATGAATACGAACTATTAAAATCATAACAAGAATGCTCTGTTTAGAAATGTGTTTTAAATATATGATCTGTGTGTTTCAGGCCACCAGAGAGGTGATCGAGCGCGAGGCTCCGGGGATGGCTCTGGCCATGCTGATGGGATCACTCAACGTTACACCCCTCGGCATGCTGTCCAGGTGAGAATTAACCGTTTCCACTACTCTGTTGACTTTTCAGCCACACATGCTGTCTGCAGCAGGTGGTGCAGCACTACAGTAATCTCTTAATCGGTTTTGTTCTAACCAGATTATTGAGTGTGGTATCCTCTCAGGCTCTGATCTCCTTTTAAACTGCGTTATCTTCATCCAGGCCCGTGTGTGGTATCCGTGGTAAAACGCTGATCATCAACCTGCCGGGGAGCAAGAAGGGCTCTCAGGTAGATTGCTTCTTCTTCAGTGGTGTGCACTGTAATAATATTAATAAGCACTTTACATATAAAGGAGTGATTCCTGATGTTTTATTGTTCAGTCGACAAAACATGCACCTCCCTGATAACAACGGTTTCATGTTAAATTAAGAATTTAAATCTTAATAACTTAGCAATGATCCTTTCTGTGATGTTGCCGGTCGTTTACAGTTAAAATTTGAGCCTGGAGCCTCTGTGAATAAACTCTGATTGCTCTGAAAATTAAGTTTCAGTGAAGCACGTTGAAGCAACACGCTGCTGCAGTTACAAAACTTTTTGCACCCATGTAAATAATTAGCAGAATTATATTTGATTGAAACCTTTATCATTAATGTGGTTTGTGTTTCTGTTTTTGAACTAGTTTTGAAGTTTTAAAGTGATATTTTTTGGACTTTTGACCTTTATTATATAGGAAAGCTGAAGAGAGACAGGAAACATGGGGAGTAGAGAGTGGCCGGGAGTCGAAACCAGCGACCTCTGCGACAAGGGCTATAGCCCCGGTAGATGTGGGGCGCTTATACCGCTAGGCCACCAGCGCCTCCAGTTCTGAAGTTCAACTTTTGCATTTCGTTCTTATCTGCAGGAGTGTTTCCAGTTCATCCTGCCGGCCCTGCCTCATGCCATCGACCTGCTGCGTGAGGCCACAGTCAGGGTTAAATCCACGCACGCCGCTCTGGAGCAGCTGCCCTCCCCTTCCTCTCTCATGGGCAACACGCTCGGCAACGCACACTCCAACATGCACACCATGGAGCGCGCCACCCAGTGCGAGGAAGAGGAGGAGGAGGAGGAGGACAGGAGGAGAGGCCGCCATGCGCACAACCACCACCATCACCAGCATGGCTCCTCCCGCATCACCGCAGCCGCCATTGCTGCCAAGGTAACCGGATGACAGGGCACGCCACGGCCGGGGCAGCTTCTTGAAACTTGTTAGATGAAACTTTAATGATCCCAGCGGGGAAACTGGGTCATCGCTGCAGCCGGCTACTGTACTACAGATAACGGCCGCTTATGCTGTAGTGTGCTGCTCAGATAATCATAAAACACAGACTATGAAACATCCCTGCATTTATTGTCCTGGTCAAGCCGAGGACGGTTCTCGTGGTGTTTTACTTTGAAGGCCGAAGAGAGATAAAAACTTGGCCTTGATGTTCGAAACGTCTCCCCATGTTAAGTCTAAATTATGAGACATCTGTAGGACCCACATGTTTGTTTATATGTTTTAGCCGTGACATTAAAACATCAACTTTCTGTGATTTTATTTACTCATCATTCTGAAGTGCTCCACATCATCTCCCTCACCTGTCTGTCAATGTGCACATGTGTGTCTCTGTGTGTGTCTCTGTGTGTGTTTTACTGCTTGCATGTGTGTGTTCATCAGACGAGCCATGCTGTTGTCATGGCCAAGGGTGCCCCCTACCTGCCCGGGAACACACCAGCCCCTCCCACTCATTTCACATGCTCCTGTACCCATGACTCTCAGGTGAGACCCTCCACACACCCTTCCTCTCCTGTCATTGTTCACTTCATCTCTGTCTCTGTTCTGCAAACATGGATGATAGTTCAGCTCTGAGGCTTCTTATCTTCCTCTAAAAACTGCAGCTTAGCCCGGAAGAAGACTAGTTTTGAAGTTACGACGCTCACTGTATCTTACATCTTTGGACGGCAGCTTTGGAGAAACCAGAAAAATGTAGATTTTGAACTTTCTGCCTTTGCCGTTCTTGTGTAAACAGTTTGCAAGCTTTAACTTGTGAAGGACTCAACTTGTGTGAGGTTGGCAGAAGGATAAGTAGAAAGGCAGAGTGGCCATCCATTTAATTTCCTTTGGTGTGGTTGAAAAGATCGGACGGGTTGCTTTCGGGACAAGTTGTCAAACTGTTTGATTCTTTCAATAGTACATGCTTTCAAACGATGTAATCTCTGTTTAAATTAGTACCAAAGCTGATGAAAGTGCAGATCTATTGTTGCATTTTTAACCAAAAGCTGCTGCATGCTAAAGAGAGAGCGGCGTGGTGAAGTGACCTAGAGAGACAGTGAAGAGAGAGCGCACCGCTAATGAAACAAAGCACTGATCCAAAGTCGTTGCTTTCTTTTAAACACGTCCACACCTCGACACAAACATGCAGACAGGTACTGGATTTTGTGTCTTTGCTGCTCTAGAAGCGTTTATTCCTCTGCTGTGTGTCTCTGCTCTGCCCTCTGTTACAGTTAAGTGAATACTGAATACTAGTTTTGTGAAGTCAAAATATTTTGTATGTCCAAGCTTATTTGTCAAAATGTTCATTCAAGTTCAGCAATTTTCTTTCTCATTTGTTATTATTCTGTTATATATATATATCAGCTGACCTGCTCTCTAATTATCGTCATCCGCCGTTTAAAAACTGATATCATTTGACATCTTCATGTGATCAGAAGCTTCTTCTTGATATTGCTTAAAAATTAGAGGACATGTTTTATTTTAGGTACACATAATTTTTTGTGTGTCAAATATTTGCATGTATTCAGAGATTCTTTCTAAACTAGATCAATGTGCAGAAACTCAAAATAACAAGTTTAATCAGGTTAAAGCATCCTTTGATGCTTAAGTAGAGAAACAGGTATTGATTGTGTTTCATTTTTACTGGTATCTAATCAAAGTTCATAATTCTGGTAATGTGACAACTGTAGGTTGCATACTAAGTTTTTGAGGTTATCTTCATGTAAATGTATGAAATCCAGGATTTATGAGAGTTAAGAGCATCCAGGTTCTTTAGAAAATTAAATAACTTGAGATGATTTACTCAAATCAGTTTCTAGAAAAGGTTTAAACGGGCTCGTCTTATAATACAATACAAGTTGTACCCTAAAAGCTGCTTTAATCAAAACTATGAGCTAAAAAAATGTGGGGAAAGTCATGAAGCCTCAGAAAATTATCATCCAGCTCTGCAGTTCCATTGATTGATTAATCAATCAATCAATCTTTATTTATATAGCACCAAACCACAACAGATGTTACCTGAAGACTCTTTCCCAACAGAGCAGGTCTAGACCGTACTCTATTCTATTATTAACAAAGACCCAACATCAAGACCGGATCAGATCCAGTCCCATCTTACAGACAGGACTCAGTCTGATCTCATCTTAATCCACCATGAGAAGAGCACTTTGCAGCATTTAGCAAGTTACAGTGGCAAGGACAAACTTCCTTTAACAGGCAGAAACCTCCAGCAGGACCAGACTCATGTTAGACACACATCTGCTGAGACTGTGTTGGAAAGAGGGATAGAGGGAGATGAAGAGAGAGAGAGATGATAGTGGTGAGACGGATAGGACGGCAGAGATCCAGAGGAACCTACGAGACAAGGGAGCTCAGGGACTCCAGAAAGGTCTATGGTTAGTAACTTTAATGGGACAGGAAGAGTTAAAGTAAGAGACAGGCAGAGAGGTTTCAACCTGCAGAGGTGTGCACACATTACAGGTAACCAGGATGTGACCAGGGCTGGATTTTTGAGATTCTTTTTGCTTGGAATATCATGCAGGACTTTTTCTTTATGGACTGTATCATCTTTATCAGACCTGCTTCTAACGGTTCAACATCCACAGAGTGTTTTCTTTGTTTTTCTGTCAGTATTCGATTCATGAAGTGTTCTCAGGATGTAGACGAGTCACATTACTTCATATATTCATTAAACTGCAGTAGAATCAAAGTCTAACGTGGCTCCATAAATCCAAACTCCATGTGAGCGCAGCTTTAATTGACGTTAAAGCTGCTGAAGACAAATCCTCTGGCTGGCATAAAGTGTGTCTGTATGTACCTGTTTGTGTCTGGTGTGTGTGTGTGTGTGTGTGTGTGTGTGTGTGTGTGTGTGTGTGTGTGTGTGTGTGTGTGTGTGTGTGTGTGTGTGTGTGTGTGTGTGTGTAGATCCCGGACTCTATCATTTCCCGAGGCGTTCAGGTGCTTCCTCGAGATTCGGCCTCTTTAAGCTCCACCCCCTCCGAGTCACCGCGGGCAACACAGGCGACTTCCCGCCTTTCCACCGCCTCATGCCCGACACCCAAGGTACACACAAGCTTACACACACAAACACACACACACATACACACACACACACACACACACACACACACACACACACACACGAAGCAGTGAATTAGGAATCGGTTGAAATTAAAGTTACCTTTAAGTTGCATGAAGTCTCGTATGTTTGCTCTGTAAGATTCAGGATGATCGGCATGATGACAAAATGTTTAGAAACCTCAAAAGGACAGTTTCTGCATGATTGGAGTTTTTTGCTTTTTGCCTCTATTTCCCAAACTTCTGCTGTCACACTGATGTCCATGTCTCACTGAGAATAACGAACTCCCTGTTAGCAGTTTGATTCTCTTCTTCTAAAATTTTCCTTTGAATTGTTTTGAGTTTTTTTGGTCCCAGTGTAATCACCGTGATCGCCCATCTCTGTTGTAGGCATCCTGAATTAACCTCGCAGGAGTTTACACATCCTTCCGCTCACACGATTTATCCCGATTACCACTTTAGAGTTAAAAATTCTCGGGACTTGTGTGGTGTTTGGAATCGAATGGGAGTGAATGAGACTGTGAGAAGTATCTTCAGCTGTGGTCAGTCACGAAAAAATTCACCCATTATAAGAAAAACTCAAACAATGCTGGAATAGTCTTAAAGGTCATGATAAGTTGACTTTTATATATCTGTGATTAGAACTCTTTACCTGTCCTGAGTGCAAAGAGAGTTCACCTTTTATTCCTTTGTCTCCTTTTTATTCAGTCTTAATGATTAGTAAGTACATAAAAAGGAATCTTACTCTGATACAAAAAGGTCTGTAAGTGTGAGGAACATTTCTACAAAGTCATCAGACAGTAGTCTAACAGTCTGAGCCTCTCAGTGGCAACAAAACAACACTTTGATGAGATGCATGTGAAAAGGTAAGAAGTACGGAAGTCCATTTCCAACATTTAACAGGAAGTACAAACAAAAAGATACTTAGCCATGATAAATAATGATAATTCAAAAATGTCAAATCATATATATGACATAAAAGTTGTGAGAAAATTATGATTATTAGAAAAATGAAAATAAAAAAATAGACGGTCTGTCATTTTCTTTTTTACTCCTTTAGTTATTATTTTTTAAATATTTTTTTAGAATTATAATAATTATTATGATTGTTGTTTTTTTCTCATTAACGTATTTCTTCACCTGTCTATTTTTGATTTCATTTACTATAAAAACACCTTAAATGCCTTAATTGTGAAAATTGATCCTCTGTACATAATGTGAAGAAAAATTCAAATAAAGAGATTATACAAAATAATAATAATTTAATGGTCATAATTATGAGACAAAAAAATCACCATTAATGGATGAAAAGTCAAAGTTATTAGATAAAAATGTTAAATTAGGAGATAGAAGGTTGAAAAGAAAAAAAAGACAGTTGTAATTACGGGATAAAAATTCAAAGAGGTAAAGAAATATATATATTTTTTTATGTGTTTTGCTTTTCTACATTTAAAGGAACATTTTTAAAAAATTTAACGTGTGCTAATTTTATTGTCATCTAATTTTGGGGTTCAATTTTTTGTTCAAAATTCCTGATTTCCAGATAAAAAGTTGAAATTATGACTTTTATTATCCCATAGCTGTGACATTCAATCTCAAAATGTTTACTTTTTAATCACATTAGGACTTCCTATCTCATACTGAAGACTGAACTTTAATGTTGAGTCATCTATTGGAAGTTTTTTCCTACTGATGGAAATGGGCTTCAACAAACGAAGTCAGTTTTAAGTTTCGTCCATTTTTTCTTCCAGGGATCCAAAAAAAGAAAGAATCCCGGAGACACTTGAAATTAATTAGTACAGTACTTGAGGTGGTTCACCGTGATTTTCCCTCACTGCCTGCTGACACCTGATGTGTGATTAGAGGACAGAACAGTAACCACATACTGCGTCATGTTTTTATTTCCCAATAATCCCGTGTCATCCTGCGCAATCAGGGACTAAGAGACAGAGCTGCCGCTGTGCTGGTTGTCAGCGTCACAGCCAGATTTCATGTTATTTATGTTTCCATGTCCTGTTTGTGAGACATTATTTATGGATAAATCGACATGAAAGCCTTTGCCATGCCGTCTTGTTATGAAGGAGAGGTATTTAAATCATTCCTCCCATACATTTGCATCAGACAATGAGCAAATATAGAATATCTGTGTGTGTCTCTGCAGGTTCAGTCACGATGTGGCAGTAATGAGAACATCCTGAGAGCCAGTAAGTTCAGACTGTGTGTGTGCGTGTGTATGTGTGTGTGTGTGTGTGTGTGTGTGTGTGTGTGTGTGCATGTCTCATTTATATGCTGGTCCTGCTTTAGCTTCTTACATCACAATGTAAAATGTACAAACTCTGTCGTATTGTTTAAAATAGCATACTCACCGTTTACTCTAACACATAAGCTTTAATTGTGTTTCTCTTTGTGCGTGTGTGTGTGTGTGTGTGTGTGTGTGTGTGTGTGTGTGTGTGTGTGTGTGTGTGTGTGTGTGTGTGTGTGTGTGTGTGTGTGTGTGTGTGTGTGTGTGTGTGTGTGTGTGTGTGTGTGTGTGTGTGTGTGTGTGTGCGTGCGTGTGTGCGTGCGTACAGGCCACAGTGCGGTGGACATCAGTAAAGTTGCACGTCGTCATCGTATGTCTCCGTTCCCATTGACGTCAATGGACAAAGCCTTCATCACCGTTCTAGAGATGACGCCTATTCTGGGAATTGAAGTCATTAACTACAGAGGTGAGTCTGTGGAAGGTTAAGTGTGTGTGTGTGTGTGTGTGTGTGTGTGTGTGTGTGTGTGTGTGTGTGTGTGTGTGTGTGTGTGTGTGTGTGTGTGTGTGTGTGTGTGTGTGTGTGTGTCTTTACTGTAGGTATGTGCATCTGCTTTTGATTTAACTGCCCTGCTGCTACTTTCAGAGTGCAGAGAACAATATAAGCGTTTTGACCGGCCAGTGTAGGAGCCTTTTATTGGACGATGTGATCTGGAGGATTTCTCAATGGGAGGTCGAAGCTTGACCAAGTGTTTACATAGTAACATAACTGACATCAGGTATTGTGAGGCTGTAGCTTTATTTAAGTCAGTACAGAGGTCCCAAGAAATACGAGTAACGTATTCAAAACCCAAAGTAGAATTAACCAATCAGCAGCGTCTACATTCAACAGAGCAAAAGCAAAGAAAGTGAAAAGCTTTCTTGCAGGAAATTATAAAGCTCAGTCCTGGTCTTGTCTTTCCCAATCACCATCAACAAACAACTCTGCAGACTTTTAATCCCAGAGATCCCTGAAGACAATCACAAAGAGGAACTGTTTCTTAACAGCTCTGATGGGATAGTTTTACCTCTTCGTTGCCTGTGCTCATGGTGCCTCCCATTTAAAGACAGTCCATGTGGAGGCGTGTCTGTGACCTGCACAGGTGTGTGAGAGGAGAACCAATCGTTTCCAATCTGATGCTGTAGTGATGTGAGATTGCAGAGTTCACTGTGCTATTGTATCTTGTGCAGCTTGATTCAGAACTGATTGATAGTCAAACGACTCTTTGAATCAGAGGAACAAAAGGAGGCAAAGTTTTATTTTCCCTATGAAGCAGAAATGATTATTAGATTTCCATATTTTCTTCATCAGCCGTTGAAGTTTTTGTTGTTGTATTATATTGATTATTTAATGTGATTGTGTTTGTGGTGTTTTGCACTAAACTGACCTCTGCTGGGTTTCCGTTTTCAGACGGTTTGGGTCGAGTTCTCGCTCAGGACATCTATGCCAAAGATAACCTTCCTCCGTTTCCTGCCTCTGTTAAAGACGGCTACGCTGTACGAGGTAAGACCACACGTAGCATGCCTTTATCATACAAACATAATAATTCAAGACAAAAATGTTGAACAGGAAACATGAAAACATCTGAAACTGGACTTTAAGGGTATTTTGGTGAAGAAGCCTGGGCTGTATTTCTGCTTCTCTTTGAATGCAGGCGTCTCCAGATTTAAAAAGTTATTTGTTTAATTAAATCAGCATTTAAAAAGGCTTTAATGTCTGCAATGAAGTCACAGCAGGTGAGCATGTCTGATCAAAGTGCATTGACAAAATTGAAAGGCTCATATTTTTATTTGCAATATCTTCTAACAGTCATTTTCCTCTGCAGGACACAGGAGTTGCTTGTCTTGTTGTGTGACTTTAGGATTTTAATGCAACCTGGTACTAGTGCATCTCAAAAAAATGTAATATCATGCACATTCAATATTTTCCATCAGCTATTTAAGAAAGTAAATAATTGTAGACTCATGCATGTCAACTGAAATGTTTCATGCATTTTTTTTACTTTGATAATGACGGTCTGCAGCTCTAAACATTTTAGACACATCTCAAAATGTAAGAATATTTCATTTTGAGGTACTTTATTTCAAGTTATTACAAAAAAAAGAGATTTTTCATGGTATTTACAGTTTTCAGATGCACTAGTATTCGTATAAGAAAGATATAAACAATCCTGACATGGGTAGAGGAGTAACTTCCATGCTGCAGGAGGTCATATGTCGTATAAATAGGCCCATGGTTCAAAAGTTTCCCTTTTGCCTGACATTTACCTTCAATTGTACGTCTTTGTTTACAACCGCTTAGCATTGAATCTGTTAAAAAACAACCTGAATCTTAACATCATCGGTCTCGGGATCATCTCCAGAGTTTGCCCGATTAACATCACTGTCATTGACCTTTAGCTGCTGATGGCCCAGGAGACCGCTTCATCATGGGAGAATCACAGGCTGGACAACAGGTCAGCTCTAACACACTAACACTACAGTAACGTTTGAGTCCTGAATGATATAACCCAGCACCAGAAGTAAAGCTGCCCCCCTTCTGCAGACCACATAACTACTCCTGGTGCTGACATTGCACATGAGAAAGGGACAGCATCCAGAGAAGGGATACTTTTTTCTTCTCATTTGAATCCACTGACTTGTTTTAACTGCTCCACAAACTCCGAGCTCTGACCTCAGCGCAGTAATGAGATAGCTAATCATGCTACAAACCCTCTACATCCAACTCCTAGCAGACAGACCTCAACTTTCCATCCTCGCTGTTCAGCTCCTGCTGCCAAATCTGCATATCTAAGCTTTTCCTTTCATACGCTTCCTCCTCCTCCTCCTCCCAGGGAACAGTCCGTTCTAAAGAATAAACTATCCCCTGACTTGCAGACCATAACACGATGTCAGGCCACAACGTAGTGCAAACTTTTTCTTGTGGAACAACAAGTTCTCCTCAAAAATGACCTGCAGCTCCGGATCCTTAGCACCCTTTAGGTGGCCTGCTTTTGTTGCTGTGTTTACTGACCTCGCAACAGATTTATCTCCCAGCATGTCAGAGTGTGGCTCGTGGTTGTTGTCTCTGAATACAGCAGGCATGAAGGCTCACTACATCGTCCAGAAGCCCCGATCAGCATGAGATATACAGTATATGTTGCTTAGTAATGACAATGCATTGGACAATTTTATGATTTTACACCAAAAGAGCATTTTTCTTTTACATATTTACTTGCAAAGTTTCTTGTATCAGCCAGTTTAAGGAGGCAGAAGAAGATTTATCATTAGAGAATGCTGCATAAGCATGCACAGGATCAGTGAAGAGATAAGAGGAACAGTTTTGTCTACAGGGGCTGCAAACTTCAACACAAATAAAAGTTCCTCAGGGTTGCTTTAAGGGTAAAATAAGCATGAATAAGTACATATAGAATACTTAAAGTAATCAGCCGTCTATAAAACAAGCATTCAGAGAATACATTTAGAGAGAAGTCAGCAAACTGAGACTGATGTAGCTTCACGTTTGTGTCCGTGCAGCCCACCCATACTGTGATGCCAGGTCAGGTGATGAGGGTGACGACTGGGGCTCCGATTCCTTGTGGAGCCGACGCTGTGGTCCAAGTGGAAGATACCGAGCTGCTGCGAGAGTCTGAGGATGTGAGGACATGATGTTACCTTTTACCTTTTTTGTTCTTGCTAACGTGCTCAACAGGATGGTGTTACTCTCTGACTCTGTCTTATTTTCAGGGCACAGAGGAGCTGGAGGTCAGGATCATGGTCCAGGCTCGACCCGGTCAGGACATCAGGTACACAAACAACCATGATGAGTTTCAGGTTATTGCAATCAAAGCTGCATGAGTAAGCTCAACATGTGTGTGTGTCTGCGCAGGCCGATAGGTCACGACATCAGACGAGGGGAGTGTGTGCTGGCTAAAGGAACACACATGGGCCCCTCTGAGATCGGCCTGCTGGCTACAGTGGGAGTGACCGAGGTCAGCGTGCACAAGTTCCCCGTGGTGGCTGTCATGTCCACTGGAAATGAGGTACATGAAAATTGGTATTTTCAGGTTATATTACAAACTGTAATTTGTAGTAGCATTCAGTGACCACAAGATAGCAGCACTAATAGTTTAGGTATTGAATTGTGCAAAACTGAGGGCAAAAATTAAAGTATTTTGCAGGCAATTGAGAAAAATTGAGATCATGTAACTCTTAAAATTGCACACAAAGGGTTAAATGCATCCCTAAAGTTCAAATCAGGCATTGTACATACATTCAGGACAAAATTGACCTCACTCTTTGCAAACAAGCCTTATAACAGGAAGCGTTTGATTCATAAACACCACATCTTATAGCCGTATGCAGTTTGAGTGAAATCATTGACAACTTCAGAGAGTTGTGCTAAAACTTTAAATTTGACTATTTACAAAGATGGTAGGACTGCCCCTAATACAGGCCTGGTTCAAATAAAGGCCTGGTCATTCTCAGAGGAAGCATGACCAACAAACTATTTTTAAATTGAGTGAAGAAGAAAGAGGTTTGAGTTTTTCCTTCTTAACCAAGATGTCATTTAAACCGCTCGATGTCTTCCCTTGTGGCTGTAGTTGTTGAATCCAGAGGACGACCTCCACCCGGGCAAAATCAGAGACTCCAACCGCTCCACTCTGCTGTCCACAATCCAGGAACACGGATATCCCACCATCAATCTGGGCATCGTCGGAGACAAGTAAGAGCACTCAAGCTCTAGACACAAAATGATTGCATGAGAGTGTAATTCTCAAAGTACACATCTAACTAACAATTGTGCGGTATTATAAGTAATGTTTCAGACTTTCAGGTGATAATGATGTATGTTACTCTGCAAATACAGTCCATAAATCAAACATACTATAACTACTATCCTCATGATGTCTGAGGCTCAGCTCTGAAATAACACGCTCAGTTCCTCCACATGATTGCAGATGGTGCAGCAGCAGAGCAGATAAGCTGTGGACAGACAAATCCAGCTTACGTCTGCCTCAGATAATTACTAAAAATTAATATCTTGTGCTGGGACCAAGTTTTAAAAGAGTTCTCCGACCTTTTAATGCTGCATTTAATTAAGAATGATGAGCGACAGAGTGAAACAGTAATAAGATCATTACAGCCGAGGCCAACACATCCAAACTTTGAATCCCGAGCTTCGGAAAACTGGAACCTCACTTCCCATCATGTCTCTTGATTCTGTCTTTCTGTTGGAGCACTCTTTCCAGAGAAATGTCTGTACCTTTCAGACTCCACATCCTGTATCACAAGCGTTTTATAATAATATTACATTTTCAAACTCAGTCCAACTTAACCCCGGACGACTTTAACAGGATTATTGTCTCAGACTTGGAAAGCTCCACAGAGAGTGTCACACAGCTGCTGCGGTTAACTGATGCGTCATGGTTGTGTTTTTAGCCCTGATGACCTGCTGTCCGCTCTCCACGAGGGAATCAGCCGCGCTGATGTCATCATCACCTCAGGGGGCGTGTCCATGGGAGAGAAGGTAACCCTCTCCACCTATTATGTGACCTTAAATTTAACCCTTTATGTATCCTCTCCGTTTGGTGTAAGATTTTAACTTTTAATCTTTTATTTCTCTCTGTTTATTCGTGTTTTCATCAGGACTACCTGAAGCAGGTGCTGGATATCGATCTTCATGCCCAGATTCACTTTGGACGAGTCTTTATGAAACCAGGGTGAGATGGATGCTGCTTTAACTTTGAGTACTACTTCTGCAAATCCTACCTCCACCTTTTCTCCTTCTGCTGCGTTCACTGCCTCGACAGCTACTGCTTCTTTCAATCGTCCTACCACTACTACTCCTTCAACTCTTTCTACTGCACCTCTATCTCTCATACTTCCACAGTTACTACTACTTCTGCTGCTTAAACTTCCTCTACAGTTTCTTCTCCTCCAACATTAAAAAGAAACTGCTGGGTGCAGGCTTGGCTTAACGGTTAAGTTGCATGCCCATATAGCGAACGACTCGGGTTTGATTACAGCCTGTCGATTCCTGCATCTCATTCCCCCGCTCTCTCCCAGTTTCATCCTCTGTCCCTTGTCCTGTCCTCTCCAAATCAGAATCAGAATCAGAAATACTTTATTTATCCCAGGGAGGGAAATCCAGTCATTACAGTTCCTGTATACACAATAAGTTACACCGATACAATAATAAGATATGTAGAAAATAAATACATGGTTGAAGTCCCTGGAGATCAGGAAGAGGGCACGCTGGTGGTCTGTCTGGAGTCTGGCTATGGCAGCAAGCATTGAGAACGTTGGACGCCGTAGTCGGGTTGGCAGAGGGGCGATGTAAACAGCTACCAGTATGACATGTGAGATCTCCCTGTGCAGATAATATGGTCGGAGGCCCACAGCGCTCTAGCTGCTATCCCGGTCTGCCCGGACAGTCTGGAAGCCGTCAATGGAGACGTTGTGGTCAGGAATATCCTGATGTCGCCACGTTTCCGTGAAGCACACCATGCTACATTCCTGAAACTCCGTCTGACTCCTGGCTAGTCCTGTTAGCTTGTCCATCTTATGAGCCAGAGATCTCTCGTTGCTCATGATGAGAGAGGAGAGACACGGCTTCTATCTCCTATCCATAAACCTCCATCTTCTTATATCAGCTCTCCTCCTCATAGCTCTATGCCACCTCTGCAGCCTCTATGCATTTTGGCCAATTAGAACCAAGCATCTTAAACACCCGGAAGATCAGTAAGACAGCCGGGTAATAAGCACTGAGAACACAACAGCTAGCTCTAAATGTATTGTTCCACCTTCTTTCATTTCTGCTGCTTCCTCTTTTGTTTCTACTCTTACTTGTGTTTCTGCTTCTACTGTTTTCCCCACACTTACTATGTCCACTCTCGTCTCCTCTAGCTGCTGTTTCTGCCTCTTCTTCTGCATCAAAGCTTTTATTAAATAATATTAAATAACTCCTCCTCTCACTGTAGTGACACCAAGATGAAAAATAACAACCTGTGCGTTTCTGCTCCTCAGTCTTCCTACTACCTTCGCCACAGCTGACATCGACGGAGCACGGAAACTCATCTTTGCCCTGCCAGGTACGGGACACACGTGCGAGGAGGCTGTGCTAGTGTGTGTTGTTTCGGTGTCAGTGTGTGTACATCTCCTTGTTTTCAAACCCCTGGCCCGTCTCTGACACCCCACTGCTTAGCCCTGAGGGTCTCATTTAGAGTTTCTGAGATTATTCATCTGAAGTCTTGTCTGATTTGATGTATGTAACCTTCATGTAGGGACGAGAAGAACTGACACGCTTTTCTAGTAAACAACTCAGGTTCTCACAGTACGAGATGCTGTTACTGTTAGTTGTATTTTGTACCCTTACTTTGCAATATCTGAGGGTCTAAATAGCCAAAATGTTGGTTACAGTAAAATAAAACAAGTTTAAAGGAGGAAGAGTCAGTGAAGAGGTGTGTGTGTGTCACATGGGTGCAAAGAGACGTTGACAGTGCTGATACAAATGAAGACATAAGCATGTTCTGTGTCATGTGTTCACAGTAACCCTGTGTTTGTGGTTTTCCAGGTAACCCAGTGTCTGCAGTGGTGACGTGTAACCTGTTTGTGATTCCTGCTCTGAGAAAAATGCAAGGCATACTGGACCCGAGACCTACGATTATTAAAGCTAGGGTAAAACACACACACACACACACACACACACTCTCACACTCAAGAGGATTGAAGCAGAAAGTAATATAAAATCCATATTTGGTACGTCAGTAACATTTTTCTGCGTGTCTTTTAGCTTTCCTGTGACGTGAAGCTGGATCCAAGACCAGAGTACCACCGCTGTATTCTCACCTGGCATCACCAGGAGCCCCTGCCCTGGGCACAAAGCACAGGTCAGGACTGATTTACTGCACTCTCACCTGCAAGAATCTGGTGTTGAGATACTGATGATACTGGAAACTTTTCATGGGAATTATGGGAATTAACTGGGAATTGAGGGTAATTTAATGGAAAGGCATCAAATCCAAGCATACATATTTGTTTTGTTATAAGCAGACATCCATCCAAATTAGAAATCATGTGTGCATGTGATGGAGGAATGCACAGTACATGTAGGGGGCGCGGTCTCAATAGCGCTGCAGTAAGCAGTGTGCATGTGATTGAGGAATAGCATAGATATTCAACTGTACTTGCAGGAAATCTGGTTGTTTAGGTCAGGATTATGCTAAAATATATTTTCCCAACTATATTTAAGTTCCTTATGAAGAGTCAACCTTCAATTTAGTAAATTCCTGTTTATTCCCGTTAATTCCCATGGAATGTTTCCAACTTTGAAAATTCCCGGAATTTTGCAACCCTAGTTGAAACATTACCACGACTCTCTGTGTTTAAACTACAAACTAAAAACTTCCAGCTAACACGTCTCCTGTTCTCTGCCTCTGTTCCTGCAGGTAACCAGGTATCCAGCAGACTAATGTCGATGCGTAGTGCCAACGGTCTGCTGATGTTACCTCCTAAAACAGAGCAGTATGTGGAGCTGCACAAAGGAGAGGTCGTGGACGTCATGGTCATCGGACGGCTATGATGCAGGTGCAGTATACTCTTATGAGTTTGTGATCACACATCCAGACAGAGATGTAATGATACACCCAACTCAAGATACGATTTATGATGCTGGAGAGTGAGCAGAGTGTGCCTCATATGACATATTTGTGATGCTCTTATTTTTCCTTCTTACTGCCTCACCTGGGTTATTTTATTCCCTCTTTTGATAACACATGCTTTTATTTTGAAAGGATGGAAAAGGTACCTCTGCTCAATCTTAAAGTTACAGGATTAAATGAAATAATCAATAGTTAATAGAGCGTCGTCTCTTGTATTATTCATTGACTCGGTGATCCCGGCCTCTCGTGTAACACTGAAATATCTTCCCTCCAGACTTCAACGTCACTCGCTACCGATTACCATGGCAGTGCCAGGACTTCCTGTCTGGACAGGAAACGGGCGGGGGCAGGAAGTGGTGCATGTCTACCTGGTCGCCATTAGCTGTGATGTCATATGCAACAGCCAATCGGAGCCAGCGAAGGCTGAATCCTCATTGGTCTGCTTTGGGGAGATCACTGTATTTCAATGGAGAAAAAAATGTGAAAAAAATATATAAAATATGAGATTTATTCTGTAATATTATTATTATCCTGATGATAATGATTATTAATATTCTTAATTAATATTCTATTTATTATTATTATCATGGTTCTGATTGAATATTATCATCTTAGTAGTAATCATGCCCTCTTCTCCCCTGTTCATTTGCTTTGTGCGTTTGACATTTTTCCCGGTAGATATAGAGAAATAGAGGCTTTCCCTCCTTCCTCCACTCCTCCTCACCTTCTCTCCTCCCTTCTTTCTCTCTACTTCTTCTTCTTCTTCTTCTTCTTTTCGATATAGAAACTTCCTGATTACCTCTCCTTGCACTACCACTACATCTGCTCCTGATCCACACTGACCCTTACATCAGTATTGACAGATATATATGAACTAAAGACTTTTAAAGATATCTTTTGATCAAAGCTGCTGATATAGTTTGTGCCAGTGCAGAAAATATTACCCCACTTTGGGGAAAAAAAAGAAGAAAATACAAAGAGAACTGTTTTTTTTCTTTATTGTTTTAAGATGTTAAACTTTCAAACCATCCTGAGACACTTAAACTCATCATAACTCTCAATGAAAGCCATTCAACTCTTGAAGGTGGGTCATACTGGAGTGATTCCTCTGCATCAAATATTACTGCTGTTATTAAAAATACGATGATTTCATATCAGAGACGGGACGCTGATTGACTGGTACAACTCTAACTCTGCATTTAAGTGCTGTTTGTTCACGGTTTACACCATGAAACGCGGTCAACACTTGTTATACTTGGGCGTCTTTTGTAAATGTGCCATTTCCAACATTTTACTACTATAAGGGATAACGCTTGTGATATTTTATATTTCTCTTTGACTCAGATCCCATTAAATGACCAGAAACATTACCTGTGTTTTAACACTCCTGATTTTAAAGAGGTCACAGCCAATTGCTCCTCTCCTTATAGACTCTATGCTAAGCAAAGCCAAGTAGATGCTTTCTGTAGCTTCAAATTCAGTTTTTAGGAACTGGACGAGAAAGAAAAAGCTTCATTTTAATGTCATTACTTTGCATTACTCGTTATTTCCTTTAGGTTTTTGGCAAACATCGGTCAAACAAATGATTACACATTTGGTGCTCCTGTAAATATTTCTAGGAGTGCCGTATGTCGAATCAAAATATCAAAATCTTGCCACAGCATCATCTCCAGTTTTGCAGATTTCTCTTTAACCTCTCTTTACTTCTCTCCTCTGTGTTCATCTTTCCCTCAGTTTCCCCCTGATGTCAACAAACAGACTAACGGTACATGATGTGATCACAGCCGTGTGATAAACAAGCTCTATAAGACTTGAAAGACGCACAATTGAAGTCTGTATAACCTATTGTTTTTGGTCCTTTGATGGGATTTTTTAAAAGTTAAAATCATAAAATATCATCAGCTTTATACTTTTAGTAGCCAAAGATTAATGACTCTACCTTCATGGCCAATCACACGTCTTCATCTTTTTTTCAAATCAACAAATGAAGGAAAATGTTGTTCGATCGAGCTGTGAAAAAACTTCCAACTCAACATCTCTTGAAGGCAGGGTGTTGCGTTCAGGTGCTCGTAAACTACACAGCTGGAATCTTTCTACCATGACAGTGTAAAGGTGCTTGTTAATGTCAAAGAAAAAAAAAACATGTGACTGCTTCTCTCTCAATGTGCTGTACGTAGTCAGAGCTACACGGAGACATATAGAAAACCTTAGGCTGAGTTTACTGTTAGCATTAACAAGCTAGTATGCTAATGTTATCCTGCTGATTAAACACCAAACTGAAATTGTTTACCGATTAACAAGGACCATTCAAATGCATCAAATGCAATCTGTGATTCCTGAGCATTCACCAATGCACCATACCTTAACTCCTCATGACCCTCTGATTCTTCCTGTCAGTGTGATCAGTGCCAAACAAACCCACACAGTCAAAGATTCATGCTGCCTTCAGGTCACAAAGGAAAGACTGGTACCTATTTGAAATTATTTTTATGTTTGGACACAATAGAGTCGACATACTAGAGATGTTTGGTAGATGTGGGTTGCACATGATTATCCTCCCCTAGAGTTAACTTCCAGATCTGATGCTCATGTGCCCTACATTTCCTTTGTGACTTGAATGCAGCACCAGCCAGACCTTCTGATCTTTGACCCCTCTCCTGATAGGCTGATACAGTCTTCCTACACACCTTCCAACATTTCTACCCACCCCTCTCATCCTCCTCTCTTCCTCCCCTCCTCCTCCTCCTCCTCCTCCTCCTCCTCCTCCACTCTTGCATGCCCATGAAAGGGGGGCGTGTCTTTCTCTTTGGGCAGGTGTCTCTCCCAGGCGTGAGACCAGAGGTGCAGCACCTGGGCGGGGTCTTCTGATCTGACGAAGTGATGTTTAAATCAGTTCATGTGTGATTGTTGGTGGGTAAGAGGAAGTGTTCAAAGTCTAGGCTTCTGGTACCAACACTGTCCTCTTGTTCATTCCACTGGAGCGGATGTCAGAAACTTCCCAGTTACCTCAAATGCACCGTGAAACTATCAATCAGTGGCTCATGCTGTGTTCAAGTCATGCAGGAGAATGCAGAAAGTTTAAAGGTGGAAAATCCCGTGTTTAAATGGATACAAAGAAGCAGTTTTATGTTTTCAGATGCTCTTATTTATGACTTGAATGCAGCATGAGAACATGTCCTGGCGCCTGCCCAAGGAGAACCAGTCAAACCCAGATAGATCCATTTGAGTGAGAAGAAGCAGGTTATTGTTAAACTGCCTTTGTACTGAGTGATTCGTAACACTGGACTGAACTCAGTGTCACACTGCACACACTATAAACTATGACCAGCACTTGTAATGAAGCAATGACACAGCATTCTACTACTACTGTAAAAATATAATGAAGAGGATGTTTTTTTCTGTAATGATATTATTGAAACTGAAGATGAATTAATAAAAATAATCCTGATTATTCTGTACATGTTGTTTGAGCATGTCATTTTAGAAATATCTTCTACATTTCCCATGAGCACCATCGCCCACTGCGGTAAAGATGTAGCTCTTATGAAAGTGCATTTGCAGCCAGCTCTAACTTAAAGCTTTATCAAAAGGAACCTTTGAAGCCTACTCTTAAAAGTAGAGAGGGTGTCTGCCTCCCGGACCCTGACTGGTAGATGATTCCAAAGGAGAGGGGCCTGATAACTGAAGGTTCTACCTCCAATACTGCTTTTAGAGACTTTAGGTACGATGAGCAGGCCTGCATGCTGGGAACGTAGTAATCTAGAGGGGTGATAGGGCACTATGAGCTCTTTAAGATGTTATGGTGCATGAGAAGAAAGATTTTAACTCTAATTTAGAATCTATTTTATAGGAAGACAGCTTAAAGAAGCTTGCACAGGAGAGATGAGCTTTCTTTTCTTAGCTCTAGCACTCGTGGGAATGCCGAATGTGTCGCAGTCCCTCCTCTGTGACATCTGTTTGCTTGTGAGTGATTTTTTTCAGTGTGTTTTTGTCCTCCCTCTCCCTGCCCTTGATCTTCACTCTCCACACACCTGCTCTGGAGGTGCAATCAGTGCACCTGCCTGCCATCAAGCAATCAGACTCCCTATAAGAACCCCGCACCAACAGCTGGATCAAAACACTGTTTGTTGTGTCTCAGAGTGGAGCTCAGATGTTGCCTGTTGCCTGCCTTGAATTCATATGTCATTGTTTCCCACTTCCCTACAAAACCCATACCTGCTTTTCCTGTCTTTAGGCCCTTTATTCCTCTCTTGCCCCCCAGCCAGACCCTTCCTCACAGACCACTTCCTCAACCCCTTCACCTTTTGACACCTGACCTGCATTAGTCTGCCTCCTGGTTCAGCTATTATTTGTGATAAAATGTGTGTTTCAGAATCTAAAAACACTGTGAAACCCACATAACCTCGTATGTATGTAATGAAAAAAAAGAATCCTACTTCAGTTCTGCTTAAAAAATCTCACTATCACCCACCTTACAGCTGGTATTAGAAGACATCTGGGTCTGCTGCACCACCCTCTGTCCAACAAAAGACGTTACAGGAGAGATTTCAGAGAGTATCCACAAACAGGAAGCAGTGTGGAGTTTGAACTTCTGATAAGGGAGTGGTGATTTTGTTAGTGTGTCACACTGAAATTTCCAACCTCATTATCACAATAAATCTTTTTAATTATTGATACATGAAGGTTATCAGAATACAAACGTTACTAACTTTTATTATGGGAATTATGACACCGTTCATCAATTATTGGTTTGGATATTAATATCAGTATCAGTGAATTTGCAAACCTTGCTTTACTAACTTGTGCTTGATGTCCAAAGTGAAGACAGCAGCGAATGATAGAATATCAGATTATGCATAAAACATATTTGTAATGCTTCTTTAATAATGAAAATAGTAGGTGAAGGCTGCCGGGTACTGACTTTATCCAGAATACAAAGGCATCTTTTCTCTCCTCACATTGCATTAAATGCATCACAGAACATCACAGGAAGTCATTCCTGCCTGTGGCCATCAGACTGAACAACTCCTCCCTCTGATCACTGAACAATAACCTGTACGCAATAAACCTTACCACTTTAACATCAGAATCAGAGATACTTTATTTATCCCGGGGGGAATTCAGGCATAACAGTTGCTCCTATACACAATAAATAAGAAAATCAAATAATATTAATAGAAAAAAGTAATTAATATGATATAAATACTAATACAATGAAAATAATGATAATAAAAGTATGCACAGAAGACAAAATAAGCTATGTAGAAAATAAATACATGGTTGAATCAATATCACCTTCATTTTATATATATATATTATATTTTATTCCTTCTTCATGGTTCCCACGCGTCCTGGAAAACCTGGAAAACAGTTGACCAGTTTTCCAGTACTAGAAAACACCTGGAAAATGGGAGAAAAAGTAAAAAGTCCTGGAAAATCACAGATTGTCCTGGAAAATTATTCCAACATGACTGCGTGCGACCTGACACAGTTAAAAAAAACACATCCCCATTCAACATTTGTGGCCATTTTTGTCATTCAGTTCTATTTAGGTCAATATATGCACTGATCCTCTGATTAATATTATTATTTATTTATTTATTTCAGTAAGGCAGCGACCAGAGTGTTTTGCTGGCTCTTTTGTTTTTTACTTAGCTAATTTTATCTTTTTTGAGAAAAGAGAAAGCTGAGATGAGAGTTGGCCATCATTGTTACTTGGTTGCACTAATAAAGTGAAGTGCTGTACATCTGTGGTTGCAGTGTTCTATAATTAATTTGCCATAATTTTTTAACATGTAAGAGATTATTTCATTGATAGCCATAGACTGCATGCCTTTCAATGTAGACTTCCACTGAGAGGAACATATTAGACTATTTAGGAACTAAATTAGGAACTCATTTTAGACTGTCATACCAGCTTGATCATCACTGAAAATGTCCTGGGAAATGATCTCTGGAAAAGAGTGGGAACCCTGCTTCTTTCTATTGATATTTTGACTTTCTTGCATACTGTATATAAGCCCATACTGTAATTACAGGATAAATAAAGTATTTCTGATTCTCACTCTAATTCTGATCAAGCTAACTTGTGTTTTTAAATTTAGTGTAATAAATTAAAATGTTATCTTTCAGTCCAGAATAAAATTGATTAAATTTTTCTTTGAGTTTTGTTTAATTTTATCTTTTATTTGGATAGTTAAACTATAATGTGTCTATGGCATAGACTGTAAATAAAAAGGTCCATGGTAGTAAGTGTTCCTATGCTGCATTCCACAGACGTAGCAACGTTTCTGATTGGTTCACCAAAGATTCCTCTCACGGCCTCGTCCAATCAGAGTCTTTGTTTTATGCAGCCGTTGGTATGCTGGCTCCTCCCCCCGTGTGGAGCTGAGATGACAGTCTGAGACGGAGCTCCGAGAGAGAGCAACAAGTCTGTGAGAGAGAAACTGAGAATTAAAGAAGAGAAACTAAAGAGTTTCTGTTTCCTTTAAGAGAAATACTTCATAACGAGCCTCCTGTTGGATTAATCTGTGTGGAGAGTCCGTGAACTCAGGAACAGAGTGAGTGTTTCACTGTTTTCTTTGTTATCAACAGGTGCTAGTTAGTTAGCTGCTAACATTAGCCTGATAACGTTCAGATAATTTAAACATTTTACTAAATAAAGTGTTTAAAGTTTATATGTAGGCACAGTTAAAGGGATTAAAACAACTTAAATCAGCTCATCTCTGCTGGAAATGAAGCTAATTAGTGTTAGCTCAGTATTTGAACTGACTTCTGAGTGTTACTTTGATAGAGGAGAGGCTAACCAAAACAGCTAATGCTGCTCATTCTGTGTTAGCTGTCAGACTCAGCTGTCAAATAAACTAAATATATGTACATGTGAGGGTTAGATGATATATGTATACTTACAACAGGGGAGTGTGTGTTCAGTTTGTGTGGTTTAGTTGAACGTTAGTGTGTCGTTTACATCAAGTGTCTCAATTAGGGGAGGGACGATACGATATTCGACACTTGACCCGATACTGTTCCATTATACAGCGATAATAGATATATCAAGCTTTATTTATATATTTAGTTATTTATTTATATAGCACCTTTCATACTAATCAAATGCAGTTCAAAGTCCCTTACATCAATTAAAAAAAGATATGCAAATGATAATACAAATCTAATATATCATGACTAAACATTATAGCAGAAATGGATATAGAAGTAGAGACTAATGCAAACTTATTGCAATAAAAAAATAGAAATAAACTACAAAGAGAAATAGTTAAGAAATAAATAATTAAAAGATAAAACATGACTAGTTAAGACAATAATGGTATAAATAAAAGCAGTAAAATATCAATAAAAATAGTAATAAAAAAAAATGTAATCAATCAACCAAGCGTTATTTATATAGCACCTTTCATACAAATCAAATGCAACCCAAAGTGCTTTACAGCGACTGAAAACAAGAAAGAAGCAGAAATAATATGATGGCAAGACATATAAGGGGACAATAATAATAATAATAAGAAAAATAGTAATAATACAAATTAAAAATAGGAACAACATAAAATAAAATAAGATAGAGACCAATGCACACCAAAAATAAAAGAGATCAAAATAAATAAAACAATAGAAAATTAAAATAAATATAAAATGATAAATTATCGCAAAACAACCATATAAAGATCAGATGTCTTCAGTCTTTAAAATTAATATGAAAAACATAAAATCTCTTGAATAAAAACACTTAAATAACAATAAAAAATAGTGATAGAAAAGCAAAAATTAAAGAGTTACAAATAAATACAATATTAAAGTAAATATAAAATGATACATTGTCGCAAAACAACCATATAAAGATCAGATCTTTTTCAGTCTGTAAAATTAGTGTGAAAAACATAAAATCTCTTAAATAACACAGAATGAAACACAAACAAACGTAACCAGCTTGTCTTGATACAGCCGGGTCACATCCCCTCCTCTGTATATTCTGCCTTCTGCTTTTATGTTAAAGTCTGGTGCATTAGCCAGCTTGCAGCAGGTAGGGATGCAGTCTTGAAGCGCATCCTCCATATTTCCTCTTGTCTCAGTGTGAAGAGCTGGAGTAGCTGGTTTTCTGATATCGCGCTGGTGTCATCCTTTCTTCTGTTTTTGCTTCTACTTTTGTTTTAATCTAATCTCTGTCAGAGAACGGTATGCCTACGGAGCGCTGTGCCAACAAGAGATAACAACAACACCACTGAGAGCAGCATCAAGAGCTGAAGTGACTTATCTCACTCTTTGTTTGTGTTTCAGTGTTTCCTCCTGATTTCCAGTCAGGGTTGTGATTGTAAATCAGTGTGCAACAATATATTACAGTATCACACATACTAGATCTTAGAGAGGATGTTTGGAGTGTGTGCTACCTTTCAGGCGAGCTTCATATGTGAAAAGAAGTGGCTGAATTTTTCAACTTGATTTCATCCAGACTTCTTCTTGAGAGCCCAAGAGTCACATTTCCACAAGAAGTCAGGAATGTTCTCCCTCAAGTGATTGGACGGAGGGATGACGTTCACATTGAGCGAGTTTCTGTCCTCTGTACTCTGACGTACTCGCTGCAGTTGTCTGTCACGTCTCCCACACAAAGTTCCTGAAAATATCTGCCTGAAGAAAACACGCTGGTTACTGCCCAAATGATCAGAGCCGAGGTCTCAAACAGCTGACTCTGACTTTATCTAATATCAGGGACTGATTGCAGTGTCTTGGCAGCGTCATGCCGTGTGCCTGAGACTTATTGATAACACTTTGCTTTCTTTGTTGTGTGACGTGTTTGTGGCCAGTGTCATTCTCCTCTTCTAAAACAAACACTGCTCGTATTCCCCCGTTAGAGAGGAACTAACTGAGATGAATTTACCAGAACAATCTTTGGTATTTAAGCGTCATAAAGCTGTGGGTTAGCTCAGCTTCTAACTGCTGAGAGGATGGAAATATAAACGAGTCTGTCATCATAAAAGATGTTCTGATACCAGTTTTTCCTCCTCTTACCTGTTCTGATATCCAGACTTGAGCTCATCCGATAGTGAGGACCTTTTCATTATTTGATCTGCAGTTATAAAACCTGGAAATCAATCACATTTGAGCTCATGGATCTGGCTATCAAGTCTTCTGGATCCTCTGATGGAAAGTAACATCTTGAGTTGAGTCACATCATCGTCTAATAAAGCTTTTGAATAACCTTATTAGTCAGCCACCATGTATCAAACCACACAAAGAAGAACTCTGGTGAACTTGCAAAGAGGTCTAAAGTTTACAGAAGCAAAAGATAGGGAGAGAAATGCAGTTCATGTTGCTAAATAATTTCTTGCAAGTAGGAAACACAATGTCCATGTCCAAGAACATCAGCACTCTGCATGAAATTAAACCAAAATGCATAAATAAACTCAGTTTGCTCCACTCAAAGCAGCCCTGTATATTGTGCCTAAGTTAAAAAAAGAATCCAGTTTTGAAATTGTCAGGATAAAAGCTTGTGAGCTAACTAAACAGCATGACATAAGGTTACATGATGATGTATTCAAGGTCAGGTCAGTAAAACGACCATCAGTCAAAGGTAGGTAAATAAAACGTTGTCCAAAGAGCAAAACCAGTTCTGTTGAAAACGCATTGTCTTCTCATGTTTTCAGCAGATAATAGAAATGTATTGAAACTTGATAATGGTGTCAATATCAGTAAAATAAATGATCCAGGCCCCTCATTTTTTTGTATTTATTTGTATTTAATTATTATATTAGTTGTACTTATTGATATAACTATTTTATCAGCTTATTATATTATGATTTATTAGAATATATTATTATTATGTATTAAAATATATTATTATCATTATTGTGATTTATTAAAATATATACATTATAATTATTATTATTGTGAATTATTAAAATATATACATTATTGCTGTAAAAAGTAATGATAAACATTAACATTACACCACACTGCTGTTGTTACTATTATCACATGATAATACACCTGAAACCAGTACCAGGGCCTAACTGGTATTAGATCGGTGCGTTTCCAGGTATTTGCACTGAACACACTTTCAACACTTGTATCCTAACAACTCACGACATCGTGGTTTTGTCTGTCACAGTGAAAACATGCATCCACAGCTTCTGCAGACTTTCTGTTGTAGCTTGTTTTAAAGATCCGTTGGATTTAGGGAACAAACTGTGAGCGATTAGTCAGATTTAGAGAAGACATCAGACCATGACTGGAGGAGTTTAGAAACATAACCTCTGCAGTAGAAAGCTGCAGAATTAACGAATGAATACAGCTTAGTACACTTCTTTGCACGGCCTCAAAATTCATGTAAACCCTTTCCTGCATGCTGCTATTACTTTCGATCAGGGCCAAACAAGGAGTGTTTTTAACAGGTGGGGTTTCCATATTTTGCATATTGGCAGATTAGTTGTTACTGACAGGTCTAAACTTGATCTGAAAGACTTTTGTGTGAGAGGAGCCGTTTTTTTTTGGAGCATAATGAGAGGAATATGTTGCATCGTCACATCATTTATACCCTCTTAGTCTTACAGCTGAGTGTATGTGCATCTAAAGCTGTGTAAGTAGATCTCTACCCCTCCAAAACAAAACCGACCCCATCATTAAAACATTAAACTGTCTACGAAGCACCGACATTACTTTACCTCGACTCTCCTTCCTGCAGCAGAACTCAAGACTTTCAGGTTTTTAAATAACTCTTCCTACCATGGCAAGTTCACATACATAAATCAGCTCAAACGTTTAAATAATTGAGCCACGATGAGGATGTTACACGCTCAGGTTCAGATCATCAGCAAGGCGTAAAGATGGGTGAGTGCACACGAGTAGATGGTGTTAAAATGACTTGATTTCATTCTTGTGCTGAGAATGAAGCTTAAAAATGTCCCTACAATAATCTCACACATTATTTTGTTTATTACATTATTATTTATTATCATTAGGAATTTGATTTAGTTATTGTTAAATGTATAAAATGTATTATATTATTATTTAATTTTATTATTTATTTAATTTGTTAATTTGTGACTTTTCTATTCCCTCATTTGGAATAAAAATGTGTCAGACCAGGAGGCAGTTTATCCATCATGGTGTCAAACATTTAAAAACCATCAGACCCAGTTATTGCATGTTGAAAAGGTGACCCTTGTTGCTTCCTTGCAGCTGCAGGGGCTGCGAGCTGAGCTGCAGCAAACTGTAGCACGCCAGTTCCCGAGCATCTTCGATCCACTTCAATTAATGTTCAATTAGAGAGGGAGAGAGGGAGAGAGAGAGGGTGCATATACAAACATAGAAGTGTCTTTAAATCAGTTAAAGAAATCAGATGTATACGTGTGTGTTTAATTTCACGCAGCTTGG
Source organism: Notolabrus celidotus (assembly GCF_009762535.1). NCBI lineage: Eukaryota > Metazoa > Chordata > Actinopteri > Labriformes > Labridae > Notolabrus > Notolabrus celidotus. The sequence continues at coordinate 22,281,110 of NC_048293.1, forward strand.
CGGTGGACTCGTGAGTCAGGGGCAGAGTTGTAGTTTACTGTACGACACGGTGTGTACATACCCCGCTACTCTCAAGCAAAACTGACCTTTAGATAGGCGCTACTGCCAGGTATGAGGTCACATCGCTATGGTGACGGGGTCATGGCTGACTTTTACAAACACACACACACACACACACACACACACACACACCCGGGAAGCTAGTGAAGCAGAGAGGTGAGGACGGGCACATTTAGGCCACAAGCCAGAAAAATACAGACGTCCTCTGTTCTCAGGAATGCTCTCTCTCTCTCTCTCTCTCTCTCTCTCTCTCTCTCTCTCTCTCTCTCTCTCTCTCTCTCTCTCCCTCTCCCTCTCTCAAACTCAGACCTCAATAAATATCACTAAATCAGGATCAGACCGTCACTGAGCCTATCCCTCCTCCTGTTGTCACCTTGCTGTCCTCCTCCTCTCAGGTGACGTTAAAGTTCCCGTCTGCTTCAGGAGAGCCGGTGCGTTCAGATCAGGCGCTTTCTGCTCGACTGACGGCCTGAAACTTCTCAGAGAAACTGCTTCAGCCGGCGGGAACAATGGGCGGGAGGGTCACGTCTACTTAAGCAGCTGTTGTAAAAGCTAAACCCTCTCAGTGAGGCTGTTTCACCTTGATTTCACCGCGTTATTGAAACATACCGAGCATGCACGACTTTATCTGAAGGGTGTGGCGTGCAGATTCATGATGTTTCTTTTCATTATTACTTTTACTTTATGGTTTAAATCGTTCCAGATGCTTCAGAGTTTTTGAATCATCGTCGAGGTCCGTAAATTCAGAAAGCTACCCCAGCGTGTCTCCTCTCCTTCTCCCTGCCTCATTTTGGCTCTTGCACTCCCTGTCTGGTACGGAGTGGTACAGCCCTTTTCTGAGTGTGTGTGTGTGTCTGTGAGTGAGTGTGTGTACTCTAGTGTGCACACAAGATAAGAGGCAGCTCTGCTTCTGCTCAGTGACATTCACAGCACACACACACACACACTCACGGCTTTATCCGTCACAAACGCTTGTTTTCCAGAGTTGCACGATCGCTTCCCCTCGTACGTATAAACGCTCTTAAAGACGGAAACATCGGCTTTAAAAGAGGAGAGAATACCAGGATGTAACGCAGCTCTGTCGGTGTCCAGTGTGTCGTTCCACATCGTGTTGCAGAAACACGAGAGGTAAAGACACAGCAAGAGCTTCACACACTCAGACATGCACACACACACATCACTGTGATCCGATCTCGTCTCTGTTTCTACCTCTAATGTCGGCACAGACGTAGGATGACTTTCATATTGAAGGTGAGACGCGACAGCATCAGTAGAATCTGAATATATTAATGAATCAATCTACAGCTAAGAAGGAGAAACATGAAACATGCACCTGCTGCTGTTGTTGGTTTCTTTTATCCCTGACAGGAAGTTTCAGCTTTCGTTGTTACGCAACTTAAAGAAACAAATTCCACCCTGAGGTAATCCTCTACAGTAAACATTCACACTTCACTCTTCATTCCTGATTCACTTCATGCTTTGCCTCATCTCCATCTGCTGCAGGAGGAAACGGAAGTTATAGGCCGAGAACAAAGCAACCGCCACTCCCAGTTATCCACGTCTCTGTTTATCTTTGAACTTCCCTCCACAGAGGTTTATAAGAGCTGAATGAAAACATCAAACATGTTCTTCTAAGCTGCTCAGCTGCTGATAATGCTGTGACGTGACAACTATCTGTTGTTTTTAAGTTTTCTTCGTCACTCTTCCTTGAATGAAAGCAAAAACTGAGCATGCAGAGTTTTAAAACAGAATGAATGAAGCTGGAGGTTCTGCAGGACGGGTCTCTGAACTGAGCATCAGTAAGGTCTGGTGAGGAGCGCTCTGACAATGACCCTAATGTTGAACTACAACAAAATACAACACAAAAGGTTCAAAGGAATAAAAGCAAACTAAACAGAATAAAGTGATCAAAGAGTAGACCATTAAATTTATTGTTATCAAGGTAAAAAAAGAAAAGAATTAAAGGACAATAAAAAGGTTACAAGAAGAAGTCGATACCACATCACAGAAATTAGAAAAAAATAATAAGGAATATTAAAATGATAAGTGTATAATAAAATAATGAAACTATGTGTAAACAAATAAATACAATCAAATTAATTAGTTAAAAATAAATAAACACAATTATGAAATAAATAAAATAAAATTAAGTGGTCAATAAAATTAAAACAAATAAATTAATAAAAGTCAAACTAATTGGTTAAATAAAACATATATACAAATAAATAATAAACGTTTTTTAATAAAAGTTAGATTAAATAAAAATAAACTAAATAAAATTAATTAGTTACATACAATGAAAATAAATAAATGCATAAATTAATTAACCAAATAAATTAAATGAATGAGTTGAATAAAATGAAAATAAATATAAATCAATAGATAAAAATTAAATAGGAATTAAAAAGGTGAAGTCACAGAAACAAGTCTGTAAAAATTGACACACATGCTTATGAGTTTGTGATACAGACTTCACTTCATATGCGTAATGTTAAAGGTTTGTGCAGTCGTCCTGGTCTTTGGTCTCTGTAAAGTATGAAAACATACGGACTTGTTCATTTCAAAATGATGCGTTTCATTTCCTTCTTTCACCTCCTTAAAGTTTGAACTTTATTAATTCAGTACAATGCACTTTGCATCGAACTGAATGAATGCAAACTGGATGATTCAGCTCTTATTGTGTGTAACTTTTATTTGTTATCTTTTTCATAACAAATCAACTGATTTCTGCTCAGTCATCAATCTCACTGACCAATCACATCACTGTTAATTGGATGCAAAGACAGAAACATCTGGAAGTTTATTAAAGCAGAGGGGAGACGAACGGCCTGTGGAGCTTTAAAGAGTAAAAACTGCTTCAGTAGAGATTTCTCTCTTCATTCAAAGAGCTGTTTGTTTCTCAGAGCCTTCAACTGTAACACACACACATTGATACATGCACAGCGGGGGGTAAGCTGCAGCAGCAGATGGCGTTCGGCGTTCTGTGTGTGCGTCGGTGTGTGTGTGTTTGAGGGGGGGTTAGGTCATAGCTTATGTGTGTTTCTTCTTCAGGTGAAGTGTTATTTAACTAAGTAACTGGTTTGAGGGTCCAGGAGGACCAGATCTTCATCAGCTGTGAAACTGGTTTATCAAGTTAAACCGGGCGTCAGAACTGAATCAGCATCTCCACCAGAACCCTGACCTGAGGACAGCTTTCAGTCATGATAGAGAGGGTTGCGCTTTAGTAACCCGACTGTGGAGGATCAGTGTTTTTCATAACTTTAACTATGATTACTGAACCCAGCTGGTGGTTGTAGCGTCTGATCGCTGCACTGACTGATGAAGTTAAAGTATCGCTCTCAGAGCAGCTCTACGTGCAGTACCTTAATCTTCCTCTGGATCTCGTCGGCTTATAGATTTAAATGTTTGTTGTTAGAGTTTGAGAGTTTTACCTCCCAGGGGGGTGACTCGCTGATCCACATCATGGATTAAGCTTACATGTACCCTGCCTTCATCATGCTCCATGTTGTCTTCTCTGATTAGTAATCAAGCCGTTTTTAGGAGCTCCTCCTGGATGATGTTCAGAGCTTTGTTTTCCTTCCTCGTGTTATCCTGCCGGTCCCTCCCTCAGAGAGAGAGCAGGCTGATGTTTGTTGTTGTAGGAGGAAGGTTAGCTCTCCAGTGGAGCTGCTTAAATCCTCCTGCACTTAGAAACCCTCAGACTGCAGGTCTTTATCATTGTTTTATGGCTCACAGACTTCATCACTCACTCCCTCCTCTTCCTTCACCTGCTGCTGCTCAGTCAGAGCCGGCATGGTGAACGTCTCTCTCCCTGAGACATGTCCTGCTTTCATTAAAAGACAGGTAGAACATCCCTTTTTAGTAAAAACAATGATATGCTCAGGAGGATTCTCTGAGATTATTTCGCTCTCCCGGTGAAGACACATATTTGTCTATCGGACCCGAGGCATCCCAAGAACTTCTCCTGGATTTAGGCCGAGTCGTTGTTTACTGCTGAGAGTGAACTTGTACAGAGAGAGGATGGAAATGGATGGAAAAGGTTGCCCGACCCTCAGATTATGGATTCAACGTGATTAAACTGTGTTTATAAATAAAGTTTTATAAATTAAAGACAAAAAAATCAAAAGATCTGATTCAGACGTCGCAAAAAATAGCATCACTGTGACCTTAAGTTGGACGTTTTTCTGTTTAGTCAAAGTGCTGTGACGCTGATCAGTGCTGATACACTGAGATGTGAGTGAGAGTGTGTGTGTGTTTATTGCTCACACACTCTCACACACACACACACTCTCTCTCTCTCACACACACACACACACACACACACACACACACACACACACACACACACACACACACACACACACACACACACACACACACACACACTCCCTTCCCCCATCAGAGGAATTTTGTTCCCAGGGCTGCCTGGCATTCCTCGCTGCTGCATCATGGGACCTCTGCTCTCTCTCTCTCTCTCTCTCTCTCTCTCTCTCTCTCTCTCTCTCTCTCTCACCCCCCCCTCCCTGTGTGTTTGTGCTTGCGTGTGTGTGCGTGTGTGTGCGTGTGTGTGTGTGTGTGTGTGTGTGTGTGTTTCTGTGTGTGTACAGTCCTGCTGGTAAGAGATAACATATCAAACACAGAGCTGTTGTTGTTGTGCCACAGAGTGATAAGGCATCCATCCATCTCTCACCTGTTTATTTATACCTCCTCTCTCTCTCTCTCTCTCTCTCTCTCTCTCTCTCTCTCTCTCTCTCTCTCTCTCTCTCTCTCTCTCTCTCTCTCTCTCTCTCTCTCTCTCTCTCTTTCATTCCCATCTCTTTCATTCCCATCTCGTCCGCCCTCCCTCTGTTTTCTCACCCATGCACTTCTTCTCCCTCCCACCACCTCCCTACATATATTTATGTGTGTGTGTGTGTGTGTGTGTGTGTGTGTGTGTGTGTGTGTGTGTGTGTGTGTGTGTGTGTCAGGGGGACCACCCGGTTGCTGACAAAGCCTCTGCAGAGTGGGGGGGCTGTGATGACGTGTTTGTCCTTAATTAAAGAAAGAAAAGGTAGAGGTAGAAATCACCTGTGTGAACAAAGAGGATCAGCATCTTTGATGTATTTTGTTAGTTATTGATTATGTCTCCTGAAAACTGTTTTTGCTCCACGGTTAAACCAGTTACCCTCCTAGAAGTCTAACTAGGTCAGACGAGGGGGTAACTGTCGAGTCTGTCATTTAGTTTATAAACAACAAAGTGAACCAGCTTGCTAAATCAGCCACTCTTCTCAACAGTGAACACGTGAGATGTCATAAATTGTCAACTTATTTACATCTCTCACAAACTATTTTCAAAAGAAGAGAGGACGCTCACCACAATAGCTTGTAGCTATGTTTTTATCGTCCTGTTCTGTGTGATTGAGCCGTGAAAGAAAGGCCTTTGTTAATGTTCATCCTGTGATGGAAAGTGCAAATGCATTGGAGTAAGGAGGTATTTCAGTTACTGAATCTGACTCTGAAATATTGGGTAAAACACTAACTCTAGTCCTGACACGAGTTTCCTCCTCTCCTTACAGGTGAAGGTGTCATGGCCGCCCACTTCACTGAACTTCCCTCCTAGACTCGACCGAGATAAGGACATACACACCTAAATATCAACACAAACTCCTTAGGCTTTAAGTGTGTGTGTGTGTGAGGGATGACAACCTCCCATCTGAACGGCCATGTTGCCGGAGAGGGAGGCGGAGGCGGTGGAGGAGGAGGAGGAGATGAAGAACTGAGACAGCAGCACAGGGAAATGGCCGTTGACTGTCCGGGAGAGCTGGGGAGTCGAACGCTACCGGTCCGAAGATCCGCACAGCTGGAGCGGATACGACAGCACCAGGTACGAACACTCAGAGTTTCATTATTGACATCAAAAGTAAACATTCAGTCAAGATCACAATCCTCATATCTTTGCAGAAGATGATTTTAAAGACTTGGTGGAGTATAACTAAGAACATTAACGACTCTGAGATGCTGTTGCATACTGAAGTTCTTCTATTTTAGGCCACTTGTTGCACGCTAAATCTCAGAATCCAGTTGTGCTTTTGAGATACTTTGCATGACAGGTTGGATCCGACGTAAGCCTGTGACGTCCAATCAGAGTCTGAGATTTGTGCACGTTCCAAAAGATTTGAAAATATGTCAGCGAAGGAGGCGTGTGAGGTCGAGAGACGAAGGTGTTTTCAGGTGTTTTGTTTGGGCTTGTGAAGTTGCGTGCATGCAAGGCTTGGTGTTCCAAGTGGTAACCAAATGGAAACACACATGAACGCCAAAAGGCCAATCATTGCTTTCTATGTGGAAATCCCAAAATTGTTTATTATTATTATGTTATTATGTCTGAATAGCTAATTTCTCTATCAACACACACTGTACGGGGGGTGATTATTTTATAAGTTGTTATTTTTTAAGGTATTGAAGTTACGAGTTTTGCCCAAATAAGGACATGGCTGACTTGATTGACATGCGGGCCCCCTGTAGCTGTTAGCAAGGAGGCCAAAGGCTGTCCTTAACTCCACCTCTTTACCTCATTGTCTCTTGCTCGATCAACTTAAAGTTAAAGGTTGAGACAGCATTTCCAATATGGCGAGCGCCAACACTAGGCTTCAAAACTCTGCTTCAGAAACAAACAGGTGATGTCACAGAGACTGCGTCCATGTATGATACAGTCTGTGAGCTAACGTTAATCTACTTTGTATAATAGCGTATCGTATTTATGTGAAACTGGATTTCACCGGGCTCCACCATTTCTGAAAACGTCATCAAACACGCCACAACCCCTGAACTCTAACCTTTCCGAAAATTAAACGTACAATGTGGTAAATGAACAGTTTTGTTATATTTAGTATCAATGATGCATGTATGTGTTCATTGTTTGTGTGTGTTTCAGGAGGATCTTCGTCGTCGTAGGGAGGAGGAGGGTCGACAGCTGGACCTGAACGCCTCGCTCAGACTCAGGAAGCTCTCCCAGAATCCTCACATCGGCATCGACAACCCCACATTCCTCCAAGACACGCCGCATCAGCAAGCGCTTGGCAGCCAGCACACACATGCACTGCTGGGTAAAACACACACACACACACACACACACACACACACACACACACACACACACACTCACACGTAGGCCGGAGCGTAACTGCATTTCATCGTGTCGTGAAGCTCTCAGTGGGATGGAGAGAATACAGAGATAGCCGTGAGAGGGGTGGTGGACTTGAAATGTGGCTTAAATGAAGAAAAAGAGGAGGAAGAAAAAGAGAGGCAGAAACAGAAAAGAGTGTGCAAGGATGAGGAATGTGAGGAAGACATGTCTGCCGTCAGGGAGGGAATTCCTCAGAGAGGGAGAGAAGGACACGAGAGGCTCTCGAGGGCGACTTAATTAAAAGTTGGTGAGGGGTGGCGACAAACACAAACAGAGACACACAAAGTAGAGCGAGAGCCTCGACTCTGAATGACTCACTGTCTCTCACACATAAAGTAAAGGCCCATACAGGTGAAGTTAAACCTTTATTCTCACATGTTGGGGTCTGTGTGAGTAACAGGAAACAAAGATTAGACTCCTTCAGACAGCAAAATGTCTTTATTGAGAGGACAGGACATCAGGAAGAGAAGGAAACTGAAGGAAGAGAGGTGGATGACGAGCCTGTTTTGACTCTGGGCTGCCTGCTTTGACTGTAGCCAGACTGGTGCCCGGCTACATGTGTTTTAAATCGATACAGTCTCTTTTAATGATATCAAAAAGAGCTGAGTCATGAAAAGAACAACAGAGTCACATCTTTAAGCCAAAGCTGCTCCCAGTCTAATAATATAAAACACCAGGGACTAAGCTGCAGCCATGAAACCATATTCATAGTCTTGTAATAGGATGCAGATATGGTGTTATAAAGTAACGTGTAGTGTTATTAATGGTGACTTCTTCATGTGTTTCTTTGCAGAGTTGGAGGAGCTGCTGCTCTCCCTGAAGCAGGTCCGCGGCTGCCTGTCTGACCAGCAGAGTCTGAATGACGTGGAGCTGGTTCTTGCACTATTAAACAAGGTAACATAAAGATTGAGATAATAGAAAGTCCTCGTCTCAACATGTAATTTTGGTGTTTCAAAGACTCTCTGAGGTGAAAGAGATTTGAAAGGTGGAGCCGGGCGTCTGAGCTCTGAACACGAACTGAATATGGAAATATTTCTGGACTTGATGCAGCTGATGGGCAGTCTTTGTGCTCGTATTAAATATTCTTATGTTGGATATTTTTATGCTCAAAGCTCAGAAATAATTCAGAGTTTCTCCTGGAACATGGCACTCTCTGTCAGAGGACAGAAAGCCTCCGAACCAGGAACCTTTTTAAAGAATCAGAAACATAATCTGCAGTTTAAAGGGAAGCAACTGCTTTTTATTTCTGTGTTGAGCCCTCCTATAGGAGTGTGCATCAAGCTGCGTGTGTTCACTTGTTGTTTGTATGAAATGAAGGCCCTCATATGTGCAGGCATCTGCACCACACACCTGTTTGTGTTTTCACTGCTCACAGAGAACATGAACCTGTATCTGGGCGCTGTAGTGTGTGCTCTTCTGTTTGTCCTCAGGTAGCATTTAGAAGCTCAGATAAGATCCCTTCATATCATGTTTGTTCGTTTGTCTGAGAGCAGAAACAACTTAATGTTCTGTTGGGCAGATCAGAGACACGGTTTAGATGATGATGACGAGCAGGCGGTGAAGACACTGGTGTTTATGTGGCTCAGATTCTGCACAATAATGACGTCTGCGAGACGGACCCGGCATGAACCTGGATCAAGTGTTGATGCAACAAAAGTCAGCTGTTCTGTCTGGTGATCATTTCCTTAGGTTGCAAACCTTTGAAGTTTTGTACACTGGCATCGAACTCTCACTTTTTCAAACCTGCGTTTACTTCCTGTGCACAACACTGCAGATTGAATCATGATTTTATCAGACATTCTTTTATTTCACTGCAACATCTATCTGTTCCTTCTTTAATTAACTAACACGCAGTCATATATCTTACTGCAACGTCAGAGTTCTTTTTTGCAGCAGCATAATTCCATCAGCGTGTTTTCCTAATGACTTGTTTTAACTCCCTGTTGTTGTCTCGTAACTATTCAAAGTTCAGCTTCAGTGTAATTAGCAGTGAGGCACTGTGTTTCTTTGTGCAGTCATGGTTGGTTAGTTATCAATGCTCGTCCTAACTACTGAGTGCTTTTGTTCTCTTCAAGAGGACTGTAACTATTCAAAACAAAACGTTTCTCTGAGAAAGACGCGGTGGAAGCAACAACAAATTAAAAAGGCTACATGGAAAGAAAAGCAAGTCGACTCAACTGTTACGTAGGAATGAAACTATACACTCAACTAAAGATACAACTTTTATCAGTTTGTAAGTAACCCAGTTAAAGTTAAAGCTTCAGAGAAGAGATTCCCTCATAAAACTCTACCTTTTCACTGCCTTAATCCCAGTTCGTTTTATTTTTTATGATGACCAACAGGCTTTTATTTTGAAAGGACACAAAAGGTACTTCCTCTCTAGATCATTAAATCAGAGAAGTAAATAAAAACAGCCAGAAGATTTGTCCATTACATTTCTTACCCTTTCTGTTACTGCGAAAAGAGATGTGGAGATACTACTTCTGACTTGTGCAGGATCAGAGAGAGAGAGAGGGAAAGAGATTGTCTTCTCGTTTGTCGTTATCTTTTATGGATGAAAAGAAGAATGCAAAAATGGTCTGCAAATATCCTTAGACAGGCCGCTTAGGTTTCATCAATGTGTCGGAAACGCTGGTGGTGCATCCCCCAATTGAAAAATCCTCACCTGCTGCTGCCGCCATGTTGCTACCAAGGAGGGGAATAGAACTGTAAAATCAACAATGTTCAACTTATTCGAGTAGAGTCACGTCTTCTAACTCAGATAACTGATGCATGAAAGAGATTAAATATATGATAAACTACACAAACAGAATGCAACAACACATTACTGAAGCAAAGTGTTGTATATGTTGCAGAACGATCTTGTGAGGAGGGAACGTGACTTCCATGGCCAAGTGCATCAGCATCGTTTTTAAAATTTGACTTAATGCATTAAAAAACGTTGCACTCTCTGGCTGCCTCCTCCTTCAGTCAAAGCTGCTGACGTAATCACGCCCAAAGTTTGCAGCAAGTCCCGTTAGTTAAAGATAACTCAACGCTGAAATCAGCAGGAGGTGACACAACATTAGATTATGATGTGTTCAAGGTCAGGTGTTTGGGGGAAGTATCACTGTAAATAGAAGCGACACCAGCTCTGTTAAAAACAAAGTGACGTCATCTTTCCACTGAATGCTAGAAGAGTACAGATAGAGGAATTGATAGATACTTAGAGGCGGCATAATGATGCTTATATCAATATAAATAAATGATCATCATCCTTACTCTGACTGTGCATATTCAGCTTGAGATAAAAGAGAGACGTGACCTTAAACAAGGGAAGTAAAAGGCAGATAGCGCCCTCTGTTGTTCAACAAAGATTATACAAGTATATGGATGTGTTGAAAGTGTCTCCTCCAGCTTAAAGATGATGTTTGTGTCTCTTTTCCTCCTCCAGTCTGATTTCCAGTCAGCACTGAAGATCCATAATGCCGTGGCCTCCAGCATGCACAGACCGTCTCCTCCGTACCCTCACACACAGCAGGCTCTTCAGCTGGCCATGGAGGTAACACACAGATACGACACAGCTCTTATTATATGATATTTATCTGAATCTATCTTTCTAAAGTAAGGGAAAACTTGTTAATGCTGACCAGCTCACGTTAAACCAACATCCAAGAATTCAGAACAATCGGTGCTTTAATTATGGGTCTGTTGTTGGCGAGCCGTCAGATCTATTCATGGCTCATTTCTGTGGAATCTCATTAAAGTGCAGCTCCGTGTTGGCCGCCCCCTGCCCTGCGTTTGGCTTCAGAGGAGGAGAAACTCTGGATTGCTCTGAACTCTCAGAAACATTTTCTTTGTCTCTGTTAACGAAGGAGAAAACAGACGAGGGAAAAACAAACAGGAACGAAGGCAGGGCGGGTTTTAGGGACGAATGTTGATCTGACTTTCTCTTCTATTGATTATTATTAAATAAAACAGGAAGCAGATTGAAGTAATCCTCACTCTTTTTCATGAATGACCTCCTCTGTGACTTATTCAAACATCCGAAGATTAATGAACGAGTCTGAATCCAGATTTATTCGGATCAAAGTTCTCTCAGTCCAAAATTTTAAACACACTGGAGGTCTCTGGTGATGATGATGATGCTTTGATTTTAGGTCAGGAATCTCATCCAGCCAGCCCAGAACAAAGAGGGACTCGAACTCCAAAGCCTGCTGTCAGACACACACCTCCAGGTACAACACACACACACACACACACACACACACACACACACACACACACACACACACACACATTCACATATAAAGCTGTCTGAGCGAATAAAAGGAGAGACTCTGTACTAACTGTGAGTGTGTGTGTGTGTGTGTGTGTGTGTGTGTGTGTGTGTGCGTGTGCGTGTGTGCGTGTGTGTGCAGTCCTTGCTCCTGGCTCATGACAGCATAGCAGAGAGGGAGATGCAGCCTGAGCCGCTGCCCGCCCAAGGAGAAACTCTGACCCAGTGGGGAGGAGAGACTGTCAAGATAGTTCGCATAGAGAAGGCCCCGGACATACCACTGGTAAGACACACACACACCCACACACACACACATACACACACACACACTCTCTCAGGTGCTCCAGTTTCTCTTTGCAGTCAGGTTATATCAGCTGAAGACTTTAAACTCTCTGATGTTTTGGATGTGTCTGCATTAGAGGAAGATTTCAATGGAAAATGTAGTGTGTACAAGATTATGTGTACAACCGATAGTTCCAGTAACAGACATAAGTCATTTTCACACATGCAACCCCTGAAAAGTTCAGGACAGAAGGACGGGAAGGGAAAGGAGGGTGTCAGGCAGCAGGACGTGATGGATAAAAGGATGTTGTGAAATTCAGAGTAATGTTTACAAGGTGTTGCTGCTCATCCTGACTTTTATGAGGGTGCTTTCTGTGTGCATCCTGCAGGGGGCGACAGTTCGTAACGAGATGGAGAGCGTTGTGATCAGTCGTATCGTTCGAGGCGGAGCGGCCGAACGGAGCGGACTTCTAACCGAAGGAGACGAAGTGCTGGAGATCAACGGGATAGAGATCAGAGGGAAAGACGTCAACCAGGTCTTTGACATCCTCGTAAGTAAACCCACAAAGTCAAAACCACGTTTATTTTTTATCGAATTTCAGACGTTGTCAGCTTTGATCTGTGTTCAGATTTTAAAGTGAGGAAGGCAAGCTGATACAAGTGCTCTTCTCTCTTTCTCTCCCTTTGTTTCCCTCCCTCTGTGTGTGTGTGTTTCTGTGTCTGTGTCTCTCTCTGTGTGTGTTTCAGGCGGACATGCACGGCCTCCTGACCTTTGTGCTTATTCCCAGCTCTCAGAGCAAACCTCCTCCCGTCAAAGAGAACGTGGTGAGCTCTGAGTTTTAAACGTGGTTTAATTGTCTTGTTTTTATGGTATGAACCTGCTCTAATCTTCCTCCTCGTCCTTTCTCCTCCTCCTCCTCTTCCTCAGGTCCACGTGAAAGCACACTTTGACTACGACCCCTCAGACGACCCTTACGTGCCGTGCAGAGAGCTCGGCTTGTCTTTCCAGAAAGGAGACATCCTGCACATCATCAGCCAGGCAGACCCGAACTGGTGGCAGGCGTACAGGGACGGAGACGAGGACAACCAGCCGCTCGCCGGACTGGTCCCAGGTACTTCTGTCGCCTCGTGTTGGTTTGAGGTTTGTTTATGTTTGTGAAAGCATTTAAAGTCACACTGCTGTTCCTCCACAGGGAAGAGCTTCCAGCAGCAGAGAGAGGCCATGAAGCAAACGATAGAAGAAGACAAGGAGCCTGAGAAGTCTGGTGAGTTCCTCTGAGGGACTAGCTTAATTTCACAGTTTGATTTCAGCAGACACAGCATGTTGCATGAGCTGAAAACCACAAGAGAGAGAAGCAACTTATCTGTATGATGAGACCAAAACAGAAAGGTGGCTCCCCCGTGTGGCGCTGCCTGGTACTGCAGCAGTATTATAGCAGCTGGACTGACTGTAACAACAGACTGTAACAACAAGACTGTAACAATAGACTGTAACAACGGGCATGAGTGAAACAGAGCTGCTTGACATCCCTGCTGTTTTTAACATGATGGCAAATGAAGACGATGTGTCCTCTGGTGCAAAACTTTGACCCCTTCCACAGCCATGAACCTCGTAGCTGCACGTTGTGTTTAACTGTCGTCTTCTTGTTTGCAGGGAAGCTTTGGTGTGCAAAGAAAAACAAGAGGAAGAGAAAGAAGCTGCTCTACAACGCTCACAAAAATGATGGTACGACCATATACACACGCTTCAACTTAGACTGCTTCTTTGAGGATGAATGTGAGAGGTAGACAGAAGAAGCTGGATGAACTTTTTAAGGGGGGGGGCTGAAAACTTACATCTTCATCTAATCATCTTACAAACATCATGTTCATCTCCTCTTCCTGTTTTGATTTCCTCATGATTATTAACTTGTTTCTTTTCAATTCTTTTTCTCCATCCTCTCAGATATGGATAACGATGAGGTCCTCACCTACGAGGAGATGGCGCTCTACCACCAGCCGGCCAATAGAAAGCGGCCAATCGCTCTGATTGGTCCGACCAGCTGCGGGCAGACGGAGCTCAGACAGAGACTCCTCAACAACCAACCGGAGCGCTTTGCCGGGGCCGTACCTCGTAAGACTTACACACAGACACACCCACACACACACACACACACACACACACACACACACACACACACACACACACACACACACACACACACACACACACATTCAACATAAACCAACTGTATATTATGTGTTTGTGGACATGCTAATAATCTATGTGTGTGTGTGTGTGTGTGTTGCAGACACCACACGGAATCGCAGAGATGGCGAGCTGAGCGGTCGAGATTATCAATTCGTGTCTCGTCAGACGTTTGAGGCCGAGCTGGCAGCAGGTAAAGTTTCATGTTTATGGATAAATGGATCATTTTGTGAGGTTTCTTAAGGATGAGATTTAAAGTTTAAGTTACTAAAGTGCCAGATCAATAAAAGAACTTCTGCATTTATTCTGCAAATTATGAAAAAAAGGACAAGTTTGAAATGTCTAATGTTAGAGAATAAATGTAGCTTAAATCCTGAGCAGCATGGGGACATGAGTTAGAGTATGTCTGCCTTTAAGTGGTGAGGTTAAGTGTGTTGTGAATGTGATATTCTTGATGCTTAAGTATTTATGTCCTGTGAAATGTGAATTATGACACCCCTCGTCTTGTTCTTTCCAGGAAAGCTGATCGAGTCCGGTGAGTTTGAGAAGAACCTCTACGGGACGAGTACGGACTCAGTGAGACAAGTCATCAACACTGGAAAAATCTGTGTGCTCTGTCTGCACACCCAGGTGGGTACACACTCCGACTCCAACCGCTCCTTATACACACATTCCTTTTATTCATTTATTTATTTAATTATTTAATTATTTAATTATTTAATTATTAAATTAAATTGGTTAGTTTTAAATGCAATCCAGTTTTAGGTTAGTTCATAGCTCAGACCAGACTGAGGGAGCAAACACGTTGAAAGCTTTTACAGACAATAAAGACGATGAATAAGACGGCAGATCATGTAGTATGGTCTTATAGAGAAAGATAAACCAATGCTCCATTCTTCTGCATCGCTGCTGGCTTACTGAGCATGTGCAGCACCGTTAAATGTGCATCATGGAAGACGTCTGTGAATGAAAGCTCAGTGTTATTACACAGATGTAAAAAGCTTTTATTAAGATAAATCTTCTTACAGATAAAATAGTGTAAAAGTTAAAGTACATCCAGGATCCATTGGCTAATTTCTAGTCTTGAAAATGACACGTTTGTTTGATTTTACAGCGTTTTAAAACTTTTTAGAGGGATGTGAAACAAAAAGGCAGAATGTAAACATGAGATTAAAACAAGAAGATGTTTACAAAAAATAATGCCACCAAATGATCTGAGTTGTCTGATACACTAGTGATTGTATGAGTCTGCCTGAAGTGTAGCTACTTATTATTCTCATAACATAAAACTAAGGTTGCATAAAGTCCCTGTTTCAAGGAGAGTGTGTGTGTTCGCAGGCTCTGAGGGTGCTGAGGAGCTCCGACCTGAAGCCTTACATCATCTTCATCGCTCCGCCCTCTCAGGAGAGACTCAGAGCCTTACTGGCGAAAGACAACAAGAACCCCAAGGTCTGTTTACGCTCAAACATAAACATCAGTCATGTTTACATCTCCAGAATGTTTGCGTCACTAATGTGTGTTATCTTTGTGTGTCTTTGTTTGTGTGTGTGTCTGCAGCCCGAGGAGCTGCGTGACATCATCGAGAAAGCCCGGGAGATGGAGCAGAGCTGCGGTCACCTGTTCGACGCCGTCATCGTGAACCTGGACCTGGACAAAGCCTTCAACGAGCTGCTACGACTCATCAACAAACTGGACACTGAGCCGCAGTGGGTGCCCTGCTCCTGGCTGCGCTGAACACACACTCACACACTCACACACACACTCACACACCATTTAAAGAGTAGACGATGGAGTCACACTTCTAGAGATTTAACAAACTGGAACCTGAAATGCGACTAGAAATTAAGACAGAGTGTTAGGGTCAGTGTGACGAGCGTGAGGTCATATATGAGATATAAGTTTTATAATCACATTTAAAGGTCCTTTAAGTCGATGTTAGGAGAGTAACTTAGAGAAAAGACGTGATTATTTTGCAGATTAAACTACCTGCATCCTCATCTCTGAACTGTGAATGTTCCCTCAGAGCTCAGCTGCCTTTAAATCACCTCAGACTCTAAATCTGCTGTCGTGAACTTTGAGTTCTGCGTGCTCCAGCTGCCTCAGACACATCCAGGTGTGAGAGTTATACTTCACCTTCATGCTTCTTTTATTATAATATCACACAGACTGTAAACTAGTAAGGCTTCCCTTAAAGATGCACCTCAATGAAACCTGTAATCAAGTGTGTAACGTTAAAAATGACCGGATATGACAGTAAAAATCTAGTATTTTCATTCTTCTTCTTTGATTTCAACACTGTCTCACATATCCTGACTGCATTTTATCATTTTAAAGAGCCTTTTGTCATCTAAATGATCACTTTCTTTCTCTAAAGTAACTCCTCAAATAAACCCCAGTGTTGAATTCATGGTGGGGCTCTTGTAACGCCTCCTTTACGAGTGAATAGATCAGCTGTGAAGTCTTAACTCCTGAAACATTTAAGACTCTTGGAGTTTAAGCGTGCACCCCATGTACGGAGGCTTTAGTCAACCACTTCCTGTCTTCAGTTGTCCTTTCAAAATAAGGCGAAATACCCCAAAATATCACTTAAATTGTCCTATAACAAATATAATAACTGTAAAATATTATGACCTTTTATTCCCAGATCTTTTTGAACTCTCTGTTTTTAATCATTGACCCTGATACTCTGTCGTACCGCAGAAAGTAACTCCACAAACATTGACCTGGAGGCTCGTGTAAAGCGGTTTTAAAGAAGCCAGAACGAACTGATCTCAGACGATGTCTTTCCTGAAGCGTCATCTCTTCACTCAAACACTGATCTCTCTTTTCCTTTCTCTTCTCCTCACGTCTCTTAGTGCGACCAAAATACGGACCTGGAACTTTTTTTTTAACTTTCCTTCTTTGTGTCTGTTTTACTCTCTGAAATGTCCGGCCTCATTAAGAAGCATCCTGTGATCATTTCAACTGTTATGATTAGAAATATTTAAATTATTTTTAACTTTTTGCAGTGCTGAAATCCTTGTAAACGTTTGATTTTGTACTCTTGATTTTTTTATTGAATAACTCCGGCTCGGAGAGTTTGAGAACTGAGGAGGAAATGTGAAATCAAACTCAGAGTACAAATTTAAATCCACGCTGAGCCTCCACACGTACTGCTCTGAACACGTTCTGTGTCTTACATGCTGACTCTCCTCTGTACTGAGGAGGATTTATGGCCTGAGGGGACATCCCTAACTGACTGGTGTATGACTGACTGACTGTCCTGTTAACTGAACACTATTTACCATATTCACCCTGCATCCATTTTCACACTGACGTCATCACGCTCAGGGAGGAGCCTCGATCACTGTTATCAAAAGGAACATGTTGTTCAAGAAGGACAATGTATTTGCGAAATGAAGTGTGACATGAGTCCAAATTTAGAGAAGACAGCAGCTTTTTCTTAGGCTGAGAATGAAGCTTACACAAAAACGCCAAAAACTGCAGTTCCTAAAGTGGCCACACGAGGCTGGCTCCAAAAGTGAGTCGATCCTCATTAAGCTTCATGTTGTATTTCAAACTTTACAACCCTGCACAAGAAACATTTTCAGTCATTAAAGCACATTTATTTTTCAAGACAGCTGTGCATGGGTTGAATTTTGAATAACTCCATAATTTAAGTTATAGCAAGTTTCAAATATGCATAATTAGGGGCGTGGCCTATTTGAGTGACAGGAATTGATTCACTGAATTCAACGCCTTGGCCATGTTTGATGACGGTGCCTTGTGGACATTTTACATGCAAAATAAGAGACAAATAATTTGTCTTGCTATGTCTTTCTCATCTTGAGGACACACCTGACAGAGTTTGCATTCTTACTTTTTATAATCTGCATCATGATGTCGTTATTTCAGCAACTTTAAGACCCGGAAATTGCAAGAAAATCTGTCTTTTCAGCCTTAGTTTGCTGAAGCAGCCTGAGTGAAGCCTCTGTAAAACCTACAGTTAACAGTGAAACTGAGACTCACCAGAAACAGATCAATTGATGTAATGAACCAAGAACTGATGGTGTTAATTTTGCAGACACATGCAAAGGAACCACTTTCAAAACAGGGCACAGAAAAGGAAGTCTAGGCTTGATGTTGCTGATATCTAACCGCTAGTTTAACCCTGAGGCAAGACCGGCATCATCAGACAACAGCTGATGGGTTTCGGCTGATCAACAGTTAGTCAGAACTGCTTCAGTTACAGGACCTGCAGCCTCAAACAAAGCTGCCCATCATCCGTTTGAAACACCTGATCTCTCCGTCCTGAGCGTGACTCCAGGAAAGCGGACGCTGTGTGAATATCATGAAATGCAATAAACACTAAAACAAAGGACGCAGCACTTGATACTTCTTGTTTCTCTAACGCTCGACAGACGACGCTGTCGGCCGACTCTTTCTGTCCCGTCTGATCACACCTGAGTAGAAAATGACCTCTGACCCCTGAGGGGGGAGAGGACGATGGAAACGTGCGAGTTGTAGTTTTTAGTCGGCACGTGATGCTGAAATTATTATATATTTAGTGTTTGTGTGTGTGTGTGTGTGTGTGTGTGTGTGGATGGATGTGTGTGTGTGTGTGTGTGTGTGTGTGTATCTGTCTTTGAAGACAGTGAAGTATTATTATTGTGACCTGAAGTAGACCTGACACCATATCACTGTTATCACTGGGTAGAGCATTTATATATTTGTAATATTAAAAATAGATTTATGAAGTCCAGAATGCACCAATAGGATTGCAGGTTTCACCTCTCTCGCCTCCCTGCCATTGGTCCAGGAGGAAGAGGGGGGCGGAGCTAAGTGGAATTAACTGTATTGAATGTAAAGTTAATTGACACCACTTCCTGTTTATGAGACATCACGTTTCCTGAGAAAATCTGCTTTTTGTATGAATATTCACAATGAATAAAGAAATAAATAGATGATTGATAAAAAAAACTGACTGGCTGAGTTAATTTTATAAACTTTGTCTTTAAAAAATGTCTCAATTTACCGCTGAGAGGTCTTCAACTTTGTATTAACACCTTCACTTTGACAGGTCTGAATACTTCAACACATCTTCTTCGTCTGCTTAATCTCATAGTACAACCTTTATTACTTTTTATTACTATGTTTTTCCACTTGACAATTCACTGAATCTACAACAGAACATCAGATATGCACTCACAAATTTTGCCTCCAGATGCAGATACAGTAGTTACATAATCAACACCTGTGATTTTTTTTGTGCTTTTATGTAGGCTGATTTTTATAATCTCCACCTTGTGAAATTTAGTAGTGGAGTACAGTACATTAAATGTAAACAATTGCAACTGAAGAAACACTTCTTTAAAAGTGAAATAATTTATGAATAGAAGCCTGCAACTTGAGGGCTCATTGGATGCGTTCAAGGTCATTTTGAATGACTGATAGACGGCACATCTGGCTTCATCTTTAGCATATTTTTAGGATGTTCGTAGTTGATTTTTACAAATTTGCATACTTCACATGTTATATTTTTGTCTTTTTGAAAACATAATAGTCAGATATGTGTTATTATGTTTATTATGTTTGTTAGTAAAGCTGCTCATTATATTAAACAAAAACCTTTCACTCTCAATGATCTAATCATGGTTACGTAGTAAAAGTTAAATTAAATAAGGTAAAAAAAACAACTCCTGCTCTAGAATCTGCTTCGTAAAATAAAAGTAAAACCAATCCAATCTACTTGTAAATGCAATTTTGTTATTTTAATAAATACATATTCATCACCTTTATTATAGAAATATTAGTTTCACAGCATTATAAAAGTCTTCAGATTACTGTATGTCATGATTTCATGTCTCAACAGTGTGAAATAAATATTTTACAGCTGCATTTCAGTGAAGCTGATCTGATTGATGTAATAACAGGAGGAAGCCAAAGGAGGGCGCTGCTCTTTAGATAATTGATAGCAGCTCCCTTGAGTTAAACAACGTCCACTTTTAAGAAGTATTCTCCTACAACAGCTTCTTCACTAAGTCAAATAAAGGCAGACTGAACTATTTAACTTAATTTAAAAATTTTAAGTTGGCAGTATTTGGTGAAGTTTTATATATATGGATAGAAAGCTGGCAAAGCTTTAGTTTCCTGTTTGATCATGCACAATCCAAAGTTCACCCTCCACATGAGGCAGAGTCCTCCAGAGAAATCTTTACAGCTTAAAAACACTCCACCCTTTACTCCTCCACATGCCACACTGCCCTGAGATCAGCTCCAAAACACCTTCAGCATATTTATTTATTCATCACAACTCTCTCATTAATAAATAAATCTCTGATGGCTGACTGGAGTTGTGCATTTGTCAGTTGCTGCTGCTTTGCATGTGATCTTTGTGTTGTTTGATCTGAGCTGATCTTTGGTTTCCTTTTCAACCTGTTTGAAGAGCAGCCAAAGAGTGTAGAAGCAGAACAAGAGTCCAACCTGCAGGCTGCTCAAATCACACAGCAGAGGTCATACTTTTTGGGCTGCAACAAGACGAGCCACGATTTGTTCTGGAGGTGTTTAGTTGTGGTTTGAAGGTTATAAATAGCAGAGGACAGGTGTGTTTTGTAAAGAGCAAAGCCAACACACTGTAGGACCAACTTTGCTTTTTCCAGTGTTTACTTTTTAAAGCTCAGAGGTATGATGCATGATTTTGGGGTTTGCAAAATACTTGAATAGCTCCTAATAATGTCAGATTTGTACACTCAAATGCATATGAACTTAAGTAACACTGTTTTTGCATGTCTCCATAACCTCAAATGATTAAAACATAACTGCTTCTAAATCAGATTATAGAATAATTACTTTTGTAATCACCCAAATGCAATATTTCCCCTAGAAGTTCACCTAAAACATGACACGTTTGCACAGATACATACATATTTTTGCAAATGGTGTGCATTTATTCTCTCTATGCATCATTAATAGTTTAGTATCCCATCATGTATTTAAAAATCTGATTAGATCAGAGTCTCCTATTATGATTTTCTTCTAAATAAACTCATTTTAGTTACACAAACGTGTTTTTTTTGGTCACTTTCTTTCCATTTTGCAGTAAAATATATGTGAGGAAAGCAAACGCCAGCTTCACTCTGACATTAATCACACCAACTGTATTTTTTTAAACAAAATTTCACTCATTAAAAGTGCAAAAAAGTGAGTTTTCTATGTAAGCTAGTCGTTAATCTTGCATTTTAAAACATAAATTCTTCTATCTCAGATTAAAGGTTAAATATTCTTACATATTTCCTAATCATCCATATGCAATATTTCAACATGTATTACAGTTTGTGCAAATTATGTGCATTTATTCTCTATAGGCATCATAAATAGTTTAATATCCCAACATATATTTAAAAATCTGATTAGTTCAGAGCCTACCTATTTCTGCTAAGTATGATTATTTTAACTACCCAAACGTGTATTTTTTTCCCACTATCTATCATGTTTTTTGTTTGAGTAAACACGCAGGAAAGGAAACGCCAGCTTCACTCTGACATGAGTAAATGCATTAAACAAATCAATGACTGGACGAGGCAGAAATGTCTTCAGTTAAAAAAAGAAAAAACTGAAATTATTGTTTTGGAGGAAGAAAGGTTAAAGGTTACTGCTCTGCTCCAATCTGCACAGATGAAATGTTCAAACCAAGCCAGAAACCTTGGTGTAGTCTTAGACTCAGACCTTAATTTCAGCAGCCACATTAAGACAATTACAAAGTCAGCCTACTATCACCTTAAGAATATATCAAGGGTTAAAGGACTTATGTCTCAGCAGGATGCAGAAAAACTTGTCCATGCATTTATCTTTAGTAGACTAGACTACTGTAACGGGGTCTTTACAGGACTCCCTAAAAAGTCCATCAGACGACTGCAGCTCATACAGAATGCTGCTGCTCAAGTCCTAACAAGGACCAAAAAAGTAGACCACATCACTCCAGTTCTTAGATCCCTACACTGGCTTCCTGTCTGTCAGAGAATAGACTTTAAAATCCTGCTGATGGTTTATAAAGCACTGAATGGTTTAGGCCCAAAATACATTGCTGATCTGCTACTACTTTATGAACCACCTCGACCTCTGAGGTCATCAGGTACTGGTCTGCTTTCAGTCCCTAGAGTCAGAACGAAACATGGTGAAGCAGCGTTTAGTCATTATGCACCACATATCTGGTCCACTCCAACTCTCACCTCTTTTAAATCAAAGACTAAGACTTTTTTATTTGCCACTGCCTTCCTATCTGAGCTCACTTTAACTCTCTTTAAATTAAATTTTTAATGTAATTTTAAATATATTTCTAATTTTTCTTTTCCTTTCTGTTTTACTATATTTGTCATTTGAATTATGTTCTTATATGCCTGTCTGAATGTCTCCAATGCTTTTAATGTTTTAATGTAAAGCACATTGAGTTGCCCTCGTGTATGAAATGCGCTATACAAATAAAGCTGCCTTGCCTTGCCTTGACATTAATCACTCTAACTGGATTATTTTAACTTAATTTCACTCATTAAAAGTGCCAAAAAGTGAGTTTTCTGTCTCTCCTCGTTGATCTTGCTCTGTCTGCACTCTTTGGTTAGTTGAATCTGCCAGGGGGTGACGTCAGATTCAAAGGAAACGTTACCGCCCCCTTATGCTGCTATTGGTCGATTCATCGTAAGGGGGCGGGAACCCCTCTTGAAGCTGCAGCGGATTGGTCGGATGTGCTGTCAGTCACTGCTCGCACCCTCCGACAGTCCCACCGACAGGTTGATGGAGAGAAGGGGAGCAGAGAGACTCAGAGGCGGGCTGAGGACACAGAAACACCGGGGAGAAGTATTTGAACTCCTTCTGCTTCAATCTGAGAGGAATTATCGGATTTACTCTTTTTACGACGTTCGTTTAATCATAATTAACACTTTACGGCCGCGTGTCCGCTTTACGCTCCGAGTCGTGTATCCTTGGCAACGTGAACAACTGTCCTGCGAAGTTTGGATCAAGTGTTTTTACCTCAAACCGGGAAATTAACGGAATACTAACCCGCCAAATTAACGGAACTCACTCCCGGGAGCACGTGGGAGTCTGTGTGGAGAGTTTCTCCTCGTGTTTATCTGTTTTTTATCAGTTTATTTCAGTTAAAACCGACTGTTTAGGGAGACGGGGCAGCGCGAGACAATAGTGGTGTGGGAGAAAGCTCGTGCAGGAGGAGGAGGAGGGGGGGCTTTGTTCTGCAGCGCGAGCCTGCTGTGGAGACCCAGCGCGAGCCTGCTGTGGTGATCGATTAACCGGTGGATCGATGATTAGTCGGTGATCGATAAGCAGCCATGGATGTGACTCTGTCCGAGTTGTTGGCCACCTTCATGGAGTCTCCTCTGGTGCTGTGGGTGAGTGGGACCTGTCTCTGTTTGTCTCTGTGTCTCTGTTTGTCTCTGTGAGTGTCAGAGGAACTGAACTAACCTGTACAAACAAACAAACTGTAACACCTGAGAGAACATTTGACAACTACTTTACTCTCTTACACCTTTAACCCTTTCATTAACACCAAATACACTAACATTTATGACAGGAGAGGGATTATTCTGAAGTAAACACCTCATTAATTGACCCAGTGTGTCTCTGCGATTTTCAAAATAAAAGTCTTACTTTAATTAACAGAAAGAAGTTCATTACACATTTAAAGTAAAACATTAAGAGTGGATTATATAAAGACATTTACATTAGAAAGAGAACAGAAGATAAGATAAGCTATTACTTTATTGATCCCCCGGGGGGAAATTCAGTTGTTACAGCAACCCAGACATAAGTACAATCAAGAAAGAAGTTTCAATAAGTAAAATAAAATAAGATAAGTAAAAATAAAAATAGATAAATAAAGCTAGAATACAATTTAGATATATACAATGTTACAATGGAATTTAAATTGAATAGAAGTAATTACAGGCAGTATTAAAACAATTCAGTAATGACAGGTTGACATGATGTTATCATAGTTGGTAATGACAGATTAAGCAATAAATAAAAATAATAATACGGGAATGCAATATGACAATGAGTTGTAGTTAGAATAATAATGTAATATAACATAATAAATATGGCAAGATAATTATAATACAGTATATTATGCATTATAATGCCAGCAGCAGTCAAGAGAGAGAGTTCGGGATGAGATGAATTGAATTATCTCAAAATATATATAAAAAACATATAATATGTAAACAAACGATGCATTATTAGCAGCATGCCTACATTTAACCTGTTAACTTGTTAAGCTCAAGCTAACTATCAGATACTCAGTTTGGATTCAGGTACAGGTGTTGTGTTCGCATGCTAAACTGCAATAAACAATAACAAACTGCAGGTTAAAGTTCATGCACTCATGTCTCTGCACTCATTTCATATCATTATTTGCAGAATTAAGCATAATACATTTTTCTCTCATATCTTGCACGTCTAATTCTAACTGCAGCAGCATCTCAAGTCTTCTGTAAACATCTTAGATATATATTTTGCACACATGATTCACTTCTAATGATATTTCTTTTGTAGCTATAATTCCTGCATGGTTAAAATATGATCAAAAACCAGAGATAGGGAATCTTAAATCATCTTTATTCACTTTGAGCTTTCGTATGTCAAAGGATTTAAGTGTAAGGGTGTATTGCTGTGACTTAATATGGTTTTATGACACTCAGAGTTAAGGATATTAAACATAAAGATCTCAAAACACGCAATTAAACTTTTATAACTTCTTCCAAAGTGCGTGTTAGTTTTTGAGATCTTTGCCCACAGGGTTTGTTTTGGACTCGTTTTAATCATTCTGTTGACCAATAAAATCTCCCTCCTCAGACTGAGAAAAGCAGCTGAGCCGTCAACAGCTTATTAACACCGTGGTACTTCCTGTTGACCTCTGACCTCACATCCTTCTGACCTCAGCGGTCAACTACATTTTTTCCTGCCCTCGTTGGAAACATAAACACGATTACTCAGAGCAGAAAGGTGACACGCTGCAGCTTTCACCTGACTGCGTCTCATGTTTCTGATTCTCTACCCGTCTTTATTTGAGGTCTGACGGTCCAGTTTAGAGTCCGGGAAGTAGCCGCCGCCACCGTCGCCGTGATCTCTGAATCAGATTAAAGGATCTGCCTCGGTGAAGAAAATGAAAGAGTAGAGTTTCCCTTAAACAGGGCCCTAAATCCCAGCATGCTCCAGTGGAGTTGCTCCAGTGGGCAGCAGATCAGGCTGTGGCTTTACTGGGCTGCTTCCAGCTGTGTCACTATATATACTGAAGTCAGGGCACTGTGCGTGGGAGCAGGGCGTTCCTCTGAAGGAGAGCAGTACTCCCTCCCAGTAAATAAAGGTTTCAACATATTCAATGTCCTGTTTTTGATATTTTAATACGAGTACAGCTCCTGGAAAGTAGAGTTTTTGAAGTCTAACTGACGTGCATCAAAAAGGAGTGGAAAAGAGGAACTTTCTAAAAGTTATTTTAATGTTAATAATGCTGCACAAATCCAGGACCCTTGTCATTGCATAAATTAGCGTAAAAGCTGAAGTTTGGACGAAGTTAAGTTAGTTTTATGTGGCCAAGTTTTACTTTGAAATATCCTCTTTGTGTCCCCATTTCTTTCCTTTTAATCAGAGATGAAATGGCGTCTGTGGAGGCGTTACATTAAGACCATACATTCAGAAAACATCCCCTAGATTTAACTCGGATCTGACTGAAAAGAAAACATTAAGAGTTTGAAATCAACACGTCTGTCCTCTCCTCTCGTCTGCAGGTGCGGACGTTGGGTCCTCTGGGCCCGTCTGATGACGTGGGCTCGGAGGAGCGGGTCAACATGTTCATGGAGCTGGTGGACGGAGTCTTCCTGCACAAGATCATGACACACATGTAGGTATCACACTACAGAGAGAGAGTGAGAGTTTAATGAGCGTGAGTCAGGGAGTAAAGCTCCTCTGTGTTTTAATGTGTCTGGACTGGAGTGTGTGAGCGGTAAGAGAGTTAACGCAGTGCTTCCTGCGTGTCTGTGTGTGATCGTGCGACCACATCCTGACTCGATGGTTTCAGGTTGTGAGCGTCACGGCCAGATGTGCTGCTGAAGGCTTCATCGAGCACAGGAGGGGTATGAAAAAGAGCGGCTTTGAGGTGACTGGGTCTGAAAGAACACGAGGGGATTGAAAAATGTGTCACCAAATTCAAATTAACGGCTTGAAATTACGACACTAACCACCTCAGTTTGCTGTGACAACATCCAGGTTTGTTGTGCTTGTATAAGAATAAACTCCCAGTTCGTCTGAAGCATTGCCTACAGATTTTTAAAGGAGATGCAGATAAAGAGTGAGAATCATGCAAACACAAGTTGAGTTTTCATTCAGGTTCTTGTATGAGACATTTTCCTGACACGTTTCATCACAAAAGCATCTCAGCTCAGAGCTTCTCCTGACACTACATTCTCCAGCACTACAAAAACAAGCATCTTGAAAGTTGCAGACAGTCCTGACTAAATTTGAACTACAACTTTCAACAAATCTGCATCATGTGATCTATAGTTACTGCTGAAACCTTTCTGACGTATGGCTCTCAAAGACAGTGAAACTCCCTTTAACTGGAGGATGTGCTGCACAGTTTAATCAGAGCAGTGAGATTTGGCAGGAAGTGTCAGTATCAGGGCATCCTGGTAGTGATCTTAACTCACACGTCATCAAACCGACTGACTTAAAGTCGCTGCAGGAAGTTAGGTAGGGTGATGAAGTGAATCCACACGGAGCATGGAGAAGGAGAAGTTAACAGTGCTGCAGAACACAGACTGTTTCCTCGCTTATCCTGCACTCTGTCTGTGAATTATGAAGATGGAGTTGTTCGTCTTAATCGATTTATCTGTAACTACCTACATACTCCCGTACGTCCTTAAAGCGAGGATGGAAGATGAAGAGAGAATCTGCCTCTTAAAAGTTTCACCAGAGAAGAAGAGTCTTCTCACGACAAACTTGGCAACAATAGAGGAGGCATTGTATTCTTGTATTCAAAGCTAAAGCAGTCAAGTGTTTTCAGCAAGCATTTTGTCTCTGAGCTCACAGCTCTCTCAGCTGCAAATAATTCAACTTCTGGAAATGCTGTTGAGCTTATCAGCGTCACTTGTGCCTCCTCGACGGATCAAAATCAAGACGGTGCAGGACTTTTGATAACAGCTTTGTCAACAACCGTTGTGGAGGAGAAACTGAGAATGGCGGTCCCTGACAACCCAGTCACTCCTGTGCTTTTGGGGGGTTTTCCTTCCCTTAGTTTCTCTGCAACTAAGAGTGTGTGGCCTGCTAGGACAGACACCTCAGTTAGTGGACACAGGCCTTAAAGTTGTGAAGGGTTGTTGTTTGCAGAAGAAGAACTGTCTTTGGGTTGAAAGTATGTGTAGCACCACAATAGTTATGGTACTAAAGCCCAAATAAAGTCATTCATTCATGGTTAGTTATAGTTTTTGTATCCAGACAGCATTTGAACCACAGGGCACATAATCTGTCCCCAGCAATAATAATGACACACACCTACTAATGTGGAATGTGAACCCCGTCCCAGCCAGTCGACCCTCTGTCCCCAAATCAGACCACATGTTCACATGTCAGTTATTGTCTTAAAGAACAATGACGGTCAGGCTATTGTTCTCCGCTCTCTGAATGTAGGCTGGGCTGGCAGGAGGGGGGGTGATCAGGACCTGGTAGGGGTTTATGGGAAAGTGGGTTACAGAGGAGGAGGGGGCCAGAAGGAGACACTCGGGGACAGTTGGTAAATCAGTCAGAACGTAAACTTATTATCATCCCTGATCTCTCCAAACATAAACTTAAAGAGGGTCAATGATATTAAAATCTCTGAGGGCCTCTTTAGGTGACTGTAACTGGGGATAGAATATGATATGCTAAGTTTTGATATCCAGCATTTAATGAGACAGAACCTCCAGCTGAGACTTCCTTTTCTGCCCTTGTATCTGTTTCTGTTGAGTCTCAGTTTCACTGTAAACAGGAAGTTACACAGAGGCTCAATGAAACCAGTTAACAGGTCTTAGGTTTGCTGAAATGACCCCATCATGATGCAGATTTGTAAACAAAAGGTCAGGTCTGTCATCAAGTGAAGAAGACAACTTTTAAAATGTTCATTTATGGATTTAAGGTTGGATTAATCGAGCCTTCTGTGCCTTTACATTGAGGATAGGACCGTGGATAGAGCAAGAGACTGCAAGAGAGAGAGTGGGGACTGACTTGTGGTAGAGCGCTGCTCCATCAAGCAGTATATAGCCTCTCTACATTCGGTGCACCACTTAACCACTAACACCAAAACCAGCAACCCGGATCGATTATTTCTGATGCGTTCAAGGAAGTAGGGAGACACCGGTTGGGGAGTCAGGGTCGGCACAAGTTGGTATGTTTGATGTAGAACAGACGAAAAAATCATGGACAGAGAGCAAGGATGTCGTAAAGGCGGATTGTGCTTTTCCTGCTTTTTTATTGGACGTTTTTTTTATCTTTTCTTTTATTTGCACATCATAAAACAACAATAACAACAACAACAACAACAACAACAACAACAGAAGCTCCAAGAGGCTTATAAAACACCTTCCCTCTTGCTAAACAAAAAGTTATAAAAAGCAGCAATACACATAAGTTACCAAAAACAGTTCCATAACTTTACATTTACAATACATAATATGTACAATTAGATCAGATTTAATTTGTTTTACAGGTGGGTGTTCTTCCTGCAGGGCTGTTTTGGTTAGCTGCAGGGTCATCAGCTGGGGACCACCGCTCACTGATGTTTCGCCCCTTAGTCCAGAACATCTCCTGGTGGCGGGGCAGTGAACAGGGGCGTCTCCCTGACACTCCCTGAAGCTAACCTTGTTCAGGAGCTGCTTGCTCCCCATATTTTGTTCCTTCTTCTCAGCCATAGCCAGAAGCTTGCCTTTTCAGCCTCCTTTGAGAACTCCCTGGTTGCCTTGTGCAGCCTAGCTCCCCGACACCCCAAGTCTTTGAGTAGCCGTGTTGTTGAAGCTCCCACAAAGCCTCTAGATAAGTATGTTGAGACCTCTTAAATTCGGCACCCTTTCAGATGCTTTTACTTTCCATACTGACTATTTTCTGCTTAAACCAAAGCCTAAAAAGGTTTGCGATTAACAGGACGACAAATGTTGAATTTGTTGAAGTGAAAGTGTTACAAGAAGGCCTTTAGTATGAATTGTTGAAGCTGCAGCTGAAGCCATCGGATGCACCTTTAAGAACAGGGTTCACACAGAAATTTGAGAACAAAGCACAAGAACCCAAACAAATTTAGAAGTCGTGCTCCCTGATTAGCTTGTGTCAGATAAGGCCTAAAAATAAAGACTCAGATATTTTTCACACCACGTCCAATTCCAGATTTTAATTGATTAATGCTTCTTATCGTGGCTCCCTCTGAGCATGTCTCTCAGGGTGCAGCTGTCGTCTGTTCGGGATGCTGCCGGCTTTATGTTTTACATCCAGTCCTGCAGAGTCCTCTCTCTGGTTAGCTGTTCTTGTTGGACGTCCTGTACATTCTTAAGAAGTCCGGTCCATCGTCTCGTCTTTCTTCCACTGAGTGAAATCTGTGTTCAAGCCAGAGCTCTGACATCACGCTGGTGTCATGATGTCATCGAAGGCGAGCCAGACATTGTTGGTGCCCCCCGTTCACATGCAAATCAGGCTGGCACAGACGTGTGGATGTGACATAAATCCTTCTGCTGCACAATAGTTACCCTAAAACTGGAATATATGTGTGTGTGTGTGTGTAACGATCTTTGTCTCAAATAGCCACGATTAACGTCCGCCGCTCCTCTTGTCTGTGTGTTTGTGTCTCCATAGTGACCCCAGCCCGACCCATCAGAGGCTGAACAAGAATGTGAACAGTGACGTCTCACTGCGCCTTCACAACCTCACCGTCCTCACCAGACACATCAGGACGTACTACCAGGTACACACACACACACACACACACACACACACACACACACACACACACACACACACACACACACACACACACACACACACACACACACACACACACACACACACAAACTGAAGCCAAGAGTTGTTGTTCTTTGCCCCAAACATATTTGTCTTAACTTCAGGAATAAACGGCGCCACATTCAGGCACTCTCTTTTTGTCAGGTGTAGGTTTACATGCTTTCACCTTTTATTCTCCAACTTCTTTTTAGTCTTTGTTCCCTTTTCTACACACACCTGCACCTCTCCTCTCTTTGTGCTCACACCAGCTTGTCCTCCTTCAAATTCTTCATCAGTATCTGCGTTATGAAGTCATTAAAAACAAACACAGCTCATATTTTTAAATGTTTCCTCTAGCAGTCAGAGGGTAAGTGAGTAGCATGAGGAGAAAGCAAATACAGAAGATAGTGTTGCACTTCTTTTTCACAGGATAGGTATGCAGGGGAGGAGTGAGGCGGGCAAAAATGCTCCCTCCCATGTTGTCTTTTTTTTGAGGGTGTCTGCAACTTTAGACTTGTGATCAGTGCCTCTTTTCTTTCTTTCTTTATATAAATAAGTATAAATATTTAGCATTTTGGGACCTTCAACATCTTTCTAACTTGAATTTATCAAACAACAATCTATAGTGTATCACTTCTTCTGCTTAATCTGACCGCATGTAATGTTTACTCTTAATCAGGAAGTAGAGGTTTGTTGTTTTGTAACTCATTTACTTGATGCAGACTTGATACAATGATGTTGATTAGTTGCAGTCTTGCAGGCACACCCTTTCTAACAGTTTGCCTTTATAAAGGTCTAAAACTGAGGTGTTGCTTATAAATATCGAGCATAGCTGCTTCCTTTGCGAACTGCTTTATTATTCATTTATTTATAATTATTGTATTAGTTATAACAATTTCAATTATTTATCTACTCAATTTTATTGTTATTTTTAGCCTTTATTTTATCTCCAACTCTTCCCTGTACCCCTTTTTATTTATCTGTTTTAACTATTTATACTCTTAATGATAATTTGAGGCTTTAACTTATTTTAATAACACATATTTTATTGTTGTTGGTGTGCTTTAGTCTCTATTTGCTGTGTCTGATTGTAGCAGCATCATATGTCTATGGCTTCTCATGTCTGCACATGGCGGTTGGGTAGAGTCGGTCGTCTATCATTCAGAAGGTTGGCGGTTCAATCCCAGCTCCTGCAGTCACAGGTTGAAGTGTCCTTGGGCAAGACACTGAACCCCAGACTGCTCCTGCTGTGTGGTCCCTTACTATAGCAGCCTCTACCACCAGTGAGTGAATGTGGTGTGAATGCGACGAGGAGTGTCCATTTACCAAGTCCAAGTCCATTGACATGAAAGAGAAGGGGAGGTGTGCTCTCCCTTCCTCACGGCCAAGTTCCACCAGATCCTTGTCTGGTCCCTCTCCGATCCGTCACAGGCCTGAAGTCAACAGGTCAGAGGTTTTCAGAGGACTAGAAAGACAACATGGATGAGGAGAGGAGGAGGAGAATCCTTGATTCAGTGATTACCGCGGGAAAACCTCTGTCACATGACTCCAGCTGTCCAGCGGTCATGCTCGGAGACTGACGGGACTCAGATCTGGTGGAAGTCCCGTGTTAGCCTTTGCCCTTCCACTGAGGCACGTGGAAGGGCAGGGGACACCGTAACATATGATGAGTCTGTGTCTGTCTGCAGATGTCATCTGTTGATTTGTGTCGACCTGCAGGCTGCATGTTTGTGTTCTTCATAATCATCATGTGTGCGACTTCTGACGAGTCTATTTCAGCTCCATGTTCAAAGCTTTAACCAACCCGAAGGCAACAAGAAATATGCAACAACACACTCATATATATACATTCCTCAACTGAATCAATGTGTGTGTGAGTGTGTGTGTGTGAGTCACATGCTGTATTGATGATGGTTTACATCCGTATGGATTAACCTTGGACTTGTTGGCCCATCTTTTTTTGTCTGTTTACTCGCTTAAAGGCCGACAATCTGTGGTGATCAAAGCGAGCAGGAAGTAACACAGCATGTTTAAATCATTGAGTCCTACACAGAGGTAATGCAGAGTGTTACTTTGATGAAATCAATCCTTCTATATGATGTTTTTTGACTTTTGTGTCTGCTTGATTCAGAGTTTGCAAGTCTACAGAAACGAATCTGCTTCTTAAAAGTTTGTCGAGTAGAAAGTAATTTGTTTGCGCAGGAAAACAGATCTAAGATAAGCAACATCTAGCATCTATAAAACCTGACCTTTTCACATGTTCTTATCGTAACAAACTTGCTCACACTCCTCTGTTCAGGCTCATTGGAGCATTTACAATGAACTCAGTTTGGTTTTAAGGTTTCTGAGGAGCTTGTTTTCTCTGCCGTACGGAGAAGGTTGTTTTCAGCCTGTTCTCTCAGCAGATACGGTACAATGGGTTCCAACAGTGGCTTGTTTTCACAAGAAACTTCCTGCAGCATAATCCAACTTCTCGGTTCAAGACTTCCTGCATGAAAGGCATGAAAGAATGTGTTCAAAGTATATTTCTGTTTAAAATTAAATCCTGCTATTTATGTCCACCAGCTCAACAATCGGCTTTTTACCGTACAGTTATTGAAAAGGGAACAGATAGAGATGTCTCAGACCCACAGGTTCTAAATTTGCTTCCTCACACATTCCCCTAACAGCTGATGGAAGAGAGATGCTCTTGATGATGGGAGATTGTTGCACTTTAATCGATGGATGTGAAGTCGTTACTGCTGAAAATGATTCTCATTCTTCCACCTCGGTTGTTTTTATTCATCCTTTAACTGTCGCTTTTTTCAGATTTGCACAATTTCATGATATAAACGTCATCACCTCACCCCCTCGCCTGCTCCTGGTGGTTTTTCCCAAATATTTCCTGCAGACATTTTAAGAGGGAGCTTGCAGGAAAAGTCCTCGTAGAGTCGAGTGAAAGTTTTGCCTGTTTTGCGTTCACACATGCAGCCCAACCCTTTGAAATTTTCAGGAGTTTTGTGCATGTGTGAATACAGCAAAGCAAAACTCTCTCAGTCATGGTTTCTGATATTATAGTTTGTCCTCAACATTCCAGTTTATGTGCGAGTGTTTGTTTTTCTAAGAGGCTCCTGCAGCTTTGTGTGCAGGATTATCAGAGAAGAGGAGGAAGGGTGAGAGGAAACATGAAAAACAGAAACACAAGAGTGATTCAGCTTTCCATAACTGTGAATATCTTCTTCTAATGGACACAAGAATATTTATCAGCAAGTTTAATGCATGTTTTTGTCAGCAGAAGAGGTGAGGGGTCAACACTGAGGCTCTGAGAGTCAATCGTTTGCACACCAAATGTGCAAGATGTGGTGCCTGCTGTGGAGGTATTCTGACTTAATTTTTGTGGAGTGGAAGGAGGTGAAGATGCATCAGCCTTCCTTAAATACAAGCAATGATTATGGCAATTATCATTAGATTGGAAGTTGCCGTAGATGAGCCATCAGTGAGAGTCTGCAGTCTTATTTTTTGTTGCATTCAGCCTGTTTCTGCTGCTTTCTTCTGATTGTGTCGAATCAAAAGTAAGAAGAGATTTGTGAGAGACAGTCAACTGGATATGGAGTTCAGCAGGAGAATTGGTGCATGAGACATTTTTATTAAATGTGTCCTTGATCAGAAGTAGCTGAAAGTGAGGATGATCTGCAAACACTGATTTGAACAGTCCTCTATAAATCTGCAGTCTGAGAATCTTCAGGGTTTACATGCACGCAGAGTTATTGTCTCTCACACAGGAGCAGAACGGACGTGCGAGCTGGCAGTCGACTGCAGCCTTTTTAGTTTGTTTATATTTAACTTGTCGGCCCAGACACAGACGACACGAGGCGACACGGCAGGTCATCACCTCTACTTCTGTGTTGTATTGTCTGTTTGATGTGTCTGCAGCTTTTTAGTGAAGAGCTTCATTCATCCAGACTTTAACTTGGTGATGTGAGACGTATAACCCTGCAGATGAAACTCCAAACCTTTAAGAAGATGCTAAGATGTTGAAATAATAACACCTTATGTTGAGCGATTGACTTTAGGAGCCTCAGAGTTTATTTTACTCTCACACACGTCCATTTGTTTGAGACCTCTCATCGTCAGCCGTGTTTGACCTCTGATGACATAAAACACTCACATTCTGAGTTTTAACCCAAATAGAGGCAAGTGTGTATTAAACTACAATAAATGCACGTGTGTGTAAAGCCGTCGATGATGTAATGTGATCTCAAAGCTAATCACATCCAGAGGGATAAATCCTGTGTGCATGTGTGCACACAGTGTGTGTGTTTTATAAATCAGAGATAAGAAGCTCAGATGCAGTTGATTTGGTCGAGTTACAGTCATGACTTATTAACACACACACACACTTCCTAAAGCTCATACCTCACACAGTGATCGGAGCGTAATGCTTGCATGTAAACTCATTCTGGTGTTATTGATCATGATTGAGATAATCAGTGTGTGAATTGACCCTTATCAAGCCCCACCTCTCTGCAGTCCAGATTCCAATCACTGGTTTGCTAACAGCATGTTAACGTTTCCCTTTCCTCTCACTTTGTTTATTAAGGAGAAACACGTTTTGATGGTAACTTAAAGATGTGCATGTATCTCCAGAGCATCAGGAAGTGTAGCTTTAGGAATCGTCACATGCATGTTTGCAACTCAGCTCATCAGAAAATAACAGCAATAAGTAAAATGATGCAAGGCTAAAATAAAATAGAGGATGTGAAATACTTAAAAATTAAATAAAATCATTCCAATACAATCAGATAAATACAAGTCAAATAATAAATAAAATAAAATAATTACATTACAATCCGATAAATACAAGTCAAATAATAAATAAAATACAATAATTACAATAAAATCAGATAAATACAAGTCAAATAATATATAAAATAAAATAAAATCATCACAACAAAGTCAAATAAATGAAAGTCAAATGATAAATAGATTCAAATAAAATAAAATCATTACAACAAAATCAATAAAATGAAATCAGATAAATACAAGTCAGATAATAAATAAAATAAAAATAATTCCAATAAATAAAAAAAATAAATAAAAAAATGATGCTAAATAATGACAGTAATTGTAGTAATAATGCAGTCCAAGGATAAAAGGAAATTCCTAGAAGTTAAAAGCCAGATTAAAAATGTTAGTCTTTAGTTTACATCTAAAAACACTCATGGGGGCTCGCGGGTTTAATGTCCAGAAGTAGAGAGTCCAGAATTTAGGGGCATGAAAACAGAAAGATCTCTGGCCGGTGCTTGTAAGGGACACACGAGGAACATACTATGCATGCACAGTGCTTGATTCTTTGCGTATTGAAGTGAAGTGCTGCATTAACGTGATATCAGACGTGCTTTAGGACAAATCACTGACATTGCACATCCTGCCATGTGACTGACTCCTGGGCATGTGCACATCTTAATCGCCATGTTCAAACGATGCATTGTTCAGCTCTTTGTACAGATATGTTGAGTTCCTTCGATCAGACTTGAGACTGGAGTTCATAAGCCTTAAGTAACTGTTCAGCTATGTTTATAAAAGTCAACATCTCGAATACTACATATTGCTTCTTGTCTTAAGCCTGGGTTATACTTCTGCGTTGACTCTACGCCAGAGTGGCTGCAAAACTTTGCAGAAACACTTGTAGGCAGTTTGATTTCTGTGCTTGTCAGATCTGCCTGTTTACTGTAAATACCATTTTTCTGTGTGTGTGTTGAATTGGAGCTGATAAATGTTGTTGTTGTTGATCATACAGCAATTATTACAAAGAGAGGGAGTTATCGCAGGAGATGAAATTAGCAGGAAGTACCATGCTGCCCAGCGGACCAATCACAGGGCTTGTGGTCCTCGTCGTTTCAAGGTGTAGTTACGTTTTTGCACATCAGGAACCTGCGTTGAAACAGTCTGACCTGCACAGAGGACGGTCTGACCTCCTCACCCTGATGTTTTATTGGTTGTAGAAAAGGTTATATTTAGAAAACTGCTGAGTGGATGGTCAGACCTCAGTGCTTCTGTACAAATGAACTCAGCTGATCAACAAACAACGACTCTCTTCAGTAAAAACTAACACAGTTATTGATTTGTAGCCCCCAGCAGCCGAACAGCAGATTTACAATGTGAGGATTTCATTTCATGTAAATACAGACTAGACTCTTAAAACTTGTTCCTAGAGAGTGATTTAATGGATAAAAAACATGATTTAAGTTTGATTTAAAGTATCGATCAGAAGCTGACTCATACATGTAATCATGCAGCCTCACAGGAACAATGCAGGTCACTTAACTGTGTTGATGTTTACACCAAACACAAAGTGCCTCTGATAAAACAGCACTCATTATGCTCGGCTCACGCAGCTCAGACACAATGAACATCACATCTGCTGCTGACTGTTTGTGTTCGCTGAATGAAGTGGGTCACTCTGGGAAGTACGGGGTTAATCTGTCCATGATGGTTAATCTCTAACCACCATGGCCTTGACACACACACACACACACACACACACACACACACACACACACACACACACACACACACACACACACACACACACACAGGGAGAGACACGTGCACACACACCTCATAGTTTAACCTTAAGTCAACGAGTTATGAGCCTTAGAATGTGGCTGTGGGATCAGCTGCAGGAGCAACACGCACACACTCACACACACAGACACACACACACACACACACACACACAGACACACACACACACACACACACACACACACACACACACACACACACACACACTCACACACACTCAACACAGCTGTTCATATAGGACTCGGTGTTGTCTTTCTCTTCATTAGACGATGTCTCAGCAGACATGCAGGCGAGCCCACCGACTCTCCAGTCTCCCTAGTGAGCACTAACAGTGTGTGTGCGTGTGTGTGAGTGTGTGAGAGAAAGGGGGGTAGTCAGTCACCTCCCTTCTGTTCCCTCTCTGTTGCACAAAAGCACAGTAACCCGATCTCACACGCTCTGAATACTAAACTATTTACTCTTTTCACACTGCTGAAGGATTTAACCTCTAACTGCTCGATCTGAGGGCTTGAGGAAGAGACTGATTGATTGATTAATTATCTATAAATTAAAATACCATTTGGTTGTTGAAGTTACTCAGAGGATGTGCAGATTAGAACTCAGTCTGATCTCATCTTAATCCACCATGAGCTGAGCACTTTGCAGCATTTAGCAAGTTACAGTAGCAAGGACAAACTTCCTTTAACAGGCAGAAACCTCCAGGTGGACCAGACTCATGTTAGACACACATCTGCTGAGACCGTGTTGGAGAGAGGGATAGACGGAGATGAAGAGAGAGAGAGATGATAGTGGTGAGACAGATAGTAGTAGTTGTAGCAGCTGGAGTCTGGCACATCCACAGCAGCAGAGATCCAGAGGAACCTACGAGACAAGGGAGCTCAGGGACTCCAGAAAGGTCTAAGAAAAGGGAAAAGAGAGGGAGAGGAGAAGAAAGAAAAAGAGGAGAATAAATGGTGAAGGAAAGACAGAAGGAAAGGACGGGATAAGAAAAGGAGACATAAAGGATGAAGAAATATGGAAAGAAAGAAAGAAAGAAAGAAAGAAAGAAAGAAAGAAAGAAAGAAAGAAAGAAAGGAATGAAAGAAAGAAATAAGGAAGGAAAGAATGAAAGGAAAAAGGAAGGAATGAAAGTAAGAAAGAAAGAAGGAAGGAAGGAAAGAAAGGAAAAAGGAAGGAAAAAACGATGAATGAATGAAAGAAAGAAGGAAGGAATGAAAGTTAGAAAGGAAGGAAGGATGGAAAGGAAAGGAAAAGGAAAGAATTAAAGAAGGAAGGAATGAAAGGAAAAAGGAAGGAATGAATGAAAGAAAGAAAGAAAGAGAAGGATGGATGGAAAGGAAAAAGGAAAGAATGAAAGAAAGAAGGAAGGAGTGAAAGGAAAGAATGAAAGAAATAAGGAAGGAAGGAATGAAAGGAAAAAGGAAGGAATGACAAAAGAAGGAATGAAAAATGAAAGTAAGAAGGACGGAATGAAAGGAATGAAAGAAGAAAAGAAAGGATGAATAACAGACCAAAAAAAGGAATCTACAGCAGAGATCCAGCAGAACCTACAAGACAAGGGAGCTCAGGGACTCCAGAAAGGTCTATGGTTAGTAACTTTAATGGGACAGGAAGAGTAGACTGAGGCGAGAGAGGGATAGACAGGATCCCATTGTGCCAGTCTCAGCCTATAGCAGCATCTCTAAGAGCTGGTCCAAGCCTGATCCAGCTCTAACTGTAAGCTTTATCAAAAAGGAAAGTAGAGAGTGTGTCTGCCTCCCGGACCCTGACTGGTAGATGATGATTAATGTCAATTGCCGATGTTTACCTGTCGTGTCACAACTGTCCCCTTGATGATTGGACTCATTGGACTACTATGGTAATGGTAATTTTGGACTTTAGCAGTCTTAAAGTTACTGAATAAACATGGAAATATAACAGAGAGAGGCGCCCAATCCTTATTATTCATCAGTGATAATCAAAGTAATGATTTGTGGTGTAGAAGCTGAGCACTGTCAGAGGCGTCCTGAACATCACCCCTTCAGATTTGACTCTTTGGATTCAGAGATGGAGAAATGTTCATGCAAAATTATGCAAAAGCATGAAATCAGCTGACAAAGATATGAGTTTGTGCAGAACGAAACACAAGCAGACTCTTTTATCACCTCAGAATGAAACATGCATGAGAAGCAGCAGCAGGATTTTTTTGGGAACATAAGTCGCTCTATTGTTTGTGTAAAAAATGACCACACAGCCGTCTCTGTGTCCGTCAGAGAAACACTGATAAGAAGAATCAGGAAGAGACGTCACACACTTCATAACTCCGTCCTCTCTGATCACAGGGAGCCGCCGACGCTCTGACACTTTGTCTGAGTTTTATTGTCGTCTTGTAACTTAAGCACGAGTCTTCCTCTTACTGCCGCTCCGTCTTTAACCTCCTCGGTTACTGTGGGAACTGAGGAACAAAGACCTGAGCCTTCATGGGATGTTTTGAACTTCATATCCTCTGGCCTACTTTGCACACACACACACCGAACACACACCGAACACACACACCCTTACTCGCTGGACAATGTGGACAATATACAGTGTGTGTGTGTTTGGGTTCGGCCGGACTGTGAGGTTATCAGAGTGCACAGACCACTTTTTCTTTTTGTGTGTGTGTGCGTGTGCGTGTGTGTGTGTAATCCTGGGGTCTTTAGACTGGTAGCATAGAACAACAGGGTGCTCAGAGTGTTAAAGCTCCTTGTTCAAACAGAAAAAAAAGAGAAGAAGAGTTAGTACGGAGGAAGAAATCAGCCTTTACTCGCCCTCTCGTTTACGTCAGTCTTTGCAAACCCAGCTCTGTAAACACTCTGAGAATCTGAAGCTACAGATAGTATGAAAAGTAAAAAAGAATCAGTCTAAGATGCAAAAAAAATCCTCTTCCTTTAAGGTCTTAATGTCAGGAAACTTTCTCTTCTCTTGGGGCCTTGCAGGAAACATTCTGGGCAAAGTTGCGGTAAAAGTTTCGGCTGTTCGCGGACAGTTTTCAGGAGCTTTATGCACATTTAAAAACAGCATTCTTGTTCTATTTATGCAACTAGTTATATTTTCCCTTATAACCCCCTAACTGTGAGGCTCAGAAACACACACCTCACTACTATTCCTACCAATTTCAGCTGGTTTTGGCGGATGCAAGATCAGACGGATGAAAAGCCCGCGTGCATTTTCTTGCAGGTTTGGCGTCTTCTAGTCACGATGCAGCAGCAGCAGAAATAAGTTGACAACACTGAATTGTTTTTGAAAAATGTGAAAGCAGGGGAGGTAAAATAGTATGCATGGATTAACTGATCGATGCACTGCACAGTTTTAGACATCCGTGTTTTGTTCCTGTCAGCTCCAGGGACTCCAGAAAGGTCTAAGAAAAGAGAAAAGTGAGGGAGAGGAGAAGAAAGAAAAAGAGGAGAGTAAATGTTGAAGGAAAGACAGAAGGAAAGGACGGGATAACTAAGAAAGAAAGAAAGGAATGAAAGAAAGAAAGAAGGAATGAAAGAAAGAAAGAAGGAATGAAAGGAAAAAGGAAAGAATGAAAGAAAGAAGGAAGGAAGGAATGAAAAAAGAAAGAAAGAAGGAAGGAAAGGAAAAAGGAAAGAAAGAAAGAAGGAAGGATGGAATGAAAGGAAAAAAGAAGGAATGAATGAAAAAAGAAAGAAAGAAGGAAGGAAAGGAAAAATGAAAGAAAGAAGGAAGAAAAGGAAAAAGGAAGGAAGGAATGAAAGGAAAAAGGAAGGAATGAAAGAAAGAAGGACGGAATGAAAGGAATGAAAGAAGAAAAGAAAGGATGAATAACAGACCCTAAAAAAGGAATCTACGGCAGAGATCCAGAGGAACCTACGAGACAAGGGAGCTGAGGGACTCCAGAAAGGTCTATGGTTAGTAACTTTAATGGCACAGGAAGAGTAAACAGAGGAGAGAGAGGGAAGGAAGGAAAGGAAAAAGGAAAGATCTGATTCAAGGTCAAAACTGCTCATCGTTTTCTGCTCTGACTGAATGAAGCAACATTTGAGGAGTCATGTGTCCTGTGTGCTTTTTTTTATCAGTGTGGTGGTTATTGCTCAATTGCTCTTTATTGATTTGATCTTTACTGATTCTTCACATGCTGGTGTGTGTACAAAGTCACCAGATTACACAACAGAGATGATAATTTACCAGAATCTGTATTTATATAATCTGCAGCACAACAAAATCATTCCAACTTGGGTTACATCCAATTTTAAATTCACACCAAGGTAGTTTTATAATCAGAGAGCCTGAATGGAAGAGACAACGTTGCTGATGTCTGCCCGTGAAGCCCACTTTGATATTTACCTCCAGAATAAACTTAACCCAACTCAACCAATCAGGAACGAGCGCAGAGCTTCACATGAAACATTCTGTTTTGGTTTTTAAGCGATGGAAGTGGTGGGAAAGTTCTGCGGCATCAGCTGCACAGTCAGATCTTTGGTGAGCTGCCACCATTTTATTGATCTGGGATTAGAAATGTGAGCCCAGTGTGTTAGTGGGGCATGGATTTAGGCCTTGTGCGTATGTGTGTGTGTGAGTGTAAATGGGTCATGTAGCTGGCTGTATTGATCGCTTGTCAGTTTTAAAGTGTTAGATCCTGCTGGTGATGTCGCTGCAGGAGAATATCTATAGATCTGAGCTATTAGTAGTTCACAGACACACACACACGCACACACACGCACACGAGTGCACTTTGATGTGTCATTGACTTTCAACCTTTCAACCTCTTCACCCTCTTTTTATATAACGTGTGTGTTTAGTGACAGAAGGCTTCCACGGTAAATGTGCTGCTCCTATATTAACATATGTTTAATACGCTGCAGGTGCAGAGGGTACGAGCCAGAGAGCAGAGCGTAACTTCATCTGTCTCATCTATAATAAACAACCAGCTCGTTAGCTCTGACCTCAGACTTCCATCTTTGTTTCCAAATGGAAAAAACACCCTGAACCTCAACCTGCACGCTCATTTACTTTGTCCCTCTCCCGTCCTTTTAGGGATGTGTGGACAGAAACTAAACTTTATTACAACTTCCTCTGACTCTACAAGTTAATTAATGTAAAAAGTTGAGTTTTCATTCCAACAAAAAGGATCCTTTATCTCCATAGTTGTCTTTATTCCCGCTGAGATTCTGCAACAGCAGTGTAAGGAAGCTATTCCATCACACTTCCCTTTTCTCATCTGGACCAAACAACGCCACCTTTCTCCTTTGCTGTGACTTCATACAGATAGGATTGTGGGAGCAAAAGAGGTTTGACATGCAAACAGGAGTCCTGGCATCACAAACACACCATGCAGTCAATTCTTGCTTGCTTTCCCATTTTCAGGGACGTCCATTTGGCATTGTTCGTACCTCTGCTGCAGACTTAGAAAGACTTTGCCCCACTATTCCTCCCCTGTATGCTCTTGCTGAACAGCGCTGTAATCAGTGATCTTGTCTGCAGCAATAGTAACCCATAGACGGTCGACAGGACGGTGCACCCCTTTCATCTGGTTTCCCTCGTGGACCAACTGTCGTGGGGCACACCAAACTGCAAGACCTCATGTGTCCTAACAAAGAATTTCCATGACGTCCCAATTTCAGCCTGGTTCAAGAAACTCTTTCAGTACCCACAGTTATATCAAAGTTATATTTTTGGGCATTTTTGCCTTTATGGATAGGACAGCTGAAGAGAGACAGGAAATGAGGGGAGCAGAGAGAGGGGGAGGACATGCAGTGGTCATGGTCGAGGCTGGAATTGAACCTGCAACCTCTGCAACGAGGACTATAGCCTTTGTATGTGGAGCGCTTAGACTGCTAGGCCACCATCGCCCGTAGTCCCCACACTTTTTAAAGAATGATGCACACAGTTGCATAATAAGGTGCATAACTTTGACTGACATATGTAGGGATGTAGCTGATTGACAGAAGGCTGACCCCATCTCAGCTCCACCTCTTTGCCCGCTTCTAAGTGGATTGAAAGTTAGTGTGAGTCAGCTTTTCTGATATGGAGACCACCATCGTTGGGTTACTTCTTCAGAAACCAGTGTGTGACATCCTTGAGATCACGTCCATGGTTTATAAAGTCTATGAGTGATGCATGCTGCTTTGGTTTGTGCCCAGAAACGTCGACTTGATACCCGCTTCATAACACCAATCATTTTAAGACTGGAGTTGAGCTGTGCCTTAAAGACACCTGGTAGCCAGCTCACATGTTTTATTTATTCCAGTGTGTGTGTGGGGCTCTCGTTACCTCCTGCCGTATAAGCTGCTGTAACTCTACCTGCAGGTATGTCTCTCCCCTGAAGCTGTCCATGCAGCCTGCTCGTAGCTGCGCTGTAAGCTGATCGTGCGTTTACTTGCCTGGTTAGCAGCTGACTCTCTGGACGACACATTGAGTATGCACAGAAACGTTTCTCACATGAGGATGCTTCCCTTGTTGTGAATGCGAGACTGTGTGCAGGTGTGTGCTGTGTTTATTGGTGTGTTATTCCAGCCCATCCCTGCTGACAGTCACTTCCCTCAGACTCAAACCCTCCCAATACATTTCCCTTCGTCTTCGCCGGGGGTCATCAGCACGCCTCCTCCCATGCGCCCTCGCTCTCACCCTAATGCCTTCCTGTGTGACCTTAAGCCCCCGTCATGTTTCCTTACGTCTAAACACTTTTCTTTGGCAGACAAATGTTTCGATAAAGACTCCTCTGCCCTTCCCCACGCTCTGATGGAAGATGATTAATCAGAGTTGATAAGAAAATAAAGACAGCGTTGTGTTTTCTTGGCTCGCCCGAACAATCAGGTGTGTTTTGGGAGGCAGGAGAGGATATTCTGGAATGGAAACTATTCCCTCCCAGCGTGCTGTTTCTTTCCTGACTCAGACACACACTCTCTTTGTGTTTCCTGTTGGCTGCCGGCCTAAACACACATGCACACAAACACACATGTCTGGGTCAGTTGGTGGCTGGACTTTGTTCATTTCTACC
Organism: Notolabrus celidotus; assembly: GCF_009762535.1. Classification (NCBI taxonomy): domain Eukaryota; kingdom Metazoa; phylum Chordata; class Actinopteri; order Labriformes; family Labridae; genus Notolabrus; species Notolabrus celidotus. The sequence goes on from NC_048293.1 coordinate 22,324,605, forward strand.
AAATGTGTTTGGATCAAAGCTGAGCAGAGGGGGGTGCAGATATTGTCCGCTCTGCTTTCACACTTTGTGTTGTTTTACAACACATGACTCAAGCTGGAGTTAGAGGAAAAGCTCTACTTAATAAACACATTTCTGTCTTACTTACGGCTCCTTATTATGCTCAAGACGATCACTCTTCCTAGAAGATATTCTTACAATAAAAAGCTGTACACCTTATTTGATTTTCTGTTGATTGAGTTCTAGTTTTTGCAAGTGTTGTTTTCCTTATTACAGATAAGTATATTTGTACATCTAAGTTATCTGAATTTAGATATAAATGTCCACTTTGGTTCTTATCTAGATCACAACCCTTTAAAAAAATAAGTCTAAAAGAATCTGAATGAAGATCTGTTTATCTTAACAGTATTCTGTGCGTAACAAACATGACATGAGCCACTTCAGCGCTTTTATTTCTTTTAGCCGACCTCTCTGCTGCTCCTGAAGTCTCTGATTTTGCACATTTTATGACAAATACAAAAATAATAACCAATCTTTTTATGTCTCTCTCTCTCCCTCCCGTACCCCTCTTCCTTCCCTCTACAGGAGACCTTACAGCAGCTAATAGTCATGCCTCTTCCAAACATCCTGTGCATCGCCAAGGATCCACTATCAGGTAAAACACTCCCACACATCCTTCACCCCGTATCAGGTTTCCTTTTATGAATCATTGCAACAAAACTTCCTCTTCAGCTGACATGAATTAATTTAAAAAATTGTCTTTTAGAGGATTTGAATGATTGAAAACTGTAGTCCAGTTAAATGCTGAAACTGACTGAACAAAAACTTTATAAAAAGTCTGGATGGTCAAATATTTCCTGCAAGGTGTGATATAGGCCTGAAGACATCATTCCCAGCCTCCTGTTTCTGCAGCATGTTGGTGTTTGCAACCTCAAATGACGTCCCCTCTTACTCTAACAGAAGACCAACAATACGGACATTTCTTCAAGTTGCTCCTTCGTCTGTGCAGCCATAAATGAATAATTATAATGATAATACTAATTTGTTTACAATCCTCATTCTGTCTGTATCCAGACTGACTTAACTCACGCAGCAAACAGCCTCATCGGATGAGCTGCTGCTCACGGTATTGAAGACACATTTGCTGCTGCTTGAAATGCAAATCCAATCAGGTTTCTATAGATCTGTCTCGGTCCGGCTGTGGTCGCCTTAATGGGATTTGAAAGGGTCTTTTGTGTCCCTTGCAACTTGACGCACAATGATGCTGTCAAATCCAGAATGATGGATGAGTATCAGAAACGCTGCAGCAGCACGAACAGGACTGAGCTGAGTTTGAGTCTTTCTGTTTAGTACTTCCCCGGGTCTTCTGGTAGCAGTTTGTACTTTTGACTCATCATCTGTGTTTCTCAGATTCATGATATGAGCCGTTATGGACGTATTGCGGGGGGGCAGAGGAAATGCTTTGTACTCCAGAGCTTGCAAAGAGTGTTTTGAATTGATTTGGCGCCCCCTGTGGACAAAGCAGCACCTCTTATCATCTTTGCTGATTCTGTCTTGTACATGCATGACGTTTAATCTCACAGTTAAATACACTACCAGACAAAAGTTTGGACACACCTTCTCATTCAATGGTTTTTACTTATTTTAATTATTTTCAACATTGTAGATTAATACTGAAGACAGAATCTTGAATCTTGAATCTTAGCTGTGATTTCAAGATTGTAATATTCCTTTTAATGAAAAGAAAAATCAAGTTGTTCATGTGACAGTTATTATTTAATCTTAGAAATCTGTTATTTAAATGTTTTTATGGTGCCTGATTGTGCTGCAGTATAACAATCAAACTGTGGTAGACCATCTGAAAGCTGGTTTTCTAACTGCCTTTAAATAACAAGAGAAGAAGAAAGCATGAGGGTCAACACCAGTAAAACAGGCGACTTCTGCAGCTGTCAAAAGCTCTGTTAGGAAGTTCTCTTAAAACATAAATGAGATGAAGTCAAGTGCAAACTTTGCAAGGTAACACCAGCATGTCTACATCATATGCATGCATATATCTAACTAGCATATCTACAACAACTCTGCACAGTCAGGGGTCTACTCGAATTGTTGTTGAATGCTTCCCAATGACTATCGAACAGTATACTTTCTGCTGACTTCAAGTAATCAAGTAACCACACATGAAAACCCTCTCTGGACACCCAAATCTGATAGCTTTGAAATAACCGTGCAGTCAGTCCGTCTTAGAGCTGAGATTTGGAAAACAAATCTGTTTCTCATGCAGGCTGCACACAGCTTGAGTCGACCGTGCCTGTCATCGAGTCGTGATTATGACAAATGTAATGGTGCACGGATTGAAGTGTCAATATTACCTGTGCCTGTTTGCAGGAATCAAATCCTGCTTGCTTTAACATGCTGGTAGACCATGATTAAGACAAATGAAAACAGATTAGGAAACAGATACTAAAGGAGTCTGTAGTGAGTTGAAGGTGTGATTAAGTCAAGCCTGATAAAGCTCAACACCTTGCATTTGAACTTCAGATTTAGCAGGTGTTTGAACTTTTCTCCATTAACTTTGAGTTCTTATTCCTTCAATAATTCAAAAACCTGCCTCTGTGCTTTCTTCTACTTCCAGCTAAGAGCATGGATGAGCTGAAGAGACTGTTGTTGCTGATACTCGGCTGTGCTGTCCAGGTAACACACCGCACACACACTCCCAAACACAGAGTGGATCTGTGCCACCCTGTCTCTCCCAGGAAGTGTATTCGTCTGTTTGGTTTTGCGTGTCTGAGCAGAGCCGTTCAGTCTGATAAATGCGGCTGTGGGTGTGTCTGCAGGATCCAAACACACATGGAGAAACACCCGTGGTTTGAATACTTGAATGACTTTTAGAGTAATGACACTCTTTAATGAAAGTGTTGGAGGTAATCAGGATACTTTGACAAGTTAAGATCCTGCTCGAGGCGACTTTAATCTGTAAACATTTGTGTTAAAGTGATTAAGCTTAGATCAAGTTTGAGAGCAGATTTTGAAATGCATTTCGAGGAGCTCCATGTTTGGCAGGTTTAGGGTTAATTGGGTTACCTGTAATTAAAGAGGAAGGGCTGCTCATGTGGGAGGTCGGGGCTCAGGTGGTTTCCCTCTCTGTGTGTTTGTTCCTTCACCTCTTTGTTGTTTCTCATTTCCACCCCTCCCAAAGCTCTGAACACACCGCCTTTTTCTTATCTTTCTTTTCCCTGCGGCCGCTCTCTTCTCTCTCTCGCTCCCTCTTTCCTTGTTTCATTACCTTTTTTCTTTTGAGTTTTCCCTCCCTTTGTTTCCCTCCCTCCCTCCCTACCTGTACTGGTTATACTGGTTCCAGGGAAAAGGAAGGCCACGAGGGAGCGATGAATGGAAACACAGAGAAAGGGAGGGGTGGATAAAGCCACATGAAAATAATGTTGATGCGATAACAAAATACGTCTGTCTGCATCACATTAGTGGTTAAATAGACAAACCAAACAAACCTCTGTTCTTTATGTCACTGCATAAAAAAACCCATTATTAAACACACGGTATTCAGACGTGTTTCCTCCTCTGTTTCTCTCTTTACAGTGTGAACGAAAAGAAGAGATGATCGAGAAGATCAAACTGCTGGACATCGAGACACAAGCTGCCATCGTCTCACACATTCAGGAGGTCAGTAGAGCACAATGCAAGGAATAAAACACAAAGCATATACAAAGCTCAGAATAGTTAGATATCTATGTACAACAGCACTTGGAATGAAGGAGACATATACAAGGATGTTAAAGTGGAAGAGTTGCAGTTATTGTTCAGTGATCAGAGGGAGGAGTTAAAGAGTCTGATGGCCACAGGCAGGAATGACTTCCTGTGGCATTCTGTGGTGCATTTAGGGGGGATCAGTCTTGCGCTGAATGTGCTCCTGTGATTCAGCAGCAAGTTGTAGAGAGGGTGGTGGATGTTGTCCATGATGGCGTGGAGCTTTGACAGAGTCCTCCTCTCTGTAACCGCTGTCAGGGAGTCAAGCTCCACCGGCCTTACGGATCAGTTTATGCAGTCTGTTTGCATCCGCTCACCTCAGCCTGCTGCCCCAGCACACCACAGCAAACACTGGCCACCACAGACTCATAGAACATCCTCAGCATCGTCCTGCAGATGTTGAAGGACCTCAGCCTCCTCAGGAAGTAGAGGCGGCTTAGGCCCTTCTTGTAGACGGCTTCTGTGTTCCTGCCCCAGTCCAGTTTTTCGGCCAAGTACACTCCCAGGTATTTGTAGTCCTCCAAAATGTCCACACTGGCCCCCTGGATGGAAACAGGGGTCACTGGTGTTGTGCTCCACCTCAGATCCACAATCAGCTCCTTGGTCTTTGTCACATTAAGCTGGAGGTGGTTCTGCTCGCACCACAGCCCTGTTCTCAGCCTCATCAACCTTTCCTGATGCATCTAACTACAGCAGAGTCACTTACGGTCTGTGGTGTCAACAAGCAGAAGCAAAATGTGCCTGAACTCTTTTTTGCAGATTGATTTGACATGACGTGTGATCAGTTCGCCTCTGACCAATCAGGATCAAGCATCTTACACAGCCAGAAGATCAGTAAGAAAGCCAGCCAATAAAAAATGTATGTCTCATATTATGTTTGCTACAGGTGACACACAACCAGCTGAATGTTCTTGACCTGTCCTGGCTGGAGGAGGGATCCGAGCTTGCACCGGAAGAGCTCACGCCTCTGTCCAAAAATATGGCCGTGTCGCTACAGCAGCTGATTGACCAGAGAGACAAAGCCAGTGAGGTATGAGGACACACATCACAACCAATAAACTATAGATAAGAAGATGATGTTAAATTAATAAACACTCTCTCTTCAGGTGATTGTGGATCTGACTCAAGAGAGGGACTACCTCTCCAGCCAGCAGCCCCAGGAAGGGTGCAGGAACCTGGGCATGAGCAGCCCGGAGCGTGGGCAGAGCTCTGGAGGCGTGGGAGTGACTAACGGCGGATCGTCTGTGTTCGGACTGACCACAGAGGAGAAGCAGCATCTGTCTGTGGAGCTCGCTGACACCAAGGCCAAGCTCCGCAGATACAGACAAGAGCTGTGAGTAATGTTCAGCGAAATCAAGAGAGAGAGTGGATACCTAGACGTTGATGGAAGAACTTCGGCTGAAGTTTGGTGATACAAGCAGCTGGTAGTCATTATACATCCAACACAGCTTATTACCCTGTCTAGCTCTGAACTACAGTATAATCACACACGGGATCCATCTATTTAAAGACTAACTAAACACTCTACTTTACAGCTACTGACTCTTTCACCAGGATGTATTAAAGACTCAAAGTAACCCATGTACACATAACCAGGTTACAGGGCCGATCATGCAACATAATGATGGATTGTAACGTATTTATTTGAGACTGATCTCTTCCTGTGTGTGTGTGTGTTTGCAGGGAGGAGAAAACAGAGCAGCTGATGGATTCAAAACATGAGGTGGAGCGTCAGGATCAGGAGCTGCAGAGACTGAAACAAGAGGTCAGGAACAGTTTATAACCCAGTAGTTACAGACTGGAGGAGGGCACAGAGGGCTGCTGGTGATACGCTGCAGGATTATTTGTGGATTTGTTTTTGTAGTTTTGATGTTCCAGTTATGTGAGTCTTTATAACACTTCACTTAAGTCAGACCTTTGTTGAGAAATCCTGTCTGTCGGAGGTTTCAACAGGCCATACAAATCCCAAGAGAACGGCCCAGTCTCGATGTCCACACTCGCTGACTTTGAGGCTCGTTCCTGTTTAAGTCTGTGAGGTCTTAGTGCTGTCCCTGTGTCAAATCATCAAGTGAATGAGGGATCTCTTGCAGACTTTTTTAGCCCTTTCCATAAGTTGGCATATCTGCAGACTTAGCATGAGGGAATCACTGATAGTTCAATGCATTGTGACGTGAAGTATGGGATTTCCAGGGGAAGCCTGCATGCATGGAAAAGTAAAGAAACCACAACACAAGAATATATAGATGGACGGTAAACACGAAGTATGGAAGGTGCAACCAACCTTGACTTTTTAAAAGAAACAAAGTTTTCCTTAAAGTAGAAATATATAAAACAGCCTGATTTAATATATATTCACACATTATATATTTTCAAAAAGAGGACATCGATAAATTGTCCATTACCTCTCGTCCAGTCTCTACGGCAAGAGTCTGAAATCATGAAAATCAGTCAGTCAGTCAGTCAGTCAGTCAGTCTGTCTGTCTGTCTGTCTCTTAAGCTCTTTTGATTCAAGGAAAGTAAAAATTGTACAATAAAAATCCCTAATGCCACCAAGGTGAACTACATCACGCCATGCATGTTTTCTTGAGTATTCACAAACTGCTGTTCCATTCCCTAGTTACTCCACTTTGAGCTCTTGCAGCCTTGTGCACTCAATCCCTTTCCAGGGGATGTCTAATAAGTCCCTATGGGCTCAGGGTTCAGGGTTTAGGGAGGAGATTCAGCCTGTGACCAATGTTGTTATCAGAAAGTTAAGTTTCAAGTCTTTTGTTCAGTTGGGATTGTTTTCTTTTCACTTCAGTGGAACTTTATCATCATAGATTGACCTAAAAATGCAGATCTGAATTCAAGTTTAATGTGTCATGCATTGTTTAATCCGACCTGAACACATAACCTGATCTTAATTTATGCCTCGTTGATACATATGTACCTCTCCAGCCCCCCCCCCCCAAATCGTATCTTTGTTATAAATCATGCTTTAGTTCATGCAATTAATGATATGTTGTGTGTTTCAGAATCAGTCACTGTCGTGTGAGGCTCGTTCGGTCAGAGTGTATCGGGACGAGGTGGACTCTCTGAGGGAGAGAGCGGCCCGAGTGGACCGGCTGGAGACTGAACTGACCCGGTGCAAAGAGAAACTCAACGATGTTCATTTCTACAAAACCAGAGTTGAGGTAATAAAAAAACATCTTCACATCGATATAAAATAATCAGTGACTGTGTAATTTTATGGGATATGATTTGATATTGTGTGTATTTGTGTGTGTGTGGTCGTGCAGGAGCTTCGTGACGACAACATGACTCTGATGGAGACGAAGGTGCTTCTGGAGGAGCAGCTATCGTCCTCCAGAGGGCGCTGTGATAAATTGCACACACTGGAGAAAGACAACCTGTTACTACGAGCTAAAATACACGACCTGGAGATGGTACATGACTCTGACATTATCAAACATTTATACATCTGTCTAAGAAGGCTCTGCATGAAAATACTCAGAGGTTATACTTTGGTTTAAACTGTTGTCAGAGTACTCATGTGTAGCTGTCTGTGTTTCTTAGGAGAGAGACAACGAGCGCAGACGGTTGGAGGAGCTGGTGGAGGAGAACATGCTGCTGGAGATCGGTCAGAAGCAGAGCATGAATGAATCGGCTCACCTTGGCTGGGAGCTGGAGCAGCTGTCCAAGAACCATGACAACACTAACACAGAGAGTACGACACACTCTATGCTGTTTGAAATGTTCTGTCACATCCTGTGTTACGTGTGTCCTGAAATCTTACTCTTTATGTTCCAAACTGTTTGCAGCTCGTAAGTCGCTAGTCCACGAGCTGAACGAGTGCGTTTCCAGTCGGGTGTTGAAGCTGGAGAAGGAGAACCGGGAGCTTCAGGCCTCGATCGAGAGACTGAAAGAGGACAACCACCAACTGGAGGAGAAGCAGCTCCACACGCAGGAGCTGGACCGAGAGAACCAGAGCCTGGGCAAGAAGGTAGGAGGCAGAGATTTGTTCCTATAGAGGAGTTATGAACTCTGGGTCCTGTTTGTATCTTTTAGATTATAATTCACTTATCAGCACAACAAGTTTTAGAATAGCTCCGTTTGTTTGCTTAGCAGGAAGATGACTGTAACTGCTGCAGGGTTATCCTTGGATAGACCTTTTTGAAAACCCAAAACAGCCTCCTAAGAGCTCTGTTAGTTTGCTCTTTTAGTTAGGTTAGCTTTTAGAGTTATTATACGTGACACACACATCTTGTTGCATCCAAACTAATCTTTCCAAGCAACCAAGTTGCACAATAACAGACAAACCATCATGTTTAAGCAGCATTAAACTTGATGGTCCTGTGCTTTTGAGGGTAAAATTACTGATTTGTGTTTTTTTAAATCTGGTGCATCAGAGGAGCTGATTCATTTTCCTATTCTTGCCACTTGTTTGAATGTTGCTAATTATTGTAGTACCTTGATCTTGTGTTGTTTTTTTTCTCCTTAGCTGGAGCGTCTCCAGGGATTATTGGACCAGGAGAGACTCACCAATCAGGACATGGAATCTCTGGGAGAGGAAATCTTGAAGGAGAAACAGATGCTGGAGAGAGGAATGCACACGCTGAGGACAGAGAAAGACAGACAGGTAGTTAACACACACACCTACATTGTTAATGCTCATTACAAGACACTAAATGCATCCTTTGTTGACACCTTCACCTGCTTGTTTTGTCCAATCAGATCTCAGAGCTGGAGAGCGAGAGGCAGCACCTCTCTGATGCGGTGGCCTCCCTTCAAGAGCGAGCGCAGTCCAACAATGAGGCGAGGGTTCGAGAGGTGGAGACGGAGAACCGCCTCCTGCACCAGAACATCACCGACACCAGCTCCCGGTTGGCCAGCTTGGAAACGCAACTCAAACTAGCCAATGAGGAGTCGAAGAGGCTGAGGGAGAGAGCGGGGCGGTGCGAGGAGGTGGAGAGGGAGGCGGCACGGCTGGAGAGGAGCAGGGACGCTCTGAGCAGAGAGGTAAAAACGCTCAAATACTTCAACTCATGGAAGAAGTGTTTTTATTTGAAGAACTAAATGAGACAAACTCTTTATTCTGCTTCCAGGTGACCTCCCTGCGTGCATGCAGCGAGCGGTCTGAGACTTTAGAGAAGCAGGTGTCCTCCATGGAGCAGGAGGTGCACAAACTGAAGAGGGAAGCAGAGGATAACCAGAAGGAGCTGCAGCGACTGGGAAGACAGGAAGCAGAGAACGGCCTGATTTCAAAGGAGAACCTGGACCTCCGCTGCTCCCTGGAAAACCTGCGTTCCTCCACCGCCCGCCTGGCCACCTTACAGGAGGAGCACAAAGAGTCCCAGAGAGAGAACCAGGAGCTGCAGAGGAGGCTGGAGGAGGTCAAAGAGGAGGCACAAGGAGAGAAGAAGAAGGCAGAGAGGCTGGAGGTGAACGTGGCAGCTCTGAACCAGGAGAAGCATCGCTTAGAGGAGGAAGTACAGAGTAGCAAAGAAGAGAGGGAGGAGGTAGATAGAGAGAGGCAGGAGACGCAGGCCAGAGAGGAGGAAGTTAGAAGGGAAGTGGAAGAACTGAAGGAAGAGCGGAGGAGGAGGGAGGAAGGTGACCAGGAGAGGAGGAAGATTCAGCAGGACCTGGAGCAGGCAGAGAAGGGCAGGAAGCACCTGGAGAAGGAGAGCTGGAAGATCAGGACGCTGCTGGAGAGCAAAGAGACGGAGCTGGAGGAGAAAACCCGGCGACTGGCGACGGTGCGGAAGGAGGGCACAGCATTGAGTAAGGAAGTGGAGAGGCTGAAGGAGGTGGCAATGAAAGGAAAGGACATTGAGAAGGAGAACAAGGAGCTGCAGAAACAGGCGACTATTGACAAGAGGACGCTGGCTACTCTGAGAGAGGTGAGAGGAAGAACTTGTCACATGGAAGTCTGCAGGAACTGATCTTTAAGTATGTGCATTTTATCGTCTGATGTGTCAGCAGAGTTTCATTATGATGTGTCTTTGTGCGTGCAGGAGCTGGTGTCAGAGAAGCTCAGCGTTCAGCAGCAGAGCGTCGAGTTAGAGAGACTCAACGAAGAACTGGAGAAGATCGGACTGAACAGGGAGAAGCTGCTGCAGCAGGAGCACACGCTGGAGGACAGGTAGAGGGCTTCGTATCAGATATAGATACGTGGAGAGGAATTAGGGTGGTGTTATTGATTTGTTGTTTCGTGTAAATAAAGCAGGTACAGGCTGCTGGAGTCTCGGCTGGAGGAAACTGTCCAACAGACGATGAAGATCAAAGAGGAGAAAATCTCCTATCTGGAAAAGAAAGTGGAGGAGAGCAGCGCGTTCAATGCAACACTACAGGCCGAACTCACCACTGTAAGAACACACATGCTGAGTATCACAGACTCCATAATCCCAGTGTTTTGTAGACTGATATTATAAATTTATTTGTCACTTCTATCATCAGTATGAGGCTTTAAACGTGATGCACACTAAGATGAGTCCTTAGGTCTTTAACTCTGTTACTATCAGTCCTGTATTGTCAGATTTAAGTGTTTTTAAGTGTTTCATGTTTATTTATTTTCCTCTGCAGGCTCGTCAGACAGTTTGTGCTCTGCGTCAGGGAGATGAAGAAAACCACAACTCCCAGCAGCGCTCAGGAGGTGACAGGGGTCATGGGTCAGCCACTGCTGAGCTACTACGGATAAAAGATCATCTCATCGATGTAGAGAAGAACGTACGGCAACCTTTTATTATTAATGCTCTATTATGATGATATGATGTGCAAAGCAGGTTCTTACACTGTACAAGGAGTATGTGAAAACATATAACAATAATAATAACTTTATTTATATAGCACCTTTAAAAACAAATGTTTACAAAGTGCTTTCACAAATAAAGCTTGGTTCGAATAAAAAAGTAAACCTTTTGACAGACAGGGAGGAGGAATTTTAACAATGCAAAACAGAATTAGGTTAAAAAAAAACACAGAATGAAGTGGTAAGACAATAGACCAATAAATCATTGTTCAAGAGGTTTTTACAGGGATAAATAAATTAAATAAATAAAAATGGTTAAAAGCATTAAAAGGACAATAAAAGAGGTTTTCACAATGAGAGGACGACATCACATCGGGGAAATTAGAAAAAGTGAAAAGGATAAATTAGGAACATTAAAATAATAAATAAGAATAAATCAAAACAATAAATAGTCAAATAAAATAATCAAATAAAATTTCAAACAATTAGTTGGATAAAAGCGAAAAATAAAAGCGGTTAGAAGTATGAAATCCCATCAAAGCAAATCTGTAAAAATGGGTTTTAAAAAGAGATTTAAAATATAAGATTATCTACTTAATTCTTAAAGCTTCATTATCACACGTTTCTTTATTTAAATCTTATTCAGCTTTTTTTGTCATATATTGTTATTATTTAAAACAAAGCAGAACAAAATTTGTCACATAATAATTATAATTATATCTTTAATAATGTTTTTTATATATTTAAAGAAATGAAAAAAAAAAAAAATAATAATAATAATAATAATAGTAAAAATATATAATGCTTTTGATATATATTTAAAGAAATGAAATAAAAAGATAGTGATGATGATAATAATATCCTTATTTGTAGTGGCATCAGTAGCATCAATTAAAAAAAAGAACCTTATTTAGCATTTTTGTGTAGTTTTTTATTTTTGTTTCTAATCATTTTGGTGTCATGATTTCCTCCAGAATTCCTCCCTGCAGACAGAAAGCAGTTTATTGAAGGATCAGCTCAAACAGCTGGAGAACCAGAACACCTCTCAGAACAACCAGATGGGGGCGCTGCAACGTCACATCAGCACCCTGCAGGAGCAGAATTCATCCTTACACACTCAGACTGCAAAACTACAAGTAAACAGAAACAGGTTCAGTTATTTTAAATTAAAGGGAATAAGACGGAGTAAACTGATCAACTCTACATCTGCTCTATCTTAGGTGGAGAACTCCACGCTCTCCTCCCAGAGTGCGTCTCTCATGGCGCAGAACGCCGTGCTGCAGGGCCAAGTCACCGCTCTGGAGACGGAAGTGGAGACTTGGCAAAGACAGCGCGAAGAGGCGTGGCGAGCCAGAGAGGGCGTGCTCAGCGACCACGAACGCCTGCTGAACGTTCATGAGAGGCAGGCGCACGAGTACGAGCAGCTGATCAGTCAGCACACCACGCTGAAAGGGAAACAGAGGGCACTCGAGAACGATCACAGGACGCTGCACGGAAAGTAAGTAAACACAAACTTGTCAGTGAGTGAAATGATGTCCTGTGTTTAATGGTTTAATCACTTTGGATCACGAGTGGAACAGAGTGCTGCCTGGGTTTACTTAAATCAATGCTTTGAAATTTGATTATGAAAGTATAGCAGATGCATCTCTGCAGCAGACTGATCTGCTGAATCACAGCCACTCACCCTCTGCTGTGTTTGCAGATACTGTATGATGCTGCAACAGAAAGACAAATGGGAGGAGCAGGAGGGGCGTGGACAGAAAGAGAAGGAGGAACTGAGCCAGGAGATCCAGAAGAATCGGCTGCTACAGCAAGAGAATCTGCAGCTGAGGACAGACGTTGACAGGTAATGTCTCACACGCAGGCACTCTGAGGGTTTCTTGTACCATTTTATTTGACACTGCAAAGGAAGAGAGTATATGGAGTAATCAGTGTAGCTGCAGCTCTGTGGCTGAGCATGTCAAGACTATAAGACTGGATTACTTGACCGTCCTCACATCCGTCTTCTTTTGACTCTCATGTTTTGTTCTCTAGACTGACAGGAAGCCAATCCCAGCAGTCGGAGCAGTGCGAGGGTCTGCAGCAGCGCATGAACGAACTCAAGATCTCTTTAAGCTCCTCCCAGCAGGAAGCGAGCCAATGGATGGCACGATACGATTCGCTGAATGAGCAACACCAAGGCCTGGATCTGACCATGGTCAAACTGGACAACCACTGCGAGGTAAACCCACATTGAGTTGACGCAGGCGTATTTGACTTCTCTTTAAGATCACAACCTCCTGACGTGACTCTCTGCGTGTGTGTTTTTAGCTGTTGAGTCGACTGAAAGGGAACCTAGAGGAGGAGAACCACCACCTCCTGAGTCAGATCAATCTGCTGAGTCAGCAGAACCACAGTCTGCTGGAGAGGAGCATGGAGAGCAAAGAGCTGTTTCACCAGGAGCAGAAACATTACATGTAAGGAAACAAACTGCACATAGAGGGCTTGTGCTTTGGTAGTAAACATCCTGGTAACACAGAATCTACATGTAAGCACAGAAACAATCACGTGATGTTATTTTCCAGAACTGCTTCATGAAAGGACACTTTACAGAGATTAAAAACACAATAAATAAAATAACACAATAACATAAATAAGAACAACAGGCAAAAGTAACACCAAGTTCAAATGAAGCAGCATTTTAGTGTAAATAGAAAGAAGAGATCAGCAGCAGCATGTTCCAGCAACGCTACAGAAATACAACACATCATATAAAAACATGAAAACATATCCTGGATCACTCAGCAGAAAGTCATCAGTCAAAGAATCCACAACCTGACGCATCCTCATCTAAAGCCTTCAATCTGAGACCAGCTCCCTCAGAGCCAGATGCTCCTGCAGCCGAATCCAGGCTGCAGGAGCTGAGCGCCTAAAACTCCTCATCCACATTTCTGGAGACAGAATGCAAACACATGTTTTGTGACTGTGTCTCAGAGTGGAGACTGAAGCTTCAGGTGTTTTTAAAGGTGACATATTACGCTCTTTTCATCAAAATATATTGGTCTAAGAGGTCCACAAAACATGTCTTTTAAGTTTATGCTCAAAAAAACACTTTGAAATCAGATTTTGGCATGCCTGAAAAACCCTCTTCTTCAGCCCTGTTCAGAACGGTCTGTTTCCTCTCTGACCACGCCCCCTCAGGAAGTGGATGTGGCCTCAGCTCTCCAGCACGTTGATCTAATGTTTACATGTTGGCTGAATATACACACTGCTTACAGACCGCGCTACTTCAACCCTCTGAATCTGATCCAGAATCTGATCCTGATGGAGAGGCACCTGCAGCAGGACCCTTCTGAAGGATTGGTCACAGATTTAGTGTTTTTTGTTGTTTTATGTCAACGTGTGTCTTGGTACACAGCTACTAACATGTAGCTATGTGGCTATGCTAACTAGCGCTAGCACTTTTCCATGAAAAATAAAAATCATCCACTAGATCTTCAAATCTGCAGACGTGGGGAGTAAACCTGACCTTTGTGTTTATTAAGACAACTAGCATGCCTCCCTCCTAAGCTCCTTGTTAGCACACATGTGTGCAGGGAATGAAAAACGGAGGAGGTGTTGAGTTGTATTTTATACAGTCTATGGGCTGAACAAGTTCCGAGCTCTGACTTCCGTTACAGACCGGATGTCGTTGTGACGTATGAAAAACACTGAAAACTGAAACGGCTTGTTTCAGCACACATTTACAGAAAGGTGGAGAAATCAGAACAGGGGCAGAATGGATTTTTTTCATTTTCGGGGGGTTTGTAGACATGCCAGGGACACATATTTCAGGTAGAGAACCATTAAAAAGTCGATTTTGCATATGTCACCTTTAAAATAGATAAAATTGTGTAAATAAGACGAGTTGCAATCATTACTGACTTCATATCACAGATGCTGACTGAACTGATCTACTTGAGCAATCCTCATCCATAATGAGTTATTGAGTTAAAAATATTATAATTTAGGGACCTGGTTTAAAAACAGGGGAATGACCCTTTAATGTAAAATAATATAAAGAAGAAAAAGGATTAATTAAAATCCTCCTCCTCTCTCCCTCTTCATCCAGAGATAAGCTGAATGCTCTTCGTCGTCAGAAGGAGAAACTGGAGGAGAAGATCATGGACCAGTACAAGTTCTACGACCCCACACCTAAAAAGTAATTATTTAGTTTTCAGAATAACTCCGACAGAAGTCTGAATGAGATGTGATTAATCCGTCAGAGCTTGATATTGGATGTAAATGTTTCTGTGTCGTCAGGAGGAGTCAGTGGTCCGGAGCCAAAGCTTTAGCCAAACTGATCAAACCCCGAAAGGAGAGCAGCAGGGAGCGAGGCGGCAGCGACCGGGACAAGGACGGAGCCAAAGACAGAGAGCGAGCAAAGAGTGCCCCGGACATCCCTCTACCTGCCCCGCCTCCCCTCCTCCCCCCTGAAACCCCGCCGCCGCTCCCTAAACGGACAGCCAGCGACTCCCAGGACAGCAGCCACACCTACAGTAACCTTAACAACCACGTCACCAGCCCCAGCCTGGGACCGCAGAGTCCAGCTCTGACGCCCATCAGCCGAGGTAAACACACAAACACACACACACACACACACACACACAAAATAAATTATTCTAGCCTTCTTTCACAGCTTTTTTTGGAGCCCTCGATTCAGGAAGTTGCTCCTCTTCACATCCTGACTGATAAATCTCTTGTTCCCCTCCTTCCTGAGAGTGCAGACTATATTAATAAAAGTCTTAACTATGATATTAAGATGTATTAAATAACACGTTCATCCAAAACAAAACCTCAAAGCTGATGAAATACTCTCACTTTGGATCAGATGTAATCCCTGCAGGCTCCTCTAGAGGGCCCTGTTCACCAACACATTGCTGTTTTTAAACCCTCAAATCTCCTCTGTGTCACTTCTTACAAAATATTCAACAGACTTTGCTCCTAAAATAGAAACACTAACTCTCTGTGGTGTTATTATTGAATCACACCTTTAAGTTGACATGAAGAACAGCTCTCTGATCAGCTGTTCAGGTATATGGTGTAGAAGTCAACTGGTACATCGTGAATCTTGATATTTCTGCATCCTACTTTGACACAATTTGGAGCACCAAAGTCTCAACCTTATGTAGCAGACTGAGTGATGTTTGTAGAGTTTGTTATCTCAGCTCTTACTTGTAAAAAAGTGAAGAAAGCGGGTAAAACGGTGGCGTTCAGCGAGGCTGTAGGGAACTCTGGATGGTGAGTGATGCAGACTATGTGAGCCGCTGGTCTCCTCTGATTCAGAAAGGTCCTGAAGTCCCACTCCTGACAGCAGGAGCTCTCTGGGTTCATGGGCTCACAGTTTACACACCTGCTCCACCAAGTGACTCTGGATCTCTGCTGCTCTCCAGTTAGAGAAGAAGTTTCTCCTCCTCTCTTCTTTGGTCTGTTGAGTCTCGTTCTTACTCTGTGAACTGAAGCTGCAGACCTGAACAGCTGATCAGTGGGCTGCAGACGGAGGAACAAATGGAGTTTCTGACGGCAAAGTAAAGCCCTGAAAATGTCTAAATAGAGCCCACACCCACACAGACAACAGACTAAATCCCGTGTTAGAGTTGACCCCGTCTGCAGCAGTTGAAAGTCTAGCTTCTGTTTTGGTTCCCCGTCCGGTTTCTCATCCTTTATAGATTTGGTTCAACACCTTTTTAAGGTTATGAGCAAAATGAAATCATGTTGTAGTGGGTAACATTGAGCTTTAAAGCAGATTAACTCATATATTCATGTTGAGTTACTCTCAGTATAACACTCTAATGAAGAGGGAGAAAGATGTATTTGTTTGAGGACATTTTCTCACACAGTTTGGAGTCTGTGTTCGAAGCTTCTGTTGGTTCTGTGACAGGATGGAGGACAGTGAGTACTTTAAAAGCTTCGTGTTATGATTGATATGAGACACAGGGTTTAAATTATGCTAAAAAATGTGTCACTCCTTCGTCCTTGACGTCCTCTACAAAACAAAACAACTCTGAGAATCCAGTGTGGGTTTTTCTTGGCTCCTCGGGATGAACAGGATGTCACTGAACGTCACTTTCTTACTTTGGGACAATCAGTCAGAGGAGACGGCGGAGGAATGAGACGCTGGCAGGCTTTTAGAAGAACTGCGAGCAATCAGGAGTGGTGACAGGGTTTCTTCCCAGAGTGCTTTGCAGTGATGGAGAACGGGGCAGGGTACTGAAACCCAAACATGAACTTATTTGGTTCATTTTTATGCAAATGGAGGAACGCAGTCTGAATTTATGAGCTTGTAGCGTCTTCTGTAGAGAGGAGGAAGATGTTTTGCTTCATGATTTATTCTTTAGTACATGGTGTAACTTCCTCCTGATGAGCAGCAAACTCAGAGTTTCCAGTTTGAGCTTCTGGATTCTCTGTTTCTTGCATTTCCGGTTATCAATATCATTTGACACGGTTTAATCATCGATCACATACAAAGAAAGTTGCAAAACACACACTTTAGTAAGATGATGATTACTCTGCTGGGTTTAATGCATGGCTTTAACCTGTTCTATTTTCATGTGATTTATTTTTTTATGCACTAATCTCAAATTTTCTTTCTACTTACAGCAGAGCTCAACTCACTCTAGATCTTTAACTTACCTTTTGATATTAACAGAATCAAACTTTTCATGTTTTATGAAATATCAGGTGAAAAGAAGTCGAAGCCGAAAACACGGACAAGTTAAAAATCTCTGAAAGGAAAAAAGTAATTTTTCTTTGATGGATCTATTTCAGCATCATTTTATTTATAAAGGAAATATTACTTCTTCTTCTTATTCTTCTTTTTCTTCTTCTTTCCAATCCAAACATTCACACCCACAGTTGTGAATTTAGAGGTTTGTTCCAGGAAGTGTGCGAGTGCTTCGTGCTGTCCTAGTGTAACATCATCAAGTGTGTAAAAATGTCAAATTACACACATTTATGAGAGTCCAAATTTCTGTGGATTTAATTTTGGAACCAACTCAGAGTTTATTGAGAAGGATGTGATTGTTGAGCCTCTGCTATGAGTAAATAAAAGCTCATAAATTGAAGCAGTATTTAATAAAGTACAAAAAAAATGTATGTAAACAAATCAAGCAGGATGAAAGTATTTTTGTTACTTACTGCTTGTATTATAATCACTTCTTGTTTCTATTTATTCAATGTTTTTGTAGTTTTTATGTTTTTCAGTTAAATATTCGTAAAGTTTTTACATTCATGTCCGCTTGACCTTTTCTAATTTGCTTAGAAATATCAACTTTAAACTAAGTAACTACAGTAAGACATAAACTCAGGCAGGAAGTCTGCATTTCTTTTTCATTTAATAGCACGTCTTAAGTCCTCACAGACTCGCACACTGCAGGCCTGACGCTTTTAAAGTCTGTGAGGGCTTAGAGCAGACTTTAGGATCTGGCGTTCACTTTTTGTCATCTTATCCACCTCCTTTTCTTCTCCTTCTTCTTCTCATTACTCTTCAAACTCTCTGTTCACTCACATATCACCACCTGGTGTAGCCTAACAGACCAGTTTCTGACCAATCAGGCCCGATGTGCTCGTTCCAGATTTGTTCCAACACAACATTCATAAGTTTTATCACATTAACACTTCAATGATCTTATTGAAAAATATAAGATATAAATGTAGCTTTAGCCCGGCACTGTAGAGCTGCATGTGTCTGGTCTGTCTGCAGCGTGTGTCAGTCTGAACATGTGCGTTAACTTTACAGCAGCAGTTAAAGTTCAGAGTGAGTTGAGCTCAGTCCTGATTTGAAATGCATGAATCTAACTTTCTTGATTTATTCTGACGGGTTTTCTTGCATGGTGTCTTTCATTTCTGATAATCTCAATCATGTCTTTAACCGGCTGTGATCTTTAACACAATCATTGTTTCATTGTTTTCTTTACATCCCTCTCTCCTTCTCTCTCTCCGTTCTCCTCATCTCAGCTCCTCCCAATCCAAAGCGCTTACGTTTCTTCCGCAGTAAAAGTCAAGACAAGCTCCTCGCGACCTCCTCCTCCTCCTCCTCTTCGTCTACCTCCCCCTCCTCCTCCTCCTCCACCCGTCCTTCTCTCTCTCTCACCAGACGACTGCGGTTCTGGTCGTCCTCTGACATCACCGCTGATGTCATGAATTGCCAGCTGATATCAGCCAACGGAGTTTTCTAAAATCGTCCTCCTCATCATCATCCTCTTTAACCGTACTTATCATCATCATCATCATCATCCTCCTCACTGCCACGTCCACTCAACAGTCTCTCAGATGCAACATTCATGCATGCACTCTAAACACTAACACACACAAACGCACAAACACACACAGACAGGTGCATGAAGCAGTGAACCAGCAAAGTAAATCTAGTAAGTAGTGTGCAGAGTTGGTTGATGTGTATAAGTCTGAGCGCACATGCACGCTTCCGAGCACGCCAAGCTTGCCCGCATATGTCCACGCCATTTAAAGTCATCTGTGTAAAAAGTCTAGCTGTGCTTTCATGCCGTCACCTCCCTGAAGTTTACACCTGCCGAGTTTGTTCCTCCTGTGGAAGTTTGAGTCTGCTCTGAGCCGCTTCAGAATACTTCAGAACTTTGCTGCAGAGACGTGTGTTTCTCCAGTCACCAAAACAAAGACAAATTTACTGCATAATCGTCACCCAAGCACCCATCTTTCATCACTGTTTGTCTTTGTACTCGCTTTAACCCTCTTGTGTGTCTATCTCTCATGTGGAATGTGAACTTTCTGATCACCAAAAGCACTTAACGGAGGCCAACGAGGGCGATCCTGCACAACAACAGAGAGAAATGTGCTGCAAATTCAAAAACGATAAAAAATTCAAAAAGATTTATTTGTAAGAGGAATGCAACGTCGGAAATGCGCTGCTACTTGAAAAACTGATTGCAAAAAGCCAAAAACAACTTCACTAACAGCAAATGTGCTGCAAAAACATCAGTGATACAAATTCAGACAACAGCTGGAAGAGATAAAGCTTCACGTGCGACCTGTTGAGGCCTCTTTAGCAGAAGAGTTTATAACAGATTCTTAATGCAGGTTTTTTGGCTTTTTGCAATACATGGTTTTTCATTTGAAGCACTTTTCCTTCATTACATTTGTGTTAAACCTTTACATGCTTCTTTAAATTTGTTGCACATTTCTCACAATGGAAATCAGCCGTTGCAGCACGGTTGCTCCTATTAGTCACTGTATACATAAGCTCTAAAAACACAAGTTCTATGCTTACATCAGCATCTTTAAGTGGAAGATAAATATACAGACATCATGTTAGCTCAGAGGGACAGCGTTTAAGAATTTGCTGCATCGTACGGTGTACACACACACAAAATGAAGACCCTTACCTCACCTAGCCTTCCAACTATGTAGTGCAATCTAAAAATAAGTGTTTCATGACGGCACACAGCAGGATGTTGAAGCTCTGTATCACTGATTTGTTAAGTCACAGTCCACCTTGTGTCTTGCTTTGCTTACAAGCTCCCTTCCTTTTTGTCTCAGAAATCACGTCTCCTGATCGTAGAGTTGCGTTCAGACCCAGCAAGCTTTCTAACAACCCTCTGATTGGTCTGCAGGTTTGACAGACAGGAGCCGCGGTGTTTTCCGCAGCAGCACTCCAGGAGGAAGCAACGAGAGCATCAACGGAGACGACGGGCACGGACCAGGTAATGAGAACAGGGATGGTTTCAGTGGATGTGTGTCCAGCTGCAGAACAGAGCAGGTTGTTCAAGGCAGAAGAAAAATTAAAGGATTTTAGAGTCATTCTGGTAT
The DNA here is from genome assembly GCF_009762535.1 of Notolabrus celidotus. NCBI lineage: Eukaryota > Metazoa > Chordata > Actinopteri > Labriformes > Labridae > Notolabrus > Notolabrus celidotus. The sequence continues at coordinate 22,344,892 of NC_048293.1, forward strand.
TTTAATCTGCACCAGATAGAAACCTTTATCTGTCACTGTGCACTTCAGACTGAGTCCTTCAGTTTCAGGATTCCTCTGCAGACCGAACCGCCTCTTCTTGTGGTTTCCAATCAGAGCAATCTACCAAAACAGTTTCACAACTTTTGTTCCTTTCTGTCATGTCGATGCAAAAAGAGAAATAATAAACTCTCTGACTCCCTTCCTTCAGGTCGTAAAGCTTTAAGCTCCACCCCGAGCCACCAGTCATCCTCTCTAGGTCTAAACAACAACTCCGGCTCCAGACTGGGACCAGCTCCGGGCCAAAGACCGCGAGGTAAACCAGATCATTGATACACAAGTTGTTTATTCTTCACTCAGCGAGAGGATGCGTGTGCATGACGACTCTTTCACATTTCAGGTCTATTTGATGAAGAATCTCGCCAAAACGACTCCACGTTCAGTCACCACGGCACCGCAGGAGGTCGCCCTGGGTCTGCAGACTTCAGCCGCAACACCTCAAGCTCCAACTCACCTGTGAACTGCAGAGGTGTGCACACAGTCTTCTCTGTTAGCAGGATGTTTGAATGAATGATAAAAATGTGAATCATCAGCCTGCCTCTCTTTCATCCGTCATAACGTCTTCATCTCTAACCCCCTCAGATACATCGGATCGTCAACCGCGCTCAGCCAGCCTATCTAGTGATGATGTCATGGGCCTCAGCCAATCACAGCAGACTCTGTCACGTAGCTCCACCCTTCCTTACGACCACCTACCCCAAAGGGCCCAACCGCAGCGAGGAGCCGGGGTCAGGATGAAGCACCGCTCCTCTTCGCCTGGGAGTGAGATGGTGACGCTGGAGCAGTTTCTACAAGAGAGCAACGTTAAGTCTCCTCCGATGGTAAATATGCATGAACATAACGCTTTAATACACACAGGAAGTACAGAGTGAGGGTACATATTCAAGCTTTGCCTTTACTGATGGTTTTTAAGGTAACTTGAGGTGATTCAGGACAGAATAAAACACATGAATCACTGAATCCAGCATTTAAACCTTTCAAATAAAGTTTGCATGAAACAAAAAAACTTCTGAGGTCTGAGGATCCTTCCTCAAAGAAAGCAGGATGATAATCTGAGGGATTTGAAGGTTTGAAGGCTTGTCTTTTTGATGGATCATTTGACCTGAAGATTGAAGTTTGCAACTTTAGTAATTTTGTGAAAATGCAAGCTTTTGATTCTTTTCTTTTGAGCCTGCAGCCTCTAAAGTCAGAGCTTCAGCAGAGACATTAACATTAAGATAATGATGCATTTTAACCTTAGTGCTGCAAATCCATGGTGTGGAAGTGTGTTGCAGAGAGGAAAGAGGTAGAAATCTACATAAACAGAAATATTTCAGTGAAATCTGGGGTGGAAATGAATGCTGTTAATCTGGTCCAGGTGGCAAAGACAGAGATCCTAAAAGAAACAGAGTCCGGAGCCGAGTCTGTTACACCAAAAGGACTCAAGCAGGTCGAATCGACTCATTGTAGCGGCCCTTTCTCTGGTGGTTTTTAAAGAACGCAGTCTGATCTGCTGATGATTCTTATCACTACAAAGCAGGGCTCACAGCTGAATCATGCACTGAATCAACTTATTGACGAGCCTTTGTCCAAACATAAAGGGGTTTTATTCACGTGTGAATCAAACAGACTCCTGAACACAAATCAGATGTTTCATTCCAGCCTGTCGTCTTCACGTTTGATTCCAGCGTGAGAATTTCCCCTTAATGTGAACAAATATCTCCTGCTGTGTCAAAGAATTTCAACACCCATAATAACTCTTATTGATTATCCTGCAGAGAGGGAGAGGCCTCCAGAATGTTCTGTCAGACAGCGAACATTTATATCCTCACAAAGTAAAACATACAGGATGATTCAGAGATGAAGACCAAGATTAATATTTACCAATTAACTCTGAATCTTACATGGAATGCTAGTTTCTCTACTCTGATGTGATTGTGAGGCTTGTCAGGTAGGCAGGACATGATGGTTTCTGGATTACCTCCATCTTTGGGCTTCATAACATCTCCAAAAACCACGAGGTGACATCACTGAGGCTGTGATATTGACTCATTTACCCATAAGTCACCTCTTCTTGTTCTCTCTCTTTAAAGGTGTCGACAGGAAGCAGGGAGGACTTGGTGACCGACTATTTCACCAGAAGCCCCGCCCCCTCCGTACCAGCCGGCAGAGATCAGGTGACTCCCACAAACTATGTCACGCCCACTGTGCAGTCGTCCAATCAGAGACCGGGCCAGAGTGTCAAACCCTCCCCTCGGACGCCTGTGGGCCAATCACCTGCTTCGGGTTCAGCTGTCACTCAGAGAACCGGCCAATCCCTGAGCAGAGCGTACAGCTTAGCCACGGCTGACTTGCTGCGCTCCAACGGACCAGACAGCTTCCGTGGAAATGACATCCAAACAGATGGTGTCGTCAGAAGACAAGGGGGAGGAGCCGGTGGGAGGGAGCGGCCTCTGTCAGCTCGTCTTGCTGGTCCGACCAATCAGCACGCAGACGGGAGCTTCCTGAACCCGCCGATTCACCACTCATCCTCGCTTAACCTTCAAACAGAGCGGCACGCCGAGAGAGAGCGAGGGCGGGCTCGAGTCCCCGGTAACAGCTCCCACCATCACAGAGGAGAGGTCGCCATGGTGAGCCCCGTCAGAGCCGTGCCCGCCACACGACCTGAGAGCGCCTGCGAGCACACGGAGGGGCGGGGAGGTGACTCCGCCCACCTGAAGAAGGATGGTGAAAAAGCGAGGTGCGGCTCTGCTGAACGCGCAAAAAGCACGCCGTCTTCCCCTGACCCCAACAACGACGACCCGCAGACGGTGTGGTATGAGTACGGCTGTGTCTAAACACTGGAGTTAAAGCTGCGGCTACGTCTAAATACTGGAAATGAATGCTGCTGTCAGCTGGAGGTGAACACTGGAGCTTTGTTTTGCAGAAGTCTGTGGTTACAACCGGGAGTCTGTCTAAATCCTGGGAGACGAAGCCACATTCAAAAACATCTCAGCACATCTGTTTGTGTTTCTTGGAGCAAACTTCTCTAGATGAACAAACAAACTTAACTCCATGTTCCACCTGCCTTCACAGCGGATTAAAACTGCTCCTCAGCTGCTTTAGCTCACATGTTTCTGACGCTAAAGAGCTGCTGAGGGATTTCCTCCACAAACAAACAATTACTCTGCAGCCTTTAGGATCTGTGGAGTCCAGTCAGCCGCATTTCTCACCACAAACCCAACATGCAACCTGTGCAACTCAACACTAAAGACGATCCCTGAGGATGCTGGAATCCGTTCACCATGCTAATTTATTCACACCGACGTGATCCAGTAACTAGCCTGTCCAAAAATGAGAGTTGAGAGCGGTGTTACAGGAAGTTTGGATGTTAACATCCTCTTTTAGAAACATCTGACTTCTGGGAATCCAAAACAGCCGACAGCTCTCCGTGCAGACTCGTGACAGGAATACTAAAGACGGGCTAAGTCTATGAGCTGGAACTCTTTGACTGCCTACTGACGCACAGTCTGACCCCGTTAATGTTTCCCGGATGCCACCAATTCTGTGGAAATGCACACCAGGAATTAACCCTCACCGAGAGGGGTGATTGAACTAAAGTGAAGACGATTAGAAGCACCAGAGCGACTGAATGTATCCGATTTCTTCTCCTCCTCCTCCTCCTCCTCCTCCTCCTCCTCCTCCTCCTCGTCTTCGTCTGTAATTGAAAACAAACACTGGGAAAGACAAAAGAGGAGGAAATTAAATAAAGCGTGGAGAGGTGAAGCATTTTGAGGAGAGTGGGAATGAAAAGACGGATTTAGTGACGGAGAGATAAACAGGACTCCTCCCTGTCAAATTACAGTCTTTCTCCCTCCATCTTTAGATTCTGTCCCAGCATGCAACACTCTGACACTTTACTGGAAATGTTGCCTGTCCAGAGCCAACACTAGTACACACACACACACACACACACGTATGTAATGATACACACACACACAGAGGCATTGTCCTTGAGAGGGTTGGTTATGGCTTTCATTCGCACACACACACACACACACGCACCGCCGGGTGACCACTGTGTTTGGGGAAGAGTTCTGCTGCACGCTAAGTTAGACACACAGATGTAACGTCCCACAACGGAGAGAAAAAGAAGATGAGAGAGAGAGAGAGAGAGAGAGAGAGAGAGGCTAAATCAGACCCCCGGTGAAGCGATTTATGAATGAGCTGAAGTTTCAGTCGCTGCTCCTGAAGGTGAACAGACCCCGATATGCAAAAACAAATTCATCCAGGTGTCTCCAGTTTGTCTGCAGCCCCTCTTTGGAGATCAGTCCTCTGATGCATGAAACCTGCTTTAACACATCATTTAGAAACACAGACACTGAAGACGAATACTCAACTACTCAGAGATGTTTCGTGCTTCAAGTGTCGCCTCCAAACTTCCTGTGCTTTTAGAAAGTACCTAACTTTAAGTTGGGTCTTTGTAAGGGTAAAAATCCCTTTACTGAATTCCTCCGAATCAGGCTGCTCAATCATTAGAAAGGTCATCGTTACGTTCGCAATAAACACATCGAGAGGGTCTGAGCTTGTTGCATGACTCTGCGTGGTTACAGGACACAGTGTGGATGAAGGTTTGCATGTTTTGACTCCACTTCTTTGGAGCCAATTTAGAGGTGGGGGGGAAAAAAGGACTACAAGAACAACACAGACACACAGACTGTATTTTTAATTGTTAATGCAACCTTCAACAAAGTTTCTGCACATTTCACAACACAGCATATTTCATATTTTCTCTCACATGCACAGGCCGACCTCCAAAGTGTCTGGTCCCTGAACTCACAACAGCAAAAAAAATGTAGCCATGAAAGCTTCTTTTTGTGTCTGATTCCCCTGCAATGATTAGTTTTGCAAAGAAGGCATCACAGTGATAATCAAGAAATACTCTGCAGCACATTTTTAGAATTCTCAGAGTAAAACTTTAGACTCTCTTTAAAAGTTGTGTCCTGCAGCAATAGCATGAAATTAATAAAGGCAAATCATGAGTAAAAGAGGGAAATCCATCATCGCACTTGATTGAGACACAGGTATGAGCCACTCGCCCACTTTTTGAAGCCTTAAGTTCGTCATTTTGGCCGTCACTGTCGAGATGAAAAGTTGCTCTAAAACTTCCTCAGTGATCTACATCATAAAAATATAACTCTAATGAGAACACGATTAAAAGACTTGAGACTAAAGAGTTTATACATTTATAAACCCTTCAAGAATTCAATCAGACGAGTGTTTGCTCAGGAGAGTCGCCCCCTGCTGGCTCGTAGAAAGACTGAGGATTTTAGTCCTTCAGGTGCAGACGGAGTCCTGGAGGCACGTGGATGATTTTGCGATTTTTAAAAGAAAGGTGATGATTATTGTTTTAATTGACTCTCATACTTTAAACACTCGATGACGATGATTGAGAGGAGGTAAAGAAACACTGGAGTTGTGAAAATGAAGACTAATTCGACTGGAATCCTTCGCGCAGCTTTCAAGCGGCGAGCGCGTGTCGATATGCAAAGAGCTAAATTATTCTGTAACATTTGTACATGTTAGATTTTATAAACTGGAGGAATATCAGAAGGACGCTTTTTGTACAAATTTTCTTGAACATTTCATGTTAATACCAAAAAGAAAAACCCGATCCAGATCATTTCATAAAGACTTTGTGATTCCACTGTAAAAAAAAGAAGGTGTTGATTTTTTTTTAATGCTGTTTAACGTTTTCATGTTAGAGGTGAAGTGAAACACTGGATGAGCTGCAGCCCGTCTCATGCTGCTTTCTACCGTCTGCACTTCTGAGTTATTACACTCAAAGCCCTTCAGGTTGTTCCCTCGTATGTGTGTGTGTGTGTGTGTGTGTGTGTGTGTGTGTGTGTGTGTGTGGGTGTGTGGGTGTGGGTGTGGGTGTGGGTGTGTGTGTGGGTGTGTGTCGCAGCACTCTGCTTCAGTTTGCTGATGTCAAAAGAAAAGAAAAATTGGATTCCAAGTAACATTTTTTTCTGTTATTGCGGTGACACCCTCACACACTCTCTGCGTGTGTGTGTCAAAACACTTATTGCCTTTCTGGGAAGCGTGTGTGTGTGTGTGTGTGTTTCTCATCATCTCCTTCCTATCACACCAGATGAAGGTGTGTCACTCCATCACCTCTCCTGCTTACATTAAAGGGTAATTCTGGTGTTTCTTAACCTAGGTGCTACTTTTACATAACGTGTGTTTGCTCCTGTAGACCACGTCAGCTGGCAGCAGTTTCCAAACAGCCGTATGACTAAGAGTCCGGTCAAAGTTTGTCCTCTGGAAGTTCTTGTTTTTTGCCACAGACAGTCTCTGATTTTCACTCTAAGTGTCTGACATAATTACAGAAACGATCCCTGTGAATCAACTCTAATTTAATATGATTATTAAATCATAAAAAGCTTTCAAACAAATCAGACTCAATTAAGAAGAGCAGATACTTCACCTCCCTGAGTGCACATAAATATGAACGGCGTGCATCCATCTACTCCCATTGTATAAAAGTGAAGCCAAAACACCACCTTGATCAGTGCATGCATGGAAGCGGTGTAGTTCGAAAACCTCGCTGCTCCCTCAGGTGGACTCAGTCCACAATTTTTTCTCCACTCTTCTAATCCAGTATAAAGGCGCCTCATTGGTCGACTGAGCTGTCAATCATGACATCACACCTTTTTTTAAGTCACACTGATTTAAAATATTTAACACTCAAAGTGTGAAAGTAGGACCCAGGTTTATAAACAAATACCAGAATGATCCCTCAACTCTTCTTCTAAACTTCTCTCCTTCCTCTGTCGAACACCTGATGACGGTAAAAAAGTTGCAGACGGCTTCACACGTGGAAGTGAAAGCAGATGTGACGTCTGTGATGTTTCACTGCGCTGACTGGAATAACTGCTGCTGGAGTTTCACTCTGCGACCGCTCTGCTGTGATGAGACGTCCGTACAGACTTCTGGTTTGAGAGCTTGTAGTGTGATTCAGTAGAGACTGAGGTTGATGTCATTGGACCTTTAAAGCTTTTGATAATAAAGATTTATAAAGTCTAACTGATGCTTGTTTTTAATCGTGTCATTTATTAAGGTGCCGACTTACAAAACATTCACCTGAAACTATTTCAGGATTTTTGTTTTGCAGCAAGTTGCAGATGAAGTGATTTTTGAACTACAGAAGGAAATATTTGCAGTTTTTTTGTGAAGCATTCGACCTTTCATTGTTTTCACAGGAAGGAGGAAACTCATCGACATCGTGAAACCAAAAACTTGGAGAAGTTTCAGTTCCGTCAGATCACCAAGAGCTTCCTTACCAACGTCTGTTGAAATGCCATCCTGTTTGTTCGCTCTAAGAATGGTTGCTTTCCTTTCACAGTTCCTTATTCTGAGAGTTGAGTGTTGTGAGGGCATGCTGTCGACCTCAAATGTAAACATTAACACAGACATGTAGCATGTAGTGGAATATTACACCACAGGAGTCTTCATGCAAGACTACACACATTCAGAAATGTATATGTGTGTGTGTGTGTGTGCGGGTGTGTATGTGGTCATGAGTAACAGAAGGGAAATCACCTTCAGACTCAGACTGCCGAGGAAAACTGTTGAAACATGAAAGTCATCTGTGAAAAATCTGAATCACTACAACTCCTTCACAAAACTGTCTTCTGTCCCGACACTGGGTGGGTGATTTTCAGGTGGTTTCCTGTTTTTCCAGACACTCCAACTCCGATTTGAAGATCGCAAATCTGAACTAATCAATATATTTAAAATGATAATGAACATGATTTATTACCTGAGCTTGCAGCTTCCAATTGCACGAAGCATTTTTGCATATTTTAGCTCATTGCATGTTTTTTTCTTCTTCTCAAACTTCCTGTTTTGGTTCATTTTCACCTTTTTAATCGGCCTCACTTTCACGAAAACAAACAACCGTTGAACTCAACATACACTTAAAAGCATTGCAAAGATTTAGACGTCGAAGAGGTGCATACTTCTCAAAAAGGAGTAGGTGGAGACCCAAACAGAGCTTTCATTTAATATGATTATTCAATCCTAAAAAGCTGTTATGAAGCTCTCAAACTATCAGACTCCATTAACAAGAGCTTAAAGAAATGCAAGCTTTGTAATGACCAGCTCATTATTAACGTTACATTTGAAAGAAATATGTAAGATTAATATTTGGTTGTTCATCAGTGGAACATAAATGCTGGATTTACTGCTTGTTATGCTGCCTTCAAAGTTGCTGTAAAAATCCCTTAGTGCAGCTTTAAAGCATGATACTCACATGCTGCAGAAAACTTTGGATCATATTTGAATTCAATAAAAATTGATGTTAAGATTTTTTTTAAAAATGTAAATGAAGATTTATATATATATAGGCAAGGCAAGGCAAGGCAAAGCAAAGCAACTTTATTTGTATAGCGCATTTCATACATGGGGGCAACTCAATGTGCTTTACATTAAAAGATTAAAAGCATTGGAAAGATTCAGACAGGCATAAAAGAACATAATTAAAATGACAAATATAATAAAACAGAAAAGAAAAGGAAAATTAGAAATATATTAAAAATTACATTAAAATTTTAATTTAAAGTGAGTTAAAATGAGCTAATAATATATATATATATATATATATATATATATATATAATTTGTATATAATTGTTTGTTTTGTTTTATATTTTTATTTCCTCTGTTTTCATGATATAGATGGTAATTAATGTAGAAACTGTGCCAAGCTGGGCAAAATCAAAATAAACAGTTAAAAAAAAGATTTTAAAAATTTGAGACAGAGAGAGAGAGAGGGAGAAAGAGACGAAAGAGAAAGTGTGTGAGAGAGAGGGAGAGAGAGAGAGAGCTTCCTTTATTTTGAGCATCGTGCTTTGCTTTCAGGCGCACATGTGGCATCTGCGGTGTGTGAGGAAGAGGAGAAACCACGCGCGTTTGTGTGAAATAGAGAGAAAGAGAGAGAGAGAGAAGGAGGGAGGGAGGAGGAGGAGGAGAGAAACGGTGGTCAGAGTGATGCAGACCTTCAGACCGGACAGACACGGTAAGAAGAAGCGTCTTTATTTCTTATCTTAATTAATTACTAACAGGTGGTTGAACTTCAGAGCTCTCCTGTGTCTCTGTTTGCCTCCTCGGTTGAATCTGTGTGAGTTTTTATTTTCAGATTTATTTGAGATGATCTTGAGAGAAGCGTCTCTTCCTGTTGAATGCTCGTCATGAACGTCAAAGCCAACACGTGTTTGTTTTCAGGATTTAAATGTTGTGTACTAACTCTCCAAACAGAGCATGGATTATTTATCCTGACATCAGGTCGTGTCAGCTGCTGCTGTGGAGACACACAGTGTTGGAGGTAATCACTGAAACAGTCTCCATCAGTGAGAGAGGAGAAGCTGCAGACTCAGTGGATTCCTCAGGATGAAGGACTGAGATAATATATTATACAGCTTCATGTTTTACTCATGCAGAGTCACAGAGTCAGGTTTGAAGTGTGGGATATGGCATGTTGCTTATTTCCACCTTACACATTTTCATCACAAACCTCTGCAAGAGTCTGAAGATGTGTAGGAGATAGATCTGAATCTGATCTGATTTAATAAATAATCTTACTCTTGTGGATGTAACTGAAACTGCAGTTCCTCAATCCGCCACACGAGGCTGCCTCCAAAGCGAGTCAGTCTCCATAGAGCTTCATGTTACAGAGTCAAACTTTGCAGCAGACTGAAACATGTTTGAAGCACGGCACAAAAAGCAGATTTGGTGTCTTCAGTTAATTTCTCTGTCCGTAAATATTGTGCAGGGAATAAGTTTGTAAATAACTCAGCTGTTAAAGGTGACATATCATGTAAAATCGACTTTTTAATGGTTCTCTACCTGAAATATGTGTCCCTGGCATGTCTACAAACCCCCCGAAAATGAAAAAAATCCATTCTGCCCCTGTTCTGATTTCTCCACCTTTCTGTAAATGTGTGCTGAAACCAGCCGTTTCAGTTTTCAGTGTTTTTCATACGTCACAACGACATCCGGTCTGTAACGGAAGTCAGAGCTCGGAGCTTGTTCAGCCCATAGACTGTATAAAATACAACTCAACCCCTCCTCCGTTTTTCATTACCTGCACACATGTGTGCTAACAAGGAGCTTAGGAGGGAGGCATGCTAGTTGTAGGCTGTCTTAATAAACACAAAGGTCGGTTTTACTCCCCACGTCTGCAGATTTGAAGATCTAGTGGATGATTTTTATTTTTCATGGAAAAGTGCTAGCGCTAGTTAGCATAGCCACATAGCTACATGTTCGTAGCTGTGTACCAAGACACACATACGACATACTGACAAATAAAACAAAAAGAAACACTAAATCTGTGACCAATCGTTCAGAAAGGTCCTGCTGCAGGCGCCTCTCCAGCAGGATCAGATTTTGGATCAGATTCAGAGGGTTGAAGTAACGCGGGTCTGTGAGCAGCCTTGTATATTCAGCCAACATGTAAACATTAGATCAACGTGCTGGAGAGCCGAGGCCACATCCACTTCCTGAGGGGGCGTGGTCAGAGAGCTCATTCTCATTTAAAGGCACAGACACAGAAAACAGCCTGTTCTGAGCAGGGCTGAAAAAGAGGGGTTTACAGGCAGACCAAAATCTGATTTCAAAGTGTTTTTTGGAGCATAAACTTTAAAGACATGTTTTGGGGACCTCTTAGACCAATATATTTTGATGAAAAAGAGCGTAATATGTCACCTTTAAAGTTTAAATAAGGGTTAAAGTTACTCATAATTCAAGGCCAACACACCTGCTGATTCAGTTCCTGAACGTCTCTTCCAGGCCGTGTTTGTGGTGTTGTCATCTTAGTCTTCCTGTGTGGTGTATTGTACCATTAATCTGTGCAGCTGTGTTTCTTAATCTTAATATTTTGGTGATATGATCAAAGTCAAGTTTAATGCTGGACTCAGTTTAACCTCTTCCTGCATGAAGGTCCGAATCAACCACATCAGCATCCAGGGGTTGTTCTGCCATCGTAACCAACTTATGGATCTATACGCTGATGTCCACACTCTGAATTTAAAGAGAGGCTCTACAGATGTGAAGGTGTGTTTAGACGTGTGTGTGTTAAAGTCAATGCAAGGAGACAAACTCTTGCAGGATGTTGCAGGTGAGACGACAACAGCCTGGTTTATACTTCACCGTAGCCCCCGTACCTAAGCAGAGGCCCTTGCACATAGCCGACATGCACCTCCTCATCCTGCATTTACGGCACTTGCGTAATCGCTGCCATTGAACATCAATTCTCACAGAAGTAAGAACCTGGCTTGACTTCACATGAATCTGACAGTTTTACTTCCTTTGATGAGCTCCATCCGTCCTTTTTTATCTGCGTGTCTGTGATCAGGTCACGGTGATTTATTGTCCCTCCATCGAGGCCTCTTTCTTGTTGGACACACCCGGTACGCCCCTAAACGCCTGAGCCACCTCAACTGACTCCTTTTGATGCAACGTAGATCAACTTGTAAATCAAAACGCTGTGCCCTCTCTCTCCTTTATGGAGACATATTTTACAAATCTGCACCACGTCGTCAGTATTTCATTTTCCTCTCGATGCATCGGCTGGGTGAACGAGAGGTGACATCAGTTTATTTTAGGGCGCTGCAGACACGTGTCATCATGGCTGCAGGCTGCTTCAGTCAATCACTCAACCAACCACTCACAGGCTGACTGAAGGACTGATGAGTGACTGATTCAATGTAAATGATGAGCGGACCGCTAACCAGAGCACAAAACAAGCATGCATCCTTTCTCCGAGTCAAACCGTGCAAAACAGGACGCTGTAGGTGTAAGAGCTCGGACATAACGGTGGATGTAAGGGGAAAAAGACTCACTTGAAACTGAGTATTTCATGTTTTCATGTCACTTACTCTCTGCTCAGCTCAGTCATATTCCTCTTGTTCAGTGTAACCCACACTCAGTCTTTGATCTTAACCACTGTGTAGAGCAGAGCTGTGTGGGTTTGACCAAAGTTTGACTGCACAGTGTCGCTCTGCAGCGTCTGACTGACATTGATTAACAAGCTGGTTTCAGTGTTTCCGGGAATCCGTCTGCTTGCTCGCTCTCAGGTTCAGACTCCTTGGCCATGAAAACAAAGAAGTGACCCTGCAGCTCTTTTCATCTCGCCTGCATTTAGACTTCCCATCCATCACATGCAGACTCTCTCTCTCTGTCTCAGGCCATCTCTCAGTGACTGACTCCGTTCTAGTAAACTGTGTTGACGTGAACAGAGGAGCCAAAGCACTCTGGTGCACCACAAAGCATTAGTGCTCACCGTGTACATCAACAGCAGAGCATTAGTGCTCACCTTTACACCGACAGCACGAGCCTCAGAGAATTAAAGAGACGTTCTTCTTATCACACAAATCAGATTAGAGCCAGAAATAAACAGGAAACAAAGACACAAACATTTAAAGTGTGTAAGTGATTCGTCGACTCCTCCTCCGCTCAGATATCCCCTGTAATCACTCCTGACTGGTGCTCCTCTGGATAACTCGGGCACCCTTATTTTAATCTCCTCACAGCCTCCATTTGGGTCCCGGCCCAGACGCTGGGCACCGTTTGGACAGCTCTTTGTATACATTAACCTCATTCATCCACAGAGAGGCCGTGTGGGGCTCTGCAGACACGAGCAGAAAGGCAGAACAAGCCTGTTTGTAATGTCAGTGGCTTCCAATGCGGCGATCAGCTGAGGCGGAAGTGCTAAATGTGGGGACTGAGGACCGCCAGAGGCCTGGAGGAGAGTCCAGCTGGCCTTGAAAGGAGTGCTGCAGAGTCGTTGATGGACTCGAGAAGCCCCCTTGATGCTCACAAGTCTTTCTATGTTGCACTGAGCTCACAGGGATCCTTCAAGACCTCCACCTGAGACTCTAGCAGTGATGTAACTCCATCTTTGAGGGTCCTACTGATTTAAAGGAAGAGTCTGAGGCTCCTTTAGACACTTCAGGACTAACTCTGGGCAACAGAAGCCCCACACCAAGTCTTAAGTCCTTATAAAACCCTACTGGATCTTTGCAAGTCTGCATGAGTCCTTTTGTAAACCCTTTGCCACCTTAGAGAGCCTCAAAAAATCCCCACGTCAATAAAACCCAGAGGAAGTTTCATTTTGTAGTCCTTGCTCCCTTCTACTTCCTGCCCTTGTGTCTCCCTCTTTGATTACCCTCATTAGTCTCACCTGTGTGACACACACACAGGTGAGACTAATGAGAGTAATGAGCGTGTTCACACCTGTTGCTCGTTACCTGGTGTGTGTTCTGTTTTTCCTCCCCTGTGTTTTGGGATCTTTAAGTCCTTCTTGTGTCCGGTGTTCTACGTTGTTTACCTTCTCCTGCTCGTCGCTCTGCACACGGGTCCTCCTCATTGTGATGATATTTTATTTATTGATCCTAATGTGGAGGCTCTGAAACGTGTGTCCTATCTGAAATGGTTTTCATGCACCTCCTCTCTCTTCAGTCTGATAAGTCTGTTGTTCAGACTCTGGCTGAGCGGCAGCAGCAATTAAGACTCCTGCATGAAGCCTCGGAGGAAACCTTCGTTAATATTCTGTGTTTGTCCGGCAGCAGCAGGTGTTTAGAGTTCTGGCGGTGAACCGTCAGTGAACTGAAATGTAACCCTTCTGTAGTTGAGTTCTTATTTGGCCTCAGGTAACAGGACTATTATGAACCAGAGCTGGCTTATGTGCAGCTCATTTCTTATTTACAACATGCTGGAGAGGCTGGCATGAAGCGGAGAGTGCTACAGTCAGGAAGTTAAATGTGTGTATTTACTGCCTCTTTTCACACTACGCAGAGCCTCACTGCAGCTTATTGCTGTGAAGTGTCCCAGGCTTATTCGGCTGAATTATGAAGCAGGCTGCAGCCCTTTCAACAGGACCGGACCTCTTACTCATAGTTAAGGAGGGATTTTATTCCTCCTGATCTGCTCTGGTGTGAGAGAAACCTGAAGGACAGTCAAGCACGCACTTTGACGATTGTCTCAGTTCATGCCTGTCCTCACCGTGAATCTGGATCAGGTCATTTGTAACTAACGTACGTTTCCTGCAGGAAGGATTGCTTACTGGGATGATGCTCGGCTTTAATCTTTCCCATGTGATAATATCAATAATCAATCATCAGCCTCAGTTTGTGTTTCTCTTCTTTTGCACAGAGACGGATGATATTCTGAGTCGTGGTTCAAGCAGCGTCCGATCACCGCTGGGTAAACTGACTCCTCAATCAGTGGAGGGGAAAGGTCGTCGTGCACACATGAAATATGCTTCACGTCATGTCTGATCTCTGTGAGATGATGTAACAGGAGAAAGACCGTCTCACTTGATTTACCTTTGCAACGAGTCTGACGACTGAAGGATGATTCAGCCTGTGTGACTCAGAGTGTTTCTGTGATGAATGAATTCCTCTGAAGATAACTTTCAGGCTGTTTCATGTTTAAATTGAGAGGGAGGGGGAGTGGATGGAGGAAGACGCTGGGAGGAGAGAGAGGGGGATGACATGCAGCAAAAGGACGCTCATTTCAAGCCTCTGTGCTTTGGGTGCATGACTCAACCACTGATGATCAAAATGTGAGAAACCTCAGACATTTAAAATAGATTTTACGGTGTTGTTTCCTTTAGTGTGTGGAGAGCAGCAATATGACCACAACAGCAAACCTTAGTCCTCACTCTGAGAACGGAAACTATCTCACGATTCAAGGAATCAAACCTGGCGGGAAGAAATGAAGAAATCCTTCAGGTGTGAATGGATCCTCTTCATGTGGGACCGGCCTGCTCTCAACTCGTGTGATGTTAGCATTGAACATGTGTCTCCTGATGGATGTGACACAGGTAGATTTACAGTTTAGTGAGATGTATGTCGCGCTGCTTCCTGCATGTGTAGACGGTGAATCAGATCTGACGGAGAGCATCCGCTGTAGTGGACTATAAATCAAAACAAAGCAGGGAGGAAGAGGATTTACAGTCGAGGACAGAATGAGGAAGATGCCAAGGTGTGAACATATTGTGCAGGTGGAGTCGAGGCATGCACAGAAACTGGCTTTAGGAGAGTTATGGAGAGTTAATTTTCTACTTTGACGCATCTTACATCTGATCTGTTCACATGGAGGAGGCGGCAATAAGACCTGTACTACAGCCGGCCACCAGGGGGAGCTCTAAGAGGTTTAGCTTCACCAGACCAGAGGAGGATTTATTTGATCCTGAATATAATTCCAGGTGAGATGTTCAGATCTGTGTGATAGTCCTGATTCAGTTTGTGCAGGTAGCATCTCTCATGACAAACACAAAGTGGCTTCGCACACGCTCAGTAAGTCCGCATCAATGCAGACTCACAGTTGGAGGTTTAACAACCTTCTGATGTTGTTCGATGTGACAGAGCCTCCACATTGAAAACAGAGTGGAGGCCGGCTTTAGAAGGCCCTGCTTCTTCCCTGTCAGGGTGTTGTAAATCAAACATGGCCGCCAGGTGAATTAATCAGCTGTCTGCTGCACTCGTAGACAGACGCATTACTCAGAGACAGGAAGGGAGGGACGTTCACACCAAGTCGAAGAAGTCTTTCCAAGGAACACTTCTGTTGTTTCTGGATGTTGTAATGTCAAAAAGAACATTTTAAAGGTACCCCACCTTCGTCTCAATATCTAAGACTCCTTATTCACCGCCTCAGTGCAGGTATGGGGTCAGGGCTTCATTCTTCTTCTGTATTTTCTCATACTTTGACACTTTGATAAGGATGCAGTAGATTTGTGTCGCCTCTGTCCACTCATCTTGAGATTTTGCATCAGATGATTTTATTAAGAATCGATTTGAGATGATCTGGAGAAGCTTCAGGAGATGCTCTCAGGTGTGCAGCCACATGAGAGGAAAGTGTTACAGCATTTAAATTAGTCTGTGCTGTTACTCAACTTCCTGTTCCCAGAAATGAGGCATCACTTGGACTTTGTGGCAAAAACAAAACAATGAGTATGTGGTTTGTGCATGATAGCAAAACAAAGTGATGCTTTGAAGTCAGTTACCTTACACACACACTTTGTGTGATGTTAAAGAATTTATTTTAAAATGAATCTGATCGTATTAAAGGGATCGACTGGATCTTATCTTAAAGTCAGCATGTTACAGAAAAATAAGGTTTACAAAATCAGATGAATCATCCAGGCTTTGTTCAAAACGAGGTCGTCTAGTCAACTTTCTGCAGTTCTCTAATGCTAGCTGCAGCTGCTTCATACTCCTCTGATACGATCTACAACATGTTTTGCAAACTGCCCCTCGCCCTGTGACATCTGCAGAATGATATCAAAGAGCAAAGTGTCCATATCGTTCTGCAGCTCGATTAAGTTTGCTCTTGTTTTGCGTCTAATTGTGGAGATGAGCTGTCGGCACCTCTACTTAAGCTGTTAGCGCTGGTGCTTCTGTTTTAGACGTTTCTTGCAATGAGGTTCATTTAC
The DNA here is from genome assembly GCF_009762535.1 of Notolabrus celidotus. Lineage (NCBI taxonomy): Eukaryota > Metazoa > Chordata > Actinopteri > Labriformes > Labridae > Notolabrus > Notolabrus celidotus. The sequence goes on from NC_048293.1 coordinate 22,361,404, forward strand.
ATTGGTGGAGCCAAATTTGTCCCTGATGAATGTATGATGGCTCATCTAAATACATGCAAACAGCATCAGTGCACAGAATTAGGCATTCTTTTTGGTTAAGTGGATGCAAAAGCTGCACAATCCTTTCAAGAACCAAACCCTCTGAAATCAGAATACAAAGTGCTTTTCTTGTTCACCAAAATGTTTCAGTCTTGATGTGAGATACTCATCTTTGCAGGAAACAGTAAAGGTGCATGCTCCTCTTTTTGCTCTGGAAGCACTGAGTGGGTAAAAGGTTAAGACTCTCTGAACAACACGGTTCATCTTGAAGTCTGTATTTCGTGACTGGTTTCCTTCACCTGGCCGAAGAAGAGTTAAAGGCGAGGGTTAGCTTGACTCTGAAGGAATGCACAGTTTATCCAGCTGTTCCTTAATCTGCCTGCTGGTGGTTTATTTAGGAAGAGAGAATCACACAGAGGAGACGGACTGTGTGAGGGAAATAGAGATGATGCTTGTGGCTTCAGTGTGCGGTGTCGAAGAGGCTCTAAATGTTTTTTTATACCGTGTCATTATGGAGCCATTCTAAAGATGCGGGGACGCCAAAACAAAGAAATGTAGAGCAGTTTATATTCAGAGACTTCACAGTCGATGTGATCGTGTTTCACCGGAGCAGGAGGTCAGAGGAACGGAGCAACGCTGCACTTAGATACTCTTCATAAATCTGACTGCTTTATTCTCACAGCGTTACATTAAACAAACTCTCACTGTGAGCACTCCACTGAATTTAAGTGTCATCCCTGAAGCAGTGCAGAGTTGGGCTGCATGTGGTTTTTGTGTTTGTTGATATTTTTATTATCAGTCTAGGAAGTTTTACGATTTTAGAAGCTTGACCCAGACTTTAAAGCTAAAGTCAAACTAATATTTATACAGTATAGCAGCTTATATAACACGCTGATGATCATGCAAACAACAGTGAAGGAAAATAGCTACAAAACATGACGTGGACAGGACGCTGTTGTCGTAGGGGTTGAAGCGTGCACGCCTTTTAAAGAGGCTGTAGTCCGGGTTGCAGCGGTCGCTGGTTCGACTCCCAACCTCGACCATTTGCTGCTCAGACCTCTTGCGGGGGTGTCAGGAGGTCTGAGCCAGCTTTGGGCTGCGACTCAACACAGAAAAGATTCAATGTGTGAGTCTTAATCCTTGGGAAGAAGTTCTGAGATGAATCGAATGATTAAAGTTATGATTCTGTGTCTGGCTGGACATTAAGACTCTGCAAGTTATGGACTTCAGAGCAGCGAAGGGGGCTGATCATTTAGAATAATCCCTCCTAATTTAAATAAATATTAAGACCCAGCACTATTCACTATGTACGTTAAGTTACATAAGTACAGAGAGAGAGAGGGAGTAGATCAAGTAACTGGCCACATATACAATTTATTGCTCTTGTATGAATGTTGCTTTATAAATAAACTTGCCTTGCCTTCTTCCCTCCGCACTATACTTCCCAGATTTGCTGTTTCTCCTCAGCTGTCAGATCCAATAAAGGAGAAAATGCCCAAAAATATAAGTTAAGAGGGAGAAAAAAACATGACGTGGAAAAGAACTCCAGCTCGTTGAGAATTCGCCTCGTTTTGGTATATTTAACTTTCCTACAGTCAAGAAGTATTTATTTTACACTCCAGAAAAGGACGTCAAGATGTGTACATTGAGTGATAAGACCCCGTGGAGACGTCTTCGTATCTTCAAAGAGGCGATGAGGTCGACTGCAGGGTCGGATAACCTCTCATGAAGCTCAGACGCTCGTGCTGGCGGAGGGAAAGTGATGAAGGAGCAGAGATGGAGATTCCAGTTTGTCACATTTCCTTCTTTAAGAAGTTGAGATTGTGATTTTGAGCAGCGGTTTGGTCACACTCCTGATTGAATGGAATCTGCAGCAGTGAGTGAGTCAACAGGAAATCACAGCTCCTGCTGACGCACTGAGTCTCTTGTAGTTTATTAGATTCTTTAAACAGATAACGATTCTCTCTGACTGAGTGAGTGTTTCACACCCTCTCTGACTTTGATAATCAACCTATCCAGCAGCTGTGGGAGGAGTACATAGATTTAAATCAGTCTAGCTCTCAGCTGTGATGATGGATTTCCTGAGACATGCAGACTTTCAGATGAGGACTGTAAGCTTGACCTGCTGATGGTGAGTGAGCTGCATGAAGAGTAGAAGTTTCAGGTGTAATAATTCAGTCTGGATGAGGAGAGCTGTGGTTTTCTGGAGCTCCATGTCAGCAGAGCAACCATCAGATCTGTGTCTTTGCAGTCATGTCATTTCATAGCATTTTATTTCTCTTAGCACATTTAGCTCCATATGTTTTATTTTGTGAGATGTTAACAAGAAGCTCCAAAGACAGAAGAAGAAAACTTCACTGTTTCATGATATTAAATATGAAATACATTTTTGTGTTCACAGCGGCCGAACTAAACGGGACTAAATCAAAGAAGAGCCGCTGAGGTCTACCACAATCATGAAGAGCTGTGTGTGTGCGTGTGTTTGTGTGTGTGTGGTGATATGATAGTGAAGTGTAAGTGTGAACATGTCTGAAAACATCACAGTGAGTGTGTGCATGTCAGAGGTAGAGTAGTGTGTGAGTGTGTGTGTGTGTGACGGTGATCACGATGTCGTCGTCGTCGCAGGACTTGATAAACTGCACCATCAGCCATGAGATCCACCAGTACCTCTTCTCCTGCGTGTACATCATCGTTCTTTTGGTGAGTGTGTGTGTATATGTGTGTGTGTTTGTGTGTGTGTGTACATCTTTAACACCTGAACTTCAGAGTGTGTTTTATAAAAGAGCAAAGGTGATGGTTTTAAGTTTCGGTCAGCGTGACACAGGAAGCTGACGCATCTCAAGATTTAGAAAGGTGAGTTCCATTCCGAGAAGATGCAGCCATGATGCTAAAGAAAGAGAGGTCGTTTCTGTGAATGCATCATGCTTTTATACCAAGTTTTGAAAGGTGAGAGCTGTGTCAGTGCACCAACACTTAAAATAAGACCCTGTGTTTGAGCAGTTAGATCCAGGGACTGTTGCATGCAAGTTTTGAGTCCACTGTCGACTTGATGTGGCTCCTGTTTCACCTGCAGTCCAAAAACCTGCAGGTTTGATGCACCTGGGTGTTACTTAAAGTCTGATTTAAGTGACTTAAGCCCTGATTATGTTTCATCTGGAGGTAACCTTTACGCCAAGGATGGTGCAGGCGTATGTTTAGAAAGGAGGGAATTCTCTCAAAATTTGACAATTATGACGCTGCTTTTTCACGGCAGCTTTAATACCTTTTATTTCTGTCACCTCCCTCTAAACAGAGAAAGTTAAGCTGCCATAACTTGGCTTTTTCCTTACTTTAACCATACTGGACTTAAACTGTGCTTTAGTACTGTATATCTGCATTGTTCATATGTTGTAGCACGATATTTAAAGGAGGACAATCAGCCTGAATGATGTTTCTCTGAGGGTTCAGTCACAGGGTTTTCTGAGCAGATGTTTTCTAATCACGCTTTAGTCATGAAGTAATAAATGAAAGGTGTTCAAATAAAGATGTCCGACCTTCCTTGTTTTAGATCGGTGTCCCCTCCAACCTGTACTCTCTGTACCACGCTGCTGTGCAGCTGAAGCAGAAGAACGAGCTGGGAGTTTATTTAATGAACCTCACCGTGTCTGACCTGTTGTACCTGGCTTCATTACCTCTGTGGCTGCAGTACATCTTTCAGGTAAATCACAACACTCATACTGCAGTCTCTGCACTCTTGTTGAAGCGTATCTGTAATATCTAAAGCAACTATTTCTACTGCAAAAAGACAATAACAACACGCAAAAGTCACCTTAGAAGCTAGAGGAGCATCTGAAGAGGGAAAACATCCACAAAGGGAGATAAATCCAGTCTTAAGAGTCACAAACAAACACCTGGAGATATTTCTAAAACTGTGGATTCCTTTCTTTAATATTTTACTGATATGTGAGCTGGATCTGAACCCCGTCCAGATTTAACGTGTGCTGTCTCCGCCTCTCGCTCCACCCTTTCCCAACATGTGTTTGAAAACCAGAGAAGTAGTCGCTGTTATCCTGCAGATGATCAAACAAAGTTGGATGTTTAAGACAAAAACTCCTCAGTGGACAAAGACAAATGATGTTTTTATTCCTTGAAAGAAGAAGAAGAGGAAGCCTTTTAGTCCAGTTTCCCTCTCAGATCAAGCTTTAGATTACCCTGACCTGGATGGCTGAGAACCTTCACAGACTTCTATGATGTTGAATTTTACAGAAACTGTGAGAGACACAAAAGCAGATCCTACTTTTGTTTCTTTTCTTTATACAATGAAAGTCTCCTCAGTTTGAATATAAAAGTGCAATACATCAGCTTTCTTTTCCTTTCACGTTACATCCTAACATATTCAATTCATCCTTGTTGTGTTACTTCATCATATCCCCCAACTTTCGCCGACGCACCGCCCTGCTGAAGACTCACCTCTGGGTTTTTTATGTTATGTACGTTGAATGATGTTCTGATGACGTTCCAGGACGATGACTGGAGTCACAGGGAGTGGTTGTGTCAGCTCTGTGGTTTCCTGCTCTACGAGAACATCTACATCAGCATCGGCTTCCTCTGCTGCATCAGCCTGGACCGTTACCTGGCGGTCGTCCATCCTTTAAGGTAGATAAGATATCATCATTTTCACCTTCATTCAAAACTCTAAATCAGATATTTGATGAAGTTTCTTCTTGGATTCGTCAGGTTCACGTCTCTTCGCTCGATGCGTGCGGCGTGGCTCGTCAGCGCCCTGATTTGGTTGAAAGAGATCGCTGTGGGCGTCGTTTTCTTCCGACATAAAGAACTGAGCCAAAACAGAGAAAACCAATCTGTGTGCTTCGAGCATTACCCCATGAAGTCCTGGGAGTATCCCATCAACTACTACCGCTTCACTGTCGGCTTCATGTTCCCGCTGGCCATCCTTTCGGTACGATAAGAGAGTTTCTTAAAACAGAGGGTTCACACTCTGACTACGGTATAAACACTTCCTGCAAATATCATTGTTCTTCGTCTCCTCAGATCAGCTACCTGTGCGTCCTCCGCGCTGTGGGTCGCAGCGCGGGGACTCAGCCGGATCAGAAGACGAGGGTCAGACAGTTAGTCAGCAGCACCATCCTCATCTTCCTCGTCTGCTTCTCCCCGTACCACGTCTTCCTGTTGGTGCGCACCCTGCTGGAGCGGGACTGCAACTTCATCGCAGGTTGAGTCTCTTTACGTCTCATCTTAATCCACCATGAGCAGAGCACTTTGCAGCATTTAGCAAGTTACAGTGGCAAGGACAAACTTCCTTTAACAGGCAGAAACCTCCAGCAGGACCAGACTCATGTTAGACACACATCTGCTGAGACCGTGTTGGAGAGAGGGATAGAGGGAGATGAAGAGAGAGAGAGAGATGATAATGGAGTGACGGATAGCAGTAGTTGTAGCAGCTGGAGTCTGGCACGTCCACAGCAGCAGAGATCCAGAGGAACCTACGAGACAAGGGAGCTCAGGGACTCCAGAAAGGTCTATGAAAAGAGAAAAGAGAGGGAGACCAGAAGAAAGAAAGAAGGAAAGAAAGAAAGAAAGAAAGGAAGGAAAGAAAGAAAGAAAGAAAGAAAGAAAGAAAGAAGGAAGGAAGGAAGGAAGGAAGGAAGGAAGGCAGGAAGGAGGGAAGGAAGGAAGGGAAAGAAGGAAAGAAAGAAAGAAAGAAAGAAAGAAAGAAAGAAAGAAAGAAAGAAAGAAGGAAGAAAGGAAGGAGGAAGGAAGGAAAGAAAGAAGGCAGGAAAGAAGGAAGGAAGGAAAGAAAGAAGGAAGGAATGAAAGAAGGAAGGAATTAAAGAAAGAAAGAAAGAAAGAAAGAAAGAAAGAAAGAAAGAAAGGATGAATAACAGACCTAAAAAGAGAATCTACGGCAGAGATCCAGAGGAACCTACGAGACAAGGGAGCTCAGGGACTCCAGAAAGGTCTATGGTTAGTAACTTTAATGGGACAGGAAGAGTTAAAGTGAGAGACAAGCAAAGAGAGGAGAGAGAGGGAAAGACAGGATCCCAGTGTGTCAGTCTAAGCCTATAGCAGCATAACTAAGAGCTGGTCCAAGCCTGATCCAGCTCTAACTATAAGCTTTATCAAAAAGGAAAGTTTGAAGCCTACTCTTAAAAGTAGAGAGGGTGTCTGCCTCCCGGACCCTGACTGGTAGATGATTCCAAAGGAGAGGGGCCTGATAACTGAAGGCTCTACCTCCCATACTACTTACTAACTCGTAGTATTTGTACTGGTTCTCTCCTCTTGCAGGAATATTTAACTACTACCACCTGTCATTGTTGCTGACCACCCTGAACTGCGTGGCCGACCCGGCTCTCTACTGCTTTGTGAGTGAGAGCGCCCGCCGCGGCCTGTACGGAGCCATATTCAGGCCCATTTCCAAGGTGCTGTGCTGCTGCTTACGCCGCGGCAACGCCAGCCCGAGCAACCCGACCACCGATTCCCACGAAGTCGCCACTGACGACAACAACGGACACCCGACAGTGACTCTGCTCACACACACCAGCACGCTGAACAATTTAAAAACAGACCCCTCGGGGAAGAACACGATTTTAATCACACAGACTGAGGAGAAAACTTTAACATCTTTAATTTTACACAACAACAGAGACTTGGATAAATGCGTGGACAGGGGCGGGAAGCCCAGCTGTGTGATTGCAATGGAAGAGTGGAGCATAAAGACAGAGAAGGCCGAAGGAAACAACAAGATCAACAGCTAAGATCAAAAGAAGAGAACGCACAACAAACCAAGAGGTGAGCCATGAGCCTGCTGCCCCTCCAGCTGAGTTTACAGAGAGAGAGAGAGAGAGAGAGAGAGAGAGAGAGCAATGTGAGTATGTTTTTAAGCTATGAATGACCCGGGTACATTTCTTTTGTTTCATATGACAATACGTCCTTATATATCCTTATAATCACGACCCTGTTTCCCAAAAAGTTGGGATGCTGTGTAAAAGAAACAGGATGTAAGAATTTGCAAAACCTATCAAATGTTGAAACTGACATAATTTATGCTTTTATAAGAATATATACTCGTTTAAATTTGATTCCAGCAGCACCTTCCAAAAAAAGCTTAGACAGGTCGTTCTGTTCTTGTTTGGGTGTTGAGTTCAGCACCTGGACTCTTCTACTACTGAGCCACGCTGTTGTAATATGTGCAGAATGTGGTTTTGTTGTCCTTCCCTGATAAAGAGGTGCAGGTTACTCATGCCATGTGCTCTAATAGACCCCTGTATCATCACGGATGCTTGCTTTTAAACTAGGGATTTAAATTTCAAGTATTTTCCGTGATCGATCTTTGGAAATGTTAACGATTAATTATCGATTAATCTTTTTTTCTTAAGTTAAAGTTTTCCATGTCAAAAACGATGCCAAATGCGTTTTTCCCCTGAATCAAATTTTCCTCCATGACACAAAGTATATAACTGACAGTATTGAATAGCTACGGATCGTATTGAGGTGCCCATGCAGTGATTTCCACTACAGAGTCAGGGAAAACGTCAGAAAGACTCAGCCTCCCTGGGATGTCCTTAGGATAGAAAGAAGAAGAAATGTATTTTATTAATCCCCAGGGGGGAAATTCAATTTTTTCACTCGTGTTATTTTTCGGTCATGCTACACGCACAGTTTTTGGTATATATACATACAATCATGCACACACATGCAGTGGACATGCACTTAGGGAGAGATGTCAGAGTGAGGATACTGCCATCAACTAGCGCACCCCGAGCAGTTGGGGGTTCGGTGCCTTGCTCAAGGGCACCTCTAGGCAAGTGAACCAGCACCTCTCCAGCTACCAGTCCACTTGCCAAACTTCGTCCATACTGGGACTCGAACCGGCAACCGTTCTGTTCCCAAGCCAAGTCCCTATGGACTGAGCTACTGCCACCCAGTCGTGTGACCAACTTGTTTTCCGTTCACATAATTAATCATCAGACTTTCCACCAGAGCTTTTCTTTCATCACTTTGCAACTTTTCCAGTCTTTTGTCGACTCTCCCAACTTTCATGAAACGTAAAACAACGTCTCTCTTTAAATGTCACTTTGTGCTGTTTGTAACTAAATTACGTGTTTTAACTTTTGCAAATCATCACATTCTGTTTCTGACATTTTGCACAGAATCCCAGCTCTTCTGGAAACAAGTTGTGATTGCAAATTTCTTGAGAAAAATAAAATAAAAGTTTTATGGTTCTAATTAAAAAAAAAAGATCCCCTTAAAAATGATAACTGTAACCTTTAGCTGTATTAACTGTCTAACGGAAAATGTACCAATGTTTTTGAAGCTAATTTAAGACATAATCTGAAAAGTGTTTGAGACCCTGCAGACTGCAGGAGCTGCGTGGATGGGTTGTTTTGTGTGAGTGGCAGAAGTTGATGGCAGTTTGTGGTTTCCACACTTCGTTGCATGCGTAAGTGAAGGTGTGAATCTCTGACGTTAGAGAAGCTAAAGGGAATAAACCTCTATTGTTTACATAATGCATGTATGGCAACTATATTGTTATGATTTTATATTTTTAAGAATCTGTAGACACATCAGTTATTGAACAGGAACGTTTTCAATGTTTGGAAGAAAATCAGAACTTAATAAGTGTCTTCTTACTAAATGTTGGCATGTGCATAAGTATGACTTGTTCGTCTTAATTCAAGAGTTTTGAAAATATAAAAAGTATTAAGTTACTGTCCCATAATGATGGCAGGTTTGATTGTTACAGGGATTAAATACTGCAGTCAAACATCACAGTTTAAAGCACCTTGTAATAACGACATGTGTATGTTCATTTAAAGTATTGTGACAAATGTGATAAAGAATATTTTTATAAAACTTCAAACTTTAAACTGAATCTGCTCATCTGTTCTTAGAGTGTTTGGTTTGCAGAGCGACTGTGTGCACGACTCTGTGGTTTCAGTCTTCTCTCTCTGAGGCTGAAGTTAGAGACAGAAGAAGTTTACGAGCTTATCAAACCCTGTCCCTCATATCAGATTACAAATGAGTGAAGAAGAGGAGAAAGCATTCTGTTGATGTGCACAAAGGTTGCACTAGTTGCATGACACAAACATCAGCCCATCCACTCGCTCGTGGAGAACTTTCCTGACTCTGACCTGCTGCATTGACACGTCAGATCCCTCCGAGTTCTTGCAGAAATTTAATTAGGGCAGGATGGGAAGAGGTCTAGGTAAGGTTCAGGGAAGTGTGCAGAAGCTGTCGACAGCCTTAATAAATGCACTGAAAACAGTCGATTAGACGACGTCCGCATAGTTTGCTCACAGTTTCCCTCTCATCTCGATCACAGCTGACTCTCAGCCTGCAGAGTCTGGCTCATGGTCGGACTCTTGGCCTCGGTTCTGGGTTAAATGATGTTGTGGTTGGCTTGATGGGAGTTATCAGTGTTTGTTGCTTTTAGGAGATTAATAATTAGTTTTCAGGTGAATCAGGAGATGAAGATTAAAATCAATCAGTGTGAAAATAAATGTGTTTTCAGTGTGCCACTGTGTTTGTTTTCAGAACAGAATCCTTCCTCTGGAGGCCTCAGTGATGTCCGAGAGATGTGCGTGCATGAGCGTGTGTGTGTGTGTCTGTGTGTGTGTGTGTGTGTGTGTGTGTGTGTGTGTGTGTGTGTGTGTGTGTGTGTGTGTGTGTGTTAATCTTGGCTGTATCAGCTGTTCCTGGCTGCCGCTGTCGTTCAGCAGGAAGTCACATTAAACTCGGGTCACTCTGGCGTCAGAGGTCGCAGTTTAAAAGGAGCTGAAGGGAGATGAGGACAGCAGGATGAAGCAGAAGCAGAGAGGTGGAAACTCGCTTATGTACTTTAGCATCTTATCTTAAAATATATTTCACAGGTTAACCACATCTTATATGACTCTGAGTAAACTTATCTGTTTTAAAAATCCAGGAATGACTCATGTTTTTACGGGTGGTGAGATTACAAACCGAGCTTCAGAGATTCTGAGATTATATGAATTAAATCAACAAGGCTGAAAGTTAATCTGCTGTTCTCCAGGACAGACTCAGTTTCTTGCAATAAAGTTCTTGTAAGGAGTTTTAATCTCACTTTAAATGTGACTGAAATGAAGAGTAATGCTTTTGTAAGACCTACAATTCAAACAACACCATGAGGAGGAGGATGGATTATTTATGTGTGGTTATTTAAAACACCTGTCACCCTGTCGTTGGGTAGGTTTCTCAAACGATGTGATGATTAACAGCCTTTTGTGAAGTTTTTCATGCTAAAGATTCATCAGGTGTTGCATGTTAGAGATTGAAAATAAACAAGCATGAATTTTCTTTTCTTTCTTTTCAGTAAAAATATGTCTTCCTGCTTCGGCCAGAGGGGGGCGCCAAAATCTACAGAACTGTAAAATTCCTTATAGTAGCTTTAAAAATATGAAATTTTAAATTACACAAGTTACCTCTTATACAAGAGCACGCTGCACGATGAGGGCAACAAAGTTAAAAAATTGTGCATTTAGTAACAAATAAAATGGAAATATTTTTTATTATTAGACAGATCCACAAAACACATTCATAAAATAAATTCTTAAAAATACAGCACTCGAAAGGTTTAATTAAATATTTGACATACATTTATTTTATTGAACAGTTTCACTCTGAAAAAAAAAAGTAAAATATGTTCATTTAATTCCTTGTTGTCTAGATTAATGAATTATATCATTTCTAGATTTATTTAAAAGATGTGAGGAAAAAATGGCAACTTAAAAACACACATAATAAATACCAAAAGTTTAACTTAATTCCCTGAATACCTCCACAAATACTGAATTAAAAATCAACTTATATATATGTATTTATGTCACAGTCCCTCCTCTGTGAATGTTGGACTTGTAGTTTTTATTCCTTATGAGTATTTTATACATGCTGTGTTTCGTTTTCGTCTTCTCCCCCCTCTCAGTGGCCACAGCAGCAGCACACCTGTGTGCTCTGTCACCATCAGGCTCCTGCTGAGTCACAGCTGAGCCTGATCAGTAATCAGGAGGTTATATAGGAAGGCTGCAGCCAGAGAGTCTCAGCTTTTGTCTGTGCAACTAGTGACTGTCTTTGCCTGCAGTTATCAAAGCTTAGGATGTAGCCTCTCAGTTTTTCTAGTAAACTCTTTGCAAACCTGCTCCTGAGTCTGCTTCTCAAAGATTGGGAGAGAAGGGTGCACACAATGTTTGTGTTGTGATGCCTTCAGGGACATCTTTGCATGTTTTCTGCCCGTGTTTGCAGCCTCACTCAGCCCACAGTGAGCTTCATTAAGACTTGGCATGAAGGGGAAATTGGCACCAGTTCACCAAAAAGCATCTGATCCCTCTACAGTTGAGACATACTGTAGCTCCTGTAAAGGAAGTGACTCTTAAACACCGTCTAAAACAAACCTCAGCTGTTTATGTCTCCTGCCTCTCCCTCGCTGTGGCTGCTCTCTGCTTTGAGTAAATTACAAATGTAAGAAACGTGCATAGTTTATAGGAAGTCCATTTAAAGCTTGTTTTCCTGGTACTGTAAACGCTGTGAGCAGAAAACAATCTGAAGAAGAGCAGGACTGAGAAACCTACTCTCTGAACGGAGCTGTGTGAGGCTGCTAAATGATGATGTTATTCAAGTATTCACACTGTAGAGCTCTTTCTGCAATAACACATCACACTATTATTTGCCTCTCTGTTTGCACCATCAAATCCTGCCATTTACAGCCTGAATGCATTTGAACATGGTCTGCAGCTTCTTTAGATTAACTTTTCAGTCGAGAAAGAAACAGCCGAGACAATCATTATGTCTATTTTCCCTTCAGGCAGGATGGATGGAAAATGTGGAGCCATAAGAGAATAGCACTGTGGATGGAAACAGCTATAGTTCTTTTACTACCCCCTTAACACGACCATAAGACTGTTTCTTATTCTCTAAACATAAGTATGTCTTCTTCTGCTCTGATGATTCAATAAAAGTAGATATCACCCCCTAATTGCACAAAAAGTTGTGCATCATTTGCTCCATCATTTTGCTATCTGCTCAGTTTCAAGGTCCACTTCACAAAGCATATTGCCCTAATGATACCCAAGCTCAAACACACCCTTAAAGTTTTGCAACTGTGTGCAGTTTGCTCTTGTTTCGTGTCTGATTCTGCAGATGAGCTGTCAGTGTCTCCCCTCTCTGCTGCACAGAGCTGCCCTGTGCGCTCTCATCCTGACGGAGCTCAAATCTGTCTGAACTCAGAGGATGAGCTGGAAGAAGAGGGAGCAGAGTTTATTGTGGAGTTGATTCACTACAGATGTATGTCCAGCTTACTTCTTGGAGTGAGCACACAAAGAATAGAGCTGTTGTGTGAACAGTAAAGCCCGTATGTGCAGGAGTTTGACCCACAGACTGATTATTATGATAAAATAATCATGTCAAAGTGATATTAACTGACTTTATGGACAGATATCTCATTCTTTGGTCATCTGGAGGTGGAATTGTTGTCATGATGATGTTTGAGCAACTTCACTCGTTAATAATAACACCACCAACGCTCAGCAGGCAGTGAATATTTTGCTCTAACAGCTGTTTGTGTTGGTGCTTGTGAATAAGACGTTTTTCACATTGAAGAATAGCAAATGTATGCAATCAACCCTGACACACAGAGACACTACTTGCTCTGCAGCACTGTTTGTGGTGCATTTAACCCTTTGTGAATTAGAGGATTCCTTTCTTGCTCGTTGGCACAGATAAATACTTTCCTGAATTCAGCCCTGAGCCTCTTGATGATTTCTGCATGAGGAAATTAACCGGGGAGGAGAGGTTGGATCAATTGTCCTCGAACTGGAGGTGAATAAATCTCCCTCTGTGGACAAAAATCAATGAAACTTTAATGAACTCTAATTGGATAAATGTTTAATGTGTTTGTAACAACTTTAGTTTCACTGCAAAGGAAAGGAGATGAATTGCTCGGAAGTTGTGACTTTGATTTTAAGAGATTAAAAAGTGGGTGATGAAAAGCACGATATACTGTATCAGACTTCTAACAAGACTCCTGAACTCAAGATCTGAAAAGTGATGCTAACGTAGAAGTGCCTTAACCTGCTTTCTTTCTACTGACCAGCAGGGGGCGATAAAACTGGTGGCGTGAAGACGTCAGGTTGACATGCTTGGATCATTGACTCACTGATAGTTTGAAATAGGAAACATTTTAGGGTGAATTTCCATTTCATACATCTTCTTCCTTTGCATATACGCAACATTTTTCCCACTATTCAAGGCGCCAAATATCAGAATCTTGTCAAACTGCTGTAGAAAAACAACAACAAATCAATTAACAATCATATACATCAATAATGACACACATCTAAGATTGGAAGCATCATTATTTTATTGTAATTTCACCTCCATCTGTGCAAAATGATTTGATGTGGTTACAAAAATTAAATCAAAGCTTCATAAATCAGGAAATGTTTTAATGACAGGATAAATAGAATATTCAAACAACTAACAACAGCACTTTAATTGTGTTAATATAATCAAAATGTGCAACACACAGTCAGAGAAGCTAGTTATTATAGTCTGTTTCAGTCTGCTGGATTCTACTAGAGCAATGCCAAAATATATCCTACATATAAGATATTCAGACCACAATAGATTTGAAGCTGGGGATCAGGTTTGAATATCCTTCAATACACAAACATCTAATCTGTGTTTATGAGTCTTTACCATCACATTAGTGCAGTGACAAAAGGAGGAATCATCTTCACTACTGAGAAGTTAATTTAAAACTTTTAAGGCTTCATAATAGCACCAAAGCTCTGATATATTTAAAGAGAGCTGCTTTCATGAGAGGTGACTTTGTTTTGTCTCCAGGAGTCACAAAGAGAGCTGAAAGGTAACCAAGGCAGCGTCTAAAGTCACACTCACTCTCTCCTTTCATCCTGTTTTCCTCCCTCACTTCTTTATGGTGAGCTGAATGGAGAGGAAACACAACTTCACTAAGTGGCACATCGATTGTTTTCACGTCTGAATGACTTAAAATTCATGAGCACTCAGGTGTTTGTCCTTATCCGACACACTGACACACTGTGAATCAGCCTTGTGTGGCCTCCACCAGTCTTCTGATGATGTCAGAGTGCGTGGGGTGAAAGGTCAGACCGTCCACCTCCATTGCCAGGTTGCCGGTCTTCCCACTTCTTATCCCAAAGTCCATCAGAGTGGCGAGGATGGATTCCTCCTGAGGGACAGAGTTTCATAAACAGCGTCATAGCACCCTGTTTTATTTATGTCTCTGTATCTGCAGCCTGTTTTTATGTGCATGGTGTAATGCTCCTTTATGACTCCTTTATGATTCATATAAACTCCTGAGGGAAATCTCTCTCTCTCTCTGGGCCAACTGCTCCACTGAGCCACCAGCTCGTCTGTAACTGTCCCTGAGAGAAGGTCTGCTCGAGTGCTTTCTCTGCAGAATCTGAGTCTGAGCGTTAAAAATGATGCATACTATGTGTTAATCTGCTCTTCTGAATGTAACAAGCTTATAAAAACACCTGAATGTTGCTTCAGAATAAATGTACTTTCTTTTTTGGGAGATTTTTGGCAAATAACTTCAAATGCATGCACTTAAAGAGGCTAAAAGAGATGCACTTATTATCGAAGCGGTAGGATTATTGTGAGCAATTAAGAGGATTTGAGAAAGCAGAAGGAAGGAGGTCAGGAGTGTCACCTTGTCCACAGACGGCAGGTTAGCGATCCAGTCCTGCAGCTGGTCTTGAGAGGTTGTGAGTCCCAGTCCTTTCTTCAGGTACCTCTGATGAGAGGGGCAGGTGTGCAGCAGGTAGAGCCCACAGGCGACAGCATATCCTCCCCAGTTAGACACTCCTGCAAGAAGGAGGGAGCATGTTTATTTTCTTAAACATGGCAAAGAAAGCAGGATAGTGTTGACACCTCTTCAGTTTCATCTCTTCATCACTTCCACTCAGCATCTGTAACATAGACTGTATACTAAGATTTATGTCTACCACGAAATTAAGGAGCAAATTCACACGTGTAGCTCACCTGGGTAATTTTCAGGAAGTTCTGTGCAAGGAAGAAAAAATAAGGGTCTAATAAAAGTGTTTGTAAGTCCGTACCAGCAGTGATGGCATAGTCAGCAGGGACGTCACACGCAATGAGATCCCCTTTAGGCATCAGGTTCACCACCTTCTCTCTCACTTTACCCATCCCCAGCTCGTTCCCTCCATCGCCGACTCCTGCAGAGACACAGAGAGAAGCTTCAGTCCAGATGCAAAGTTTCAACCATGCAGTAATAAAATATAAAATAAGGACAGTGATGTTAAGACAGCTGATTGTAACGAGTGTTTCTTACCTGTGGTTGTGATTCCAGGTATGTTCTTTGCAGCGATGAACAGGTCATCGATGGGATCCACAAGATGTTTGATGTTGATTGCTCTCATGTTGTAGTAGTTTCCATCTGCAGCTCGTCCACTGCGCTCGATCGCCAACAGGTGGTCGTACCTGTTGTTACATGTGAAAGGAAAAGTCATGTTGGACTACAGAAATGAAGAGACACAAAGCAACTCAGTGGTTCCTTTGTATCAACCAATTCTGATGCATTCAAGGAAGTCAGGAAATTGAAACGCTGATCGAGCAGATATGTCACACGAGTGTAAATGTTTGATCTAGAACAGATTGTTAGCTGCTCTTCATGCAGATATCTGTTTATAGAGAGAAAGAAATCCTCCTTATGGGAGTTGAGGTGTCATTACGCTGGATTGTGCATGTACTGCCTGTTTTTGCTCTCCATACAGACTGTTTTTTTACTGCACATACCAAAGCCTGCTGATACATGACTGGTCAATACTAGCTGGACAACAAACCTACAACATAGTATGAGTCCAGGCCCACCTGAGCTTACCTGGGCTTGCTGGGGTCTCCATTGTGACACAGGAAGTCCAGTGCAGCATCTGGACCGCTGCCTTCGAATGTGACCAATGGGACCGCACTCTTCAGCACACCTGAGGTTATAACGTCAGAGTTTTTACATCACGTGGAAGCTGTCTCTTGAAAAAGTGAGATGCAGATTTAATATCAGGAGAAATCATGACATGTAATGAATTCTTTTATGTCTCAGTTTTTCTCACCTTTCCTCACGGCTTCATCGATGATGGCCTGGTTCATTTCCACGTCTCTCTTGTCTATCACCATCGTCACCTGTTTCCCGAGTGACATCAGCATGGTGGCGATGGCGATGGCTCCTGGAGGGCCGTCAGTCTCATCCGGAGGGCTTAAAGGCAGAGAACGAACATGAATGTTTGAATTTGAAGGTGCAGGTCAACCACAAGTCCAAAAGCTGTGTGTGGTAAGGTGTGGAGACAGCCGTGTGTGTGTGTGTGTGTGTTGATTACTTGTGCATGAAGTGTGTGGGGAATCCTGTTGTGATGGCAACAGAGGATGCATGTGAGAGCGCCAGACAGGAGCGCAGGAGTTCATCCTGCACGAACAAAGCTTTAATCCCTCGCTGACCTGGAGACGCAGAGAGACAAAGACAGGATCAGCTGCAGACGAGCTGATGCAGAGGTCGAGATAAAACAACAAAGATGACACCACGCATGAAGTCTCAAAAATCAAAGAGTCATAGAACAGTTAGATCTTCCTTCTTCTTAGTGCTGCACTTTTTACGGCTCTCTTCAGGTGCTTAATGACTGATTGAAGTTTCACATGGAAACTTTGCTGCATGCTTTGTGTTGAAAGCTGATGGAGAAATCTGCAGGAGGCATGATTTCATTAAGCTGCACCCTAAGCAATGATTGCATGAATTAGAAATCACTAAAGAGCTTCTGGACTGAAATTCTTGACTAAACTACATCCTCTTAAAAAAGAAGAACCTGAACCTGAAGACTCGTCGTTACCTGGATCTTCTCCGATGATCGTCTCCAGCTGTCTGATTTTCTCCACACTCCTCTTTGATGCCAAACTGTACCACAAGGGATGATCGGACATCAAAAAGCTGAGGGGGGTCATCTCAGGGTCTGAAGAGTCCACGCCGTCGCAGGTTAAAGGTTTGTGCGTAGACGTGGAGGAGTCAGGGATGTCGGTGAGGAACATGCAGCCCGGAGAGTGACTGAACGCCAGAGGAGGCTCTGAGGAAAGATGGATATAGAGAAGGTCAAGACCTTGAGAGCGTAGAGACGTGACATGATACAGAATGAACCAATCACGCCACTTACTGCTGCTCAGCACCGCCTCGATGGCCGTGACACCACAGGCCCAGAATACTGGGACGTCTCCAGGCTGCAGCTCCACTCCGTCCCCGTAGTGTGGAGAGGAGATGTCCGGTATACCCAGGAGAGCTTCACACACACACACACACACACACACACACACACACACACACACACACACACACACACACACACAGATAATAATAACATGTCACATACTAGAAATGTCTCACTAAGCTTATCATACACTGTGTGTGTGTGTGTGTATGTGTACCTGGATCTCCTATGTGCACAGGAGCTCCATGTGCCAGCGGGTTGAGGTGTGTGACCTCCACCACCGTGTCCAACATGGCAGCAGGAACAGGACGCATGGTGACCACTAGAGGGCAGCGAAACACTCCTGCAGGAACACAGGGGACTGAAGTCTGACACAAAAACACACAGAAAGGTTTCAATATGTGCCCTGATAATAAATAAATATTTAACTCACTCCCTTACTAACTCCTCACAACATATCTGAAGCGTCTCTATCATTCCTGCATGCTCACTACATTTGACATTCTGCTGCCCCGAGGGGACGATTGTAGTATTCTGTGTCGTACCCTGTACATGCTGACGTTTCTACCCTGCTCCACGTTCCTCACAGGGACTCCCGCCTCCTTCAGTCGGCCCTCAAAGCCGAAGCTGCAGCCCTGATAGAAACACACCATGCTGGACCAGAAGCCAGGATCAGCAGCCTGCTCGGACCCCGACCTGGAGGCAGATTAAAGAGACCGAACGTGACTCTTTCAAGCTTAACAAACTGTCTGTCCGTCGTGTCTGTCAGTGTTTATGAACGTACCCAGACTCAGGGCTGTATCCCTGCAGACTGGAGACAGTTTTCACCATCCGGCCCTCTTTGTACACACAGTACTGAGAGATATCCGTCCTATGGAGAGAAAGAGACACACAGACAGACATGTGTAAAGTCTGTAACGTTTAGAGACTGCAAGATTCTGCAACGCCTGAAAAAACGTGTATTTTTGCCCATTATTTTATATATTTATCTATTTGTTAAACCATCTATCCATCCCTTTTCTCCTCCTAGCTGAACTTGACTGGAAAACCTCCAGCAGGAGGCGTCCTAACGAGATGCCCTGATTTACCTCTAACCCATGCTTTTATTGTGAAGGAGTGGAAGCAGCAGTAGGAATAGTATTTGTTAATTTCATTGAGAAAATAAAAGATCAAACAGGGGATGTAAAATGATTTGAAAATGTAGTTTTCAAAACGTGTAGTCGGGGGTATTTTAAAAGCTGATTGAACTACCGTAGACCACCAGGTTCACGGTTGTGACTGACTGATCCCCGCTTTGAATATCACCTGGGAGGCTGAAATTAACAGTCTGTATCTCAAAGTTAAAATAAAGTGGAGCTGAGTTAAAGTGAAACCTGATGACTTTGTTTATCCTAAAGTGAATCATTCATCCCGAGGACGGAGCGTGAGAGGATTCACCTTTGGGCCTCTGAAACTGATCAGTGATCTTTTTAAAGGGAGAACATTTGTGCTGTTTGAAAGATTTATTGACAAAAGAACAAAGCAAGATGTCAGTGAGTGGTACGCCTGTGTGTGTTCTACCTGA
This sequence comes from Notolabrus celidotus, assembly GCF_009762535.1. Classification (NCBI taxonomy): domain Eukaryota; kingdom Metazoa; phylum Chordata; class Actinopteri; order Labriformes; family Labridae; genus Notolabrus; species Notolabrus celidotus. Next base: position 22,380,265 of record NC_048293.1, read on the forward strand.
TGTTGGCATTTTTAGCGAGAGGCGGGCAGGAAGTCTCTCCTGGTTGGCTGCGGTAGAGGAGCGGTAAGGGGGCGGGGTTTTTGTGACAGAAAGCTTCAAAGTCGTCGGCCAGGTGAGCGGGCAGGATGACGACATTAGCCTGCTGATATCCTGAAACACACAAACACACACGATAACGTCAATACACCCGATCATTGTTATCATTTTTATGTAATCATACCCCAGACAGTGCAAAAAGAAGGACGACATTACAGATACATAAAAGTGAAGACAAAGGATTTACAGATGGGACATGTAAAAATGAAGTACCGTGATATTAATGAGGCAGACACCCTCTCCACTCTTAAGAGTAGGCTTAAAACTTTCCTTTTTGATAAAGCTTATAGTTAAAGCTGGCTCAGGCTTGGACCAGCTTTTGTTATGCTGCTATAGGCCTAGACTACCGGGGGAACTGGTGCACTAACACACTGGGATCCTAGCTCACCCCCTTCCCCCCAACCCCCTCATCACTTACTTTAACTCTGCCTGTCCCATTAAAGGTACTAACCATAGACCTTTGTGGAGTCCCTGAGCTCCATTGTCTCGTAGATTCCTCTGAGCTGCCGTAGACGTCCTCCTGCTGCAGACGTTCTGGACTCCAGCTGATACGAACGTGCTGGACTCCAGCGGCAACAGCTTCTACTACTCGTCTCATCACTATCACCTCTCTCTCTTACTCCCCTCTATCTGTCTTTCCAGACCCAACTCAGTCGAGGCATGATGGCTGTCTAACATGAGTCTGGTTCTGCCTGAGGTTTCTGCCTGTTAAAAGGAAGTTCTTCCTCACCACTGTAACTAGCTAAATACTGTGATGTTTAATGCTTATGATGGATTAAGGTGGGGTCAGACTGAGTCTTACCCTGTCTTGAAGTTGGGTCTCTGTTCATAATTTGACATAGAGTGGTCTAGACCTCCTATGTTTGTAAAAGCGTCCTGAGATAACGTTTGTTGTGATTTGGCGCTATACAAATAAAGATTGAATTGATTGATTGAGCCAACCGTGACAGCACGTGATCTAAAGTGAATTTAACTCCGCCCCCCTTAGGGACATTTCAGCTTTCATCCAAATATAAAAGGAGAACCAGGTAATTTAGCTGAGGCACTTCGTGAAATCTTTGCCATAAAGATCCATCTGAAGTGAGGACACACATCCAGCTTGAGGTCTCTAAGCAAGTTACCCTCGTGGAGCAGCTCATGCCGGGTCAAGACGACAGCTTGGAGAAATGATCCAAGTCCAGTAGAAGATTTAATCCAAGCACATTAACCCACAAAGATCCACGGATAATTCAAATCTGTGCTCTGCTCCAGTAGTCTGCGATCCATCTTGTCCTGAAAGAGCAGAGTTTGGATCCCTCTCTTCTTTCTAAGCCTCACCAAAGATGCTGCTTTCAGTGATCCAGATAATTTCGCTCTGCAAGAACCGAATCTTACGACTTCCAAAGCGGCTCTTCATCGTAACATTGTGGCTCACAAGAGCTGGCTTTTACACCAAACTCAGTGTGGATGCCATCTGATGCTACTGGGCTGCGTTCCTGCAGTGAAGTCCGGTATCAGGAACATGACAAGGTTACAGAAAACTGAATTCAATGGAAGTTGAAGGTTTGGATAATCATTTTTCAAGGTATGGTCCTCGTTAAAAGTTAATAAAGAGAGTAAAGCTGATTTTTAACGTTTTTGAAAACACTGTAAGAAGTTTAAAAACAAACAAACTTCCTAAATATATAAAAAAGAGGCTGAGCCATAATATGAAGCTTTTGAGACACGCTTTTTCACGACAGCTGGCTTCTCATGTTTCTTCCTTTTCCCTAAAAAAAGGCCGAGCTGTAACAAGCTGACTCAATCATGCGGCTACGACACAGCCCTCCAGGTAAGCCGCTCTTACCTTCAGCTAATCCAGACGTGGTTTTTATTCTGGGATCCTCTCGTCTGATCAACAACCTCAGCTCAGCAGGACTCAGAGATTTCAAACTATCCATCACAGATTACACGACTCTATGAGCGGCTCAGACTAGCATTAAGACCTCTTTCTCCTGGGTTAGTCTATACGAACTAAAGAGGCAGCCGAGGCGGACAGGTTGGTTTTTCTAGTTCGACTGCCTCAGTGGACACACCTGGGGAAGAGGAGTTTGTGTAATTTGGCCAAATCAAATACTCTGAAGTCCTCTTGACTGTTTCACGAGGGTTAATGTTCACGTGAAGAAGTCGTAGATGTGGTTAATCTTTGATATCTTTGAGTGGTTACAGAGTTATAAGACGGACAGAAGAAGCTCCCTTGTCTCACTATCATCTCTCTCTCTCTTCATCTCCCTCTATCCCTCTCTCCAACATGGTCTCAGCAGATGTGTGTCTAACATGAGTCTGGTCCTGCTGGAGGTTTCTGCCTGTTAAAGGAAGTTTGTCCTTGCCACTGTAACTTGCTAAATGCTGCAAAGTGCTCTGCTCATGGTGGATTAGGATGAGATCAGACTGAGGCAGTGTTGTAGTCGAGTCACCAAATCCGAGTCCGAGTCGAGTCCAAGTCACCAGAGAAAAATCTCATCTCTCGTGCATTATTATGATTTTATTTTAGTAAGCATTTTGATAGTTTGATGGTTTTCACCTGGATGGGCAGGTAAGATAGGAGGGGCGGACACAGGGAGAGGTGAATGTCTTTTTTTTTTTACCAGAAGACGTTAGAGCACAACTATCTTGTTTAATATGTCATCAGAGCATCTGCAGTTTTTCCTGGACATTTAAAAAGGGGCTGATCCTGTACGATCCGCTCTCCCCCAGCGCTGTGGCCGGTTCGATTTTCAGTTTTGATTTTAGTAAATTGACGAGGTCTAACTGCCACTGCAATGGGATTCTAATGAAATCCGGCCGGGGTGTCTGGAGATTAGTTTATGAATGAGGCCACAGCGCTGTGTGCCGTGCGTAAATGCGCGCCGCACTTCAGTTGATGAGGGGACGCGCTCAGAGATTCTGCTGCACTGGGATCACTGCCGGTGTCCAATAAACTCAGCCCAAACACTATCAGAATTCTAACTAACCAAACAACTTAATAACTTTGGTTTAGTTATTTTAGTCGCTTATATTAACATTATACTAACACAGTAAAGTGATGAACGGTCTCAGGAAACTTAAGCATCTCTCTCACTTTTCGGTTCATCATGGACAGATGTCTGTTAAAGTTTGAGCTGGTCTCTTTCCTTGATGGGTCTCTTAAATATCCAACATGTCCCTCGGCTCGCTCTGCATTTAATGTGAAATCTTTGAAAGAAAAATGCTCAGCTGGTAGCGTCTTTTAATCCTGGCAGACGTCACGTGAACGCGCAGGCAAGCAAACGCTCGTGCCAGCCCTCGCTCTGAACGGAATACAATGTGGGATTTTGTAATAGAAGAAGAAACAAAACAAACCTTCATGGTGTCCTGAAGCCCTCGAACACGCTCGCACACACTCCATGTTTTATGAAGCATGAATGAGACTTTGAACTGTGAGGACATGCCGACACGGAGTCCCTTCTTACCTCAGTTACTCTGCACTGTGACCGGGGTTTAAACCTGTTTTAAGGTCTCCCTAGAGTTCTGTCCATACTGTCCCTGATATGAAAACAAACAGCACCATAAACCAGGAGAGAATAGAGATGTACTGTAGCTGTGTAATAGGGTTTTACCTGAGTACATGGCAGAGTGAGAGACCCTCCCGAGGTGTCTGAGGGAGCGTCTGGCGGCTCCCACAGCGGTCTGCATGCCTCCGCTAAACATCGTCATAAAAACACAGAGAAGAGAAGTTATTATTTAAAATCTGAAATGTGTCTTTTTTTAATATTCAGATTTCTGATTACGCAGAGAGAAAGTATAATTTGAGGAATTTCTGAGGCAGAATGAGAAATAAGAGCAGTCATGAAAATTAAATTCAACTCTCTCCTCATACAAACGCTAACAGTGTTAATAACTGGTTGGATATATTTCTGTCACTGTTTGAGTGACTCTACTCTGAGATAATGGACCAGTTATTCTGGTTTGATCAACAGATATCCGTCTATAGCTGTACCTGTGTCAGGTGATACATAACAAAGAGCAGACATAGATGTTGTAGTTTACAGGCTGCCTGCAGGAGAGCACAGAGGAGCTGATTTTTCATGTTCAGTCTGCATTTTGCTCCAAACAAAGAAGAAAATAATAAGAACAACTAATTTTAGAGATGAATGAAGACCTCATTTTTAAAATGTTCTTTATTTTTCATAAAAACTAATGTTGGCTGATAAATTCTGATATTTAATGTGATTCAAACGTTCAAAAGTAGATTTTGCAACAATATAAATCAATCAATTAATCAAGCTTTATTTATAGAGCACCTTTCATACAAATCAAATGCAACCCAAAGTGCTTTACAGCGATTGAAAAGCAAGAAAAAAGCAGAAATGAAACAATGGCAAGACATATTAGAGGAAGATAATCATAATCATAATAATAATAATAATGAAGAAGAAGAAGAAGAAGAAGAAGAAGAAGAAGAAGAAGAAAAATAATAAGAATACAAATCAAAAATAAGAACAACATAAAATAAAATAGAGACTAATGCACACCAAAAATAAAGAAGAAAAATTAAGAAGAAAGAAAAATAGTTAAAATAACTGGATTTAAAAAGGTAAGGATAAGAGTTGAAAAATAAAACTAAGGCTAAAATTATCAATAAAACTGAGTAGATACATAAAAATAGAATAAGATAACAGATAAAATTACTAAAATAATAAAGCAACATTTCAAATCAATATTATAGTAAATATGCGAATGCAAAGACCGTTCTCTGCATCCAGTATATCCACGATAGACCAATATCAGTACTGTCAGATCGATATATGAGATTATTTTAGTCTCTGCTGTGTTCAAATCTAACATTACACAGTATAATGAAGTACCATGAGGCAATAAGAGGCAGTGTGAGTTGACATGAGGACAACATGTGACTCAGCCAAAGCTGTGTTGACTGTTTTTACTCTGCAGCACCTTCAGGATCACCTCCCCCCACCATTCCTTACATGCACAGAGATAAGTGCAAATATATGTCTTCACTAAAGCTGCTTGATTAAAAGTGCATACTAATATGTTGTGGTCATACTAGAGTAGACATGACATTTCAACAAACCTCCTCAGGTTTAAATCACTGTTAGGAGATTGTTCTTGCACATGCATAATGCATTTCTGCAGCACAGTTGTAAGGGAATGATAACTGTTATAATGTTATTATTTCAGGTGATTTGTCCTTTTAAATGTCAGAAAACTTCTCCATGATAGTCAGATTTAAGAAACAGGTTCCCATTAAAGTTGTAGCTATCCCATTAAGAGGGCAAAGTGGTTATGAGCTTTTATCTGAAGGAATATTTTTTAACTTTTAGGAGATTTTTCCTCCAAAGAAAAGTGAAACTACTTTAACTTTTATGGACACTAGTGGACAGACAGATATTACGGTACTCTACAAGCGCATTAATATATTAATCATATCAGGAATGACGTGATAATAACGCATGACTTACGTACTGGGAGGCCTTTATAGTCTTTTTAATGTAGATAACATTTGATAATATGTGAGTTTCATCCACAGCCTGAGGTTTCACCTTTGTTTGTCCCTTCCGGGCACCCATACACCTTACCGTAACACCAGGAATAGACGCGCACCAAATTTTCAACAGCGGCTGGATCGATTCCGCTCAACTCAAATAACCTGCTGCTGCTGTGGCTCCACAGTCAGAGGTAAACTGTGACAAACTAGCTCTTATCTCGTCCTTATGTACTGGTTTTAATAATATCTTACCTCACAGGGTGTTACTGTCTCAATATAAGAGAGTTATGGAGGCTCTGTATGCTAACAGTCAGTTTTATTTGTTTTCCTTTTGACTTGTTTACGGTTGTAGCACCAACAGTCACCGCCACAGCGCCACCTACCGGACGGGAGTATGAAGACGACTGTTTAAAGATAAGATAAGATATACTTTATTTGTCCCCCATTGGGGGAAATTCTTTTGTTACAGCAGCTTACAACATGGGACAGGGGAATACAACAATGTACTAACATAGATAAAAAATATAATCACAATAATAATAGCAATGACAAAGGTAAAATAGAATAGAATGAAATAAAATAAAATACAATAAAATACAATAAAATACAATAAAATACAATAAAATACAATAAAGTAAAATGAAATAAAATATGGCAACTATTACAGATATATATATACTATGTACACTTCTATCTGATAAATAGATAAGTTAAGTTATTGCACGATAAAAAATGCACCAGGTTGAAGAGAGTGTTTTAGCAAAAAATATCTGATGTAGCTTGTTTTTGCTCTAAATCAGTCATAGAATGAGATAAACACATACAGAAATAAAATAGGTTTAATTTAGTTTAGTTCAGTTTAGTTTATTATTCATCGTATCGTGCACCATAAAGGTGCCCAGCCATAGACTGTAAATAAAAATGGACAGTGTTGCTCCGCCTCTTGGCGCAGCCATTGTGCAGCCAGAGCCTGTGAAGCCACTGTAACGAGCACCGCCCTACAGCGTAGCGTCACAAGACGCTGTGTGTCCTGTGAATTTTCACTCTACGGCGGCTGTGAATCAAAGGAAACCCGGAAGTAAAACCCCGTTTTTTAAACTCTAATAACTAACGAAAAAGAAACTTTTCAGGAAAAAGAGGCCTTGGACACAAAACAGTCAAATAATAACTACATATCACCACAGCATACGGATGTGAGAAACATTCGTATGACGTTTATTTATTTTTTAAAGTTTGACTGCTCACCCATTCAAATGAATGTGGGAGACAGATTTTTTGACCTATACTGCAGCCAGCCACCAGGGGGCAGACCCTCTGCTGAAAGCTTCACCACCAGCCGAGCCGGATGCACCCCTGGTTAAAGATGATAAATAAGTATGTTTTTTAAATACACCTCCCTCTGTTTGATCTTAAAGCTGCTGTTGGTCGTCGTGATATAAACATCAGTTCAGAGAGAGATTTCAAATGTCAACACTACCCCTCCCCTCTCTGCTCCCGTAACCCCGTCCCCAAAAAGATTGTTGTGCGCGATCTATGAGGAAGAAGTGGCTTCCCAGCCAATCAGGGTGGCGTAGTAGGGGGAGCAGTTCTGATTGGTCCGTGATAACGGGAACGGGAGAAATGATAACATTGCTTGATACAAAGGCGTTGGAAAACACAGAGATTTCGCCATAATCTCAAATTACTTCACTTACAGATGAGTGCCGATGGGTATTATGACTTTTTCTCCAAACAGCAGAAAAAAAGTACAGTTTTTTTTTACCATTCCTACCAACAGCAGCTTTAATTTGAGATACTATAAAGTTCCCTGTAAACACCTGTGTTTCTCTTTTTATGACATTGTTCCAACCCTCTGATGCAACCTTGCGTGTTGTTCCAGGCAGCTGACCTTTATTCTGTGTTATTGAATTCTTAGAATATACTCCAACATGTCCTCATCTGAATCTCTGTTTGTCTGCTTGTAACATTCACACCTACCTCATCATGTGCCAGCAGAGATGGTGAGAGATAAACACTCAGTTATCAGCTTCAAAAACACCTGCATGCTCAAACAAACAGAACACTGTTACATCAGTTGAATCATATGTCCACAAAGTCAAATTTCTCCATCCTGCAGCTTCCACTCCCCCTTTCAGCATGTACAATGAATGCAACCCAAAGAATAACAAGCTAATCAGGACATTACTGCAGATTAAGTCAATAAAGATATAAAAATATATCATGAGCATTGATGAAAATGAACATTTGCACGTTTTATTTTGGTTATAATATTAGATTACTCACTGAAGAGTCCCCCAACGATGAAATGTCCATCTTTGTGACTCTACAACCTTTTTCCAGAGTTTGACTATTTATTAAAAATTGAATAAGATGCATCTTGTTTAAAAAATGTTCATGATATGATAGAGGAGTGACCTGTTATTTTATTGGCAGATCTTTGGCTGTCATCTCCATCTCCTCCTGGTGTGAGATGTGAAGCCAAAATACTTTGTTACTACAGTTACTACTGTTAATACTGTTTGTTATGTTTTCTCTTGCCGTTCCTTAAACGCATCTCTTGTCAGCAGATGAAGCATGAACTGCTCTAAAATCTCCTGTCAGACACTGCGTTGGGTTTTGACTTGCTAAAACACAGAGGACCAACACCAGCAGATCATCACAGGCTGCAGGAACTTCACTCTGTGTCTTTGGACCACTGAGAAACTGAGCCCAGGTGAGACTCTTCTTGATGTTGTCTCTGCTTCAGGAGTGTCTTAATATTAAGAATGTGACAGCAACGTCTGTGTGGTGGCTCTTTCTGCTCAGACACCAGCCTCAGTCCACTCCTCGTGAAGCTCTCTAAAGGTCTTGAATGGACTCCACTTGATATCCCTCTCCAGGCAGCAGTCCTCTTCACTTTGATACAGCACTCTGCAAACAGCCAGGCTTTTCAGCAATGACCTTCTGTGGCTGGCCCCCCGTGGAGGATGCTGATAATCGTCTTCTGGACAGCTGTCAGGTCAGCAGTCTTCTCCATGATTTGTGGTTGCATGTTCTGAACTACACTAAGAAATACACATAATTTAATCTGTTTGAATGGTGATTTAATGAAACTTGAAGGTTTTTAGATATGCTTTCTTAAATGATTAGATTATCAAAGTTAGAAAAGAAAAATACTTGAAATATTTTCATTTTAACATAAAAGTATTAAAATGTCCACTGAAGACTTAGTGTGATAAAATGTTGCCTCAATAATAACAGCTCTATTCTTGATGGTACCCTAGCTTAAGTCCTACCCTTGTATCTTATCCCTAATTTAAACTCACTTTCATCCTGTTTACACTTTAAGACGGTCAGATCAGAGACTTTACGATCTTCCCTTTAAAAGTGTCTTCTGGAAAGCAAACTTTAGTAAAAGATGTTGAGACCAGAAGAGTGACTGAGCCATCATTTCACTTCAGTCAAAGAAAGAAAAAACACAAAGTAGATTTTTATCACTCTAAAGTCTGACTGATTTATAGCTCTGACACAAAAGCAATGAGAGTCCCCGTATCTGAGGTCTGCAGACGGATATAAATCCTCTGCTCTTCAGTCAGAGTTTGAACTTTGGAGCGTCCCCTCAGGCGGTCTGTGTACCTCTGAGGCTAGCTGGGCTGGGTTACAGAGGGACAGCAGAGAGGGACTTTATAAAAGATGAAGGTAGAGGCTGAAGTTCTGATAGTGGAGACTGAGAGCTGAGGAACACAGAGGAACATTATTCTTTCACCCATGATGGGTTACAGCAGGCTGTGTCTGTTACTGCTGCTGAGCAGCTACACACTGGCTCGTAAGTAGGAAACAACTCTGGATTAGATTCATGAAGTTTGTGACGATACTGTCAGACTTTCAACAAGTTAATTTGTGAGGTGACAACTTTATTAAGGGTTTTCTTAACTAATCAGGGAGGGAAGAGTTAAGGTGTTACACAAGAGATTACGTCATATGGTCCTCTGGAGAAAGGTCTCTATAGATGATAGTCAACAGGCAGACAAATACAGTTGTGCTCATAAGTTTACATACCCTGACAGAACGTATGGTTTCTTGGGTAGTTTCCGTTGTCTTTATGATATAAAAAGAGTAAACACAGTTGTTTGATAAAAATTTTGCTTCACCCAAACACTAACCATGAGTGAAAAAAAAGTTTTTCTCTTATCATGCATATTTTCTGAAAAATGGCCCAAAAAATCACAAATTCTGCCAGGGTATGTAAACTTATGAGCACAACTGTAGTTTTTAGTCTCTATTCATGTGTCATCATTTACAGTAGGTAAAGTTTATTTGGTATAGCACCTTTCACAGCACAAGGTCAGGAAGTACTTTAAAAAATACTGGAGTGATACAAAACAACAAAAAATCTAAAAATAAATGAATCAAAAACAAAAAACTGCAGCTTTAGAAATTGGCAGGAAGGATTAACCATGTTTTGACTTGGCATTCCTTAATTCTGAATCTCATCCTTTACTCATTTAATCCTTTTTAAGATCTAACATTTTAGTGAAAACATTTGTGCATTTTTTGGTGCATTGAATCAACTTATTGAGCAGCTTTCTAAATCATATTTAATTGTTGCTCAATTTGCAGAAAAACATTTAAAACTCTTTTTTTTTTTTACATATTTTTACAATAAATTTAAAGTAAATCGCGTTTTTATGCATTTCTTTCATCAGCTTTTACAATCAGCAAAAAGTAAAAAATAATTCAATAAGAAAAATGGCAAAATCTGCATCAGAGAATCTGAAAATATAGTAAAAAAAAAAGCAGCAGAGAGCTTAGATAATCCTTACAATGTAAATGTTGTTGTATGTCTTTTATTTTAAAACCACAAGATACCAAATTAACACTTAAAAAAATCATTGTTAATAAAGGAGCCTGAAGAGAAAGGGCTAATGTGTTATATAATATTGTATAAGACTTAGGGCGGTCAAATTATTCATTATTTTAATCATGATTAATCACTGGATTTCAAAAATTCAACTGGATTAATTATATTTTTTAAACAATATGTTTATTGAATTTTTTAATCATTTCCAAAGACACACAAATGCAATTAAAGAAATTCTAAGGAAAAAATAAATAAAAATTATATATGCACATATATACACATATAAAATAAAAACAAACAAACCAACAAAAAAAAACTTAATTACAAAATGTTACAACATTATTATTGTCTATATTAATTAAAGATAACCAAAGGGAGAACTGGATTAATTAAATTTTTAACTGCATGTTTAATTTTCTCATATTTTCCATTTATGTCTTCTAAAATTAGCCTCTTCAATGCTATAACTTGCACACCTAAGCTGACTAAGCTGTTTTAATTTGTGTTTGATAAATGAGTACATCTGGACATTCATATGTGGGACCAACCTGGTTAAATAAAGGTTCAATTTAAAAAAGAAATTGTGCTTGAGTGTGTTCGAACTGGAAGCAGGAGAGGCAAGAGAGTGGGTAATCAGCTGCACTTGTACGTTAGCTTGTAGGTGTTAGCTCAAACTCAAAGTACTTCATCATACTCTAATTGATTTTGACACAAAGTGCAGATTATGTTTGATTTATCATCTGATTTATTATTTTTCAAAGTAAAATGTTCTGCTCAAAAGTGCAGATGTCATTATTTTAAATTTTTGTCCATCACAGGGGGAAGCAGGAAGACAACACAGCAGCTTAACTATGGTGTGCCAAAAGGGACAAAATAGAATATTGCTACAAAAATAAGACAAAACAGAAATGTGTCATTTTAAAATACAACATTTTTGCTTAGCATTTAAACTACATTCATTTTGAGTGAGATTAATACTGATTTCTCTTTATAACCTCTAAAAGCTAAATAGACCCCCAGAGAGAGGAGCGACCATTTCTCATTAGTTGTTTTATAAACTTGTTAAAAGAGGAGATTAATAGGATGCTGCAGACACACTGAAGATTCATTTGAGTTGCATGTTAGACATTTAAAGAAAGCAGGATGAGATGTTTGTCAGAAAACAGCCTTTACAGAACAAAGAGGTAAAAGATATTGCTTTGTCCACAGGGGGCGCCAAAATCAACGCACACAGAAAGTTCCTGACGTCCATAAATGTCTCCTATTTTGACCGTTGTTTGTAATTAATGTGATTGTGTGATGTTTTGTTTTGCAGAAGATGCCAATGAAGATATCGAACCAACTTCAACATGTCTGTGTAAGTGTCCATCCACACATCAGTCGCATTTTCACAGGAAATAATCCTTAAACGTCCTCATCAGGGGATTTAATGAGAGTGTTTTTGTTCCTTTTTGGTTCAAATAGAAATAAAAACGTCCTTTAAGGATGTTTTTTTAGATGATGTTAATTTAATGAAACTCATGACTCTGAGTGTGTGTGAGTGCGTAGGGTGGATGTTTGGTGTGTGGATGCAAACAGACACATTGACCTGCTGACGGATCGATGCATGGTGGCTCTGCTGAACTAATAAACACATGACCTGTTTTTCTTTCTAGAGATAGCGGCAGCCTGTGGACTCTTGCTCTGTTCTGTTTAGGATTCAGCACAATAGATGTTCACTGTAAAGAACATTTAGTTTTCTACAAAGGGTGCAAAGGTCGTGGTGATGTGGAGCTTTGACTGTGACCTAAAGATACAGAGAGACCCTATAGGTTCAATACAGGAGCATGACCTCATCTTTGAAGGCTTGACATGACATAATAATAATGAGTTTGAATAATGATGTAACACTTTTATTGCACTGCAGTGGGCTCCAGATTCAAGACCCATAGGAGGTATTTGTACCAGTACACGGCAGAGAGCAGAAACGGGGTGGTGGGTACTTCCAACCTGAGGAACGGCCCTAAAGTCTCCTGTCAGGTACATCACTGATCATGTCCCACTTTGAGAGTTCACCTGATAACAGAGTATTCTTATCAGAGTGTCCTGTCAGGCTCTCTATTGATCCTGTAAATGCTGTAACATGTCTTTAGGTCGAGATCGAAGTCCCTCAGATGTGCAGATTCATCATGCACACAAGAGACTGTGCTCTCAGCGAGGTGTCCGTCATGGATCCGCAGGGCCAGCCCGTCTACACCCAGGCCCCTGGCTCTGACGCCTTCCAGGCTGCCATGGAGAAGTTAGTACAAACATCATCTCTATTTTTATTGTGCAGAAAAACCACAAACTTTCTTCCCCCAAGATATCAAAGTCTTTTTCGGCCTGATCATCCAGGTTTTCATCAGACGGTGACTCAGGCCGTTAGTTATCTGAACTGTAGAGGCTCATGTAAACTCTATACATGTTTGCTCTCAGGCTGAGGTCCTCAGGGGCCGGTCGATGTGAGCTGATCCAAAGTCTACAGTGAAACCAGGAGTATAGGATTATTTTTTAAGTCAGCAGTTCTCAACCTTTCTGAGTCACGACCCCCAACAGTAATATCCTGCATGCTGCAAAATATCATGATGGTGCACAAACCAGATCCTCACCTTCACAAGGCATGCAGTCAGTCTGAAACAGCACTAAAGAGATCATATTTCATATTTCATTTGCAGAGTTTTTTATCCACAACTATCTGGTGTCCCTCAGAAATCATCCTGCAACCCTGATTGGGGCCAGGACACGAGGTTGAGAATCATAAAACCTGTGAGGAAAGCGTCCAGAATCAGGATGCAGGTTAAAGTCAGATGAAAGAAAGAGAACATGATGTGTTTTCTCTGCACAGGAACCCTCTGAAGTTCTCCGGGGAGGACGGCGTTGCTCTCTTCCCTGAGACGGACGAGTCGGTCAACATCCTGAACATAAAGAGAGGAATCATTTCAGCGCTCATGGTGCCACTGCTGGAGGACAGCCAGAGCAAACTCATGGTGAGTATCTCCTCACACACTCACCACACAAGGCTTCTCTCTGAATGAGGAGTGTTACTGCAGGTAACAGAGGTGCTCAGGTACTCCAGCTTTAATCTCACCTCTGATTATCTCTGTGTTTTTGTTGTTCCCTTTCAGAGCACGGTGCATGGCCAGTGTTTGTCCAACTACAACGTAAACGAGAGACGGGATATCGCCACAGACGTGAGCGTGTCCAGAAATCTGCCCGACTGTGACCAGTTCACCAGCAGGGAGTCAGCCAGCAGCCCTCTGGCCCTGCTGCAGAAACTGGTGAGTCATGAGTACTAGTCTCTATAACGTCTGAATGGTTGAATGCTTAGTGATGAACTGAATACTCAATCTTTTAGCACTTCAGCACCAGATTATCACAAGTATCTAGATTCTGAATCTTGAGGGCATCCTGTGCACGCTTCTGCAATCCACATCTCTCACTTTAGAGCAGATGGCTGGCTGCTATGTTGATGCCCCGCTATATAATATTTTGCATGCACATCCTTACAGAGCTCACACGTGCAGCCCACCTGGAAAATTTGCGTGTGAAGAAGCTTCTGTTGCACTTTTATAGACTTCTGCAGAGGGGGAGAAGTGTGACACGACCTCTTGCAAGTTTAATCCAGACCATTTAAGTTTCCGATCGTCACTGCTGCCCGTTTTTTGAAGCTTCAGTTGTGAAAATTGTACTTTGATAAAGACAGTTTGTTGTTTTGGAAGTCTGACAACAGCTTAAACAAATGCATCAAGGGCAACCACCCCACCAGCCCCTCTCTCTGAATTATAAAGCTTTAATCAAAGGTGTGGACAGGGATCATGTAACAGCAGCTCAGTCTGAAGGGACTTCAGCAAGCTTCACCGATGCACTCTAATGTCAGTGTTAGAGCAGATAACATTAGAGGAGAAGGTTTACAACATTTACTTTGACAAACATTGACTAAATTATGCTTTTATTTCCAGCATCGCCCTTTGTCTAAACTCATCTCAAGCACACAAACCTGCAACTACCAGTTTGACAACAAAGGAAAGCACGTCACGACAGCCATGTGCGAGGAGAAACACACCTACCTGCCCTTCTCCCACGAGTAAGTCATCACGAGAGCGCATTCATCCTCGTATATAAGGCACACGCAAACATTGTGAACCTCTTTGCATTGTCTTCTGATCTGCCCTGCAGAGAGAACGGACTATCATCAGTGGTGAACCAGGATCTCAGCTTCCAGAACTCAAAAAGAATCAACAACAGAGTGTTTGGTGAGAGATCATTTTGAGCTTATGATTAAGATTTATTACTGATACCTGTTTAATAAGGTCCACTGGTCCTCTCTCCAAGAATGACCTGATTGATGTGCAGAGTAGAACTTTATTCACAGGAACAGTAAATATTAAATTGTCATTAATCAGATGTGAACCCCAGCCAAAGCAAACCACTCCACTTCGAAGACCCCGATGACAAAGCCCCGGTCCAGACGAAGGACGCTGTTCTGAGCACCCTGAGGGACCTGGTGGATCTTGGAAGCACAGACCAGGGACAGAAGAGGACCAGTCTCTTCCATAAGCTGGTGTCCGGTCTGCGCGTGCTGAGGAACGAGACCCTGAGCCCGACTGTCACTGATATGATGAAGATCTCCGGCTGGCCCACCTTGCAGGCCCTGTTCCAGTGTGGGACTCCAGAGTGCACCAGCGGCATCCTGCAGATCATCAGGAGCATTAACGGGGTGTCGTGGGAAGTGGACGCTCTGGTCTACGGGCTGAGTCTGCAGGGGAACCCGGATGCTGCACGAGTGCGAGATATGCTCAGCATGGCTGAGTACAAACAGAGCAGGGCGATCATGTACGCTCTCGCCAACACGGTCAAGAAGTGAGTACAGAGAGAGATGAAGCCATGACGCATGAACTGTTTTTAACGTAAACTCACATTTCACGTTTCTGACTAAAGCTGCAGTTTTACAAATCCAGAGATTTTAAACCTTTAAGCCGGTAATTACCATGATGTAAATGTTTTCTCCCTCTGTCTCTGCTCTCCAGGTTCCATGAAGGAGAGGCCACTCCGTTGGTCTCAGACGTGTCAAAGTTCATGGAAACACTTTTGAATGACTGCTCCGGAGAAATCCTCGACACGTTCTCTGACTTCCCCGCTGACCCTGAAGAGTTGTCCTTCCTCGTGCTGAGGGTAATGTTTACCATTCAGGCGTTTTAATGACTTCACTTCCAGCTTGGAGGATCGGTGTCACATGTTGACACTTGTTCTCTCGTGTCTAGGTTGTTGGTGTGATGGGTAAAGCCATGCAGGATGTCAGCCCCAGTCTGGTGTCGTCGATTTTGCGCTGTGCTCAGAAAACAGACATCCCATTGTCCAATCAGAAGGCAGCTCTTCGGGCCTTGAGGTTGATGGAAACCACTGATGAGGTACGTTTGCTTCACTCCTACATTTCTGTTCTCATCATTTATTAAAGCACATTAAAAACCTGTCGTGTATCCCTCATCCCCGCAGATCAAAGGTGTTCTATCCAGAGTTTACCTAGACCCTCAGAGCCCTGTGGAGAAACGTATTGCGGCCTACCTGCTCCTGATGAAGAACCCAGACCAGGACTTGGTCAAAGACGCTGTGGACAGTTTGGCGAACGTGAAGGATCAGCAGCTGATAACTTTTGTGATCTCCCACCTGAAGAACATCCTCAAATCCAACACGCCAGAAATGAAAGAGTGAGCTGTCTTTTAATTTCTATGTCTTCTTTTTTTTATCGATGTGCTTTTCCAGGAGATGTCACCTTAGCGTGTTCAAGAGGTTTTAATCTTTTTTTAGGGAGTATCACTGGCAGGATTTTATCATTTTATAATTGGATGTCATATTTTTTATATTTTTCATATGCTTTTTATATTTTCAATATATTTCATATTTTAGTATGTATTTCATACTTTTATATTTTTTAAATATATTTTATATTTTTATATATTTTTTATATTTTCTATATATTGTATATTTAAATATGTATTTCATACTTTTATATTTTTTAAATATATTATATATATTTTTATATTTCTATATTTTCTATATTTTGTATGCTTTATTATGTATTTCATACTTTTATATTTTGTAAATATATTATATATTTTTAAAATATCTTTTATATTTTTATATATATTTTATAATTCTATATATTGTATATTTTAATATGTATTTCATACTTCTATATTTTTCAAATATATTTATATATTATATATTTTATATTTTTATATATTTTGTACTTTACATACTTTTTATATTAATGCATTTTATATTTTTATATACTTTTTATATACTTAATTTTTAAATATGTATTTCATACTTTTTTATTTTTAAATATATTTTATATTTTTATATATTTATATTTTTGATTGTTTTAATGTTTTATCTTTTTTTGTTTGTATTCTTCCATTATTGTTTAATTTCTTATTATTTATCTTCCTGTCTTTTAGTGTCCTTCTTATTTGTAAAGCACTTTGTAAACCTGTTTTGATAAATCCTCTGAAGAGATAAATCTTTTGAATATCTTGTAAAATGAAATAGGGATGCTGTTCTTCTGTGCCGTCACACTAAACTCTTTATTCTTCCTCCCAAAGAGTCATAGAGTACTCTGAGCGCGCCTTGCAGGACTACATAGAAGTTAACGGCATGTCAGCAAACCGCAAACTGGACTCTCCTTTGGGCTCGGTGCAGAGCAACATGATCCTGGACAACGTGAACACCTTACCGAAGGAGGTGATGCTGGAGACCACTCTGAAGGTGTTTGACTACGAATACGACTTCTTTGAGGTACGCCTTCACTTCCTTATTTCGAGGTTAAAACAGACACGTAAAGCTTTGTAAGGATTATTAAAGAATCAAAATGTTCCCCCTTTAAGGTCGGTGTTGAGGGAACAGGATTTGAACCGACGATTGACGCTCTCTTTGGAGAGGAGGGTTTCTTTCCAGATGCCGTCTCTAAGGTGGTTTACTGGGCTGGAGACAAAGCTGAGGCGCTCAGAGAGACTTTGGACAGGATCGCTCCCAACAAAGACAGAATGAAGAGACAGGTGAGGAGTGTACGGACAGATCATGTGCTTATTTATTCTTACTGTGAGAGATGGCAGTTCCCCAAAAGTGAAGCCAAAACACCCAGGTTTAGGTCTTGAAGCTTGCCTCAGATGGGACTGATGCTTCACACACTCTGCTCCAAAAAACGTCAGCATAAGAAATGTCAGTGCATGTTGCATGGGGTATTTTGGCTTCACTTTTGTTCTCCTGGAGGAAACATAGCTACACCATCCATCTTTATATAAAGTCAATCATGCTAACTGGGCTTTTTTATATCTCAGCCTGTGTTGTAATAATTTAAAACCTGCTCAGGATTTTACACACACTCTCGTTTCACCTTTCCAGGTCCCGGAGGGTCTCCTCTCAGATATCACCTCCAGTTTCCAGAAGCTTCTGGATACCGTTCGTTTCTCTCAAAAACCAGAAGCCATAGCCTACCTGAAGCTTCTGGGGAACGAGATCGGATACATCGCGCCCGGCGACATGAGAAAGATGACTGAGAGCCTGTCCATGTACTACCATATTTTCTTCCGGATGCTGCCTTCAAATGTAAGATCTTTGACGTCCTGGTGTCAAGTTTGCAACAAACACAAAAAAAAACGTAGTTCTACTTCAACAAAAAACTACAAATCATCCTATTGTAGAACTCCTGAAGAAGAGTGAGGTCACAGGACTTCAAGATGGGAAGTTTAACTGCATTTGTTCTATTGGCGACATGAAAACAAGGAGAGGATGTATTCAGATCTCTTCTTTAGGAGACAAATCTAGCACGAATGATCCAAACGATTCATACCTATGAATCTGTAACCAGGCCTTCAGACTTTGTAGAACATCCCTTAGAAAAATATGATCAAATCAATACCGGTGTTTACTTTGTGTTTTAAATGGGACAAGAAATCAGGTCTCTGGGTTACCGTCCTCTGTTTGACCTACTTCCTCTCCTGGCCAATCACAGCGCAGAGATACCAACCAGGAAGTACTTAGGAAGTCTTAAAATATATTAATATTTCAGTCTGGTCCAAAGGTGATACTCAGCTTGTTCCTGTCCCTCCTACAGGCCCTCATTGCGTTAACATCCGGCACTGAGAATGAAGTCTTCGCTCACTACATCTTCATGGAGAACGCCTTCTCTCTGCCCACGGCCTCGGGCTTCCCTCTGAAGTTCTCCCTGTCAGGTGTGTTTGCACCCGGAGCCAAAGGAGGCTTGTCTCGCTCAGACAACAGTAGAATGGTAAGTTTCTGTGTTCTTTATCTTGCTGTATTTTATTTTCTTAGTTTGCCTGTAAAATAAAACTGCAGCTCCTCTGTGAGTTTCAGCTGTTCTGTCTTCTCTGTCCTTGTAGGCTAAATTGTCCTTCAAGCCTTCAGTCGGGCTCGAGTTCATCACACAGATGGGCGTGCACATCCCGGACTACGTGGAGTCCGGGCTGGAGTTGCACACTAATCTGCATCACGAGAGTTCCCTCAATGCTGAAGTCACCTTGAACAGTAACCAGATGAAGCTGTCCATCCCTGCTCCGAAGTCAAACACTCAGCTGTTCAGCTTCAGGTTGGCGGTCTTTCTTTCAGATGGATTCAAACAGGAAGCATCCGATTACTTTCCAGAGTCATTTTTAAACTCTCCTCTCTCTTTTTTAAAAACAGCAACAAGGTGCTGTCCGTCTCCTCCGGTCAAACGGAAGTCCTGCCGTCTCTGGATGAGGACAGGACCGACTCATCCGAATGCCAGCCGCTCATTAGTGGTCTGAAACTCTGCACAACTGCACGATACTCCAACGCGTCTTCCACAGACCAGGCCCCGTATTTCCCTCTGACAGGAGAAAGCAGGTGACGTTATGACACATTTGAAGATTGAAGTTGAAACAGAGATGTGACACTTTTGATTTAAAGTGTATTTAAATGACCCTAAAATCCTGCAAGAAGATGCAAAGAATAAATCTTAAACTCTGAATTTTATGGTATAGATTGTCAGCTTTGGAAGCCAAAATGTGTGTTGGAGCTGTTTCAAACTGATCTTTAAATTGTCCTAATGCAATACTTCAGTGTTTAAACTTTGTAGACAGCAACCTGATCAAAGTAGAGAGCTACCGCAGAGTATCAGGGCCACGTTACAGGAGGAAAAAAAATGAGATTCAGAGTATAAAGTATAAAGACAGCTAATTTGCAGTCTGTGCAAGCTTTTGCAACTTCCTACCTCCTGTTAGTGATGTGATTGGATACCCCTATATGTTGTTTTACATGCAGATTTTTCAAAGGGATTAAAACTTTCCTCTCATGAAATCAGTACTTTATTTTTGAAGGATTAAATCTTATTCTTGCAAATTTAAGACTTTTTCTTCAATGACTTTATAGTCATAAAATCATGACTGTAGGGACAGGTGCAGGCCCCCCGTGTACAGAGGATGTAGTCCTCATTGAATCTGTCGCTGGTTCGACTCCCGACTATGACCAAATTTTACTTTAGATAACTATCTTATTCTCGTCTTCTTCTCAATTTATGTTTCTCTCTTGAAGTGTCCCTAATCCTCCGTCGTAGGAAGCAGCATGAAGTTAAACTTGTTCTGTTTTCCCAGGTTTGCCCTTGAAATCGAGCCCACAGGAGAAGTGTCCGAGTACACCGCCACCATCACTAAAGAGACTCTCAGAGAGGGGAAGAAGGGAAGAAACAAAGTGGACTCTCTGAAGATCTCTCTGAAGGCAGAAGGTGTGTGTTAAACGAAATACTACATCTGTGTCTACATGTTATCTCTGGTAATCACCTTCACCTGAAGGTTTCACTCAGGAGCTGCAGGAAGAAGTGTAAAATTCTGGATCACACATGCAGCCCATCTTGAAAACTTGCAGATATTTCGTGCATGATTACAGCTTTCTCATGTGTGCACAATATTTCCTGCTGAGTTCCCAGAGAGGATAAAGTAAGGAGGAAGAAAATGCCTCACTAAAGGCCTGCAAACTTTTAATGCACCCCCCCTGACATTATCTCTTCAAAATGTAGATAACGCAAACTTCTGCACACCTTTCGCCATATTAGCTTCTGTTTCTACCTCACTGATTGGTTCTTCTTGTAGATTTCCAGCTGGAGCATGATAAGAAACGTCTTCGTAGGCACTTGTCTCTAATATCTAGAGACATTTGTTGTCACTGTTCCTTGAGATGAAATGTAATCTAATGGGTTGAATCTCTTCTGTTACCAGGGGATGATTCATCAGAGGTCTCTGCATCGTTGAAATACAACCACAACAAGAACACTGTCAGCACAGAGGTCGTCATTCCCGACTACGACGTGGAAGCCGGCATCAAGCTGGCTGTGACCGACAGTGAGGCTAAAGGGAAGATGATGCGAGGAATCACCATCGATGTCACCAACAAGAACATCCCACAGCTGACTCTCATCGGACGCACCAGGTACACACAGTTCACCTGATGATTTGAGCTTGTTGATTAAACACTTGTTGTTTTCACCTTTTCACCGAACACCTTTTTGTTTGAATGTAAGGCTCGACATGATGAAGGACGCCATGCTGCAGCTGGAGATGGTCCTTCCCTCTATGCAAAGCGACGCCTCTATCACTGCAACCCTGAAGAAGGATGAGGGCATGATCCTGGATTTAGAGACAGTCATGAACCTCCCTGAGACGTCCTCTCAGCAGAAAGCCACGCTCAGATACGGTAACCTGTCATCCACCAAACACATCCTCAACATGTGGGACAGATTTCAGACGTTCAGTTATACATGTGCAGAATTTACATTTTGGACTTGCCTCTGAATAGATGACAATAAACTGGAGCTGGAACTGAAATCAGACCTGAATTCAGAGATTCAGAAGCTGATCCCAAATATTGAAGATCATCACCGGCAGCTGCAACAGCTCATTGATCAAATCCTGGACCAGAAGGTGGCAAAGACGGACATGAAGCTACGTCACATTGTCACCAAAGGAATCGAGGTACGTCTGATGAGGATATTCTTAGGAATGTACTGTAAACTTTAGACAAAACAAAGAAAGGCCAAATTAGACGTGGCATGTCTGCACACTCTCTTGTTTCAAATGTTTGTCTGAGTTGAAATGTTGTTTACTTTCATGTCCTCCTGAAGGCTGGAGACATATGGCTCGGAAAACTGACCCAACAAATCCCCTACCTCGCAAACCTGCGCAGTAAGAGGAGCATCTCAGACCTCACTTTGCCGGCTCTGCCTGAGAAACTGTTCCTTCAGATGTAAGTTCAACATTCATGCTTTTAAAACTTAACTTTCAACTTATTAATTAAACATAAAATCAGCAGTTCAGCTACATTACTGTCCTCTGATTTCACAATGTACGGTGGCCCTGAAGGTCAACTGCACAATTATTTAATAAACATGAAAATTATTTTACTGAAAACAAAAAATAATTCAAAAAAATGCATAAAAATATTCTTGAAACCCAAAAATGATTTGCAAAATACAAAATATATTAAATTAATTAAATTAAATTAAATTGAAAAATTTTAGTTATTATTGTTCTAAATTGCAACTGCAGAAAATATTTTTAAAAATGCAAAACAATCTTGCAAAATGCTTTCAAGATTCTGCTTTTTGTAATTTTTTTTCATTTGTTCAAATGTTTAAGCATTTATTAAAATGCTTGTCTTCTTCGGCAAAAGTTTATTTGGATTTTGTGCATTTTGGGAAATATTTTTGCATGAAATCATTTTTTTTATGTGTGTTATGTTCAAATTTTTTCAGTTCCTTTAACCAATTCTGCATTTTGTGAAATATTTTTGTTTTTAAAAATGTTTTTAGGTGTCATGACATATTTTTAAGGTTTATTGAAATGTTTCTAACATTCATGAAATGTTTGTGTCACCTTCAGGGCCACCGTACTACTCATCTATAGTTGACATTTATGTATTAAATGTTTATAAATACATTTTCAAAGGTAAAATCCGAACATTAGACCTCATTGATGATGTTTGTTTTTGTTCCCCACAGCGACAGCTTGTTCCGATACCAGTTCAACAAGGATACAATGACGATCTCTCTTCCTCTTCCTCATGGAGGCAAAAAGTCAGACGAACTGAACATCCCGACCTCTCTACCGATACCCGTCATAGACTTACCACAGATCGGCGTTTACGTCCCGGCCAGAAACGTCCCCATCCCGTCATTCACAGTCCCGCCTACTTTAGATTTCACTGTCCCTCTTTTCGGCCTGGCTGAAGCGTCGACTAAGATCAACAGCAACTTCTACAGCTGGGAAGGCTCCATCTCTGGAGGAAACAACACTGTTGATGTCCCGAGCTGCGTTGTGCAGTACAAGGCCATCGCCCAATCACCTTTCAACCTGCTGTCGTACAAACTTGAAGGTAAGTATCTTTTAAAAGTGTCAATTCTTAAAATGTAGTGCAGATAAAGGTAGAGTGTTACTGATCATATTTTTCTCTGCTTGCAGGAATGGGGATGATGTCTGGACGCGCTGATGAAAATCTCAAGTATCTTCTGAACAGTTCTTTCAGCCACAGTCTCGTTGATACAAGCTTCAGTGTCTCAGAATCCGTGAGAGTAACAGACAAGGTGAACGCAAGAGCCAACTACAAGATCGAAGTCTCGAGTCCACTCGGCCTGGAAACCACTCTCCACTACTCCGCTCAAGCCATCTCCAATCTGGATTCAGAAGAGGTGCAGGGAGACGGCTCCATTGATGGATTCCTAAAAATCGGCTCGTTTGTCGCCAATTCCTCCTACTCCAACAGCTACAACGTGCGTCCGCTAGATAGAGAGGGGAGAGGAGAGTCCACCCTAAAAGTCAACTTGCCGTTCATCCAAGTTCACAACATGATTCAAGGATTGTACAAAAACTCTGAGTTGAACATTGTGTCCAAAACCAACACCCAAGACGACATCCTGAAGCATGTAGCAGAGCTCAGGTACAAAGACTCACAGCTGACTCTGAAGTGCAACGCGATGGCCAAACCTATGGCGGGTAAATCCCTCAATAACAAAATGGAGCTGGGTGTGTCCAGCCAAATGGCCGTCCTCAGAGTTGAGTCCCAGGCGGATGATGACAAAAACAGGGTGTACTCACTGGTAACAGGATCCCTGGGTTCAGACGGACTCGCGTTAAACTCAGAGGGGTCCCTCACCTCTGACGCAGGTCGCGGTTTGCACAAAGCTTCTCTCATGGTGACCAAGGATGGCCTCACAACAAGCGGGACCAACAGCATTCAGTGCAGTCCTATCACAGCAGAGAACGTCTTCAACGCGGCGATAGACGGTAATGGAGCCACGCTGTCCTCCGTCACTAAAGCTTTGGCTGAAGAGAGCCGAGGAGAGCTGAACGTCGAGGGTAAAGTCACAGCAGCAGAGGCGTCTTTATACGCCGTCCTGAAGGGCCACGCTCACGATGCAACCACGAGAAACAACATGGACGTTCTGGTGAACCGAAGAGGTCTCACCTTCGCCAGCAACTCCGTGGCATCAATGGGGAAGATGAATACAGAAAACAGCCACTCACTGGCCGTCACTCTGTGGACGCTCGCCTTTCAATCCAAGTCGAACAACTTCATCTGCGAGGACGTGTACTACAAGCAAGACACCAAGCTTGATATGAAGCCGTTTGCGATGTCCATGGATATGACGAACGACTTGAAGCTGTATGACGCCAGTTTGTTCAACGAAGGCCACGTTAAGCTCGAGCCAGTTAAAGCGGATCTGAGTGGAAGTGTGAAGGGAACCTACGGAGACGACAACCACTTAAAGAACACCTATGAAATCAGCTACGCCAACTTGGCCGGCACGATGAAGAACAGCCTGTCGGGGAACATAATGGACGCACAGCTCAGTCACAGCTGTGAGCTTGAGTTCGCTGGACTTTCCTCCACGTCAAACTGTGAAACAAGAGTCAACTCTGAGCCGCTGCGCTTCGACAGCACCGTCCGCACCATGGCGCTGCCTTTTAGCTTCACGGTCGACGCTCTCGTGAACAGCGACGGGGAGATGAAGCTACACGGGAAGCACACCGGACAACTGTACAGCAAGTTCTTATTTAAAGCCGAGCCCCTCGCTTTTGCATACTCACATGACAGCCGAGTGTCGACCACGCACAAACTCAATATCGGGACGCCGTCGACTATTCTGGAAAACAAATTTGAAGGCCTCCTGACGCCGAGCGACCAAATTCTGACATGGAATTTGAAATCCAAGCTGAACGACCACACGTACAACCAGGACATGAAAGCCTACAACGATCCAGAGAAAAATGGACTTGAGTTTTCAGGAGAAGTGTTAACAGACTTCTTCAGCAAATTAAGCAGGGAGAGGAGATCACCGCCAGAAGTTCAGAAATTCGGTCTGGCCGGTTTCCTCAAGTATGACAAGAGCAGCGACTGTCACATCATTGAGATCCCGTTCATCGAGAGCTTCCCTGCTGCCTTCGAGCAGCTCAAGAACACGCTTGTGCAAGCTTTGGAGTCACTTCAACAGAACATCAATAATTTAGACATCGATCAACTGATCAGTGACTTCAGAGTAAAGTTAGATCAACTACCATCGCAAGTGAGCGACTTCATACAAGAAATGGACCTGCAGGGGAAAGTTGATCAAGTAAAAGCAACACTGGATTATCTGATCGGCGAGTTCTCGATAACGATGGACGACTTGGAGATTGCAATGGAAGACTTGAAAAGGAACTTTGAAAGAACAGTGACGGATATGGTCAACAATATTCAAGACCTCATGCGTACGATCGAAGACTACGTGAAGGACGGACACCTCGCGGACAAGATCACAGAAGTGCTTTCACAGATTGAGAGGATGCTTCAGGAGCTGGACGATGGGTATAAAATCAGGCAGTCGCTCGTCAAAGTGCTGGATGCGGTTGACGATATAATCCGACAGGTCGATCTGCAGAAGCTCTCTGAAAGCAGCGCCGCGTGGCTGGAGGAGCTGGACTCTAAATACGGGATTTTGGATAAAATCAAAAACGCGATGTTTGAAGTGAAACAGTTCATCAAGAACTTCGACATCAGCGTGTTTCTTGAAGATTTAAAGAACTCTCTTCTCTCCATTGATTTGGCCGCTTATGCTGAGCAGTTGTCCTCTAAGATCTCCTCGTATGACGTCGTAAAAGTGATCGATTCTATGAATGATGTTATCGTCAACTGGATTGATGAATACGAAATCCCCAACAAACTGAACACGGTGTATACTTACGTCAGGGACTTGCTTTTGAAATACAAGCTGGATGATAAGTTCAAAGACTTAATGGATCAGGTTTTGATTCTTATAAAGGATTTTAAAATAGATGAGACGGTGCAGTTGATGGTGGATGCTCTGAAATCGATCAACTTTGAATCCGTGTATAATAAAATGATGGACGTTCTGCAGAGTGCAACGAACCAGCTCAGAGCGATTGACTTTAAGAAGAGCATCGAGGAGCTTAATGAAAGCATTTCTTCGCTGCTGAAGTCGATGAAGGCGTTTGACTACCATGCATTTGTTGACGAGACCAATGAGAAGATTGCCGACTTAACAAACTACATCAATGAGCAGATTCAAACGTATGAGATTGTCCAGAAAATAGAGGCTGTGCGGGAGTTTTTCAGGGAGGTCCAAAGTTCATTTTACACATATCTAGAGGGATTGAGAAACACAAAGGTGGCAGACGCTCTGAAGAGACTAAAAGATGTGCTGGACACCACTTTTATTAATGACATCCACATGAAAGCGAAGGATATGCTGGAGGACATGAGGCAGAGAATCCTTGACATGGATATCAGAAAAGAAATGTACATCCACCTTCAAAGAGCAAGCGAGTCCTACACTAATATAGTTGCTTACGTTTCTGCACGACTGGATCAACTCATAGAGAAGATCAGAGAAATGACAAAGGACAGCGAGGTCATCAATCAGATAAAACAAGGTCTCGATGAAGCTCTGAGCGCCCTGAAGAAAGCTGAGATCGAAGTCCCCACTTTCCCCGTCCCCCTCACTGACCTCGTTATTCCAGGGTTCACTATCAACCTGAACAAACTGCAGGAGATCAGCATCCCCGCTCAAATCTCCGTCCCCGAGTTCACCATCCTCAACTTTTACACGTTCCCTGGCTTCACCCTCGACTTCGAGGAACTCAAAGCAAACATAGTTGCAACCATTGACAGCATCAGAGATTTTGAGGTCCAGTGGCCCGACCCTGAGGAGATCTTCGGTGACCTAAAAGTCCTCTACCTATCTGAGCTCCCTGACCTCTCCTTACCTGAAGTCACTCTATCAGAGATAACATTCCCCGCCGTCAACATCCCCAAACTGAATCTGCAGGACTTTGAAATCACAATGCTCCCGATCCCAGACATCCGCTTACCCGAGGTTCCCAGTGAAATCTGCATCCCAGTTTTTGGAAAACTCCACGGAGAGTTCATGGTGACCTCTCCGATTTACACACTGGTCACCATAGGGAGGATTGAGAACTCAACGTCCTCCATGAAAAACCCACAGTTCACTGCCACTATCACCTCTGATGCCAAATCCACCGTTGAGCCCCTCGAGTACAACTTTGAAGCCACCGCTCATTTGGAAGCTCCCAGAATGAAGAAGCTGCTATTCACGGAGCAAATGAAGCTCACGCACAAAGCCTTCTCCGTTGAACATGAAGGATCTTTGACGCTTACCGGCTCCTCTGCTGAGGCGTCTTCCAAGACTACAACCAAGGCCACGACTGAAATATACAAAGCAGACTTAGTCAACAGTATGGGTCTGACATTGAACAGCGAAATATCTGCAGCCGTGGACACAACCTACAACCACATGTTGGGAATCCCCTTGATTGAAGCCTCAAGTCAGGCATCAGCGGAGCAGCACGTAGCAGCCAAAGTGGAGTCCGGAAGGATCATTGTGATTGGGGAAACTACAGGTAACGGGAAGTGGTCCGTTCTGGATTACTCTGACGAAGGCACACACAAAAGCAACGTAGAATTCAACGTCGATTTTAACACCGCTAAGTTAACCTTCCAAGAAGAAACCGACTGCAAGGCCTTGAAGTCAAAGAAATCACTGACTGCTGAATCGGTCATCTTGAGTCATTTAACTGTGGAAGCGAGATGTGAAACCGAAGCTCCGTCCGTCAAGAAGAGCGTCATGACTCTGAATGGAGAGGCTAACATTGGAGACCTGAAGGTTGCACTGGCAGCTTCTCATGATGCTGAATTCACCGGATTCCTGACTGGCTCCATGGCCAACACGCTGGCATTCAACGCCCACCCGTTTGAAATTGGGCTCGATGTTAAGAACAAAGTGAACTCAAAGATCTTCTTCCCCCTGAAGCTCACAGGGAAGGTCGACCTCCAGCATGATTGTGGTGTGATTCTGAACTCTGAGAAGCAGCGTGCAAGTTGTTTTGGTTTGGCAAGATTCAACCAGTACAAGTGCAATCACAACATTACTGCAGAAAACAACAACATGGACATCTCCTTACATGCTGTAGCAAACGGGGAGGCTAATCTAGACTTCCTGACTGTTCCTCTATCCATCCCAGAGGTAGAAATACCGTACTTCAATGTGAACACCCCTGAAGTCAGAGACCTCTCTCTGTGGGAACACACTGGATTGCAAACCTTGCTCACCACTCCTCAACAATCTTTCGATATGAACCTGAAGCTTCAGTACTTAAAGAACCCCGATGTGCACAGCTTTGAGTTACACCTGGAGCCGATATACAACGCAATCAGAGACAACGGCCACTTCCTCCAGGTTCAGTTTGAAGACTCTAGAGACAAAGCCGTTGCACTTCTGAAGGATTCATACAACCAAGCCAAGTTGCAGTATATCAAGCACAAAATTGACACGTCTGGCATGCCTCCCAGAATCTTCAGAGTGCCAGGATACAAGATACCACTCTTAAATATCGAGGTGTCCGCCTTCAGCGCCGAGATGCCGGCCTTTAGCTACTTTGTTCCCAAGGAGGTCAGCACACCGAGCTTCAAAATCCCTGCTCTTGGTTTCTCCGTGCCGTCGTACACACTGGTGTTGCCGTCCCTGGAGCTTCCTGTCGTCCATGTTCCAGAGACTCTGAGTGAAATAAGCCTTCCCACGTTCACACTGCCAGCCATCCAGAACAAAATCGTGGTTCCAGCGTTAGGTAACATGACTTATGACTTCTCCTTCAAGTCACCTGTGATAACCTTGAGTGCTAACGCAGGCCTTTACAGCCAGCCTGACATCGTCGCTCGGTTCAGTGCCCTTTCTACATCCGTGTTCAACATCCTGAATGGAAAAGCCGATGGCACCTCCAGTTTGACGAGCAAGAGAGGGATAAAACTGGCCACCACCGTGTCCCTGGAGCACGACAACGTAGGAGCAAACCACGAATGTGCCGTCAGCCTCACCAAGAGGAGCGTGGAAGCTTCTGTTGCCAACTCTGCAAAAATCAATCTACCGTTCCTCAATCTGGAGTTCACTCAGGAACTCAGTGGAAACACCAAGACCAAGCCAAGCGTTGCATCTAAGAAAAATATCAGATACATGTTTAATATTCCTATGATTGAATCTGCGGGTAAAGGAAACCTGGAAATGAACTGGGCACTGGATGCTCTGACCTCCTATGTGTCACTGGAAACCGTAACTAAAGGAAAGTCTGAACTCACGTTATTGAACAGTCTTACCTCAGCAGGACTTCTTGAAAATGAGGCCAGTTTCTTCCTTAATGCCAATGGGCTGCGTTCAACAATCAGGACTGCTTTAGAATCAACCGCAGACAAACTGGGGAGACAAAAACGAAGCTCAGACAACATCTTCCAGTTTGACTTGATTGAAAACATGGCTGTTGAGGTCTCCCTGCGCCGTGTGTTCGCTAAAGTCGACCACATGAGCAATAACAATGTTGATTTAGCGTTTTTCAATACAAATGGAAAGCACGCCGTTACAGGAGAACTAGATTTTGTTCCGCTAGCAACACTCAAGGCTGCATTGAACGTTGATGCAGCTCAGCCGAGTAGTTTGGGTCACGTGGGACTCATTCAGAACATCAACCTCGACGTCACCTCGGAGAAGCAGTCGTTCACCATGAGTGGGAAGGAACAGCTGGCGTCTTTCATCCATTCCTGTGACTTAGTTCTGTCCAATGATGAATCTGAGGTACGCATGGACTTGTCAGAGTCTGTCGAAGGCCACCTCGCCTTCCTGAAGTCAGTGAAGCTTCCTGTTTATCAGAAGACGCTCTGGGATGTGCTCAAGTTTGATCAGGTCACAAATATGGACGACTTACAATTCCTCAACATCTCCTCCAGCATAGTTTACACAAAGAGCATGGACGGCCACGGGTTCAACATACCAGTTCAGATATTTGAAGGCGGTATCACTCTGAGCTTCCCTGAGATTCACATCGCGATGCCGTCTTGGTTGAAACAAATCCCGAACTCTGCCAGGAACATCGACAGTCGATTGGAAAACCCTGATGTCCCAGATCACTTGACTTTCCCCCCTGCGATCTCAGTCCCAGCCTTCGACCTGCCGTTCACAAACCTGCATGTGGAGCCTTTCACCATCGATCCAAAGAGTCTCAACATCCCGAAGGTGATCACCACCACAGCCTTTGACATCATGCTGCCCGGCTTGCCGTTAATGTCAGTGCCAAGCTACGATATCGACACAGAGTACCTCCAGGGGAAAGTGCCGTTCCTGTCATTCAAGATACCCCAGTACGATGTCACAGTGTCGTCTTTCTCTCTGCCAAAGTCCCTCACTGTCGGAGAGAGCACCATCAGCCTGGATGAAATCACAACTCAGATTTCAAACTTTGAGCTCCCGACCATCATCATCCCAGAGCAGAAGATTGAAATCCCTGACTTCAGCCTGCACCTGCCTGCAGGTGTGTTCATCCCAGCCTTTGGAGCCCTCAGCGCCACTTTCAAGCTCAACTCCCCAATTTATAATGTTTCAACCACTGCCAGTCTGGAGGAGAAGGACTCCAACCTGATGACCTCGCTCACCTCCATCTGTACCTCCACCATGATCTTCTTGGAGTACGATCTCAACTGTAAGACTCGAACACACGCCGTTTATCTGATCAGGTAGTCGTGTGTGAGGTGAAGGTGTGAGACGTTAAATGTGTTTCTTCTGCTTCTGTCCCCTCAGCCGGTGCAACGCTTGGATTTGAAAATGGACTCTTCAGTCTGAATGGGAAGTGCAACTTGATTCACAGCGATGTTAACGTCGACTTGCAGCACGTTTTGACACAAAACCTGAGGTAGGTCTTTACTGCATATTCTAAGCTTTGAAATCAAGATGTGTATTCTCTATAAAGTTTATATGGAGGTCAAGTCAAGTCAAGCTTTATTTATAAAGCACATTTAAAATCAACCTCAGTTGACCAAAGTGCTGTACAGTTATTAAAATACAATATAATCATACACAAATATAATAATAAATAAAAACAATAAAAGAATAGTAAGAGCTCAATTTAGGAAATAAAAAGAGTAAAGAAGTAAGAAGCCAAGGATTCTTGCTTAGCTGGGACTGAACGCCAAGGAGAAAAGATCGGTTTTCTGTAGTGTTTTAAAGTGCTCACTGTGCAGCTCTAACCTGGAAAGGTAGGCTGTTCCACAGCTTTGGGGCTGCCACTGAGAAGGCTCTGTCTCCCCGAGTAGAGAGTCTGGACTGTGGTACTGCCAGGAGCAGCTGGTTGGATGACCTAAGTGCTCTGGAAGTACTGTGAGGCTGTACAAGATCTGATAAATAAGACGGTGCCAGACCATTTAAACACTTAAAAACAATTAATAAAACCTTGAACTGGATCCTAAAGTCCACAGGCAACCAGTGCAAAGATGCAAGGACAGGACTGATGTGATCACACCGTTTCTTTCCAGTCAGCAGGCGGGCGGCTGCATTTTGGACTACCTGGAGACGGCGCAATGCTGACTGGTCAAGACCAACAAACAAAGAGTTATAGTCTAAGCGTGATGTAACAAAGGTGTGAATAACTCTCTCGAAATCGTTTCTGGGAAGATAAGCCTTTACTTTTGCTAATAGTCTTTGCTGAAAGAAGCTCGTTTTGACAATAGAGCTTATCTGTTTGTCAAACTTAAAGTCCCTGTCCAAAATAACACCAAGGTCCCTTGCAAAAGGATGAAGAAGAAGAAGAAGAAGAAGAAGAAGAAGAAGAAGAAATGTATTTTATTAATCCCCAGGGGGGAATTCAATTTTTTTCATTCGTGTTATTTTTCAGTCATGCTACACGCACAGTTTTTGGTATATACATACAATGCACACACATGCAGTGGACATGCACTTAGGGAGAGATGTCAGAGTGAGGATGCTGCCATCAACCAGCGCACCCCAAGCAGTTGGGGGTTCGGTGCCTTGCTCAAGGGCACCTCGGCAGTGCCCAGGCAAGTGATCCAGCACCTCTCCAGCCACCAGTCCACTTGCCAAACTTCGTCCATACTGGGACTCGAACCGGCAACCCTTCGGTTCCCAAGTCAAGTCCATACTGAGCTACTGCCGATGACAGTAAGGCTTAAGGGTGCACACATCAGCCATAACAATATGACCACCTGTTGTGCATGAAGGTGTTCACTAGTAGTTCATCCTTGAAAGGCTGCTCACATTTGGCGGGTTCCAAGGTAGAACCAAGATTCACTGATGCCCCTTTTCAACTGAGGCACTTTCAGGGCCGGTTCGGAGACGGTGCTCAATTGAGAACCGGTCCTCTCCTCTAGAAATAAAGGTGTAAAAAGCCCCCAAAATATAACATGAAATAGAAAAGACTGCTTTTAGAGCAACACAGAGTAAAATGAGAGAGCTGATTCTTCATGGGGTGGAGGTTTGGTTGGTCTAATTAAAGTTAATATGTGATGCTCTTTGAGAAGATTTATTGACTAAATTTAACTTTTTTTGTCAGGATGAAGCGTCAAACCCTTCCAGCTGATTCCATGTAAGTTATTTTTCCTCCGAGGCAAATTCTCTGCATAACTAACCATCTGAAATCTATTTTAACAAAGCTTTATGAACGACTGTGTCTTGTGTTTTAAAGGGAGTCTCGCCACACTCTGAATGTCGACATCACCAGCAGAACATTTGCAGACGCGAACTTCCGCTTCGCTTCCCGCAGAGATGGCATCACCGCATCGATGTCCTCGCCCTCCACTGGTTACCTCGGTTTGCATTTACAGCGGAGGTCTGCGTCTCAGCTGTACGGGAAACTGTTCAGCCGATACCTGGTAAGACGAGGGTGAAGACATCTTATCAACAGAGAGTTAGTTTGATTTTACATGCGGGTTAATGCTGCATATTCTTCTCCTATCTCTTTCCTTTAAATTCAGTCCTCTCCTGAGAAGGATACTGATGTTCTGACGGCCAAAGCCACGCTGAAGAACTCCCAGAAGTTGATGTTCCAGATGTCATGGAATTGGGACTTCCTCAATGATTTCATCGAGGGGGCCAAAATGAAGATCCCTGCTATAACTGATGCTGTCGTTAAGTTCATTAACAAATATCACATGGCTCACTTTGGTTTTGATGTCAGCCGTGGAGGCATGAAGCTGAAAAACACAATGTCCAATGTCATAGAGCGAGCCTATCACGAGGTGCCTTTATCTTTTGACTCGCTGCAGGATTCGATCACAAACACTTTGGATCAAGGGAAAGAGATGTACAGGAAGGCTTCAGACAGACTGATGTCCATAGATGTGCAGGATTTCATGGACAGGTTAGCCCGTGAGGTAAAGCCCGCTTTGAAACACAGCGAAGGAAAGATTTTAGACATGCTGGATGCAATCACAGAGTTCCTCGGTAAGGTTAAGTTTCCCGTGCCAGGGTCTGAGGAGGAGCTCTCAGGTCTGGAGATGATCAGGAAAGCTCGTCGGTCTGTTACAAGAGCTGCTGACAGAGCAACCCAAAGGTTCGCCGGCCTCTTGGAGAAGGTTTCTAACTCCATCAGAGAAATAGAGTTGACCATACCTGGAACCGGGGTTGTTGTGAATGGAAACGAGATCATGGATAAACTGGAGACTGCTGCTAAGAATGCGTTAAATCAGGTTGTCCGGTTAATGCGCAGGGGGTTTGAGTGGCTTTTACAGACGGTCAATGACTTCATGCAAGTGATTGCTGAAAAAGGCGACAGAGTTATGAACTACCTGCAAAAACAAAATGCAGAAATTGCTCCTGACATTGAAGCCTTCCATGCAAACGTTCTAGAGTCTTCAGAACGCCGTATAGAAGAGGCGAAGAGATTTGTGTCCGAGTATAAAGATCTGACCAAAATGAACATTCAAGAAGTTTATAGTGCTTTCAATATGGAGCGAGTAAACACTAATGCCTATGAGTTTATAAGTATTTTGCAGTCACACCTCCACGGAGGACTTAATGAAGGAGTAGATTTAATTAGGCAGGCGTCCCAAAGCACAGCACCGTACTTAAAAGTGAGCAATAAAAAGATGGAGGTTGAAATTCCTTTACCTTTTCTGTGGAAGTCTTTCAGCGATTGGCCGACGCAATCCAGGCAGTGAAGCACGCCTCGCCTGATGACCTGTTTTCTTTATGTCTGAATACAAATTTATAGCCTGCGTGAAAAATGACAGTGGTAGTTTGATGTCAATAAAAACGACTCTGGAGATGTTACAAGATATTCTTTCTGTGATTTGAATTTGACAATTCATACATTTATGATTTGACAATGTGATACATGTAAGTTTGTTCTATGATGGTGTTCAATTAAACAATGTTGAATACAAATATTTGTGTCATGCTGCTTGAGTCAAATATATCAAAACATGTCTGGATAGGAGGTGTCAGAGTAAAATAATAACTCATCATAATGTCAATATGCCCTTTCATGCCGATGATGTTCAACTTTACATCTCTGTCTCAACAGACAAAGTGCATGAAGTTCTGGTTTTAACTGTCCTAATGATTTAAGCACAATACTTTAAGCAGTTTTTGCTTGCCAGTCCTCCAAAAAAAAGGAGTAAATAATCAATAATAATAATAATAATATTAACAATAATAAATAAGATATGATTATTACTAGAAATTCATAGACTAAATCCAATCCAATCCATTTTATTTATATAGCAAATTTTAAAAACAACAAGGTTCACAAAGTGCTGCACAACAATACAAACTGTAGAAATAAATAATGGTAAAATTTAAAATACAGTACATTAAAAGACAAACAGAGACCAACATAAACTCCAACAAATAGATAACTCTTGGGCTAAAGCCATAGACTGTATAAAATGGTTAAAGCGTATATATATGGACGACAATATTTTTATTTAATACATTAAAAGTATTTCAGATAATTAGTTATTAGAATAATAACTGAACAAAAAATATTTTTATTTTCATTTTTATTTTCATTTTTATTTTTATTCTTGTACAAAGAGAGCAAAGCTTACCAAGTCAAATTCCTTGTGTGTTCAAGCATACCTGGCAAATAAAGCTGATTCTGATTTATTTATTTATGTCTTAAAAGTCCTCTATACCTCTCTGTTGTTAATTACCAGTGTTCCATGCATCACATCAAATTCCTTGTGTGTGCAAGCTCACTTGGCAATAAAGATTTCTTGATTCTTGATTCTTCTTATTTTTTAAATGGTGTTACCTATTTTGACTGCACTTTTGAATATCGATATAAAGACTACCTTTATAAAATATTTCGGTGAACAAAATAATAATCCTAGTGTTTTTAACTTCACACTTATTATTATTTTCCTTTAACCTTCCCTTCCTTCCATGATCTCACCTGCATCCTCCACTTGCACCGCTCACTGTCGCCACTAGGGGGCAGTAATAGCGCTTCCAGTCGTTTTGAATCCACAGTTCAAAGAAGAAGGAAAGTGTGACGCTGACCAATCAGCATTGAGGAGTTCTAAAAGCAGGAAGTGATCGCGCTGATCTAACAGGAGAAATCAGTGGGGATGTCGTATTGACATATTTACAGTTCTTTAAAGGTAAGAGGTGTTTTAATACATATTGTTATACTTTACAAATAACGTCTAAAAGCTAGCAACAATGACTAAATACAGCGTCATCCAGTCATTTGTTCATTAAACTACTTTAAGTCAGTGTTTATATAACACTTTAACGAAACTACATTTAAAATATGTCAAATTATGACTTCTTTATGTTGGTAAAAGTGCAAACTTCAACAATACCTCTCAATACAAAAAAAATATCACAGTGAGAACCCAATCTTTGATTCGGCATTGATACATTATAAATTACTGCATCAGTTTAATTGAAATAATGTCTTTCATGACTGAATCACCATCTATTAGGTTGTATTTTTATATATATGTGTCTGAATAAGAGCACAAACACAGCACAGAATATTATTATTTATTTATTTCAGTAAGGCAGCTTCCAGAGTCCTTTGCTGGCTCTTTAGTTTTTTACTGAGCTCATTTAATATTTTTTGAGAGAAGAGAAAGCTGAGATGAGAGTTAGCCATCATTGTTACTTGGTTGCATTAATAAAGTGAAGTGCTGTACATCTGTGGTTGCAGTGTTCTATAATTAATTTGCCATCATTTTTAAGCATGTAAGAGATGATTTCATGGATAGCCATAGACTGCATGTCTTTCAATGTAGACTTCCACTGAGAGGAACATATTAGACTATTTAGGAACTAAATTAGGAACTCATTTTAGACTGTCATACTAGCTTGATCATCACTGAAAATGTCCTGGAAAATGATCTCTGGAAAAGAGTGGGAACCCTGACAGCATGTGCACGGCTTGTTCTTTGAGCACTGACGTGGATGGGTCACCTTTGGACCCTGTTGCAAGATTCACCTGTCAGAGCCTCCTGAAATTCAGTATAACAGGTTCACCCCTTCAATACAATGCTGTTTTTTATGCAACTAAACGGCTTGGGAGGAGGACCTTCGGGTGGAAATTAATAACGAGGTGTGGAAGAAAATTGTTGGATCCTGGTGTAGGACGTCTAGGGAAGTTCAGACTAGATTAATAACATAACAAGATAATTCATAGAGGGTACAGGACTCCCTGTAAGATGGCAAGACTGAAGCTAAGGGAGTCTGACATTTGCTAAAGATGTGACAGGAGTAGAGGCACATTGTTACACATGCTTTATGAATGCAAAATGACTTGGAGTTTATGGAAAAATGTAGTAGGGTTTCTCAATCAAGTACTGAAAACCAAGTTGCTGTTGAGCCCTACGCTTTGCATTTTAGGTATAATAACAGAGGGGGTTCAACTGTCACATCGCCAGACTCTGTGGTGTAGATTGGCTCTTACCACAGGATGTAGGATGGTGCTCAGACACTGGAAAACTAAAAGCAACATCTCTTTTAATGAATGGCTGGGAGAAATGACTAAAATAGCTACTCATTTTTAAGGTAAATAACAGACAGGAGATGTTTTTGGACATATGGAGCCCCTTTATGGATATAATAAAATACGGAATAACTACCTCTGTTTATGAGTGTGATGAGAATGTGGGAGTGGTTGCGATGCACTGAGCTCGTGTTTTACCACTGAGAAATTAGCTTGTTGTTTATTTATTTTACTTTATTTATTTATTTATTTTTGTTTTTATTACTGTTTGTTTGGTATTGTTATGTCTTTCTTTTGTCATTGGCCTTATTACTACTTTTTATGTGAAATGTTTTCTGTTTCTGTATTGTTTTATTTCTTCCTGAATTTTGCACTTTCTTGAAAACAATAAAAAAAAAGTGAATTTTAATGCAACTAAACAGATGAAAGGAGCTCACAGGTTGTATAATGTGTGACTTAATTATGAAACCATTGCTAATGAAACATATTTGTCTTCATCTCTCCACCAAGCTGATAAAATGGACCAAACTGTGACAGAGCGGCGGGATGAACCGCAGACAGACTTTATCTACTGCTGTGGAGCCGTCACCGAGGTCCTGAAGTTTGGCTCCTGCAACTTAAACTCAGGAAACAAAGTTCTTTTTCTAATCATTCCAGGTGAGTTGGACAAATATTGTGTATTCATGAACACTATATCAACAAATACAGATATGGCATAACAGAAGAGGACAGTAACAAAGTAGACTGACATGAGTACTGACTTTGACTCCTCTACATTTCCTTCCTCGCAGGTAACCCAGGTGTAGTTGGCTTCTACAAAACCTTCATGCAAACAATTCACAGCATGTTTGGACACCAGCACCCAGTGTGGGCTGTCAGCCACGCCGGACACTGTGCACCACCAGACTCCATGCACATGTCAGAAGGTATGAAAATGCACAAAGACAGTGTGGAGATTACATTCAGAGGAGAGTGGAGGGTCAAGCTGCAAGTTTACATTCCTTCTTTTCGGCACAGAGAGCTCCTCAGCAGCGGAGGGAGACGTCTTTGGTCTCGACGGGCAGATCGAACACAAGTTGGCTTTTCTAAGGAAACATGTTCCAAGAGAAACCCGTCTGGTGCTCATTGGACACTCCATCGGCTGCTACATCATTCTGGAGATGATGAAGAGGGATCCTGAACTCAAGGTTTGTCACACTCCCTATACATCTTTCATTATTAAGACGATATATCACATGATCTAGTAGACATCAAAGCATTTAACCCTTAAAAGAGACTGGACTAGCTATGTACATAAGAAAGACATAACTATTCCATTAACACTGCTGCTACATAATAACATACTGAATCAGTCTCACTGTGGCCTGTCATACAACTCATAATCATGAAGCTACAAGACTTGAACCAAGATCTACTCTTTGTAATCTTTTCCTTTTTTTAAATCCAGGTTATAAAAGCTGTCATGCTGTTTCCCACCATCGAGCGCATGGCTCAGACTCCTCAGGGAAAGGTCATGACCCCTGTGCTCTGTCAGATGCGATACATTGCCTACCTGCCTGTCTTCCTGCTCTCTCTGCTGCCTGAAGGACTCAAAACTCGTCTGATCAAACTGGTGTTCAGTGGGATCAGATCTTTAGACCAAACTGTAATCCAGCCGACTGTCGGGCTGCTCAGTGGAGGCTGTGCAGGTGAGTGACGCTCCTGTGATGCTTATAAAACTCCTGATTTAAGACCTTACAAGAGGATATAAGAGATACAGCTGGGTACTTATTTAACTGAAACTATGAGGGATACATTTATACTTCTTCTCCTCTTTGCAGCCAATGCTATGTACATGGGCGGCCAAGAAATGAGGAAAGTTCTGGAAAGAGACAACATAACCATCAGGAGCAATCTAGAAAAGGTGAACACCTGATTGCATGAAACAACGTGAGATAGAACAACACCATTATTGCTTATTAATACTTTAATCTGTGTTCCTGTTTCAGCTGATATTTTATTACGGAGCCACAGACCACTGGTGCCCTGTTCAGTATTATCACGACATCAAACAGGACTTCCCACGCGGAGATTTCAGACTGTGTGAAAATGGGTTCAGACACGCCTTCGTCCTGGACACGGGGAGAGAAGTCGCCTCCATGGTTGTTGAATGGATCCGAGGAGATTTAAGGACATGAGGTTGTTCTCAGTGTGGTGCGACTGTTAAGGACTCTCATCACCAGAAGTGGAGGACGCTTTTGGCATCAGAAGTGGTCATGCATTTGGGTTGAGAATGAGAGCTTGGTGCTGAGAAAATATGAAATATTAATTTAGTAAAATACCTTCATTGAAGAGCAGCTGATACAAAGAGGTTTTAGTTCTAAAGAAAGGATCCAGGAGTGTTAAAATCATGCATTTGGATTATCTTTATGCTGTTATTTTACAGCTGCAGTTGTCAGATAAGATGGTTTTTAATACACTGAAGAAAAAGCCTGTTTTTTGCAGTGTTTGCAGAGATTAATAAGTGATGTCTTCACCTGTTGAAAGACGGGAGGATGACTTTTTATGTAAGAAAACTACCGACTCTACAGGCGGCACCACACTGAACACAAACAGACCGTTCCTCACGGGAGCTTTAACAAAGAGGGAATGCAAACTTCTGCATTTATCATTTATTTCTGCTCACATGGATCAGTTCAAATAATTACTAAGACATTTATTTGGTTTTGACAAGCTTTTAAAACTCAATTGTGACTTTTTCAATGTAATTTATGTTTTTCTTTTAATATACGATCTTGAAATTTGCAACTATAACAATATAAAAGTCGGGAAAGCAAAATGCAACTCAGCAGAGCTTCTTGAAAAAGTCCTCTCGTTAATTTACTCATATCTTCAGGGTTGATTTTTTTTCTCAAGCAAAGATTCAAATGTCATCAAACTAAACAAAAACATGTCACATGTAAAGACACTCTCACAGGTGTGTATCAGCTGTTTCTGATTCTCTGAGGCAGTGTCACATCTACCAATTAAAAGCAAAATAAAAAGCAGTCCTGGCCATCTTTTTGATCCTCGCAGACGGACTCAAACTTCCAAAGAAGTCACTGCAGGCGTCTCTCTCTGTGACCATCAGTTGTCCTCTCCAGCATCAATGAGGGGGTTTGTTTCAAGTCTCAGCATCAGCAGAGTCACAGCTACCTCTCCTCTTCCTCTTCCCGCTCTCCTCCTCACCGTGTTCTTCGTGGTACCCGGCCGTCTGTCCTGCATCAGTCCTTTGGAGAGGAGAGGGGGTTTCTGGGAAGCTCTGCCCCGGCCCCAGCACCTGTCTGACAGTCACATTCACCCTGGAGCTCTGCAGGTACCTGGTGCAGACCTTCCAGTCCTCCTCTGACACAGACTCCACCACAGAGCCGTCCTGCTGGGGGGAAACTGAGCTGCAAGGATCCATATGTGACGCTGTGTGTCCTTCAGGTGCAGGTAGGATGCGTGGGACAGCGTGGTACAGGAGGCGGCTCTGTCCAGACATCAACATCATGTCCCCGCTGTGCATGTACATGGCTGTAGGAGGGTCCTGTCTGCGAGTTCCCCCCAGGAGGAAGATGGAGGACTGACCAAAGCTGCAAGAGAAGAAGACCAGTTTGGAATATGGAAGACTTCATCTTTCCAAAATTCCAACTATGAGGGTAAGGTTTAGTTAAAAAATTCACTTCCCACTCACCTGAAAGAGAGCAGCGGCCGGCTGTGATCCAGCTCCGACTCGTCCACGTGGATCCCCAGAGATGAATCCGATCTGTAGTAGTTGAGGATCCCAGCCTCTGCGTTGAACCCTGGGAACCCACAGGCTGCTGTAACCCTGCTGGACAGCGAGTGGAGATCAGCTGGGAACGCAGTGTGATGGTCTGCAGAGTACGTCTGTGAATGAGACAACAGGGGACAGATTAGGACGGGTCCAACACGTTGATTTAATCACACCTAGAGGATGTGAAACTCACCTTTGTGTCCCAGTTGTAATGGTAGCCCAGAGTGACCCAGCGCAGCCTCTCCAGAAGAGTTCTTGGTTCTCTCTTTCCAGCAGGAGTACTGTAAAGAGGACCAAACAACACACACTTAGCCAGGTTAGCTCTGTGGTTGAATATGCATGACATTATAGGACACATTATGGAAGATGAGCAGCTGGTTAAAGAGGTCTGTAAGTCCTGTCTTGTCTCACCTGAGGCCGTGCGCACTCTGTCCCCAGATGTCCTGAGTTTCAGACGGAGACATGTGCATGTCCAGGTTGCAGACATTGGGCTTCTGAGGATATGTCTTTAGACACTGTGTGATCCAGAAAGGATGAGTTCCCAGTAGGAAGGGGTTTGAGATGAAGAGGAACCCTAAACGACACAGAAACCTCTCACTGACACACTTTATCACACCTCCTCTTTTATCACCTGTGAGTTTAGTTCTTACTCACCTGGGTAACCCTGCAGACCGAAGGCCCTCCAGTCCCTGACAGGCTGCAGTCCGACCCGGGCAGCCTCCTCATCACTCACTGCAGAGGGGTCCAGAGCAGCAGGAAGGATCTGAGAGGAACACAGATAGGAAGAGAATGAAAGGTAAACACGAAGCTGCATTAAGGTGATCTCAGTCACGTGGTTCGGTAACATTCGGCACCTTGTCACTCGGTAAACTTCGGGAGAAATCGATGACATCACTAAAGTCTGGAGGAGGGTTTCTTCTCTTGTAGAACTTAAATAGTTTTCTAAATGCATCTTCTCCACTCTCCACCATGGCGGCCGCCATCTTGGCCATGACGTCACCGACCTTTCAACTCCAGCTGGTTCCGGGTCGTTTATTATTTTTTCATTAAATTAATTTTAAAAGAATAAATCTGACACAGCAATACATTTTTATTCAATATGCAAGATTAGCTAAAATTATATTTTCTCTCAATCTCACTTTACCAGAAATTACATTAGAGAGGATAAAAAAGCAGAACTTCTATTGAAAACATTATTTATTTTTGGTATTTATTTTAATCTGTCCCTACACTGAAGATGAAAAATAACTTTTCTATTATAATATCTCATTTACTTTGTTATGATTTTTTAATTGATCTACACTGTTCAAAAAAATAAAGGGAACACTTAAAAAAT
Source organism: Notolabrus celidotus (assembly GCF_009762535.1). Classification (NCBI taxonomy): domain Eukaryota; kingdom Metazoa; phylum Chordata; class Actinopteri; order Labriformes; family Labridae; genus Notolabrus; species Notolabrus celidotus. The sequence continues at coordinate 22,422,139 of NC_048293.1, forward strand.
ACAATGTAACTCCAAATCAATCACACTTCTGTAATATCAACCTGTCCAGTTAGGAAGCAACACTGATTGTGAATCAATTTCACCTGCTGTTGTGCAAATGGAACAGACAACAGGTGGAAATGAGAGGCAATTAGCAAGACAACCCCTATAAAGGAATGGTTCTGCACGTGGAGAACGTTCTACTGCCTGCAACATCCTCCAGCATGACCGGTTTGGCGGTGGGTCAGTGATGGTTTGGGGAGGCATATCCTTGAATGGCCGCACAGACCTCCATGTGCTAGCCATAGGTACCCTGACTGCCATTAAGTACCGGGATGAGATCTTTAGACCCATTGTAAGACCACATGCTGGTGCAGTGGGTCCTGGGTTCCTGCTGATGCATGACAATGCCCCGACGTCATGTGACTGGAGTGTGTCAGCAGTTCCTCCATGATGAAGGCATTGATGTTATGGACTGGCCTGCCCATTCCCCAGACCTGAATCCAATAGAGCACCTCTGGGACATCATGCCTCGTTCCATCCACCAACGCCACGTCGCACCACAGACTGTCCAGGAGGTGATTGATGCCCTGATCCAGGTCTGAGAGGAGATCCCTCAGGAGAACATCCGTCGTCTCATCAGGAGCATGCCCAGACATTGTAGGGAGTGTATACAGGCATGTGGAGGCCACACACACTACTGAGCCTCATTTTAAATTGTCTTAAGGAATTTCCACAGAAGTTGGATCAGCCTATGATCTGATTTTCCACTTTGATTTTGAGTATGATTCTGAATCCAGACCTGGGTTAATGATTTTGATTTCCATTGATAATTTTTATGTTATTTGGTTCTCAACACATTCCACTTTGTAATGAATAAAGATTTTCAACTGGAGTACTTCATTAATTCAGATCTAGGATGGGTTGTTCCCTTTATTTTTTTGAGCAGTGTATTTAATTGTCTTGTCTTTATGGCAGTCTGTATTATATAATGTGTGTCCTTAAAATCTAAACATGTTATCTAGATTCGCTCTCTGGAATAAAGCATTATCATAATACACCAGCAGGGGGCAGCAGCGCGCCCTCATCTCGGAGCTGCTGCCTCAGAGGAGGAGGAGAAGAAGCGTCACGTGACTTTACATCATAGGTCAAAGTTGAATACTGTAATTGAAACATGGCGGCGTCTACGAGGAAAGTGTTCGAGGTCTTCGTGTCTAAAGTCCCATGGACAGTAGCCAACAGTGAGTTTTTTAAACGTTTTGAATTAAATATAAGTTCCAGTTACAGAGAGGTCTGATTCTGTAGAGTTTCAATGATTTAATAAGCTGTTATTCTGCAAAACCATCACTGTTTCATGTGTAACCTCTGCATGTTGGGGGAGACCACATGATAGGGTTTTAGTAATTATCCATGATTTCATTGATATATTCATTCAAACTAAACTCTGAAAGAAGAGGAGTTACTGTTTTTACACTCACCAAAAAATTAAAGATTGAAAATGCCTGAAATGTGTAATCTAAATCATCCATTAATTAGAGATCATTACATGTTATTTAGGGATGATATTAGAATATTCAGAATAGTCATTTAATAAAAAATATCATTTAATTGTGTGTGTTTGTTTTTCAGAGGAGATGAAGGAGTACTTTGGACAGTTTGGTCTGGTGAAAAAGTGTCTGCTTCCATTTGTAAGTTCTCTATTTACTCTATGATGGGCTGTTCATTTTTTCTTTACATGCCACATATTTTGGTTCAGATTACAGAAAAGTTTATGAAGCTATTATTCTAGCAAACTGTATCTAACTGTGGAAGATGATAATTGCTCAGTATGCATTTGCAAAATGGTCCAAAGAGTTTCCTCTCAGAGTTCACATTTTCAGATCTGTGTGTTCATTTTATGCCTTTGTTGACGTCCTGCTTCATTGTCTTTATGTGAAAGATGTTCTTTAACAGGTTGTGTGTGTTTGACTGTGTGTTTCATCAGGACAAGGAAACAGGCTTCCACAGAGGTTTCTGCTGGATTGGCTTCTCATCAGAGGAAGGATTAAATAACGCGCTGCAGAAAGACCCGCATGTGCTGGAGGGAGCCAAGGTAAGAGAGAGCATCATGCTGTGAAGACAGAATCAGGGCCGAGGTTTGAGTCCAACCTTTGGCCCCTTTCCTGCATCACTCTCCCTGTTTCCTGCTCGACTGTATGCCTGGCCCTATCCTCTTTGAATAAAGGCATACAAGTCCAAAAATATAATGTGAACAAAAAAAAAGTGTAAACATACCAGCTGAAAGAATCATTGAAAAATCAGAACTTAAACTGATTACCTCTGCTGTATTTTTCTTTTTCAGCTCCAGGTCCAGAGGAACAGACGTCCGTTTACAGACACGAAGACAAACAAAGAAAGTGAACTTGAGTGAAGGACTTCGAGAAAACAAAGATGTGTCATTTAAATTCTATTAGTCTGCTTAACGTGTCATTTTCCAGTTCTGCTTTGGCCACGAGGAACATTTTGACGGCTTGGGCTTTGGATTTCCATTCTGAATTCTGCGTTTTTGTCAGTGTGTTGATGGGGTGGCCTTTACGAACCTAAAGTCTTTATTTATTGTCAGTGATAGTTCTGTACTTCACTAATCATCCTGTCTCAAACTGTAAACAGAACAAAGCAAGTTTATCAAACACCATTCCATGTCTGGCAATAAAAACTTTGTTTACCTCGATGTCTGCTGTTTTGTCAGATCATGCTCATAATGTCTTCTTCTTTAAAGCTCCAGTAAGGAACTTTAGGTTTGGGTCATTTTTGGCACCCCCTGTGAATAAACAGGTATAGCTGTTTTGGCAGCTCGTGGTTCATCTCTTCATCTTCAGGCATCAAAAATAAAATAGAAATAATATATCTCACCAATTATGATCTTATTTACTTTTGTAGTCTGTAAAGAGGTGACCCTCTGACTTGATATCAGTTTGTTTCAATAAGACAGTTAAAAGCGCCTCACAGAAGTTTTAACTTTAGTACTCAACAACTGCTTAGAAACCCAAAAAACAGATAGCAGCTGATGTTAGAAGTTTATTTTGTCTATTATTGCCAAACAGATACACGAATCTAATGCCAACCCATAAATGAATGCTCTTTATTTATGCTCTGATTTTTCTGATTAGGTTATAGATGAGGGAAGTTTTCAAGCGACTGCTTTGTTACAAAGCATCGGCTATTAGTGACTTTAGTAAAACTATTTCTTTAGAAAATGATATCAAAGTGGTTTAGAAAAGATTCTTCCAGCCTAGTTTTTCATGTGGAAGTTTTGTTAAGAAGATAAATATTTAATATCACGAGGAGCTTCACTCTTCTGTTTCAAGGTGCTGTTTTTCCTTGAGCTTAAAATAAAGTAACACTAGCCACTGAATTTAAAGCCAATCAAAAACTGAGAAACACACATTTTAAATTGATAAAAACACAAGAAAAAATGTCTAAATTAGTCAATTAAAACATTCATGTCTTTTTTCCCCTTGTTTTCCTTCCCACCCTATTTATTTGGTTATTTGTAATTATTATTATTATTATTATTATTATTATTATTATTATTATTATTTTTTTTTTCTCTTGTCTGCATATATATTTCTGGTTTGCGTCATGTTTGTCACAAACTGTCAAACATTAATGCAATTTATTCTTGCAGCAAAAGAAAAGAAAGAAAACATTTTTCTTCTGTGCTTGTGACTGTGCATGTGACCATCACCATCCCTCTTAGAACTCTGGCCTATCTTTTATTGACAGCTAATATCATGTTCTGTAAAAGAGGGCGTGAACACCTTGGTGGACCAAATAAAAAAATAAAAAAAATAAAAAAAAGAATACACAAAGATTTACAAAAGGACAGGGAAAGAGAAGGAGAGAGAGATACCTAAGACACTTAGATGGAGAGGTTATTTGTAATTATATGGAGCATCTATTTAGTATAAAAAATAATTGTTTTTTGAATTAAAGAAATGAACCCCTTAAAAAAAATGAAAAAGTTATGCATCTTTTTTCTTTTTAAAGTAATTTGACATATTTCCTTGATGCCATAGTAGTAGAATAACCCTCACATTTGGTGTCATTAAAAAAGCATACAATATTTATTTCTTATTTAGTCCTAATACTGATATTTGTGATTCAATTATTAAACCTTTTTAATGATAATTTCTTGTTTAAACTTTTAAAATAAAAACTTTTCCAGCTGTTTCCTGTCCCTTTAAGCGTCGCGTGTGAATGACGTCACTTTGGTCGCTTGAGCTGTAGTTTTTAAACATGTCTATAACAGGGATCTTCTCGGTTTTATTAATTAGCTATATTAAAAAATACACACTCATTTTCTTAATTGTAATGTAAAGGTGATATTTTTCTATCAGAGTATTATTACAGTGATGTAGAATTGTCTCTCCAGCAGTAGCTTCTATCGCCGGTGGCACTACATTAACCAGCATGCATTGCGTTCACGTGTTTGTAACGTAACAGCCGAAGAGGTCAAAACAAAACCGGTGATTGAAAGACAGTCAGCTCTGTGCAGACACTGGTAAGACAGATGCTTTTGCTCACATGTATTCCTCTTAATGTCACAGTTGGTGTCAGAGACAGTGTGTGTGTGTGTGTGTGTTTGTGTGTGTGTGTGTTTGTGGTGTTTCTGTACTTCATCATTTTAAGACGAGTCGTAACACGCATGCTCAAGTGGTCCTCAGGTACAGCGACACTTACCTTTTGCTTTACATGTTCCCTTACAAGTGAGATTCAACATGAGACAGCTCCAGGGTCTTACCAAAACCTGCACCATGTATCAGGACTCACATACTGTGCAGTCCTTCGCTTTTCTGGGCTCAGTTCAGGGTCTTTCAGTGACAGGAGGACTCACTTAGAGCGGTGTGTTTCATGTGAATGACTGACACCAGCTGGTCTGGGTGAACGCCGAATTGAAAACTGACTATTAGTGATGTCCAAAATGCATCATTTTTAATGCAACAGCATACCAGCATGTATGCACAAACAGGAAGATGTATAATTGACAATTTTTCTAATGCAACAAAGTAAGAGTCATTGACAAATAAGCCTCAAACGTTTTTATTTATTAAAGTATTTCCAGAATAAGATAAGATAAGATAAGATATTACTTTATTGATCCCATGAGGGGGGGGGGGGGGGAATTCAGTTGTTACAGCAACCCAGACATGAGTACAATCAAGAAGAAGTTTCAATAAGTAAAAAAAAAAAAAAAGTAAAAATAAAAATAGTCACAAATTTATCCTTCAGTCACTGACAGCTGTGGTAAATGTCACGCTTCCTCTTGTACCCTAACTCATATGTTTTACTCTAGCTCACTATTATCTAGCTTTTGGCAGAGCTACTTTACCACCATATCCAAAATACTCTCAGTAAATAAATATAAATAATTCTCCCCATATTGCCATCGATTCACCTCAAAGCAGTTAGATGTTATAGCATTCACTTCTTTATTAGCGAGACGCTGTCTTCTTTTCACTGGAAGTCCACCAAAGCTCCTTCCAGCACTCAATGGCTCAAGGATGTCATGTCTTTTCTAAAACTTGAGAAGATTAGATACTCACTAAGAGGTAACTCTGGAAAGTTTTATGATAGGTGGCAATCCTTTTTATCCTTCTTCAAAACTCTTAACTTGATACCTCCACCCCAGCACACCACAGCACAGAATGGTCTCAGTGCATATTTTTGTGTCTGGAATAATGTGTTCTAACAAGGCTTGTATGTTTAACGGCTTTTTTAAGTGTTTAAATCGTTGTTGTTTTTTTTTTTTTACCCTTTTCTTAACTTGAACACCCAAAAAGTGTCAGGTGGTGCAACCAGATATTTGTCAAAATACATGTACTTTCCTATCATTTATTCTAACTGAAACTTTTAGTCAGTATCCCTTAGAGTGGTTACAGTGCTTTACACATTTGTATTTTGTGAGTATGTTTTTTATTTGCAATATATTAGGATTTTTGCATTCTATTGGCCAGGTATAAAATATAATTTTTACAGTTTTAGGTTGGTTGTACCACCTGACATGGAAAGTGTTACCGTCCACCAATAAGTTGATAAAAGCTTTTCTATTATTGTTTAAGAGACATCTACAAACCTTTTAACTCAGCCATGACAACTAGTAGGGTCCTCTGAATGATTTAATATGTTGAAGTCCATTATAACTACTTACTTTCAAAATAAAAGCTCCATGAGTACGGTGGTGCCACCCTGACATTTGAGAACATGCAAATTGCCGGACAAAAGTTTTTAAATAACCTTAGGTGCCTTTAAACTATTGATATTTATGAAATGATGTTTATTTCAAAGCTCTTATATGTAAAATCATGCCATGGTGTTTTAATTTGAATTTATTATTATTAAAATACTTTTGTATAGTGTTTTAAGTCAGTTCACTTGCTTGGACGGTTGCACCACCTGACATGTTCCGGGTTTGAGATACTTCAAAATAAAATAAATCTCAATATTTGAATGTACTGAAATTGTATTTAAAATAAGCAGGTTTTATAGAATCAATTGATGTATGTCTTAAAAATAACAAATTATTTCAAAAGAAAATAATGGATTCGGACACAAAAATATGCACGTCATGTCAATGACCCGTAAAGCAGCAACCCAACTGCTGCTCTGTCCAATAAATATGTGTCACAGAGAGTCTGCACAACCAACTTTAGATATAAAGTTTGAAGTATTATCATGCAGGGGAGGGATTTCTTTTAGTAATGTGTTGCATGCTTGTGCAGGGGTCAGCTGCAGCAGTTCTGCAGCAGGAAATGTTTTGTAGCTTTTGTAAAATGAATCAATGAAAGGTATTCTCTGCTTTAACAGTAACCCCATCATAGATCTCTTCTCATGCATACCCCTCCCTTTCTCTCCGCAGCACCCCTGATGGCTGGTCGACTCCTCAAAGTCTCCTCTCTGGCCACAGCAGTGTTTGCCTCCACCGGGTTTTACTTCTACAACAGACAGCTGGACCTCAATGACCTCAGCGTGATCCGCTTCGGACGGGCCGCGGCAACAGTGAGTTACTGCACTATCACCTCTACGTCGAGAGTCATGCTTTCAGGATACACTCCTACAGTTTAGATGAGTTGCATCCTGTTGATACTCAGCTTTTTGTGCCTGGGGTTAGTAGTGAGTAGTGAAGCACACACAGTCCACACTGTCTGCAGCTAACTGTGACAGCAGCATAGTAGTTGGATTCAAATGTTACACAGCATCTGATGAAGGTACCTTAATCAGATGATCTTAACGTGTCCTAGATTTTACATATTGGACGTTGTTTACAGCAACAGCCTGATTACTTGTGGAGAAACCGAGACAAACTCCACCATACAGACGCTGGACGGCAGTGATTACATGCAGCTCTCACTTTATAATGCTGGCTAGTGGAGGATTGATATATAGGCTACTATGTGATCAATTAATTATTGCCTGAGATGAACAACAAAATGCATCTAATTCTACACTTTTAGGATTGCTTGCATTCAAATGTGCAGGTAACATTTTCAGAGGTTTACTTGGAAGGCCAGCACAGTAAATATTTTGAAATCAGCAAACTGTTAACAAGCTTATAGTCTATCTTTGCCTGATTAACTTTATGAGTCAGCCCTTCCAGAACCAAATCATCCTCTGTGTAATAGCTGCATCTGTGACTGTATGGCTTATAATGTCAACATCATCCTGTCATAGTTTTCCTCTGTTGTTGACATGTCACTCCTCTGTTTGTCTGCAGACGGCGGTTATCAGCTACGACTACCTGACGGCCTTCAAACATGTGGAGCATGGCTCGAAGGAGTACTGGGAGCTCAAGTCCAAGGTACGGAGACACACACATGACGTCTTCGTAACAGTGGGGGAACTTACTCTGAGACAAACTGGGAGAAATTAAAACTCCTGTAGCTGCTTCATCACAGAAACATAACATGTTAAATTATGAAGAAGCAGCTCCAGGAGTCGTTCAGTAAGGACAGCAGCAGCTGAATAATTCTAGTGTCTGAAAGTGAGAACCCAAACTTCACACTGACCAGCTTTACTTCAGGCTTTAACCGTGCTGTGAGCTGAACACAGAGACTTTCTGAAGCTTGTTTCCAGCACGGCTACACATGTTGAACTAATCGTTTAAGCACAGAACAAGGCTTGGTTTGAGCGAGCGGGACATCACTGGGTGCATGTGATCAGGGCTTGGCACACCACAGCAGCCAAAACCTCCTCAATTATGTTTCTGGATTTTTAGCTCTCTGAACTGCTGTTGTGTTTCCTGCAGGGTTTTAAATACAATCATGAATTATACGTTTTTATTTTCTGACATTTTACTACTTTTTCAAAACAAAATCAGGCCGTACAAAAAGAAGGAGCATTACAGATTTTAATTTTTAGGCAGCATGTCCGTGTCCTAAAGGCAATCAGTCGACATTTAATATTATAGTATTGCTGCAGTTGTGATTTGTGCATGCACTATATTCACAGGACATGTAATGTGACTCATTTGGCCTTAAAGGTGACATATCATGCAAAATCGACTTTTTAATGGTCCTCTACCTGAAATATGTGTCCCTGGCATGTCTACAAATCCCCTGAAAATAAAAATAATCCAATGTGCCCCTGTTCTGATTTCTCCACCTTTCTGTAAATGTGTGCTGAAACCAGCCGTGTTTTTCATACGTCATAACGCCATCCGGTTTGTAACGGAAGTCAGAGCTCGGAGCTTGTTCAGCCCATAGACTGTATAAAATACAACTCAACCCCTCCTCCGTTTTTCATTACCTCCTAAGCTCCTAACAAGGAGCTTAGGAGGGAGGCATGCTAGTTGTAGGCTGTCTTAATAAACACAAAGGTCGGTTTTACTCCCCACGTCTGCAGATTTGAAGATCTAGTGGATGATTTTTATTTTTCATGGAAAAGAGCTAGCGCTAGTTAGCATAGCCACATAGCTACAGGTTCGTCGCTGTGTACCAAGACACACATCGACATACTGACAAATAAAACAACAAGAAACACTAAATCTGTGACCAATCGTTCAGAAAGGTCCTGCTGCAGGCGCCTCTCCATCAGGATCAGATTCTGGATCAAATTCAGTGGGTTGAAGTAACGCGGGTCTGTGAGCAGCCGTGTATATTCAGCCAACATGTAAAGATTAGATCAACGTGCTGGAGAGCCGAGGCCACATCCACTTCCTGAGGGGGCGTGGTCAGAGAGCTCATTCTCATGTAAAGGCACAGACACAGAAAACAGCCTGTTCTGAGGAGGGCTGAAAAAGAGGGGTTTACAGGCAGACCAAAATCTGATTTCAAAGTGTTTTTTGAGCATAAACTTTAAAGACATGTTTTGGGGACCTCTTAGACCAATATATTTTGATGAAAAAGAGCATAATATGTCACCTTTAAACACGTTATGATGCCACTGTTTAGTTGCAAAATGAAAACCTGGTCCTCTGTGCAGAGAAGATCTGACCTCAGAGTGATCTGACTCCTGTGCATGCAGAGTCTGGGTCCCCTGTCTGTGAAACGTAGACATACACGACATGCTGCTGCCGTCACAGATACCTGGGTGTGATGCTCGAGGCAGAGGGCGGCATTCAGTGAGGGAATTCCAGTTATGAGTCGCACCTCGTCGCAGCGCTGGTGAACACTGTGGGTGGTGGGTGTGTCATTTTAGAGGCTACACCTGCAGCACACATTTGATATAGCGTTGTGAGGATCTCATGCAGATGGTTGCAGGGTTGGTGACGCAGATTTAACGTAACTTTGAACATCGATAGACATGGTTTATAACTTACAGGTGAGAGCCAAGAGACTAAACGTGACAATTTTGTAGACAAGTGTTGCTCCACATTAAAGATGGATGCATACATCACATTAAAAGTACATAAAATGAGATAAAGTGTTATTATGTTTTATCCAGACGCAGGTTGATGACTCTTTGTAGTAACTGTTAATGAATGTCTCAGCTCAAAGGGAAACAGTCGTTTAATCTTCAGTTGGTGGTTTAAGATTTAAGATGAATCTCAGGTGTAGACTTGCAAACATCAACAGCCCACGTCTTGATTCAACATTTCTCTTCATAGTCAAATCCAGCGACGGAGCCACCAGGTATAAAGGTAATAACAGTAAATGCCAGGTGATGTGCGGTGAGTGATGTGTGCTGGCGGTAGTTAAAAGGCCACAGCTCAGTCAGGCTCACTCAGGAGACGGCTGCTGAAAGGTCAGAGACCACCTACTCTGACAAAAAGTGCTCTGAGAGCTCCGCTGCAGCAACACAGCTGCACTGAACCTTGAAGAGCATGGTTCAGCATGGCTGGCCTTGTGTATGTGCCACGCACGCACACACACACGCACGCACACACACACATGAGCGCACACATATAGACACCAGGTTCAACCCTTTGGGCCTCGCTGGTCAAGCCTGGCTACCTTTGCTGATTAGAATTAATGCATGCTGCTGATTTAATACAGAGCGCGGGCTCGCCTCCTCATTATTATGAAGCCATAGAGGTGAGCCGACAGTGCCGCGGCTCAATTCAGGGTCTTTGTGCTGCTGATTTTTCCTGTAAACAGAGGACAGGATGGAGAAATGACAGGGAGGACAAAACCAGACTGGAAACTGATTCCAGTTTTTTTTAACACGTGATGAGATGATGAGTTATAAGGCTGATTGATGATGACTTTCTCCATTTTGGACGTTAGGATCAGACAAAAATAAAAGAGAGTTTTTGTCTTCTGCACTTAATTTGACTGCAGGATCATATTTTGTTGAATGAGCTTCCTTGAACAAAAGCTGCCGACATCAGACTCTGATGACATCAGTCATCAGACTTCCTGACATCACCCTGAGTAGTACATTAAGTCTGCAGCCCTGTGTCGTAAAGAGTCTGACTACGTGTAGCTCATAAAATGATGACTGAATGTTTCTGTTATTTCTAGCAACAGGCTTCAAAAACCCATGTTCCAGCGTTTTTCCATCAGAGGAAGTTTTCATGTTGGCGCCCTCTGACCTACAACTGTGTGTTTGTTTCTCGTCACGAGGGCCACATTTGACTGCACGTTTAATGAGCTCTTGTTTCTGCATCTCATCTTATCTCTGCGAGCAGGCAAGCTGCTTTCAGCCTCTCGTGAAGAGCTTCACTCAAAAGCCACTTAAGCAGCCAGCCTTCCAGGCTCATCAAAGGCTGCCCTGAGTGAACCGAGGGGCCATTCACAGCCAATTAGAGTGTATCACAGAGCAAGCATGGGAGCACTCTCAAGTCTGCCAAATGAGTGGAGGAACATGCCCTGCAATGAGAGAACAGATGGACGGCTTTTTGTCCTCTGCAGCTCTCTAAGTTCTGCTGTGATTTCTCTCGACCTCGGGAACACGCTGGGGCTCCACACTACATTAAACTCCCATGTAAAGTGCAGCAAACACTCCAGAAGCAGGGAGAATGAGTTCTGTGGTTTACATTCAAACATTTTCTGTTAAAACGCAGAGCTGTTCAGCTTTCCTGTGAGTTATCACACAACTGCAACTAGAACTGGACCCTCACAGCTCTCATCTCTCAGACACTCAGCATATTTGGTTTTGAGGCTGTTTGGGATCCGTTTTTAGAGCCGGACGTCTGATTTCAAAGACGTAGTGAAGTACAGTTCAATGTAAGATCCAAACAGGGGGGCATGAGGGCCAGTCAAAGCCTGATCAGCTGTCCCAACAGGCAGGATCAGTTTGTGTCATGTCAGCTGACAGCATAGTCCGGCTCAGTAGCTGCAGAGCCACAAGTTTACCTTGTAGCAGTCCATTAATCCATCCATCCATCATCCACCATCCTTCCATCCATCCATCATCCATCATCCTTCCATCCATCAATCCATCATCGATCCATCCAGTTAGCTGTCCATCTATCCATCCACTCATCATTTATCCATCAATTAATCCATCCATTCATCATCTATCATCCTTCTATCCGTCCATCCATCCATCTGTCTGTCCGTCCATCATCTAACTAGCAATTTATCCATCCGTCTGTCCGTCTGTCCATCCATCCATCCATCCATCCATCCATCCATCCATCCATCCATCCATCCATCCATCCATTTATCCATCCATCCATCCATCCATCCATCTATTAATCTATCCATCCATCAACTGCGCCATCCATTTGTCCATCCTTCTACGCTTCCACCTTTCCATCTATCCATTCAATTATCCATCCTTTCGTCTATCCACCCATCCATCCATCCATCCATCCATTCAATTATCCATCCTTTCGTCTGTCCATCCATCCATCCATCCATCCACCCATCCATCGATCCATCCATCCATCCATCCATCCATCCATCCATCCATCCATCCATCCATCCATCCATCCATCCATCCATCCATCCATCCATCCATCCATCCATCCATCCATCCATCCATCCATCCATCCATCCATCCATCCATCCATCCATCCATCCATCCATCCATCAACCCATTATTCATCCATCTATCCCTCTGTCCACCCATCATCAAATATTCCATCCATCCACCCATCCATCTATCTGTCATCCACCAATTATTCCATGAATTCTTTCAGCCATTCACCTTCCAATCAATCAATCCATGTAGCCATCCATTTTCTATTTGGGGTTGAAGGGGACTGTGAGACTGGTGAGAGGTGGGGTTCACTTGTACAGGGGTCCAGCCAATCACAGGGCTTAAAAACAGAGACAACACAATAATGCTGTGTGGAGAAAGGGACATGTTACAGTGTCGTATGCTCTGTTACCCGATAAGCCTTCAAACTCTAACATACTGTCGGTTTAACAAACAGATCACCTGGATTAAAGATTCATCATCTCACCTGTCCCTGAAACACTTCACTGTGCAGCCACTCGAGAGGGAAGAATGGAGCTTTTTGGTCCAGTGAGAAAGAAGAATTTCACATTTGAATATGAATGTACTTCATGAGTTGGTATTTTACATTCCTTCTCTCATGCAGGCTGCTTCTGACTCTCCACTGAGCTGAATATTTGGTCCTTCTGGTAATTCATCTTAGAACCTGAAAAGATGAAGCCACCGATACAGTGACTGCAGTTTTTCATTCCCACAAAGCACAACCATGCAGCCGTGTGCATACTCGTGATGTAAATATTCAGTTACTTCTTCTTTTGAATATAAAGTCCCGTTAGTTACTCAGTTTCAAAGATACGCACATCTGTCCATCTCTGGCTTTGGTTTTCCAGATGCCCTGTCCGGTCCTGTGCTGATAGGGCAGATTAATAGACAAAAGAATGAGAGGAATTAAAATGCACATCAGTAGAAACCAAACAAGACCAAAACCACCAGAGAGCGCTGGGTGATGGAGATAGGTCTTTATCTCTGGACTGATTGTGCAATTCTTAACGCATCTCCTCCACTCTCTTTCCCCGTTTTTTCTCCCCCTCTCAGGGAGTTCAGGTTTTTCTCCGCTATCAGCATCTCATTACAAGCCCTGCCAACAGATGATTGGGAAATTAAATGTAGCTTGCTTAACTCATTTGAATAATGCATGAGGACCCTGGCTGAGGCCTGTGGGTGGAGAGGGGTGGTGCAGGGAGAAGTGTCTCGAATGTGTTGTGTGAGAACACTGAGTAAACATGCAGAAAAACATCGTCGACATTCCTCAGATCGAGATGTGCAGATACATCGTTACATCATCTTCAAACTTTCAAACTGGCTTGGTAATTTTTCAGCCATTAATTGAAACAAACCCATCCTATTACACACAGAGCTGCATTTTGTAGCGTCTATTCAGTGCTTTTCCCATTACAAGTGTGTTAATTATGATGTTGCAGTGTGAATTTGTTTAGAAGAGAACAAATTACTCCAAAAAACAATCGACTTTCCACACACTCGTATCTCATTATCATCATTCTGTAAAAGTTTAAATCCTCAGGAGACATTTTGGGAGAGCTGTCCTTTAAAACGGTGAAAGTTA